>NC_086338.1:9727181-10335557 GCF_032445375.1 Bacillus rossius redtenbacheri | reverse complement strand
CGGGATAGATCAGGCTAAGATTTTGTTTGCAGTTCATTGTTCAGTGTATTTTATTTTAATAAACCCAGGATTTGGCCCCGGATAAGCCCGGATAAACAGAAATTTAGTGTTTTGAAAATTGTTCAGTAAATTGTATGAAAATATTCTCCTTCATTTTGTGGCTTTAAATGAGGTGTTTATTTGTTTTAGGTTTTATGGGTAATTACATCGAGAATGAGGATAGTAATTAGGAAATACTTGTTTGACCGCATGAACAGTGAAAATTTAATTACTTAATTCCTTGAAAAATCAACTTTATCTTATGAAGGCTCAACAATCACCGGATTGAAACTTTGAAAATCAATTTTGCACATTTCAAATCAGAAATAAAGAAAATATGGACTAAAGCTCATAACAAAGAAGATAGTTTTCTTAAATACAATCACTCTTGGCTAGAAGGGACCTTTGCGATTCCCGTTGCCGACAGTCCGGGAAGTCGGCCAGGTCGACCGAGTAAATCTTTTGGGGAGCTGAGCGAGAGAAGCAAAAGAAGAAAAACTGAGTATCTTCGCTCTAACTTTGACGAGGACATCATAGTGCATGCTGCTCAAGTAGAGTTAAGAAAAACTGGAAAGCGAGACGCTTCGAATGTACTCAAGGAAATCATCCGTTCGCCAACTCGCGCAACAAAGTACAAAAAGGCATACCATCGCACAAAGTCATCAAAAGATAAAATTAGCTCTTTGACCGTCCAGGAAGCAAATCAAATGTTCATCGATGCAGACCTAACACGAGAGCGATATGATATTTTAAGAAGCACGAATAAGAAATTATTTCCGTGTTACAGTCTTTTACAAAAAGAAAAAATAAGTATTATCCGCCACAATAAGCATGCACGGTAACTAGCACTAGTGAAGAAGCTCAATTTCAGCCTTTGTTCGACCTTACCGTTAGGCGATTATCGGAGTATCTGGAAGATGTGTTGATAACATTAAATAATCAAGAACGTGAATCCCTAAAATTAATCTGCAAATGGAGCTGTGACGGGTCCCAGCAATCCCAGTGCAAACAAAAGTTAGACAGTGATGCGGACAGTGATATGAACATATTCTAGAGCTGTTTCGTGCCTTTAAAATTAGTGTGTGGACAAAAAATGAAAAGACTGTATGGAGAAATCCAACACCCTCTTCTCCTAGATTTTGTCGGCCTATAAGATTTAGATTCGTCAAAGAAACTACTGATGTTACGCAAGAAGAAATCAATCATGTCAATACTTCTATAAACTCGCTCATTGCAACTAATTTAGATTTGTGTGGCAAAAAATTTACCGTGAAACATGAGTTCATAATGACAGTGGTTGACGGGAAGGTGTGTCATGCCGCCACAGGAACAACATCGACAAGTCGATGCTATATTTGCGGTGCAACTTCAAAGGATTTTAACACATTGGATGAAATAAAAGATGTTAATTTTGAGGCTATTCAATTTGGCCTCTCTGTACTACATGCCAGGATAAGATTATTTGAGAGTATTCTCCATTTAGCGTATAAATTGCCAGTGAAAAAATATAGGGAAAGGAAAACAGAAGCAGAAAAAAACCTCGAGAAAGAAAGGAAACAAGAAATCAAGGCGAGGTTTCGTAACGAAACTGGATTGTTAATAGACATGCCAAAGGCAAATTTCGGCAACACGAATGATGGCAATACAAGCCGAAGATTTTTTGAGGATCACAAATTGGCATGAGAAATTATGGGCATTAGTTACGAGCTGATATATAGATTAAAAGTAATTTTAGAGACTATCTCAAGTGGCCACAAAATCAATCCGGAAAAATACGATTGTTACACGAAAGAAACTGCTCGTTTATATGTTGACCTATATCCTTGGCATCCCATGACACCCACGATGCACAAAATTCTCGTTCATGGCGCAGTAATTATAAAAAAATGCATTGTTACCAATTGGACAACTTTCTGAAGAAGCCGCAGAACCACGCAACAAGCACTTCCGGTCATATCGACAAGATTTGGCACGAAAATCTTCTCGAGAAAACTGCAATAGAGACATCTTTAACCGACTACTTTTAAGTTAGGACCCGTTAATGAGTTGTAGAAGGAGAATAAAAAAGAGGAAGCTAAATTCTTTCCTACCTGAAACCCTAGAAATGATGTTGCCTGCCGATCCAAACCCAAAGTGTTCTTCAGGAAGTGACTAAGAAAACTTGTTTTTGGATAATAGTGTTTAATTATTATTATTATTATTATTATTATTATTATTTGTATTAAGTATTACCTAGGGCTTATATTAACTGTATCTTTTTATAATTTGTTTTTCATCTACCTACTTTGTGACTGCATAACATGTTCATCTATCTATCTATTATTCATAGGGCCAAAACCACATTATATAGTGATTAAAAAAAGGAATATATGAATATAATTATTTTTTCAAAATTTTCATGGTTCTATTTATAGTAAAAAAAATAATAAAATATGTAAATAAAAAATATAATAAAAATAATATATATAATATGAAAACTGAGGCAACACTTTCTTACTATGTTGAAGATCAAAATAACCCTGGAATTGCATTTGCTATCTCTCTTCAGAAAAGTATTAAATCTAGGTTTCCGTTGTACACAACAGTAAAAGAAGTCATGACTGCAACGGTACTTGACCCACACTTCAAAAACGTTTTGTTGCAAGATCATGAAATACCAATTTTCATTTATTTTTTATTTATTATTTTTATAATAAATAAATTATGGTTTTATTTAGTTTATTTATTATTTAATATATTCATATATTTCATTTATTGCTTATTTATTTTATCTAAAAATTCTGTTTTTCTTTATACGTGCATAAATTTGTTTAATTAATTATATACCCTATATTGTTTTAATTATTTTTTATGTTTTTTTTTTCATTAAAACTTCGGTTTTGTATTAAAAAACCATTTTTTAGTCATAAATACAATTGGTTTGACTTAGTAACCTTTTTTAGAGTAAATCAAAACAAAAAAATAATTTTGGCCACGTAGATCGTTGAAGTACCCGTGTGTGCGACGTCGATAGCCATCCAGTCAGCACTACTGCTCTGCATGTTCTAATGCGAGCGACTTCGATAACCATGTAACCAGCTCTATCTCTCTGCATGTTCTAATGCGAGTGACGTCGATAACACTCTAGCCAGCTCTATTGCTCTTCATGTGTTGCATTTGATGCGACCAACCGCGCGTGCATGAACGGAGAAGAAACGCTCGTTTCACTAATAATCTCCAGTATTTAAATTGGATACCAATATCGTTTGTGTTTGAGTTCTTAGTCCCCTGTCAAAATTAAACTTCAATGACCTTCTTCCATGTAACTGATTCCGACAAGACAAGGGGTTCCAGCGTATAGTATACTGGGTGCGCAAATAACTATTCTTGAATGTAGTTTATTTAGTACCGAATTGTAATGCAAAACAATATTTTAAGTGTCAGTAAAACACTTCATTCACACTAAGTATAATAAGATTGTTCAGGCAATCAGAAAAGTTTGTGTTCATCCTAAAAATAAAAACTCATAAAATAAAGTATTCTGAAAAAATACCTCTTTTTTTGTTTTCGCTCTCGGCTGGTTTTAGATTAAATGTCACATTAAAATGAAAATAAAAAATAATCAAAACCCTTTTATACGATAGGTATGAACTACTGCATGATTGTGATATTAATATCCTAAATAAAAACTGCAAGAAGGAATTGTGATAATTGATAGGCATTTTAAAATTATGTTTGCGGGTTTTGCATAAGTTAACTCGGGAAATTTATAAATGTTTTATCAAGTCATTACTATAGATATTAATGTTCGAAGAATAATGTTTTAAGAAATTGACCTTAAGTTGGTATTATGATTTCTTATAAATTACTTAAAACTTAGATAATTGGTTAAACTTGCTTTCTTAACTGATTCTGAACAGTTTTCCAATATTTTATGTAGTACAACACTAGTATAATATGTATGTTATGCTGATGCTGGGTGCCAGTAAAAAATTGTTATCCCATGCTAGTGACTGAAATGCTATTTTTTTAAGAAATAAAGGAATATGTACTAAGATGATACTAGCGAAAAGAAAAATATATTCTTATTTTATCTTTAACAATTTAACACAAATGCAAATTTATATGGCACTCAACATGTATATAACAAGCAATATGGATGTCATATTCGTTACAATCTAATGTTGGGAATTACAACAGTTTCTTCAAAAATATTACCTCAAACACAAACGATATTTGTATCCAATTTAAATAGTGAAAATTATCAATTAGTTATTTCAAATATAATTATTTACACTTACAAGAACATTCTACATTCATCAAATTAAATTAAGGCACGAAAACAAAAATATGATCGCTACTCGTTAGGAAAAGAAGTTATAGGACATCTTACTATAAACATACTTATATATGATCATCATTCGCTAACAAACTTTACTCGTGCAGAAGTCATTTTCAATCCAATAGTACTCCTCTGATTGGTCGACGAGATTTCTGTCGCATTTCGCTCCACGAATCAGTAAACTGGAAACTGTAGGAGCCTCTGGCTGACTTCGAAGTTCTCAGCAGCTCGTCACCACAAAACCAGAAATCTAAGACGCCTCCAATAGCCCTCGAGGTTATTGGCGCAGCATGAAACTATTCGTCGCACAAAATTGCTAATTCAATGATGAGTTACGAGACTGTTATCCGCGATGCAAAGAGTCCATGTTTTACTTTTGTAATTCACTTATCTTCATTTGGACTTCCAAAGAGTTATTAAGATGATTTCACTATTTCAAACTGTTGTAGTCGTAATATTTCAACTTCTTAGTTATTGTTAGATTGTCGAAACCAATTCCCATGTATTTCGTCGAGTTAATTGATCATCACTTCCAGATTCTTCATATAATATCATACATATGTTTGTGCTTGAAATGATTACAAAATTATATCCATATATTTTTTTATTCAGCCATCAAACTGAAGTTTCAGTGACGATACAAATTATTTAGACTTAGGAAGCGTAGGAAACACGTCTAATTACTCTGAAGGTTCGCAGCTTACTAAAACGTTCTTAACAAAATAATTTGGCTCTATCAAAGAGTATAGCTAAAACGTTCTGACCTATCAGATTTTAGCTTACAAGACACATTCAATATTTTAAAGTTATATATTCACATTAGAAAATGGTCATAAACATCAAAATAAAGTATTAAAATGTTCTAAAAAAATTTAATTACCTTTGAATAGTTCACTATTGTACCGTAACATTTATTGTTTTCGCCCAGATTAAGTAATTATTTATGTTAATGGACATATTTACTCTATGTAATTTATTTATTTATTTATTTGAAAACTGTTTTTATTTTAAAGTGTATATCTATGTAATTGATGTTCTATGGACTGAAATGGACGTTTGAAATGAACAATTGCAGAGACCCCTCTAAGGAGGTATTGAGTGACTTGTAACGGTAAACGGTTAATTTGACGCCGTTATCACTTAATGAAAAATGTTATTTCAGTAATTATTTATTTAAAATTAATGAAACATTTTGGCTTCCGCGCTATTGTTGCGCGCGGATTTTATGAGTTTGACGTTTAATAATGTAACAGTTTTTGGTTTTCGGCCAATCACGAGCCGTTATTTAAAATCCGTCAGGCATTGTTAAACGAACTTAATTTAAGAAGTTTAAAAAAGAATGTAATGGCCTGCTTAAGAGAGAACTCCTACAACACGTCGACGTAAAAATATCCTGCAAAATAGCTAGGAAAATATAGGCATCCACAAAAAAGGATGATAGATTTGCATTGTTAGAAAGTAAACAAGCATTTTTAAGGCTTTATCTAAAAAGATAAAGTAATTAGGAGTGAATTATACGTGAGTAAGAAATGTAAGAGTCAGTTACTCCATTTCTGTGTCCGTCATCACGTCTCTCACCTACATATCGTCACATCGCGGCCTAAATGTAAAATAAACATTGATAAACTGGACTAAAGTAATATTATCTACGAGAATATATTTTTGATATAATTTCTTTTTACACATAACTATCATCACCCAGTGGTCTGATGAGCGAGTGTCTCAGAGCTCTACCGACCTAAGTCAATTTTATCTAGCCGAGGTAAAAACTATTAAGAACCCTAAATTTTGAACTGAAACTGTGTAAAACATCTTCGAACCCGAACTAAAGACATTTGCTTAGTAAAAGAATGTGCGCATCGACACTCCAGTCATTTGATATTTTTATGTGTTCTGCAGTGCCAAACAATGGTTAGGAAGTTTGAAAGTAATAAATAAGTATTTGATTTTGTCTAAGCACAGTATTTTTACACAGAAATTGTAGGCACATATTACGCTGTCGCCCCACGTTGGGCGCCCGATAAATATGTGAGGATACTTCTAACACTTTGTGTAGGTGGAGATTTATATGTACTATATAAGGTCCCACTTTGAGGCGATAGCTTAATATGTGCGTAAGAAACACGTCTAATTACTCTGAAGGTTCGCAGCTTACTAAAACGTTCTTAACAAAATAATTTGGCTGTATCATTCTAGCTAAAACGTTCTGACCTATCAGATTTTAGCTTACAAGACACATTCAATATTTTAAAGTTATATATTCACATTAGAAAATGGTCATAAACATCAAAATAAATTATTAAAAGGTTCTAAAAAAAATTAATTATGTACCTTTGAATAGTTCACTATCTACAAATACTTCAAATATTTAATAAAATAGGAAATTAGCACTTCTAGGAAATTGAAAGATTTCTTTTTTTTTGTTTTGTTTTCTAGCTACACATAGTCATTTTACAAACCAAAGAGTAACACATAGCGCAATGCTATGCTTTATTAAACAAGAAACAATAATATTGCTTAGAGATTTACATTTAAAATTACATAAAACTATTGATACTTAATAATGTTATGTTTTATGGAAATTAAAATTAACTATAGTCACATGTCTGTGAGAAATCAAACCACAGTGTTTATTAAATACAATGCAGGAGAATGAAAATTAGGATTGTTCTTAGATAACTTAAAAACAGCTTTAAAACAGTGTTTTAATAAAACATCGAAACATTTGTAGACAACCTAAAACAGTAATGATTTGATTAAACGTATGACAAATTTAAACTCATATTTGTGATCACAATGCGTTTTAAAATATTTTTAAATTATGTTACGAACATACAAATGCATTCCTGGCATTTTACGCATAACAAAATGTGCAAAAAAAGATGTGATATACATAGGTATATGTTAAATAAATAGTAGGATGTATCATATAACAATTTGTAATCACCAGGACTGGGTTGGTGTCACAAATCAGAAACACACAACTTAGAAACACGTAACTTAGAAACACACAAGATGGAATTTTCCAAGTTATGCCTGTTCTAAGTTGTTTGTTTCTAAGTTATGCATATTCTAATTTGTGTGTTTCTAAGTTATGCCTATTCTAAGTTCGTGTCATGTCTGTTCTAAGTTGTGTATTTCTAAGTTATGCATGTTCTAAGTGTGTGTTTCTAAGTGTAGTTGTAAGCTATGACGTGTGTGAGCTGGTGTGGTTGCAGATGCGGTACAGCACCATCAAGAGCCCCGCGGTGACGGGCACCACGCAGACGGGCTCCATGATGGCGGCCGTGGTGTGCCAGCAGCCCTTCAGCATGCAGCACCAGCACAGCGTGTCCTCGCAGTGCGGCGACTCGTTCGCGCAAAGCAACGGTGAGCTCCGCCGCCGCCTGCTCACACTCTGCACAGCATTCCTCTTCGGACCCCGGTCACTGATGACGTTCATGTACCATGCGTACAGCAGTTAGTGGTGTGAAACGAATTAGAGGTTAACGCTGTAATTTAACTATAATAAGTCGCACAGTTCTCTTTTAACATAGCTGGGTGTGTTAAGGAGACAAACATATATACAATGAAGTATAAAGTAAACTATATTTGAGGTTAGGAATTGTTACCTCAGTATATATACATATGGATTTATGTTTGCTGTGGCAAAACACAGGTATTGCAACATTGATGTCAAAAGTATCTTCAACTCCATGTTTAAATGAAAATAGTTTTAATTTTTGAAACAAAAATAAATATGAAGATAAATATTTATAAATCACTGAAACTAAAACAAAAATAGTTTGTTTAACACACAAATGAAATATTCAGTGGTTGCTTACTTTTGTTGACGCTAAATTTTACCGTGGCTCAAAAGTTCGGCGGATCATAACAAAACACAAACCGCATGTTTGTTCGTAATACCAAAAGCAGTACATGTTTAGGTAGAGCGTGGAGAATACCGCATGACTGCGCGAGTGTTCGTATTCAACCCGCTGGCGTCACCTCAATCTGGCTGCCACTTCCCCGTTCGCATCGCCAGCCATGTGTTGCACAGACCACCCTTAGAAGACAGTTCTTACCTTTCACTTACATGACCAACTAAGATCATCAGAGACTGGGTCGGTACTGTGGAAGTCACCAGCCAATCATTTTGATAAGTGTGTCTCCAGTGAGATGGGTTCAGAAATTTGCCACACATTTGTGTTGATAATCCCTCAGAAATAAAGCCTTTCTTGAACCGTTATCTACTGGTTTTAACATTCAATTCATTCTGTTATTTCTGTTACATCAATGGTGATTACAATCTCTACTTTAATGTGAATCTTGTGTTGTTTTTTCTATGTTTGCACTCGGTTCCACTGCCTTTACACACTAACAGTCTAAAACTTTTGAATGGGTAAAGTACCCAAAGGGAGAGAGTTACTCCCTACTGATACACACTCCCTTCCCCTACTACCTCTTCTACCCCTATCGTCCCATCTACCCCTCACACTCTTCACCCCCGAAACTGACACCTCGCAGGACTTATGGTGGAATATACACACTGTACATATTTCTCATAGCTACTCCAACTGCCTGTGTTTTATCTGATCCGTGTACCTTATTTTAGATGAAGTCCTTGAACGCCTTGTTTGCTGTTGAGTTTTAAGCCGAGCATATAATATGGAGAACTTGATTTATTCACATGCTCAGGGCCGCCGAAGAATGGACAGAGGATGGGGTAAAAACCTTCGGGGCCAGTGCACCAAAAGGGCTCAGTTGAGTTTTGAATTTTTTTATCACTAAGTTTTTCCTGATAGTAGTACACAAATTACAACAATTTGTTAATTTATTGATTGTAAACCTTACAAGTTTTGTGATACCTACATATCATGTTTACAGTTTACTGTTATGGCCATGGTAACGAATATATTCTTTAAATTTTTCTTTATTTGGGGGTTTGATAATTGGTACATTATGTAATGGAGAAGGACCTTAGTTTTCTCGATGGTCCTGATATGCCTATCATGATAATAAACTCTGGTGGTATGCTAAGAACTAGCTAACTAGCATATTACCCTAATTATACACAAGGTGAAGCCTGATGGAAAATGAAGCAGAATACCTATATAAAAGGGTTGTGTCATATTTTCTTCCAAGGCTCTACTTTGCTGATTGTATGGGAAGATATTCCAAATGGAAAATACTATATTTTCAATTGTCTCTCGAATGGTTTTAAGCAATACTATCTAACTTAAATTCATCATTCGCATTTCCAAATGTCGAGCTAGATATTTTTAAATAAATTATTTGCAACATAATTTGTTAAATATTTTATTTGTACTATGAGCAGTACAATTTTAGGAGTATTTGACCTTTTCTGTTGGTTTATAGTTGCATTATATATTCACAAATGGTATCTAATTGCCTTTTGAGTAAATAATTGCCAAATTTTATTACTATTGTGATGCATAGTGGCTACATCACTCTACAAAATCAGCGATCCGAGAACAAGGCATCTGCCAGCCCCTTAGTACGACTTTATATTATGCCCTACGTAGTAGTGATTAGATGCGTAAATTGTGTAAATGCCAGAACATCAAGGAAACCTTGCAAATGACAACACTGCCATGTACACCGCAGTGAAATAATCTGCCTTGACCCCACTTTGAATTAAACCAGGACTGCTACAATTTTATGGTATTTGGTCTGACAATTATTCCACTGAGGTACTCACAGCTTGCAAGCTAACTTTTCCTAACTAATTGCCTACGAACAGGTCATGTAAGGATTTTCTTTTCTCGTGCAGGCTCAAAATCTTACGTTCCATGTCCACTGAACAGGCTAGGAAGTCATGTGGGATAACTTGGATCCTCTGTCATGGGGCAGAAATACGCAAACTACTTTATTTTACTCTCATGTGTGTACGTTTGGTTTACATGCATATTTAACACTTTGGGAATCCTGTTCATTATATACTTTTACTTCGTGTATCTTTCTGCAGGTCAATACAACCAATGATGAGAACCTCGTGACTATCATTAATACATATATTATATTAATTTGTGAAAACACTCAAATAGTGTATGCCTAATTCAATTTTTGGTCAAACAAAAATCAAATCATTTCAGTGAACACTAATTCCAATATTTCATCTATTGAAAGTGTTTCAAATATTTAAATAACATTCTTAGATTACTGTCCAACAAACTGTGTGTATGCCAGATATTTATAATAATTTGGTAGAAGAATCATCTGGTTGTAAATTTATCTTTAAATTTGATTTAAACTGTTATAGGATAAGCATTACAGAATTATGAATGTCAGTCGGGAAAATTGTATTTCCGATGGAATGTATCCAACAAGGTAGTAGTGTCTTGATTGATGACAAATGGAGTGTATTTCTTGCATGTTGTTTTCACCTTGCTGGGTGCATGCACACAAAGAACCTGACCGACAATGTGTAAGTGAGCATGAGGAAGGTTTGTTTGGACCCTAGCCCTCGTCATGTTGAGATGGCTATCACATGGTCAGGCGAGATGCATGTGCAGTGTTTGCCCTGGCCTTCCACAGTATGGAGGTGAAGGGACGAACACAATGAGTCCTGGGCCCAGGCCAAGTGGCTCGCCAGTAGGTCTGGCGCGCAGGCAACTAGGCCGAGGGTTAGCGGATTGCTCGTGGGTGGCAGGTCGTCAGCAGGAAGCAGAGGAGCGCGCGGGCAGGCTGGCGCACCGCGCCACGCAGACTGACCCCGGCGTCGACAGCAGCAGCAGCAACGGCCCGCTGCCCGCCAAGGACGTCGCCTTATAGCAGGAGGACCGGGCCGCCCTCAAGCCCAGGCGGTCCTCGGTGGTGGTGTGAGTCCGCCACGCCAGTCCGACACATCTAACAGCAAGAGGAGTATGCTACCCTCAAGAGCAGGTGGTCCTCGGTGGTGGTGTGAGTCTGCCACATGTAATAGCAAGAGGAGTATGCTACCCTCAAGAGCAGGTGGTACTCGGTCGAGGTGTGAGTCCGCCACGCCAATCCGACACATCTAACAGCAAGAGGAGTAGACCACGCTCGAGCGCAGGTGGTCGTGTTGCCACCCTTTCACGTCGTCTTTCAAAAAGCGGGTCCGCGTACGCCCCCCCCCCCCCAAAGCCCTTCTATTTTTTATCTACTTATAGAACGACGTGAGTCGCCAGAGTATATTTTTCCTAGGACATTGGCTGCCGCGGCCCAAGTCGAGTAGAAGTTCCCCTGGGCTTCAGGGTTGAGACCACGTCATCCCAAGAGCTAGCAACATGTAATCAGGAGTAGACAAGTCATTCTGAATGCAGAGCAGGCGATCATAAATTGAAACTACCTACCCTTACAAAAACATTCCAGTTTCGAGTTTAAGTGATATCCATATATACTTGGTGCCAATAACAAATTCCTACTTTGCCATTTACACATTAGCTAGCTACACCTGGCTTGTGAGTTTGTCCGCACCCACAAACATCACCTGTCAAAATGTAACTTGTCTCAACCCTGAAGCCAATTACTGTTGTACGTTCCCTCTTGTCTAATACTCGCTATACGAAAAAAAATTAACTTTAACTCACAAAGTTTTTTTTATAAATGTGTATGAAGTCAAAGCAAGTGTTTAAAATGTGGTTTCTAAACATCGCTCAATAGAATCCTAACAAACCAGATGTGAACACTTTTACTTTCATAACCGTTCTAAATACGTTAATATACAATATTTTTCGGCAAACGTAATTGCCTAAATTGAAATGTATTTAATGCTACTTGTGTTAAAATGTACCAGTGGTAGCCGTAAGTTTTATATGTAGGTATTAGTATTATTGTTAAAATATATGTCTTCTACTTCTCAAAGACTAGATATCCATACAGTCTGAGCCCATGTATAGATATCTGATCTTTAAAATTGAATAATATTGTTCTTGTACATAACTCAACTTAAGAAGACTGTAATATATTTCCCTATTATGTAAGTACTGAACATATGTTATACTCATGTATGAAAAATTATTTGTAAGGAATGTTTAACTTTTGCTTGTATCATTAATTGTTTTATTTATTAAAGATACTTAAAAATTTGGGCTGTGTTTCAATGAAAAATGTTTTTAACAACGCTCTTTTATTGCTACTAATTAATTTATTACATACTCATTTATGAAAGCGAATATATTGATGTAGGTAACTTTTTAATCCTAAATAAAGTAATATACATCTACATTAATTTCATGTATATCTCTATAAACTTAATGGCTAAAACTGCAATAAATATTGTGTGGTCCAAAATTAAAGTAGAAAGTAAAAACATCCACTCGGGGAAGTGAGTGTATAAAAGGGTTTTGTCAGTTAGTTGACAACGGAGTTTTCAAGCCTATGCTCAGTTCAACTTGGCATAAAACAGATATAAAAATATTTACTTTTTTTAGTTATAAACAGAGCTCACAGAGTTTATTCCTGTAACATAAAAATTTCTACATGGCATGTTAGGTTAATCTCTAAGCCTATTGGGCTAGGTACTAAACCTCCCAGAGCCTCAGGTCTGCATTTAGCTTCTTATTTACATGGTTCTACTCACACTATACTCTTTGTTGACAAAAAAGCACAAAATATATTAACAGGTTATATGCGCTTCTCCAGGCCCTATTAAGAGTGTGCGATACATGTGGTTCCGAGCAGCAAAATCGACGTTTGCGGCGGAGCAGATTCTGTAAATACCATGACATAAATTGGATTTTGGTAAAATATTATTTACAGAGTAAGGATGGAAATTAAAAATGTTATTACTCGAAATTTCGGTATGTGTCTTATTTTATAAACTAATTATTCCTAAAAACGGCGAAGTTTAGTAGACGAATGCTAGTATAATTTGATTGGAAATGGGAAACAAAATAATAATATTTTACAACACATATGTGTGCATGAGTTAGAAAAAGCAGGATGCATTTAGAAGCAATACCAGCTGAAAAATCTGTTCCGCCGTAACCTTTGTAATCGGTAGATGAAGAACGAATTTTACACATCGTAGTTAACACGTCCACACACAGATGTCGGACACTCCGCACGCAGAGGTTCATTGCAGTAACACATAACAGATGTCGCACATGGAGGTCGTCACTACTTGTTTTGTTGTATCGCGCTACCACGAAGCCACGTTTTTAAATTGAAATAGGTGGGAAACGCTGCAATTGGTGGCAAAAAGACGCGTTTTAAAAATAATAGTGACAAAGGAAACCTGCTTCTTTCTGCAAGGCGGAAAAAAAAAGTTAGGTAACTTATTTTTTAAATTGATGATATTAGTTTGTTTTTGATTCCAAAATCTATCAAACGATTGTGTAACACTTTCCATGTATCTGAATATTTCAAATAACAGCAGCGCAGAGATTGTAGCATCCGAGACCGGCCGCAGCATGGGAAGATAGCGCGGGAGAGCGGGCGGCGCCGGGCTGGCGTGGCGGGCCAGTGCGCATTCCACGTTCATACGCTGTGGCCGGAGGTTTTTTTTCCCCCTCGTTGCAGTAATAGTCGTTAATATTTAATGATATGTTGTTTATAACGACAAAATTCACACAAGTTATACCAAATATATTTAGTTCGAAAAGTTAAAGAATTAAAATCGTGAGAAAGGGGGGGGGGGCAAATGGGCCAGCCCCGATTTTACAAAGGCAGCGGTTTTACGAATGCCATCCTTGGAACTGTGAGCCAAGGGCGCCCATACCCATGGGCAGGGTAGGGCCGTGGCCCCCTCCCCCAGCTTTCAGGAAGAGGAAAAAATGTATGGGTTTTTGAGGATTTTTGGCAAATTGTAATTTTTGACACTTTTTGTCAATTTTTGAAGGTCTGCCCCCTCCCCTTACAAACTATTTTATAGTCTAGCCCCCCTTACAAACTGTCATATGGGCGCCCTTGCCGTGAGCATACGTAAAATCGTGGTTCTAGTATTATTAAAATGTGGAAAATAACAAGTTCTAGTGTTGTCACAAAAAACGAACTTGAACCCAAATTTGTTGACACGAACTTGAACCGAACTATTTTAAAGTTCGGTTCCAGTTCGAAATTTCGAACGTTCGTACAGCCTTATGCATTACTACTCTTCAAATGTCACATGTGAATGGAAACTTATCAAATAAGCGTAGCATAGCAATTATATACCGCGTCTATTAAAAACATTAGTTTAAAGAATTTAAAACATTTATCCAGGACTCTTTTTGGTCATTACATATTTGGAATTGCTACATCTGGACACACATTAATGTTAATTGTTGCTGACATCACATAACACAGAATAAACAAATACTAAACGTCCAAAATATATACGCCACAACTGCATTGCCAGTTCACTATCTAGCACTAGCTGCCGGCCGAGGTCTACGTACGACCTGAAAGATAAGGTGTAGCGCTGTAAGCAAACACCGCGTCTACCATAAAAGGCAAGTGAATGGGTGTTATGGGTTTGACGGAGGGGAAAAAGGAAAGGGAGGAGGGCCTCGTGTTGTGAGGTTGTACGGGCCAGCAGATTTTTTCCTCATAACTGTAGTTCCGGATAACTGGATGCCGGATACACGGGGGAGAAATACAGTTTAATAGAATATTATAATTACATCGTAAAATGTTATTGGTCCCAAAATGTTTGTATCAGTACGCAGTGTAACATAGTTACACTTATTTGTAAGTGAGGAGTATTTCAAACTTTTGGGCACGGTAAACGAATCTTACGAGATGCTATAGCTTCAATTATTTAATGTGTACTACTTTTGGTGGTGAAGCCTTTTTGTACCCTTGTTCTGTTTTGTGCGAGTACATTACAATAATCGTAATTTTCACCGCGACTGATACTGGAGAACATTGTAAAAAATCTCACGTGTCTAAAAATTTCATAAATAACGCATGAACAGATGAATAGAAAACAAATTGCAATGACTACTAAAGTACTATTCCAGCTTCTTTAACAATTAATCGTTAATTTGTGGTATCATATGTGGTTTTCAACTAAGATTATGCTTCATTTCAAAATAAATTTTGACGTACTTTATATAGTAAATTTAAAATACTTATTGGTAAAAATTAACTTGAAAGTTTGTGTATTTTATCGCTCAAAGACTTGTTGGAACCTACAGCTTCGAAGCAATTCGATACCCCGAAGATCTTAATGAAATTTAAGAACAACCATTACTAATACTTATCTTTATAACACTATCTAACAATGTTTCAGAACATCAAATACAGCTCCGTAGGAGCCAATACTTTAGCTACTAGCGTCTTTAACAATCGCTCACCGTTCGTTCACTATTTGTATTCAAAATGAAGCTAATAGTCTATTATTATTCAAAACATCTGTATAATTTCATTTAATAAAAACCGACAATATTGTTTTGAATTTATCTACAACATTAATTTATTTCAAGTCAAATTCTCTAGTTACACAAGAAAGTAATCTTAGTAACATTTAGCATGTTTGAATGCAAGTGGAGCCAGGTGGAGTAACTTCCCAGTTATAGTAGACTAATTTAATAAAACGGCTACTTCGTTATGTATTTATGTACCTAGATGCGTAAGATCTATGAAAACATTTTTTGGTTAGTTGAGCTTTGACAAGTGCAAGTTGTGTGCATATTAACTCAAACAACTGTAACGAACGCTGGGCTGCAGGTAAACACTCAAAAATTAATAATTAAATTAAGGCCTTGGAAGTGTCAGCCCAGAAAACAAAACAACAACAACAAGAATCACAGAGGTGCCCAGAAGTCGTACAAAAGAATTTTATTTATAACCTCCTATCAACTCTAGGAGGCTATGTGGATCGGGGATGAGTAATAATGAAACAAGACTGGTGGTTTGCTTTATATAACTGCCCTTTTACTAAAATAATTTACTTAGGTTTTTTGTATCTCTTAATTATACATGTATTAAAATATATTAATCACAAAAAGGAGGGAGCCCCGGGGCAACAAAATACATATAAAAGTAAAACCATAATACATCTTGAACTTAACACTGATTTTAAGTGAGCTCGCAGGCTCAAAAGAAAGAAACAATTACATTGTGTTTTTAATTTTCTTTTCAAATGAAATTTAATTATATCCTGTGTCCTGGCACCGGAGGTTTCGGTCGATTAAAGTCCAGATCGGAATCATTTTGTGTAAACTTGGAGATAAGCTTGCAGCTAATTTTGGAGATAACTTGCAGCTAATTTTGAAGATAACTTGCAGCTAATTTTGTAGATAACTTGCAGCTAATTTTGGAGATAACTTGCAGCTAATTTTGGAGATAACTTGCAGATAATTTTGGAGATAATTTTGGAGCTGAACTTGGAGATAAACTTCGAGCTAAACTTCGAGGCTGAACTTCGAGATAAACTTCGAGGCTGATTTTGGACCCCGCCCAAAACAGCGGGGTGAAGTCATGTAGGCTGGCTCCGGGGGCAGAGAAGGCAGCTCCCGGCACGGAAGTTCGCGGTAGTCATGATGAGAGATAATGAAATAAATTTATATTAGCAAAAAACTATTGCGGGGAGCAAAATTTAAAAATAAGAAAATTGAGGCCTCTATGCCTTGACGTTGGCGACTACATGACGTAGTGTCGAGTCTTGGTCGAACAACAGAGATT
Organism: Bacillus rossius redtenbacheri; assembly: GCF_032445375.1. NCBI lineage: Eukaryota > Metazoa > Arthropoda > Insecta > Phasmatodea > Bacillidae > Bacillus > Bacillus rossius. Next base: position 10,318,624 of record NC_086338.1, on the reverse strand, counting down.
CTCGCGGATTGCGACGTGTGGTCCGCACAGACCAGATGCTGCCCGCCGAATCTTTGAAAAATGGCTTCGGGGCGCCTAATTAAAGGAAGCAACTGCCCCCAGCCTAATAAGGGGGGGGGGGGGTGGTGATTGCCCGAAGGTGTCCGGAGATGCCCGAAGGGGCGAAGCAGACTGCAAAATGTTCGCCGCGCTCTCACGCGAGTCGCAGGCGAACTAAGATCGCAATCGCACTGCGACTGCTGCCAAGGTCGATTATGACAAGCTGTCTCTTATGGGAGGGATGAGTAGTGCGCTCCGGCGGCCAAGATGAGAACCTGCCTGGAGGGTCACAGAAACGTCCGCTAGAGCGCAGTGGGCGCGCTCGCGACCAGCTCACAGAGAAAGGTTAGGGATTTTTCCCGCCGCTAGGCTTCGTTGAGGGCTCTGTTTGACAAGGGCGAATGTCCTTGAAGAGACAATGTCCCCGCCTGAGTCCCCTGGGGGTCGTTGCTCTGGGTAGGAGTTCCCGTGAAGGGGGGTTTAAATTTGCTAAATCGCCTGGGAAAGGCGTCATGTGGACCATCCCGAGGCGTTGCCAGGGGGCTGTAACCTAGTCCAGTACGTGCTGGCAAAACCCTTACCTATGCTTGCCTCCGAGAAATGAAAGTTGCTAGCAGTGAGCTTGGGGTAGCGTTCACTAGCACGAAAAGTCATTCTGTTACATGGAGAAAACGTGATGCGAACCGCGGCCGAGATGCAGCGATAGCCAATCGTCAGCAAACAGCATCTAATTGAAGCCTGCGAACAAGCGCAGGTGCACTGGGTTGCACAAGATTACGTCGTAGTGTACAGTAATGGAAACAAAATTAAATTAAATTAAAAATGCAAATTTATTATTTGGTTTCCTTCTTTAAAAATTAAAAATTAAATTTAAAATCGTACATTTGTGCCTGAAAGTAGCACTGAAATGGCACACAACAGATGTTTTCTTTTATGTTGTTTGAAATATTCATTGTAGCAATCATAATTGTATCATTGTAGCCATTGGCGTAGCTGTGTTCATAAAGTTGGGGGGGACAAATAATGATTTTGATGTCATGTAAACCCATTCCCCTCTTACTAAGATGGGGGGTCCGGGGGTCCTCCACCGGAAAATTTTATTTTAAAAGTGCAAAATAGCGCTTTTTAAGCAGTCTTTGTATCTAACCATTGGATAAATCGATGTTAAAATTATTATTGTTTCCTTAAGATAAAATTTGATGAGTGAAGAAATTACAAATTAAGTTGGGCAGAATAATATTATAAAATAAAAAAATCACGGTCTATAAAGTTGGGGGGGACAGTCCCCTCCACCCAAAAAGTTCAGGGGGACACTTCCCCCTGTCCCCCCCGGTTCCTACGCCCCTGAGTGTGGCTTACATATTGTTAGTAATTAAGTATCTCACTTTTCTTGTAACATTAACCCAAAATATATGTTATGTGCGGTATTGTAGGGTTCAATATAAAAATGTATAAGTAGGCCTACATGCTTTAAAACCCGCCATTTTGTAAGGTATGTTCATAATTAATTTACATATAGAATAGTTACCTAGATTATAATGATATGTGAATATGTTCCTTACTATTTTTAACTGTATAAAATGAAACAAAAATTTGTTTTAACTACGATGCATGTACACAAGATAGGCTAACTTTCAAAAGAAGGTTTGAATGAATACAAGGTTTCGCCAAAGCTATTTTCATATGCAAGAAGTAGATAGTAAATGTGTTTTTGTGTGCTTTACTGTAAGACCTATCCTACTGTAAATTCATTTCATATCGTTAACTTAATATATACTCCATAATCTTTTATCTTTTCTGCACACATTACTTATTTTGTGGATTTGAATTGTAAAACTTCGATTCTTGCAAGGGCCGAACACGGAATGTCAACTTTCTAAAGTATTCTATATACATTTTTAAATTTAGTATATATAATATGTGTAAAATTTTTGACGTGACCACGTCTAATAAATCGATGAACGCCGGCTGCACGCACGAAAAAGTGTCCCATTACGCTCATTGTATATTGCTCTTTGCTAACCTGAACCTCCTAGCATTGCTACAGAGTCCGTGGCACAAATATATTATTTTTGACTGCATCTTGGTGTTGGGTAAGCCATTTTCCTTCACATCATCCTTGAAACACTCCCATTAGTTTCCTACTTTTCCTATCATCGTCATATCCTTAACAGAATAACACAGATTGGAAGAAGTTAAATAGCAAACATGTATAAAAGTTATAGTTAAAATAATCTCTTCGTTGAAGTAATAAACATAATTGAATTAATGACTGCAAATAAAAGTAAATTTATCAATTAAATTGTAGATTTCATTTCACTCCTTTATATCCATACAAAATAGTCATAATTCAATAAAAATTATTCAATTTTATTCATGAAAGTATGCAATCATTTCATCAATGTTTTTATGACGTTATCACGTTAAACTATCGTCCGTAAACCGACTTTACAGACAACCAATTTTTTTCCTGTATTCTATATATATATATATATATATATATATATATGTGTGTGTGTGTGTGTGTGTGTGTGTGTGTGTGTGTGTGTGTGTGTGTGCGTGTGTGTGTGTGTGTAAACTTTCTAATGCATTCTATATACAACGTGTATCTAAAACATACTGACAAATTCTGGCAGAATATTCCTGGCGAAAATACAAGACGAAACCCTGTGTACCATACTTTTCTCGTAAATGGATTCGGAGTTTTGAACCCCCAAAAATAAAATTTTCCTATTCTTGAATAACTTGCACTGCGTCTGATGATTTTGTAGAACGCAAATTTTTCACCACGAGATACGTGGGTTGTAATGAACATCCTTCAATGAATATAACGGCATTTCTGTTTTAACAAATTTTATCACCTGAAAAGCTAATAAAAAATAAACCAGGGCAGGCATTACAAAGCACGTTTGCAAGGTGTAAAGTTTCCTTCCTAAAAATCATATGCCACAGTTTACTTACTGATGATGTTAATTTAAAGATATGGAAAATTCCATATCGGGAATTCAAGGTGGCTTCCACCTGGACCAGTACACTGTACAACTCTTCATACATCAACACCTGCTCACCAATCACTTTCTGAAGATGGGTTTTGAAAGATTTGACTCCAGCCTCCCAGAGGCCTCCGAAGTGAGGAGCGGCAGGTGGGTTGAAGTGCCATGTAATACCAAGCTGAGACACGGCATCCGTGATGGCTTGTTGATGACCAGGTGACGACACTAGCTGTTGAAGCTCCTTGAGGTGATTGTGTGCTCCCACAAAGTTTGTGCCACAATCTGAGTAAATGTCGGAAGATCTTCCTCGCCTACCAATGAAGCGCTTGTAAGCAGTTAGAAATGCCTCAGTGGATAGATCAGAGGCCAGTTCAACGTGGACGGCTTTGGTGGCACAGCATACAAAGATACAAAGGTAAGCCTTCAAGATGGGTGCCCTGCGCACTCTAGCAAGTTTGATGGGAAATGGTCCAGCATAGTCGACTCCTGACTTAGCAAAGGACTTGATCTGCTGAATCCTCATGGCTGGAAGATCTCCCATCCTAGGTTGAGCAACAGAGGGTCTTTGCCTGAAGCAGCGCAAGCATGTACGCAGTAAGCGAGCAATGGCATCCTTGTCACCCAAGGTCCAAAACTGTTCCCTCAGAATACCTCTGAGTGTCCGAACTCCTTGATGATTATTTTTGTCGTGATAATGGCGTATGATGAGATCAGTCAGAGGATCGGATTTCGGCAGAAGCAATGGGTGTTTGTGCTCAAATGGGACTGTAGCTTGAGGCAGTCAGCCACCCACCCTAACCAATCCATGCTCATCCAGAAAGGGTACTAGTTTTCGAATCTGGGAATAAGTGCAACGAGCTCTCCTAAGAGCATCAATGTCCCCCTGGAATGAACAAGATTGAGTGCGAAGCAGCCAAAGCCTTAACGCATGATTCAATTCCAAGGGTGTGAGGCTCCCATATATGCGTGATGAGTGGGAAGTACGCAAGTTGTGAATAAAACGCAACATCAATGCTGTGACCCTCAACAACTTGGTCAGACGGCTGAATCTGGTTACCAGATGTTCTAAGTCACGATTGTGGGTCATAGTTTCCAACGTCACAGCCTTGTGTTCCAGAAGGACTGGGTCTGCTTCAACAGCATGTTGGTATATTGGAGGCCAATACTGAGTTGGCTCTTGTAACCATAATGGCCCTGTCCACCACAAGTGGTGGTTTAGCAACTGAGTAGGTAGAAGGCCATGGGAGGCACAGTTCGCCGGATTGTGTTCAGATGATACATGTCGTCACCAGGATGAGGGTGTCAAGTCTTGAAGCTCACTAACGCGGTTAGCCACAAAGGTTTTCAACTGGTGCGGAGAGGAGTTAATCCAGGCAAAAACCACCTGAGAGTCTGTCCATGCTGTAATTGATGACAAATTAAACTCCTTTTGATAGGTTGCAACAACAAGTTTGAGCAAGCGTGCCAGCAATAAGGCACCACACAACTCTAGGCGAGGCAAAGACTGGACCTTGACTGGTGCTATTTTAGACTTTCCGACTAACAAACGAGTGCTGATTTTGTTTTTAGCTTCTATGAAGTGTAAGTACACAACAGCGGCAAAGCCTGTCTCAGAACTATCCGAAAAACCATGGATTTCATATATGCACCCCTCAGAACCTTGTAGGTGATGAGGAATAGTAACAGCTGTGAGGCAAGGGAGCTCCTGTCTGAATTTATGCCAACGTTCTGCCAGCTCAGACAGAAGATCAGCGTCCCAATCAATAGTTTGTAACCAAAAAAATCTGCAGCAAATGTTTGGCGAACATTAAAAGAGGGCAAAGCCAACCAAGTGGGTCAAATATTCTAGCAATCGTCGAAAGGATGGTTCTTTTTGTGGCATGGTTGGCGCTATCCTCAATTTTGTACGCAAATGTGTCTGACGCTGGACTCCATTGTAGTCCTAAGACTTTGACAATAGCCTGACTATCAGGATCGAAGCTCAACATCTGGGGTGTTTCAACATCTTCATGTGGAAGCCAATCAAGAAGTGCAGAGTGATTGCTCATGAATTTCCTTAGTTTGAAACCACCTTTGGCAAGACAAGAAAGAAGTTCCCTTTGAACATCCAGGGCTGAATCAATAGAACTGGACCCTGTGACAACATCATCTACATAAATGTCAGATAACAGGACTTTAGATGCAAGAGGAAAGGTTGTAGCCTCATCCTTAGCCAGCTGCTGTATTGTACGACGAGCTATGTATGGGGCTGCAGATACTCCATAAGTCACCGTCTTCAAGCGATAGTCTTGAACAGGATCAGTGTCACGAAACCTCCAGACAATGCGTTGGTAATCCTGGTGCCTTTGATGGATAGAAATTTGTCGATACATCTGTTTTATGTCTGCAGTGAATACTACTGCATGTGACCGAAAGCTAAGTAAAACATCAATTATTTCTTTATGTAGTTTGTGACCAGTTCAATGATCTCCCAGTGGAGCCCTTAGCCGAGGCATCAAACACCACCCGTAACTTGGTGGTCGAACTGTTAGGCTTAACTACAGCGTGGTGAGGAATGTAGTATGATGGAACTGAATGTTTTTTGTTCTGGAGGAATCTTCTCCATGTGTCCTGCAACCAGATAGTCCTTCATGAAGTCAGAGTACTTTGCTGATACATCTGGATTCCGTTTAAGGCGCCTCTCCACACCAAGTAGGCGAATTATGGCTTGAGCACGAGTGTCTCCCAACTCAGGGGATGAGGTTTTGAATGGCAGACATACATTATAGTGCCCATCCTCCATGCGCTTGTGAGATTCGACAAACATTTTCTCACAACGCGTATCTTCAGGTGAATAATGCTTAATGGTGGGGTACTCAACTGACATCGTACAGCCGAAGGCCACCCCAAAGCCCGACCTGCACCCGCCAGTACTCGGCTCCACTAACGAAAAGCACCCCTAGCCATGGCCCACCTGAGTCCAGTGAGCGGACCGCAGCCCAAGGTAGAGAATAGCGAACCATTTTAATTACACATGCAACGCACTCCCCGTGCCTACAAAATTCCCCACACAATAATTAATTAATCAGAAACAAACAAAAGCCCCTAACTAATAGAGTGCGATGTAGGAGTGCCCAGGTCACTCACACATATTAAGTAAACAATACGAATGTAGGTGCCCCCCTTGCGGCCATCAGCCTAATTTAAATACAGCAACTAATTAACATCAGTGTGCAACCCAGTGCATACATAATTGATTAGCCCCAGAGCGGTTAACAAGAGACAGACAGTCTCTGGTGTGACGTTACAAATTCAAACTTTATTACGTGAAACACTAAATTGCAATTATTTAAGAGAGTATTTTGTCAGAACTTGTCATTAGTAATAATATTAGGAATTTTAAGCGGCCTTCAGCCTTTTGTAAACATAGTAATTTCCGAATAACGGAACTTGGGAAACTTTGGCGCGAGAGAACGGCCGAGCCCTTCCCTCGCGCCAGGGTCACACGCCAGTTGAGAGCAGCTCGCGGGCCGGGGCGGACGTGCGTTCCATGAGGAGTCATCACCCTTTGTTCACCGACCGAGTACTGCTGGTAAATATAGTCATTTAAAACATCAACCTTTTCTCTTACAATTAAACTCCCCGTGTGTCCCCGGTCCTTTTCCGGTGTAGGGACTAACCCAGCCGCTCATTAATAAAACTCCCCGCACCAGTTGCTATGCGGGGAAGTTCAACTTACGGCACGGGCCGACTCCCGCCACCGCAGAACTTTAACTAAAAGCCGTGTGCACCGGCACCGGCCACAACGACACTTCGCTTGTGAACCTAATTTAGCCTACGGATCGCGGCCCACGCAAGTGGCCCGGCCCACAACGTAGAGACGATTTACGGGATTGGCCGACAAACAACCAAGCTTCCCCTCCCCCACCCTCGACTGGCGTGAGGGCTTAATAAGTAAACACACATAGAGGCATGCAGGTGTCCCCCTTAGATAACGTGTGGAGTGTAATCGTGTACGTAAGAGCACCACAGTGTGCAGTTTTTTCATGTGTAATCGTGTTATAGTGTAACCAAAACTTCTACTTGTTCCGACGCCTCACTGGCAGTCATGTACCACCGAGTAGATCTCGCGCCCAATGTAATGAACCAGTGTAAAACGTGAACAATAAAACGTCCACCCCGCACCTCCCGTGCGCGACGTTCGACCCGTAAACCAACCAGAACAGTGTATGTAAATTAACCTAAACAACCCAACCTAATCAGGAACCAAATTCCATCACCGCCGACGGTTCTAGCGGGCCACGCTGGGAAACGAACCCACGACCATCACACGGTTAGACACCGAGCTAACCTGGCGCCCTCCCGGAACAGAAATCTCTAAAAAAGCCAGCCACCCCGCTAGGACTTGCGCCCGACATCGAACACGAGACCGCGGCTGACGGCACAACTTCCCAAAATTTCTTCATGACTTCTCCCAATGGAGGGGAGGAACAGAGCAAGGAGACTGTGAAGAACTGTGAGTACGCAGGAACTGGCTTAGAAGCCACCCTTCCCATCAAGATCCAGCCAAACACTGAATCTAATGCAACAGGTGGGCCCTCCATGCTGCCCCCTGTAACCAATAGGGGAAACACATCTGCACCGATAAGCAGGTCGATGGGGCCAGTGTTGGAAGAAACTAATTACATCGTAGCAAAGACACTTCGTTTATTTACTTCTTCACTACAAACAACGACTACAAAGCTCACTCACATCATTTTACACACCGATGACTACAACTAAAAAAAACAATGCAGGGCTGCAACTCCAACACATGAAATATCACTAATATAGTAATTTACTTCCCAACACTTCCCTTTAAATTATTAATAGTTATATTGTGTGCATATATATATATATGTATACACATATATGTATACATATACATATATATGTATCATATATGTGTATCATAAGGTACAATGCACTAGACAAGACCCATTTCAATCAAAAATTTGCAATGTTTCTCCTTTGACAAAGGTTTTGTCAGCATGTCCGATACCATTTGTTCAGTAGGTAAATAACATACTTGGATGGTCTTTTGCTGGACATGTTCTCTCAGGAAATGGTAACGTATGTCAATGTGCTTAGACCTCTGACTCACGACTCTGTTTTTTGACAGACAAATGGCCCCTCTGTTATCACAATATATGATGGATGGTCCAACCTCCTGAGGCTGCAATTCTTTTATCAATTCCCTAAGCCACAGAACCTCTTGGACAGTGAAACTGAGTGCTATATATTCTGCTTCCACCGTGCTCAGTGCCACTGTTCTTTGTTTCTTGCTGTGCCAGGAGATTAGACCCCCCATTAATTTAGAACTACAACCTGTTACTGAGTGCCTCCTGTTATTTTCGCTGCCCCAGTCTGCATCACTGAAAGCAATCATTTCCGGGTCAGAGTTCCTGTCATATTGCAGTTTCAGATTCTTTGTACCATTCAGGTACCTGAGGATGCGTTTAACGGCAACCCAATGACACATCATTGGATTACTGTTGAACTGACTGACACAATTTACAGCTTGTGCAATGTCGGGCCTAGATATCTGACACAAATACAACAAACTACCAACCGCCTGCTGAAAAGGAACCTCTGTGTCATCTTTCTCGCTTTCTTCATAGCACTCATCACCTTCACTAAATTCTGTTGTATTTCTCGGAGTTCCCTGAAGTTTCACACCTAAATCCATGGGAGTTTCGACGGGCTTACTGTCAGACATTTTGAAGCGTACAAGGATCTCGTCGATATAGGGGCATTGATCAATCCATAACTTGCCAGAGACACGATCCCTGGTGATGGACATCCCAAGGCAATATTTGGCTTCCCCTAGGTCCTTCATGTTGAACTTCATTTCAAGGCTTGACTTAACCATGTTTTTAAGATTTTCGTCGTTGGAGAACAACAGGAGGTCATCAACATATATAGCGACAACAATAACACTCTCGCCTTGACGTGTGAAGTAGATGCAAGGGTCTGCTTTTGATTGGTTAACACCCATTTCGATGAGAACTTCATGGAGGCGTTGATTCCAACACCTACCACTCTGCTTTAGGCCATACATGGCCCTCCTCAGTCGCCAGACTTTGTTGTTTGGCTTTTCTCCAATTTCATCGGGTGGTTGTACGTAAATCTCTTCTTCGAGGAAACCATGTAGGTAAGCTGCCTTGACATCCATGTGTGCAATATTGAGATCGTCTTTCGTGGCTAGGGCAAACAGGTACCTGAGTGAGGAGTATTTGACAACTGGGGAGAACACATCTTCGTAATCTATACCTGGCCTTTGGCTACATCCTTTGACGACCAAGCGAGCTTTGTAATTTGGCTGATCTGAGGAGGAGCTCTTGAGCTTGAATACCCACTTGGTTTTCAAAGGTACTCTCCCTTTTGGTAAATCAGTCCACTCATATGTTTCATTGCATGAAAAAGATTTCAACTCTTCGTCCATTGCTGCTTTCCACTTCGAAGCCTGTGGATTCTCCAGAGCTTCCCTTGGAGTCAAGGGCTCATCTTTACCTGAAGCAAAGTATGATACAAAGTCCTTGTCACTTTTAGTTTTTCGGAGGCGTGTAGACCATCGAAGGTGGAGTTCCTGTTCCAAAGGTTCATTATCAGAAAAACCATAGAAAGGTTCTTCGGCACTGTCGGACATGTTTTCATTGGGATCACGGCTGTCATGAGTTTCTTGATCCTCACTAGTACCATCTGCCTCACAACTCTCGTTTGGAAGATCAGTCAGGGGCATTGTTAAAACATCCTTGTTAGGGCTGTCTTGCGTGTGACTTCTTTCTGGTGGACTCATGACTAAAGGGTTGCTCTGGCTAAGCATTTTGCCTTCCAGAAAAATTACATCACGGCTGACCGTTATTGCTTTGGTGGTAGGGTTTATCAAGCGATATCCCTTTGTGTCTTCACTATATCCCACGAATTTCATCTCAGAACGGGCGTCCCATTTTTTTCTCTTTTCTTTGGGTACTTGAACCATGGCTTCACACCCAAACAACTTCAGATGGCTCAGGTTTGGTTTCTTCGAGTACCAAGCTTCATATGCGGTTTGGCCTTGGAGGGCTTTGGTAGGACTTCTATTATTCAAGTATACCGCTGTCGTAACAGCTTCTGCCCAGTATTCTTTAGGGAGGTGAGCATCTTGTAATAAACACCTAGCCTTATCGACTGTCTTTCTAATTGACCGTTCTCCCACTCCGTTCTGTTGAGGTGTATAGATGACAGTCCTTTGGTGCCTTATGCCTTTCTCTTTTAGGTATTGTGCCATTTTATAATTCACGTACTCTGTCCCGTTGTCTGATCGCAGCATTTTTATCTTCCTGTTGAGCTGGTTCTCTACCAACGCACAGTACTCTCTGAAAAAGTCAGGCACTTGATCCTTGGACTTTAAGGCGTAGACATGGGTGTACCTGGAATAGTCGTCCACTAAGATAAAGAAGTACCTGTTGCCTCCAAGGGAAGTGGTTTCCATCGGTCCGCACAAGTCTGTGTGAATCAATTCAAGTGGTTCCTTAGACCGATATTCACTTCTTTTGAAGGGCTGTCGACTGTGCTTCCCTAAAATGCACACTTCACAGGGTTTTGCACTGCATTCAACACTCTCGACACCGATGGCCATACACTTTAGTGAAGCCATATCTTTCCTGTTTAGGTGACCTAATCGCCTATGCCATAAATCCTGTTGTGAGGTAATGACACAGGCCCGGTGATTAGTTGGTGTATCAAGCTGGTAAACTCCTCCATGTTCTGTTGCTGTGGCAATAAGCTTGTCCTCGCTGTTGTAGATTTTTCCACCATCACCATCAAAAATGACCTTGTTCCCCTTCTGTACAATTTTGTTGACAGAGAGAAGGTTAGTGGTGATGTTTGGTGAGTAGAAAACATCCCTAACCTCAACAACATCGTCTCTCCCAGACACTGAAACACTGATATTTATGTTCCCCACTGATTCTGTTTTAATTGTCTCGCCATTCGCAGTGAAGATTTCCAACTCACTTTTATTTGAATCCTTAGAATGTCTGTACTTGGTGAGGTGCATTGAAGCACATGAGTCTAGATACCAACGTTCACATTCATTTGATGAATTAGAGAATAAGCATGCAAGAAATGCACTTCGGTCCTCTCCCTCCATCTGTTTTCCTCTTCCTTCGCCAGTTCTAGTTTGGTTTCGGCACTCAGCCGCAAAATGTCCTACCTTGTTACAATTATAACATCGGAATGTGTGAGGCCATCTCCTTTCAGGTTTGTTTACATTTAAGTAGTTCCTGTTGTTGCTGGCGGGATGTGTCTTATTTCTTTGACCACTGTAGAGTGCTGAATCTCCTGGTTTGCTTTCACTACATTTTACATCCTGCAAAAGCTTGATTTTAATGGTGTCTGCGGTAATCTGAGTACCAGAATTCTCTAATGCCATTATCATTGGTTTGTATTCGTCCGGTAGGCCTGCCAGCAACAACGTGCCAATCCATTCGTCTGAGATGTCAAATTTAATTTCCCGGAGCCGCTGTGCCGTAGATATAATTTGATTCACGTACTCTTCGACAGAACTGCAATTATCTAGCCGGGTGAGGATCAGTTGTCTGAGTAACCCTACCTTGCGAGTCAGTCCCGAGTCCTCGAACAAAGTTTGTATGGTGTCCCAAGCTTCTTTCGATGTACAGCATTTTTCAATGTGGTGGATTAGGTCCTTTTCCACCAGCAACGATATCTTCGCTAGTGCTTTACCGTCTTTTCGTTTTTCGTTTTCATCTGTGATACCCTCATTTACGACATCCCAGTGTTCATCCAGCTTTAAAAGGGCCCTCATGTGGAATTTCCAAGAACAGTAGTTCTCGCGCCCTTTTAATTTCTCAACGAAGTTCAATGCATTCGCCGCCATGATACTCAAGGTGCGGAAAAACAAACAAAACAAAATTAAAATATTCGCGTACGCGCACGAATGTCTCCGATTTCTTTTTCAATTACAGTTCCTGGGCCCATAACCCATGTTGGAAGAAACTAATTACATCGTAGCAAAGACACTTCGTTTATTTACTTCTTCACTACAAACAACGACTACAAAGCTCACTCACATCATTTTACACACCGATGACTACAACTAAAAAAAAACAATGCAGGGCTGCAACTCCAACACATGAAATATCACTAATATAATAATTTACTTCCCAACAGCCAGGCGTATCAAATGAGGGATCTGCTAGCTTTAAGCTCGAGACTGCCTTGCGTACATCGGGCGATACCACCACACTCGGAAAGTTACCAGTTATCCGTGGAAGAATAAATACATCAATAGTGAACTGAGGACCAGTGCTACCAACTGGCATGACTACAACTGAAGCACGAGCCTTAGCAACGTTCACTTGGGTGCCTGATAACCCATTGACTGGTAACTGGGTTCTCTCACGATGTAGCAGCAACTTCTGCATGCAGTGCTCAGTAAGGAATCTAGACTGACATGCTGTGTCCAACAAGGCCCTAACAACAATTGGATTACCCGCAGCATCTAAAATCTGCACCTGAGCTGTTGACAACAGAACAGTGTGATCAGTTCTCGCAACGGCTGATGTGACTGAGGAGACTGCGGATATAGTTTCTCCAGAAGAAGCTTGGTCAGCATCTGATACTTGTGCTACTCTGTCATGAACATGATCATTTTCAAAATGCAATAAAGTGTGATGTCTAATACCACATTTATGACATGAGAAAGTAGATGAGCACTGTTTCGAAAGGTGTGTTTTACCAAGGCAGTTTAAACACAACTTTTCCTTCTTCACAACAGCAAAACGATCCTGAGGGTTCAGGTTATGAAAGTCGGGGCACTGGTGCAACATATGAGATGCACTGCACATACAGCAAGACTGTGTTGAAGTAAGAAAAGCATTAGTACGGAACTTAGATTGAGTTAGGGGTTTCTGCTTAAAGGGCTGTGTCCCCAAAGTTTTAGCACGAGATGCACCACAGACTACTTCCTGGGCCCTACAGTGCCTTTCCAGAAATGCACAAAAGGAATTAATTTTGGAAAACTCACGACCTAATGTCATCTCCCACTCTACCTGAAGCTTAGAGTCTAGGCACTTGCTCAGTATAGGGAGCAAGATCAAGTCCCAGTGGTTTACCGGGGCCTCCAATGCCTTAAGTGCTGAGATATTTTCAGAAATGACTGTAAACAGCCGCCATAGAGAACTTGGTGAGTCTACTGAGGCTAAAGGTGCCTGCAGTAGGGCTTCAACATGTGCTGACACAATCAAACGTTTGTTCTCATAGCGTTCCACGAGCAAGTTCCAAGCTACTTTAAAGTTTGCCTCCGACAAGGGTAACGACTGAATCATCCCAAGCGGATCGCCTACAAGAGCACCCTTCAAGTAGGTATGCCAACTTTTCTACAGATGACAAAGTAGTGTTGTCTGAAACTAATGTGGAAAACAAATTAGAGAAATTCGACCACTTCTGCGGAGTTTCGTCAAAGCTGGGAAGTGTGATTTTCGGTAATGCGACGTTTAACTTACAGAGTTCTGAAGCACTGCCTTCAGGCCCGGGTGATAACCCAGGCTTCCTGTTCACAGAGTCGACGGCGGCCATGACTGTGTAGTACTGCTCTTCAAAGTCTATCAAACGCCGCTGATGCTGTTCACTGTTGAAATTCTTTCTTTTGTCCGACGAAGCTTCTACGTCGATGAAATCCGCTTCGTAGAAGCGCTTCACGTCTGGTAGGTCATGTACACTGGCAAGAAGCAACGGGACCTTGGTCGCGTCACTCGCTGCCGCTTAAGTCACACGCACGTTTCACCTGTCCCTCCGCTAATTTCAGCCACAAACCCAGCGCTTTAAGTTCACTCATGATGAGACTACTTACGTGATTTCCCGCTATTAACCTCAAAATTGCTTACGCGAACACGCTGTAATTTAATGCACGCACGAACCAACTAAGTTACACCGTTCGTGCAGCAAAGTACAACACAACCAGATCAACGTACACGGGCTGTAATCACTTCAATGCACGTAACATATTTCACTGAACAAAGACGGTCCCGGACACGAGAAGCAATGTTCACGCATGTGCCACGAATCACAAACCAATTTCGAAAACCAGAACTATCCGGCCTGGAGGACCAAATATGTTATAGCGCGATAACTGAGTGGACTTAATACGATAACGATTATAGATGCCATTATAATACAACAATTTAACGGTGAAGCTACATCATAGTACCTACTACTCACCGCCATGATGAAAAATATGACTGACTTCCAGCTGGAAGTACAGGGCTGCCAACTATTGGCAGAGGATGCTGGATAATGGTTTCCACTACACAGCAGCACGGGAAATACAAACTTGAAGTATTCAGAGACTTCTCAGAAACACTGATTGAGGTCTAATCAATGTTACTAACACAAAATTACACACACAAATACACAGTCTGAACAGATTCTGTTTTAACAAACAAGTAGCAGGTTACTATTATTGTATGTTTTACTCCAACATTGTTGAATTCAGTCGTAATATAATTGTGTTTTATTTCTGCCCCTTAGTATTTGTAACTGGAGTCTCCACAGAAAACTCACTGTATGTTTAATTAGCAGTTAGGTTACGACTGAATATTCTAAGCTTCAAAACCTGTTTTACTTTGTCGTTACTACCCTTTTGTCTACCATCTGACCTTTGCTTTTTTGTCACTTGACTTACGCAATCTTATCTCTGTGTTACCAAACAAGCTTGGATATTAGCTCACCTCCAAGACTGTTGAGTACATTTTTGACTATCCGTATTCACGTGTTTGACCTTAAACAAGGTGTCACTCATGTGTTCACACTATACTCAATCAATTAACAAATAAATATGTAGTTGACCTATGTGTTCTGCTCACCTTAAAGTCTGTTAAACTGGCTCTTGACAGTTTATCATGTATCCCACATTGGTTTGGCTTGACTATTACTGGGGACAATAGACAAGTACTCTATGCTTACAGATAAGCATTCACATTATAATATATGCTATATTTTCCTCCAAGCTAGTTGAGTTCAGTCAAACTCATCCCTCTGTCTCCCTTTTTCTATTTAGTTGATATGGATATAGTCCCTACCGGGACTTGTCTACGTGTAATTTATTAAGCTGACGTCGTTCCAAGTGCTCCCTTCGCTCGCACAGGTCGTTATGTTCCCTCGTCGCCTCACTAGGGTGGGGGGGGGTAGTTCGCGGCGTGAGGAGTCCTGCTGCGCTTGGGACGTTTTTGCGGGAAGCGGGCTCCGGGTGACGCGCAGCGATGCGGAATGCAGGCAGTCGAGCTTCAGACCTGGACCAGGCAAGTTGTGTGTCGCGCCCGCAAGTGAACAGTTCCGCCGGGAACTGAGCAGCTCTACCCTCACCGGACCACCACCTCTACCGATCCAGCTCCCTGCCAGCCACGTGGCGACGTCACGACCCCGAGGATCTCCGCTCTACCTGTGAACTGGCCCACAGGGTCTAAACTTAGGCTAGTTGGCGCCCTCAGCAGCGGCAACATCGTAGCAGGGACCGGTAGGGCGACAAATGGCGCCCAGCTAGTGTGGCTACCAAATTTTAGGCAAATCAGAAAAAAAAAATGTAGCTTGCCAGAGACGTACAGCGCAAACCAGTGAAAAACGCAGGCGAAAACTGCATAACTCGCAGGGTAGGGACAAAGGACTTCAGGCGCGCATCACTAGACAGACAGGCGCCGGGAAACGGGACCCGCTGGAGAAATAAGGTCACAGCACCCCCCACCCCAGCAGCGCGCAGCCTCCAGGAAACCACCCCTCCACCCGCGCGCCGAGCGCGCGCGAGAACGCCCGAGGATCACCGAGGTAACACATTTCACCACCGACCGCGACCGCGCAAACATCCGCGGGGCGAGGACGTGCGGACAAGACCGCTCGGACGATAGCGAAGGGAGCGCCCTCCCGGATCTGTCCGCGCCCGCCACCGACGCCGCGACCCGTCGTCCGGGTCTGACAGCCGCGAACCACGCCATGTACGCGGGAGCTGACGTAACCATCGCCATGGAGGAGCCCTGCGACCGCTGCGGAAAACCATACACCAACAACAGCTGCGCTGGTGAGTACCCTCATAAGTGCTGCACATGTCAGTTTCCGCACTTAAGGGCAGAGAGCAATCTCCGAGCCCCGACAGGCCCTCTGTGTGCCGCGAACAGGTGTCCGGGCCGCCATGACGAAGTAGCACATTGTCAACAGTGTGGGACTATCAGGCACCGCGCATGCGCTGACGCACTCGAGTTTGTAAACTTCCGCGACGGACTTTACCTATGTGTCGAGTGTGAAGGACGCGCACGTAGGCGACAGAGTGGCTCCCTGGCCTTAGTGCACCGCCCCCCTAGCGGACCTGTCACTCTCCCAGAATTCACGGGCCACGCCCACGACGACCCGCGTTTATTCCTAAGTGCCTGTGAAGAGAAACTAACCCGGCACCACACAGCGCCCGAAGACTGGACGGAGCGGGTCAGCGGACAGCTGCAAGGGGAAGCGCGCACTTGGTGGTCTCAGGCGGGGGGATACGATGTGGGCTGGGAAGACTTATCACGCCGGTTGGAGGCTCGGTTCAACGACGCGTGCACCCAGAACAAATGCCGCAGTGAACTGTTCAGCCGCGCGCAAGAGAGTGGGGAGAGCGTGGAGGCGTTTGTTTATGGCAAACTCCGGCTTTACCGCCGCCTTTCACTCGGGGGCCGCGCCGACGACGTGCTCCCTTTCATTGTAGAGTTGGTGTCTCCCGAACTACGCCCATTCTTGCGCGGGGTAGTTTCGCACGGACTAGAAAACTTCCTCGCCCGAGCCAGGGACATAGAATACGATCTGATGGCGCACCGACGTACCAAAAACATCGCGACGCCGCGCCCAACTCCGCAAACTCAGGAGGCGGTGCAACCAGAGGACGCGCAAGCAGTCGTTCCGTACGTAGAACAGCCGCCTCCGAGAGATAACTACCGGCCTTACACTCCGCCCCGGGGGAGGGGGGGAGCGTCACAAACCAGCCCGCCCAGCCGGGCCGCGCAACAACCGCGCCGCGAGGAGCGCCGCGGCGGACCACAGGGTGCCCAAGACAGTCGCCCGCCTCGCTGTCGCTACTGCCCCACGGCGGAAAACCACTGGCACAATGTGTGTCCGACACGCGAGGCCATCTGGCAGGCGCGAGGGGGGGAGGCCGTACCTCCGGGAAACTCCGTCTAGGGAGCAGTGACATCGCTGGCCACCGCCCCCCTACCCTTCGTCCAGCCCCGCACACGAGTGCGCCACCACGGCCACCAGGTCGCGATGACGCCCCACCCAAGCGCACCATGTTCCAGGACATCAGGGAGCAACGCCTCCCTCCAAGAAGCGACGCCGCTAATCCGGCGTCGGCGTCACCCCCGCCCGCGTCTGCAGCAGTCGTCCAGCCGCCGTCTCATCCCCCTAGCACTAGTGGGGTTGGCTCGCCTCATCCGTTCGGGGCCCGCTCCAGGTCGTCGGCGAGCGACGCCGCCCACCAGGCATCGGCGCCGCCCCCGCCCGCAGCTGCAGGGCCCGACGAAGCACCGCCCTGTCCATCAGGGACCACTGGGGACGGCCCGCCTCATCCGTTCGGGGCCCGCCCCAGGTCGCCGGCGAGCGACGCCGCCCACCAGGCATCGGCGCCGCCCCCGCCCGCAGCTGCAGGGCCCGACGAAGCACCGCCCTGTCCATCAGGGACCACTGGGGACGGCCCGCCTCATCCGTTCGGGGCCCGCCCCAGGTCGCCGACGAGCGACGCCGCCCACCAGGCATTGGCGCCGCCCCCGCCCGCAGCTGCAGGGCCCGACGAAGCACCGCCCTGTCCATCAGGGACCACTGGGGACGGCCCGCCTCATCCGTTCGGGGCCCGCCCCAGGTCGCCGGCGAGCGACGCCGCCCACCAGGCATCGGCGCCGCCCCCGCCCGCAGCTGCAGGGCCAAGTCGGTCCAAAACCCGCCTGGGCCGAATGGGGCCAGATGCCGCGGAGCTGATCCGGATCCCAGTGGAGCTGAATGGGCAGTCCATAGCCGCGCTAGTGGACACCGCAGCCACACACACTTATGTCGCGGCCCACCTCATTCCTGAGGGGGACCTTGTGCCGGAGGTCAACACCATCCAGCTGGCCACTACTGGGACTAGCACGCTAACGACTGGGCGTGCCCAGGTAAGGATTGGCATTAGAGACATTGTGAGCTGCACCAGTGCCCTGGTTGTACATGACCTTCACGATAACCTCATCCTGGGGCTACCCTGGCTGGTGCAAGTGGACGCCACTGTTGAGGTCCGCGCAGGGAGGATACATGTGGGGACCAGGGGCCGCCGAACTGTATATGGGCTGAGGCACACCCCACCCCCTTCCCGGGCCGAACCCCCCCGCCTAGCTGATCTCCGCCACAATGTTCCCCCTGAGTACCATAGATTGTTAGAGACAGTCCTGGAGCAGCAGCCCCAGGTGTTCTCCGCAGCAGACCAACTACGCCGAACCAATGTCACAGAGCATTGCATCCCCACCATCCCTCACATTCCGCCTTACGAGAAACCATTCGGGTTTGGGCCCCGCGAACTACTTGCCATCAGGGAGCAAATAGCAGAGATGTAGTGCGATGGCGTCATAGAGCCTAGCGAGTCCCCATACAACTGTAGGATCGTAATGGCAGACAAAAAAGACGGCTCACTTAGATTCTGTGTTAATTTCAAGCCAATCAATAACCTCACCATCCCCGCACCACCACCCCTCATCAACATCTCAGAGGCCCTCACGAGGTTAGGAGACGCCCGCATCTTTTCGACACTTGACCTGAAGTCGGGGTACTGGCAAGTCCCAGTAAGCCCCAAGGATCGCCCCAAGACCGCGTTCACGGCGCCCGATGGGCGGCGCTTTCAGTTCTGCGCGATGCCGTTCGGGCTGCAGGACGCCCCCGCGACATTCCAGACCATGATGGTCCGCGTCCTGGACGGGTACATTGGCGAGTTTGCCACCGCGTACCTGGATGACGTGATCATCTGGTCACGGACGTGGGAGGACCATGCCCACCATCTCTCGCTGGTCCTCGAACGGCTCGCCACACACGGACTCACATGCGCGCCACACAAGTGTTACATCGGCGCCCGTGAGCTAGAGTTCTTGGGGCACATCGTCAGCGCCGAGGGCTACCGCCCCATCCCCGAACAGCTAAGCCTCATTGACAGTAAACAGGCGCCCCGCACCAGGAAGCAGCTCCAGAAGCTAATGGGGCTGTTAAACTGGTTACGTTCATTCATTCCCAATTTTGCCACAATCACCGCACCCATGACGGACCTTCTCTCCCCGAAAACAAAGTTCCGGTGGACAGAAGCAGCGGACCAATCACTCATCCTAGTGAAGCAACAGTTCCGCGAGTGCCACAACCTGTCACGTCTGGCCCCAGACAAGCCCATCTTTGTCCAGACGGATGCCAGCCAGGACGGTATGGGCGCGGTTCTCTACCAGGTGGGTGATGATGGGGAGCGGCTGGTAGCAGAGTATGCAAGTGCCAAGTTCGGCCCCGCAGAACGACGCTATCACGTGAATGAGCAGGAGTGTCTCGCGGTGGTGTGGGCCCTCAAACGCTACCGGCACCACCTTGAGGGGAGACCATTCACCCTGCGCACGGATAGTCAGTGTCTGCGGTGGCTGGACTCCGCTCAGGGACGAAAATCAAAGTTCACCCGCTGGGCACTCATGCTCCAGGGCTTCACATTTCATGTCGAACACATCCCTGGGCGAGAGAACCAGCTGGCAGATGAGCTGTCCCGTCACCCAGACCCCAATACCATCTTCCAAGACACTCAAGGGTGGGATGACCTGATGCCACCGTCCCACCAGCCAGCTACCGGTCTAGCAGCATCACCTCCAGCGGCACTCTACGTCATCGGACGAGCGGATCCCACGGTCCAAGCAGAGGCATCGCCCACCCTGGCCACTCTGGTAGATCACGTTAAACTGGCCCAGCAGGATGACCCAGACACGCAGCGCAACCTGGCAGCATGCGGTGAACGCGCCCTCCCACACCAGCGCAACCTGGACGGGGTCCTGCAGAGCAGGGTGCCGGGTGACATGGACACCTGGCAGACCCATGTACCCCCCACTGCACGACAGCTGGTGCTGCAGTATTTCCACAACCATGACCTAGCAGGCCACCCGGGAGCAGATCAGACCCAACGGGAGATCAGGAAGCTGTTCCATTGGCCGGGCATAGCACGGGATGTCCGGGAATACGTGCGCAACTGCCAGCTCTGCCAGCAGCGCAAGGCCCGCCGGGCCGATGGGATTGAGCAACAGCGCCCCAGGCGACCGGAGGAACCATTCCACACAGTAGCCCTCGATGTCATGGGCCCCTACCCTCGCACGTCGCGGGGCAAGCGGTTCCTCGTCGTGGTCACGGATGTGTTCACACGTTGGTCGGAGGCATTCGCCGTATCCAACGTACGAGCAGGGACAGTAGCAGCCCTAATGGACAATGAGGTCTTCCCCCGTTATGGGTATCCGAGAGTGTTACTAACGGACAACGGGACACAGTTCGCAGGACGGCGGTGGAAGGCCGACTGCCGTAGATGGGACGTAGAGCATCACACTACCCCGACTTACCACCCCAGGGCGAACCCGACGGAACGTCGCAACCAGGACATAAAAATCCAGTTGCGCCTCCGTCTGGGGGAAGACCATTCCAAATGGGACCTCCACCTGCCCAAGCTGCTCTATTGCCTGCGGCGGCGGACCAATGTGGTCACGGGCCACACCCCTGCTGAACTGCTTCATGGGCAGAATCTCGCCCTACCAGGAGAGCTCCGGGTCGCAGAAGCAGCAGGAGTTGTCACCCGTCCCCCTGTCACTGACTTTAGAGAAGAGGCACGGCAACACCAGGCTCGATTCCTAGCCACGCGCACTCCACAATCACCAAATCCACCGACGCCATTGGAGCCCGGGCAAATGGTGTATGCCCGGTGTCACCACTTGTCGTCTAGCAGCAAGCGCTACTGCACAGGTCTGAGCCCCAAATGGGCCGCCCCCCGGGAGGTACTGCGACGTCTAGGGCCCACTTCTTACTTGATCCGACTCCCGAACGGTAGGTCGACAAAGATCCACCGGGATGATTTGCGTCTCGTCCCACCCACAGGCGCCCCAACTGTCCCAGCAGGGGACAGGGACAGTGGAAATGACCAGCATACATCCACTGCTCACCCCACGTCCCCAGCTGCTCAACACCCAAGCACTTCTTGTCCCACATCCCCATCAGACCAACACCCAACAACCATTCGTCCCACATCACCATCAGATCAACACTTAACTACTCCTTGTCCCACGTCCCCATCAGCTCAACACCTAAGCACCATTCGTACCGCGTCCCCATCAGACCAACACCCATCTACTGCTCACCCCGTGCTCCGTTCGAGCGGCGCAACTTTACGCGAGCTCGAGAGCCTGATGGATCGGCTGGACCCAGAGGGATTGTCCGTAGAACTTTACGATGGGGACGACCCAACCCTGCTCAACCTCGTGTCGCATCCGCAGATCACATTCCCTGATGGAATAGACGACGACTCCCGATCCAGTTCACCAGGATGGCCCGGATGGGATCAACCACGCTGGCCATTGGACGCGAGCCAGGGCAGTTCAATGTTCAGGATGAACATGGAGGAGCCAGAGCAATCCGAAACCGGACCATCTCAGGAAGGACGTCCATGCAACACGCGGCAAGTATTGGTGGAACAGGGCAGCGAGAACAGCCCCAGGACAACGGCAGTTACACCCAGCGGCCTAACGGGAGACAGGGATAAAGTCGAACCGCAACGGGAGAGTCAAGGGGAGTCCAGCATCCCGGAGGAAGCCAGACACGAGGGACTGAGGCGCTCTACCCGAGTCCGTGTAGCCCCACGACACCTGGTGGACTACGAATGGGAAAACCCACATGAGAAGATCAACCGAGCGCCACACCCTGATGCACCACGCCTTCATGTAATGACCCTCCTCCCTTTGGATGCCCGGTCCATTCTCCCCATCATTGACAGCCAAACCCCGAGCAGAGAACCCTCCAGATACATTCCGAACATTGGTGGGGAACAGGCCCCAAGGCAATGCGTGTGACATGGGGCTTCGAGGGGCATAACGGCCTCAGTGAAGGGGGGGCATTTGACGTCGTTCCAAGTGCTCCCTTCGCTCGCACAGGTCGTTATGTTCCCTCGTCGCCTCACTAGGGTGGGGGGGGTAGTTCGCGGCGTGAGGAGTCCTGCTGCGCTTGGGACGTTTTTGCGGGAAGCGGGCTCCGGGTGACGCGCAGCGATGCGGAATGCAGGCAGTCGAGCTTCAGACCTGGACCAGGCAAGTTGTGTGTCGCGCCCGCAAGTGAACAGTTCCGCCGGGAACTGAGCAGCTCTACCCTCACCGGACCACCACCTCTACCGATCCAGCTCCCTGCCAGCCACGTGGCGACGTCACGACCCCGAGGATCTCCGCTCTACCTGTGAACTGGCCCACAGGGTCTAAACTTAGGCTAGTTGGCGCCCTCAGCAGCAGCAACATCGTAGCAGGGACCGGTAGGGCGACAAAGCATGCAGATTACCAACATACTATGCTCATTTGGAAGCATATTTTAGTTGGTCTTGGCTGTTCTTTTGTTACTGTGTGCACTAAGTTTCACTATCACTGTTGTCTTCAGTAAATCTTAGCTCTCTGTTAACAAACAAGAATGCAGGTTACCAACAGGTAAATATTATCTCCAAGCCTTTTTAAACGAGTACTCTTTTTTTATAATACTTAAATTGAATAGTAGGTACTATAATCTACACATAATATTCATTTTGCTGTAATGAATTATCATTCAGTATACCAATTGTAGTGCTCGCCTCCAAGCATGTTATACTGGGTCCTGACTCTTTAGTCTATTATCTGACCTTAGCTCGACAGTCACTGTAGGGCTTAACCAAATTTCACTCTGTGTTAACAAAGAAAAAAAAAATACAAGTTACTTATACATTATGCCTAACTTCAAGCTTGCTGTGCTCAGTGTTGACCCTACTCGTGACTCCCTTCTGCCCTTGAGTTGACTGAGTGTGGTGTCTTTCCTCAAAGTCTTCTCACTCATCTTACCTCGTATTCACTGTCACTAACTACTCAATCCATACTCTCTGTTATTAACTAAGCCTCCAGGTTACCTACATTCAGGGGCGGAGCCGGGGGGGGGGGGGGGTTTTAGGGGTTCAACCCCCCCCTTAACACCAATTAATTTATTATTCATCACACAAACAAATTTCATATTAAAATTAATAAAAATTTTACTATTACAATATTTAAATTTAAGTACCGAAAACTGCTAAAATAGCACTATTTTACACCTTAAAATCCAAATTTTCCCGGGGGAGACCCCTGGACCCACTTTGATACGGGGGGGGGGGGGGGCATGCTTCTTAACACCCCCCATACACAAATCCTGGCTACGCCACTGCCTACATTCTATGTTCTTCTACAAGCTTGATTATTTGGGTTCTGACCATTCTCTAGTCTCACACCTGTCCTTGGATTGACTGTCACTGGGACCTCCACTCAATCTTCGCCCTGTGGAACACCAGAAATTTACCAACTCAAGAGCCCATTTAACTATAAGTGGTAGGGCCGGTCTTACCATCCTCTGGGCAAACTTCCAGGTAGCTACCCTGCGGATAAGCTACCCGGACCCTTTACCCGATGGTCCTGTCTTACCATCCCATTTACACCTCCGTGTAGCTAACTGGAACTTGCCCTGTGGATAGCGAGGATGTGTGTTAGGTTGGTATATTTTTGACAGAGATATTGAAGAAACTATGATTGTGATTGGTCCTCAGATTTTTATTTTATCTTGCTAAACATTAGAGTACCGAAGGCTTAGTGTATTTACATTGTGATGAAAATTCGCACGGTAATTTGGGAATATAAATAAACACTTGTCAAGGAGAAGAGGTTATGGTAGTTTAAATTAGAATTTCCTTTCTCTTTAAAACAATTCTTGTCAAATAAGGCTACAGCTGTAATTCACAATGTGACCATAGTTTCTGTTTACCAAGTGCCACAAAGGGGGGCAGTAAAACGTGCAAAAAACCAAAGCTCATGTATATGCAAACTTATGCCCTATTAAAGTGATGAAACATGATTTTTAAAAAAATACCCACCTGGGGACTTAAGTCTTGCATGTGTGCAATCAATAGCACCAATTACTTTTGGAAACTGGGCCATTTCGTAGAAATTTGTCTGAGCATTTCTTATTTCTTGCTCAGTCGATGGCATCCTAATATATGCAGGTCTCAATGAAGCAATTCCAAATGTCACTTGTTTAATTATTCTAGAAGCTGTTGCTTTACTGACATCTACAAAATCTCCAACACTGGATAACATTGTTCCCAGGGCATAAAACTGCAGTGTCAGCAACAGTTTGTTCAGTGGCGAGACTGCATGATTTCTGGGGGAAATAAAAGCAACAAGATGACAAACTGTTGTTTACATGTAGGTTAGGACCCTGGGGTAGGAATACAAAAAGGCACTTTGAGAATTCAGAACAGCCAAAATAAAGCACATTCTGAATGTAATTTACAAAATAAAGGCAGGAATATTTTATTAAAGCGATGTTGACAATGTAAACATTATGCACATGTTATGGTCCGATATAACCTATAAACCTATCAGTTTCATTCAATTTTACAGAATATATAGCATAAGCATACATTTGTAATGTAAAAACAAATGCATTTTTTTTTTGGTAAAAGCAATCGCCTGTCTGTTCGCGATCTCATCAGTTGTTCAAGCTCTTCCAAGTGCAGAACTGTATCTTTACTTAGCCTGAATTTCGCTGAAAACTCTTTATCGTTCCATTGGTTCAAATGGTCTGGTCTTTCTCTAAAAATACGTGGACCTCTTGCTAAAGCATTGATTACTTCAATGATCTCTTCATCGTCGTCATCGTCTCCAAAAATCTCACCAACATTATTGACGACATCGATGAACCCTGCTTCGGCCAATTAGATAAACGAGGGAAGAAAATTACAGTCCATGCACCACGTTTTGGCAAATGAACACAATTCAACAAATTGCAATAAACGTGCCACGATGTGGCGCACAGATTATATAGTTATCTGCCGGGTAGCGATTTACCCAGAGCTTCAACCTCCCGGTAAAATCGACAATTATTTATCTTCCGGGTACGCCTACTCATAGGTGGTAAGACACATTTTGTCATTTGCCAAGGAGATAAATTTTACCCGGACCTTGCCAAGGGATGGTAAGACCGGCCCTTAGACCATTATATCTTCTCTTTTCTGACAGAAAGATTTGTCTATAATATTCACTTCTTTGTAACAAGTAATTTTTCAGGGTGTTAATGGGTAATCATCACTTCCAACATGTTTAAGCTACATCTTCATCATACTCGTTTCTCAGAGTAAAACGACCCCACTTACTTTGATGGACACTGAATATTGGAACTCTTTCAGGGAGGATAGAGGAAATGGTGGATGTAATGACAGAGAGGTTAGATGTGAAATGAAGTGGGAAGGGACAAGAAGGAACTGAGGGATAACTGTAAGCTATACTGTATGGTAAATTATGAGAGGAGAAATGGTGTGGTTTGATAGTGAAGTAAGGATACAGGTGGAGGTAGCAGGTATCAGTGACAGGATTATACAAATGGTATTGTATGACAACAGAAGGAAACTGGAGATACTCCAGGTGTGTGAGAAGTTCGAAGGAAAGCTGGAGAAACTATTGGGCAGAGAATGGCAGATAGTAATGGGAGATCTTAACACACAAGTTGGCGAAGATATTGCAATACGGATAGAAAGGTGAGAATGGTTCATTGGCTGTAAAATAAATATTTCTACGGGCCTGCTAAATTTTTTCATCCAAGAAATTTCAAAGTTTGTGATTTCCCAGCAGAAATATTGCTGTGTGACTAATGAACAAAGTATACCTAGTCCATGTTTTTTTTTTTAAATATTTGTGTCTGATACCAAAATAACTAATACAAGATGTAATAACGATCAATAGCACAGGTGGAGGTAGC
Source organism: Bacillus rossius redtenbacheri (assembly GCF_032445375.1). Taxonomy (NCBI): domain Eukaryota; kingdom Metazoa; phylum Arthropoda; class Insecta; order Phasmatodea; family Bacillidae; genus Bacillus; species Bacillus rossius. Next base: position 10,292,528 of record NC_086338.1, on the reverse strand, counting down.
AGGTATCAGTGACAGGATTATACAAATGGTATTGTATGACAAAAGAAGGAAACTGGAGATACTCCAGGTGTGTGAGAAGTTCGAAGGAAAGCTGGAGAAACTATTGGGCAGAGAATGGCAGATAGTAATGGGAGATCTTAACACACAAGTTGGCGAAGATATTGCAATACGGATAGAAAGGTGAGAATGGTTCATTGGCTGTAAAATAAATATTTCTACGGGCCTGCTAAATTTTTTCATCCAAGAAATTTCAAAGTTTGTGATTTCCCAGCAGAAATATTGCTGTGTGACTAATGAACAAAGTATACCTAGTCCATGTTTTTTTTTTTAAATATTTGTGTCTGATACCAAAATAACTAATACAAAATGTAATAACGATCAATAGCTGACACTGGCTTTCATCGCAGTTGGGAAAGGGGGGATATGTTGACAGCTTCTCATGTGGAAGGTTATACGAGAGGAAATAATGGACTGTTAAGAGGGAGGAGACAAGATGGTGTGTGAGAGAGGAGGAAGCGGTAGGCATATGTCGTGATGCCCACTTACATCACAAAAGCTCCTGTTGCCACAATTTTAAACAGAATGTCCGATTTTTTTGATCTTGTTATAGGAACATAATTGTTAGTATTAAAACCCACATAAAATATACACTGTGATTTTAAGAAATAATATTTTTGTAAGTTTTCTTTTTTTTCTTTTAAATATTTATGATTAGGTGTGTGTCAAATAGGTATCTTCACTTCTCCACAGTGATCCTAACTTTCCTGTAGCCCAAAATTAACTACTGTAAAAACACTTTCATACAGAGCTTATTAAAAACTGGAATATGTTTCTTCCAATCATTTACTACTATTAGAGTGGGGGGTGATAGGAAATTTTGGTTCTGGAAAATTTCAGGCTGAAAAAAATTAATTAATGGGAGTGGGAATTATTTTAAGTTACAAATTTCAAAATTAAATGAAGAATGGAAAACTTTATTTTTATTGTTTAGGCCCAAATCTAGTTATTATGCAATTATAAAGGCAGTTACAAGACATCACTATATAAGGCCCAACTTATTTAATTTTATTATAACTACAAAATTAAAAAACCTAATTTGAGAAAGTGACAAATTAGCTCATATTTACACTTTTAACCCAAGTTATTTACTATTCATTTGGCAATATTACAAACACATGAATTTGCAGCAAATTTCTTCTCTATTCTGGCACTTTTATTCAAGTTTACGTTTACCCGTATGTTGCTTTTGAGGCACAAATCGTAAGTTCACTACGACTTTGTGAATATGATGGTAGATTGATTGTAATACTGATCATTTTGAACACTGTTTTAACTACTGTGTTCATATTTTGTCCATAGCATAACTGTTAGTGTATTTTGTTGATTTAGACCATAGTCATAGCTAGGGATAGGAATTTTTCGGTGTTTTCAAGAGGCAAAAAGTGGTGCTTTCAAATCAAAAAGTTGGTACTTTCCGACACAAAAATCGGTGTTTTCAAAAAGATGTTTAATGACTTTTACCAGTGATTATAAACAAACTTTTCTTTATTTTAACATTATATGCACTACCTTAAGTTATCAGAGCACTATTTGCTATAATCCTATAAAATATGTGAAAAGTTAATAACAAAAACAGAAGCTAAGCAATGAAATATCTTATTTACAAAAATTTAATGTCAAAAGCATAATCATTAGCAGGAACTATTTCTTCCAAACTTAGACTTGATTATCGAGGACTAGGTCTCAAAATAAATTTCACTAAACAATTCCAAGTTGTCTTGTTTTAAGCGGTGGCGTTGATGGCTGAGAATATTTTTGTAGTTAGAGAAGAATCTCTCACAGTCTACATTTGGACATGGCAACCAAATTGACTGCAAGGAAGCACGAGCAAAGTCAGAGTTGTTAACTGACAGCCATAAGAACAGAAACAATGTCAACAGTTGCACTTTCACTCATTTTTTTCTTGACAAGAAACTGTAATTCTTTGTAACCTTGAAGTACTGTACTTTCACCAAGGTTTGCAAACAAAACCAGTTTCTGTAATTTCTTGCTTAGATCAGGTGTTACATTTGTCAGCAAAATTTCTGAAGGATTGAAAACACTTAGTTGCTCATATAAATAATGAGCTGGATCACTTTCCTTTAATGAAATAAGTTTTGTATGAGAATGTGAAGCAGCTCTAGCTAATGCTGATGTAATTTTTGCTTTGGTGACAGTTTTTTCACAAGAGTTCAAAATTACTTTTGTTTCTTGTGGTAAGCTTCCAGTAGAAGAGAGCTGCAGAACTTGCTCCACTTTACGGAGTTCACCAACCAGCAGGTGACTACAAGGGTAATTAGAACCCTCTAGCTTTTTTATCAGTTCAGTTGCATCCTTACATGTCTCTTTCACAAAAACTGCCTGAATCTTCACACTTTGAAGATCTCCTGCTGATGCTGTTGCAAAGAATTCTACACCAGCATTGTTGACACCGACTATTTCACTGCTTGTTAGAAACTCAACAACAGCGTCGAAGTTGTCAGCAAGGTAGCACACAGATACGTACCAGGACGACCATCTAGTGAGCACTGGCATAGGAAAAAGTGGGATGCCTTGGCCTGGATACCTCTCATCTAGAAACTGTCGAAACAAATGCTTCCTCTTGCGCGTGTTCAAAAAAGATGATTTCACTTTAGCAACAGTCTGCTGAAGTTCAGGCAAATGTTTGCCAAGCTCATTTATGACTAAGTTGAGCTTATGTGCCCAACATTGGACAACAACAACATGATCAGCCATTATTTCTTTCAAAGTATCAAAACACTTTACCATATACTTTGCCGAATCTGACACCAGAGCTAGAACACTGTCAAAGTCTACATTGTACATTTTCAATGTATCCAAAATTGCCCTCGAACAATTTTTCGCATTGGCAGTTTCAAGCGTATGAACATTTCCAACAATAATTTCAGTCTTGTCTGAGCCTTCTATTATCATGAAGAGAACAACAAAAATGCAGCTGCCTCTAGCGTCAGTTGTTTCATCGCAGAGTATTGCTACTTGTTTCCCCTTGATTTTCTCCCTCAGTGTATTCTCTCTTTCTTGTTTCACTGCCGGGAGGTACTTTTCTTTTAAGACTTTAACACATGGGATGTCTTGAGCACCTGCAATAAAACACCTCTATTAGATCCTGTGTTAGCAGCGGTATAACAAAAAGTTTAATTTTCTAAGATAGCATATTTACCTTGAACCAATTTGTTCATTACAGTAAAAGACAAATAACAGTTAGGCCCCTAATTCATTTCTTCCAACCAAACTACAGTCATTAATTTAAGAATGATTAATGAAATATGCTAACCATGAGAGATTACTAAAACAATTTAACCAAAACCAGAATTGCCACAAAATTAATAAGAAATTCCTCATATCATTGTTTGGGGGAAAAAACTACACTATGATAATTTTATTGATTGGGTTCTCACCTTCAATGAACTCATTCATGAATTCTGCCATGTGGGCATTTTCTAATTTGTGCAACGGTACATTTGCTTTCAGAAATGTTTCTGTAATTCGCTTTCCCAGGTATTCTGCAGTTTTCTTTTTTTTCCCAACACTGCTGAAGCATGTTGCGATTGAAGTTTGTAGTTTGGAACCAACACATCCATCTTGTTCAGCAGCCATGTGCTTGGCCGACTTGAGGTGTTTGTCGACCGAATCCTTCCTTTCCCACGCAACTTGGCAGTTACAAAATTTGCACATTACCGTGCGACTATCAGTACAATAGAAGCCGTTTTTTTGGTACTGGAATGCCCTGTCTCTAGCACTTAGTTTATTATTTGGCATTTTGTAATCACGTGCAAAATATTCCCGCTACGGTAATAAAATAATCAACTGCATAAAATATATTTACTTCACAAAACTATCTTTACTGAAGTTTATTATTCGGCATTTTTACATACACAATATTTCGGCCACAAAATAAAAACAATAAAAAACACTAAACAATACATACTTTTCCACAAAACTAGTTTTACTTAGTCTGTATACACAATACAAATATTTACTTCCGTACCACGAGAGTCAAAGATACTGCAAGAGCAGGAATATCAAGTCGTCGAAAAATATAATTGAATGACTTCGTACGTTCGTAGTCGTGATCAAGGCATTAGTACACTACGCCATCTATATGGAACTGTGTAGTCTTAACTATCGATAGATCACTTAGAGACGATACAAAATGGCCGATACACGTGTGCGGTATTCTTCTTAGTTCTTACCATTGTGCGCCGTCTACCTGACTTTTTTAGTCTTTGGGTACATTGTTTATCATCACGTGAGTGCATAAAATTTGTTGATATACTAACGAAACGTAAACGGTAAGATGTTTTAAGCGGGTTAGCGAAATAATATCAGAAATGTGAAAAATTCACGATTTCGGTTGGTTATGATGTTTTTTCGTGCAAACCTAATAATTTCACGTTTTGGTACTAATTTCGCGCAAATTCGTGAAAAAATCGCGATCGCGAAAAATTCCTATCCCTGTCATAGCCAATTTCGTTTATGAAATAAACAAATAACTGGTTTTTACACTTTTACTGTCTAATATCTGTGTTTTTAGTTGGCGAAGAGATTTTTTCCACTACATTTTAGCAACAATAGTGAAATTACTTTGATTTTGTGTATGTTTTAAATGCTGAATAAAGTGTTAGTTTACGATTTTGCCTGTTAATGCCACTGTTAATAGTTTGAGTTTTAACTGCTCAAAATGGTACTTTTTGATCGCTTGCCTGTACTTAATTAGGTACCTTGTGCATTGCTTTCTTTGAAAATAGTTTGTTACTAACAAGTTTGACAAGTAGACAGGTATACTACCGGAATAAAATCCGGAAATGGAAAAAGTTAATTTCCTACCTGTCATTTCAAAAAAAATATGTTCCAGTTTTTTTGGGAAAAACCAGGATCCCAACAGCTCATTACACTAACATATTCAATAAATCTATTATGTCAGTTGTTTCTTTCTCGAGAGAAGCTACAGAAACCAATTAAAACTGTGAAGAGGCCCTGGTGAAATTTTATGCCAGGTATTATGAGAACTGCAAATAAATCAGTACAATGTTTTTATAAAACAGTAATTTTTTTTTTAAGCCATACAACATTTTTTTCAGTCTTCATATTTAATACAACAACCAAATACAAGTAGAGTAATTTTTTTTTATTTAGACAATACGACTTAACAAGGAGTGACAGATTTCAGAAACAAGCACTTGTTGTGTCGTGTATGCAACTGGACGCGAGAGGCGGGAGACGTGCAGGCGATGGCCTACTTCTGCCAGAACTTGCTGCTGCCCCGCAGGCCCTTGGCCTTGACCACCTTCTTGCCCTTGTCGCCCGCTTGCGCGACCGCCTCGCGCGAGTCCGTCGCCATCACCTCGTCGTGGTCCTGCGTCTGGGCCTTCAGGGTCTTCTTGATGTTCACAATCTGCAACGACATGACACTGCAGTTGTCCACACGCACATCTCGCCGGACTGCACACCAGAACACAGTTCGCATACTACACACGTAGTTACCAGAAACACACAGAGGACCCAGGTAACAAAATTACTTCAGAAGAGTGATGCATGAACAGTAGCGGATCCAGGATTTTGGTTTGGGAGGGGCTTGTCCCAGCTGAGGCTAGGCTTTATCAAGGCAAACACTAAAACAATAGTGGACCCAGATGCTTTTGGAGGGGGCTTGAGCCCCTTAGCCCCCCCTCTGGATCCGCTACTGTGCATGAAGCCAACACATTACTTGATTTCGCCAATTTTCCCAAAAAAATTAATCACAAAATTAATAATTATCATTCAGAAACACCAATAAATTGTCCTTACTTTAAATAGTATGACCTACAGGTAGGACTGTGGGAATACTTGGAGCATACTTGATGAGTTTCTCGTGTGCAAACGTTCACTGTCAAGATTAAGTCATTTGTGCTACATAAATAACATTTTTTGATATGTTTTAATGGGACTTCATAATAAAAAACATGAACAAAAGGAAACATTTTAAATATGAGACAAGTATTCAAATTTTTTTTTCCACTACTATCTCTCTAAAAAAAACTGAAAAATAGTGCAAACAATTCAAAACAAACACTGTATATTTGTCATTTTATACCTGAAAACATGATATTATTTGTATTCGTCACATGCATCAGAAGTGAAAAAAAAAAAATGTAAACAACCATGAACTACAACACCCCAAAAAACACACTCCTTTGCAATGGCCATTAAAAAAAGGAAATGCTATAGTTTCAACAGCATCTAATAGTCACAATTGTCAATTGATCTAACACCATGCAACACAGTAGCAGCTTACTTGGTGTATGTATGTACAACGAAACAAATGATGTAACTATATATAAATTTGTGTGTGTGTGTGTGTGTGTGTGTGTGTGTATATATATATATATATTAGGGGTCTGCGAGCTGAGGATTTTCACTTCGAGTCGAGCTCAAGCGAGTTTGCTAAAATACTCGCGAGTATCGAGTCGAGTTCCAATTTTTTTTTTTTTTTTTAAGTTTATTCCACATAAATTTACTGTGATGGAGTAATAAAATGTGAGAACTTTTGAGAAAAATATGGAAATAAAAGAAGAAACCATTGTAATTGTTAGCCTACTAAATAGATAGGCCTACATATTTATTAAATTGTATGGTCTATGGCTGTTCTTATATATGGTTTACATGGCTACAAAAACACAAACACTTTAGGCCTGTTTGGTAAGTCGGTCATGGAAAAAAATTTGTTCTGCATGCTTTGGGAGCAAGTTTTCTCTTCGACGGGAGATGGTATTTCCTGCTGAGGAGAAAAGTCTCTCGCTTGCTACCTGAGTGGCAGGTATTGCGAGGTAATGCCTAGCTACTAGAGGTCTGCGAGCCTAAGAATTTTACTTCGAGCCAAGCTCGAGCTAGCCTACTTGAAAGTTCTCGAGCTTTTATGGTACAGTTGCACTTTATGGCAGTTATTTTTATCTTAAACTTAGTATAATGTTTGAATAGTGTTAAAATGAAGTGGGCTTATTAATTTTGGTAACTATTTACAGTGTGCATTTACATTTTCCACTGCTATAAAGAAATTTAAAAAAAAAACATTTTTGCCATTGAATCTTACCTGTTTACATTGGTTCATCACTTGCAAAAAGAAAAACATATGCACAATAGATCTACAAGGAAATTAAAGTCTTTTTCAGTATCCTGAAAGCTGAAATATGTTTACTCATGCCATCAAATGTAGAGCTGTACCGATACGAATCGGCAGAAGCCGATTTTGCCGATATTTAGTTGAATCTGCATTTCTGCCGATTTCCGATACGCTTGTTAATTTTTGGCCGATATTACCGAAAAACGAAAGAGTGCCATAACCTAAAAATCCACGAAAACCCTTTTCACTTTTCATAGTAGTACAGCATTCTTTCAACTCACTTTTTTTCTTAGCAACATGTGCCAACCGTACATATCAAAATTTAACATTTTTTTTTTATATTCTTTAATTTTAATACGTCATAAATAAATACATTAACACCATGGTAAAAATACATCTCTGTTGTTACAGTAACTATAGTGCAAATGTGGTAGCTATCATGCTTCTGTAGTAATTTTGGTACCTACAAAGAATCTTTAGTTCTTTTTATGGTAATTATCTTAAGATAACTATTAGGATTGTACTGTAGGTATGGTACATCATCCATATTTCTTCGTAAGTTGTTTTTCATTTGTCTTTTATTCACATTTACGTGCGCCATTACTATTTGAGCCAGGAACTTTCGGAAATATTGTAAACGGTACTTTATATCACATATTTAATGGCATAATTGAACAAACGTAACAGCGTGCATTTGTAGACTTATTTTAATAGAATATTTTGGAGATTTTTTTCAATATTTGTTTCAATTACTAAGATAACTGGCGATTAATTAAGTAAAATTCAAGACATTTTTGATTAGGTAGGCCCGCCAAAATTTTACTAAATTTTTAACCTTCATTTGTAGGAGAGTTGTTATTTGTGACGTATGAAAATTTGTATAAAAGTTCGTCTAATATGCAGGCAAGTACAGTATATAAGTTTTCTTTGCGATGCATTTTATAAGTTAACAAAAAACATAACCTTTGCAAGTGTATGTCTGTGTGTGTGTGTGTGTGTGTGTGCGTCTGTGCGTGTGTGTGCGTGTGTGCGTCTGTGCGTTTGTGTGCGTCTGTGCATCTGTGCGTGTGTGTGTGTGTGTGTGTGCGTATGCGTGTCCGTCCCACCGTGTCCCCCCGTCCCCGTCCGTGTCCCCTTCCGTGTCCGTGTCCGTGTCCGCGTCCGCCCCCGTCCACGTGTGTGTGTGTGTGTGTGTGTGTGTGTGTGTGTGTGTGTGTGTGTAAAGGCAAATAATGGTTCCGTATCCCACATAACATTAGCAATATTGTAGCTATAATTATAATGTTGTTGAACCAAAATACAGTTTACATGGCTGCCATTAACAACAAACGCATGAATAACTAGGGTGTAAGTACATAAATATGAGTCATTTTAATCATTAATTTAGAAGTACTGCAATTTAAAAAAAGATTAACTTTTTTTAAGTGAATTGCATTGGATTTCACAGTACAGTAAACTCTCGATTATCCGTGTTAATTGGGACCTTCCGATGCCCGGATAATTGAATGCCCATAAGAAACCCGGATAATCCGTTTCACCGCTTAAAAATGGTGTATTTACTGGCAAAAGAGTGTCTCTTCAGTAGAATTTTATGAGTACAAGCAAAGGCTTTGTATACCGTGTGCCAGCTTATTGGACCGTAAACAATACTGGCACTGTGTTGCCGCCATCCTTCTCCTGCCCCCTTTATTGCTACGGGAGGGAGAGCGGTGCAGTCCCAACTCAGCATCTCCCTCCACCCTTTTAACGGCCTATTATCCAGTATCACTATAAAATAAGTGTCTTAACCACAGCACAATATTATACACCTTTTTCCCCCCCTTCCAGTTGTTGCATTTTATTTTTCTACCTCGCGCGGCAAGATATTGTTTCTTGTTAATTCCGCCTATTAAAATTAGGATGCACTTTACAGTCATAACTACGAGTATGGGATACTACGAGACCTTCTAAGTTACGAGAGTTTTGAAATGCACCGTCAGTTTGACTACGTAAATAGTAATCCTAAACTAATCTGGTTATTACGAGTGCTTCCTTGTTGGCTCTTTCGTAAGAAAGAGTGATTTCAATGGCATCTTCAACAATGAAAAATACCGTTAGTTGGAAGGGAAAAAAGGTTCACCCAGTAAACAAAGGCTGCGGCTATGCTGGCGCTGGGGCTGTCGAGAAAGAATGAAGGCTTTTGGGTGATGGTGTGGAGGAAGAAAGGGATGTCTGGTGGCGAACAACATGCTCCCTTTCTCTCTCTGTCTCTCTCTCTCTCACTCGGCGGTTTCAAGAAGCCCTCCCCCTCCCATTGTGTTACTGGCTGCTTCCACCAGTAGAGGGGAAATTCCTAAACCACCCCCCTCTCCGCCCCCCCCCCCCCTGTGTGAACGTGTGTACTAGAGCCCTGTTCCTTTTGTGCGTGTGTGAGACCTCGTTGCGTGCGTGTGCGTGGCAAAAAAAAAAACACAAGCACTCTTCATGTGTAGCTTTACAGGTTTTAATGATGCAATATTCCAATAGGTAAAGGAGGTAGAGGGGCCTTTTTTTTTTAACGTGGCGGGGCGCTGTGAAAAGAACTCTTGGAAAGAAAATGAAAAAAAAAAAAGGGGGGGGGGGGGGAGTTGAGCCGGAAACAGCAGTCAAGGCATTCCTTTTTGGTTTTAAAGTGTGACAAATTGACGGGTGAAGATGGCGGGGAACGAGGGTCTGAAGGGTCTGACACAGCAGCAGCAGTAAAAAAAAAAAAAAAAATGCGCAGCGCACGGATAACCCGAAAACCGGATAATCCAGGCCCGGATAATCGAGAGTTTACTGTATTTTGCAGTTCATGAACTTTTCTGGATTAATATCTAGAGAAGCAGATTCTGTAAAATAAGGTGAATAGGAACTGAACAGAACTGAAAGGTTAGTTGAAAAAAAATATTTAAAAATATAATTTCAGTATTTTAATAAACATTTTACATTCACCTAACCAACCTTTCACTTAAGTATTATTTGTCTAATTGCCCAGAAGCCACTTTACTAAAAATTTACTTTTGACATGAATTTCCAAAAGGAATACGAATCCACCCGGTTAACATTTACATGATGACATATTGAGCGTTGGTGGGATTGAAGTCAGTGAGAGTTTAACTCCGAAAGTAATAGACGGATTTGCGTGATTTAAACTTTAATTTGCTTGTATGTGATAATTGAGTGGTGCTAGTTGAGTGGAATAAGTATCATATAACTAACTTTGGATTTAGTGCCATTAAGCGCAAAATGCCTAAGCAAAAATAGGTTATGTTGGAAAAATGAGGAAAAAAATTTAAATCGCTCGAGCAGAAGCAATTAAGAATGCAGAGAAGTGTCGTAGGTATTATTGAGGCAAAAAGTAGCAGATAGAATGGAGCCAGTGGGACAAAACGAGCCCCCCCCAACAAAGCGTGATTAATTTGCGAGCCTCAGCCGTCTACCTCGCGAGAAGCAACGGGGAACCCAGAACATTGTTTGGTAATGGACGTGGATATGCTCTCTGATGATTCTGATGTTGATAAGGAGTCAGTTGAGCAAGTGGTTGTGAACGATGGCCCGAGTTTGTCGCGGTTTGGTGTCGCGATTTTTCTGGTGTTTTGGTGGGAGAGGGAGGGGCAGCATAGACATGGCAGATGACACAGAGGCCCGTAGAGAGGAGAGGGGAATCATGTCGACATCATGGCGAGTAAAGATTATGTTGATGCTGAGGGGAGGAGGGAATGCTGGCGATGCTGGGAACAGTGTTTGCACAGCTGGATGCGTAGTGCCATGCGTGTCTGGCACGACGGGAAACGGGAGTCCGGACGTAACGAAAGACACAGCACCTGCACTGGGCTCTTGAGGTTGTACGTGATAACGTGGCAAGGGTGGCGTGATGTGTCTGGCCACAGCGGCCTGACCAACTGGTTAAACGTTAAAGTTTAAATTATTAAGACTCCATTGGCTACATAAATTAAAGAAAATTTAAGATAAGCCTCTTATCGCTTGTTAAAAACATGAATAAATATATAGTGTAAAGGTGTCACGGTAATCGCTAATTTTTGGCACAATTATTGATTAATACAAAATATATTTTTGTTGAATGACTTTATCATTTTAATTGTTTGCCATACTTTAATACAAGCAACTGTTTCATTAATCATAATTTCCATGCAACAGTTATTTCACTATGAAAAAATTAACCTCAACAAAAAATGCTTTTCTTGCACAAAAACCACACCCCTACTTTTCAAACTCATTTTTAGCATAAAATGTGTGACGATTATGCGATAAAAAACACACAAAAAACTCTCACCTTTGTGGTATTTTTTACAATTGGTGCCTCTGGTGATTCAGAAGACAACCTGTACACACTCTGAGCCCTCACCTCTTGCTCGAGAATCTCCTTGTGCTTCAGCTTCCTGTTCTTGAAGTTGTTAGCCCTGATGATCTGGTCCTCGACGCAGGCCAGCACCGCCTCGCACGAGTCGCACCACTCCTGCAGGGTGGACACGATGCTGCCAACGTCCGAGGTCCGGATGTCCCTCCCGATGGCGTAGTCCACCTCCAGCTGGCTGTTCTTCTGGTCCAGCTTGCCTTGGATGATGTCTGCACACAAGCAAGCAGGTCTTGCACGAGGCACACCGCAACACCTCGACGACATCTGTCGTGTCCCTCGCGATCCCACTGCCCGCTGTTGCCCATCACAGTCTCGTCCTGGCGCGTGTGCTTCCAGTGCTTTGAGTACTTCGAGTGTAAATATCATTCACTGACTAATTGAAAGTGCATTTGTCATATTCCCTGTATTCTGAGTGCGGTTACGTCAGCGAGTTGACCCGGACCGCGTACTTTTTCCCGCGCACCTCGTGCGCCCCCTACCCTGCTTCCCCCTCCCAGCGCACCGGAGCGCGTGAGGCAGTCTCGACTCCTCTCTCCTCCACGACGGACGCGCTGACGCCACCCGGTACAGGCCGGCTCGCTAATAGCACCGCTTTTACTTCCAAATGGTGCCTCGAGGGGTCGCTGTTGTCCTGGCCCCCTGTAGTAAGCCACATGGTGAGGACCCTTCTAATACTGAGTTTTAAAGCTAGCTGGCGCCCACGTCTCAATAGAAACATTCGTTACAGGATCAGAGGGCCAGCTTTCGTCAACGTTCTGCGTGCGAGAGGACAAACGCTGTCTGGAGTCGGAGCACACAGTTTCCAAACTAGCCTGTAAGGTGCACGCTGCATGTGAGGCAAGTGCCCTGGCTTGCCACGTGCACGCTCAACCTTATGACTCACTGATGTCGAATCCTGGAAAATAATTTTTAGATTGATTTTAAATTTAAAACTTTTATTTAGTAATGAAAAAGTGTCCCAGATTACGCTAGCTTGTGATGTGTAAACATCTTAGCTTTCTGAATACGGTATGTGGTAGGAGTAATTTTGTGAATATTGAACAGAAATGTGTAACCACGGTGCTGCAGCTGTGTGGATGTCTCAGAAACCTCGAAAAGATGGCAGAACCGCGTGATTTGTTTGTATGTCTGTATGCATGCATGTATACATTTATAGTTTTATACAAATCATGGTCACTCATTAAAGTACCAACCACACTCAATGGTGCTTAACTTTGATAAATACTCCAAACTAATGTTATCTTTGAAAGATTTGTGCAATGGGAGTGCATGACTTGATGTAAGTTTTTGGACATACGCCATTGCTAAGAACTTTTTCTGTTGAAGAAAAACTAAAAAATAAAAAATAAATAAATAAAAATGCCCAAAAAAAGCATTGCTCCACGACACATTCCTGCACTTGACATAGTTTCATCTGTTGAGAGCGCAATTTACAAACTTCCTGCCGCCAAACAAGATGAATTTCGTTGGAATGTGCGTACAGCAATCACCTCAGCTGGTCCGTCTAAACCGAATCTGCCGACTGATGAACTCAAGGCCATCAAAACTCTGAAATCCGACCATACCATTGTAATCCTCCCAGCTGATAAGGGTCGTGCTACAGTCATACTCGACAAAACAGACTATGACCAAAAAATTACTCATTTGATCACCACAGATTAATATACAAAACTGGTAAAAGACCCCACAGCCAGCATTGAAAGAAAAGTGTACCAAACTCTAAAAAAACATCAGAATCACATCCCAGAAAAAACTAGATCAGAACTGACACCACACAGCAGTAAAGCACCCCACATTTACGGTCTTCCAAAAATTCATAAACCCGACATGCCTCTGCGCCCGATCATCAGTTGTTGTAATTCCCCATGCCAGAAACTTTCAAAATATCTCCTGAAAATTGTTGAGCCACTAGCAGGACAGACAGATACCTTTGTCAAAGATTCTAATCATTTTATTGCTATAGTCAAAACAATGAAAATAGAAAACAACAATACCCTGGTGAGTTTTGATGTCCAAAGCCTCTTCACCAATGTACCAGTAGCCGAAACACTCAGCATTGTCAAAGCCAAATTGGAGGCTGATCCAACTTTAAAGGACAGAACTATAATACCAATCCCATCCATCATGGAAATGATTACCCTCTGTGTCACCACAACATATTTCCAGTTCAAGGGTATTTTCTACAAACAGACCGATGGCATGGCAATGGGCTCTTCTCTTTCACCATTTATGGCCAATATATTTATGGAAAACTTTGAGCAAGAATCACTTAGCAAAAGTAATAGCCCTCCTAAAATCTGGCTCCGTTATGTGGACGACACCTTCACTGTCTGGCAACATGGACCTGAAACTTTGGAGGAATTTGTGAACCACCTCAACTCTCTGAGGCCATCAATAAAATTCACATATGAAAAAGAAACCAAAGGTAGCATTCCTTTCCTGGATGTACTAGTCAGTAGAAAAAACTACACTTTGGAAACTAAAGTATACAGGAAACCTACGCACACAGGCCAATACCTTAATTTTGCATCCAACCATCCCAAAACAACAAAAACTGGCATAATTCACACACAAACCAACCGAGCTGAGATTATTTGTTCTGATGAGAAATCTATTGCGGTTGAACACAATCATATAAAAAAAGAACTCACAGCCAATGGTTACCCTGTCAACACCATCAAACAGCATATGAAATCCAACAAAACACTCAAATCCACAGAAACTGAGAAACCTGCAGGAACCATAGTCATTCCGTATGTTCAAGGGCTTTCAGAAAAAATAAGACGCCTGGGAAACAAATATGGACTTCAAACAGCATTCCTTTCTAAATCTACTATTAAAAGTATTGTTACCAAGGTGAAACCAGCCACAGAAAAATTACAAACCCACAACTGTGTGTATCAGATCCCCTGTGAATGTGGCCACATGTACATAGGTGAAACTGGCAGAGCTCTATCCACTTGAATCAAAGAACACAAAAACAACAAACAACAAATCCAGACTTGCTGAACATACATGGGAAAATAGTCACAAAATTCTCTGGGAAGACTCCACACCACTCATACAGGAACCCGATAAAATAAAAAGGAAAATCAAAGAATCAGCCTTCATTATTAGCAATAAAAATATTTTCAGCCAGCAGAGCATTGAATTAAAAAATATGTGGATCCCTTTGATAAAGAGAGAAACATCCCTGCAGCACAAATCAATAGCCAATACTCAACCTACCATAACCAATCCGCTTTAACTCCATGGTGCACAGCCAATGGGGAGACAGCTGTCTGCCATTGGCTGAGCAAGATGTAGCCCTTTCTCTGATAAATACCCTCATTTTTCCAGCCTCTAAATACAGACATCACGATACTTCCATGCATCAGTTAGCCACCTAACTGAGGGGAAAGGGTGACCTCCCCCCGCCTGACATCTACACTATTAAAAATAAAGCCAAGCAACATGCGACAGCTATTTTACTACTTTCTGGACCGTGAGCCACCTTTTATCTTAAAATCGCACACTTCGCGCCCCGCCGTCGTTTCCAATGATTCGAACAAAGTGACGGGGTCGCAATATTTATATTGGCAACCACATAGCGAGTTATGGGAACATAATAGTTCCCGGTATCGCTGTCACACTTTCCCGGCCGAGCATATGAGGTAACGGGGGCCAGCCCCTAATCAGTCGCACCTGTGTTTCCGTACCATGTGCGTCTCTGCCCGAGGATGGGAGCAGATAGCAGTTCCCGAAACGTCGCTTGTTTCTGTTTTGGTAAAACATTTGTGTTCGTTTCGTCTTTTGGTTTTGTCGTGTTTTTGTCTAGTTTCATCTGTTGTGCTGAATTATTTTGGGTTCCATATTTTTGTGTTGTCATCATTTTTGGGGGTTTTTTTATCGTTCTATTCTGTTTTGGAAAATTATTGTGTTTGTTTCGTCTTTTCGTTTTGTCGTGTTTTTGTTTCGTTTCAACCGATCTGCTGAATTTTTTTGGGCTCAATATTTCTGTGTCGTCATCATTTGTGGGTTTTTTTTTTCATTCTCTTAGTACATTATTCTTTGTTTTTCTTTGTTTGTTGACCATATTCCTGTTACGGAATATTTTGTGGTTTATAACCTTGTTGACTACAGCAATTTTTTTGTGCTTTTTGTCTTTTTTTGGGTATTTTTATTTATTTTTTATTTTTTAGTTTTTCTTCAACAGAAAAAGTTCTTAGCAATGGCGTATGTCCAAAAACTTACATCAAGACTCCAAACTAATGCATATACTTTTACCGGCTCAGCAGCCATGACATTGCGAAATACAAGTCTTATAAATGTACTGTGTTTTATTGCATAATAATCGTCGCATATTTTATACTAATATGAAGTTTGAAAAGTAGGGGTGCGATTTTTTGTGAAAAAAAATTTTTGTTAGGTAAAGTTATTCATAAAAAAAACATTCATTAAAATGTACGTTTATTTTAAAAGTGGAATATACAAGAGCACGTGAAACAATTTAATAAGTACCGTATTGGTCCGAAAATAGGCCGAACTTTTTTGCCAGTTTTGTCAACCTTGAAATCTAGGGTCGGCCTATAATGGGGCACTAGCCAAAATAGTATAATTAAACACATACATTTCAAGGAGAATCACTTATGGCATAAAAATGTTATCAGATATACAATTCATTGACCTAAAATTACGCCGTACTTACGTGGAATTAGTAATTTTTCCAACTTAGAAATTTAGTAAACACACTTAACCCCAATAACGTATCATATTTTAAGTTAAGTACACAGATGTGGTCATTTGTAGCACATAGCTTTTGAAAGCTCGGTCTGGTTATTTTTGAACTGTATTTAACAGGCTGCGGTAATTTTATTTGCTTGTAAAATGTGGTATTTACAGTAAACAGTTAGTAAAAACAGCAATTTTGCTGTACGGTTATTTACCGTAGTATGCTTTATTTACTCTTCTACCACAGGAAAATCAAAATGGCACCAGTGTTGGCAACTTGTAGTTGCGACATGAATAAAC
The DNA here is from genome assembly GCF_032445375.1 of Bacillus rossius redtenbacheri. NCBI lineage: Eukaryota > Metazoa > Arthropoda > Insecta > Phasmatodea > Bacillidae > Bacillus > Bacillus rossius. The sequence continues at coordinate 10,275,981 of NC_086338.1, read as the reverse complement.
AAATACCGGTACATACCAACAGTAACAAGAACAATAAAACCTATTTGCAATATTGGCTGTTTTATGGTTGATTCATACATGTTTTACATGAAACCATTTTGGGTTTTTTACGTCAAAATTAAACGTAACAGTAAATGTTTTTACGTCACAATTTCTATGAACTTAGAAAATGTAGCCATTGCCTTATAAAATGTTGGCACCACGAAAATATGAACTCTCAAATATTTTTGTCAGTTCAATAAATAATAACTTAGTTGAAGTGTTACTGTGATAATATGCTGCTGATAATAATTTTGGGTTTTTTTACGTCAAAATTAAACGCAACGGTAAAAGTTTTTATGTCACAATTTCTATGAACTTAGAAAATTTAGCCATTGCCGTATAAAATGTTGGCACCACTACAAAAGAATTTGAAGATAAATGGAAATATGAACTCTCAAATATTTTTGTCAGTTCAATAAATACTAACTTAGTTGAAGTGTTACTGTGATAATATGCTGCTGATAATCATTTTAGTTAGTTAAAATTTATTTTTTCCTGATTTTGAGTGGGCTGTATAAGGGTCGGTCTATTTTCGAGGTCGGCCTATCTTCGGACCAATACGGTACATAATGCAACAAAAACCTTTCTTCAACTTTAAATAGAAAAACAAAATCTGAGACGCGCATGCGAGCCTGAACTAATGCATGACTATCGTCGTAATACACACTTCCCACGAAAGAGTGTGGGCCATCAAATGTAGTTAACTCGGCACTCAACAGAGAGCAAACATTGCATGCAATCTGCGAGATATCAATACCAATATTCAACTACATGTGCGAGCTCTATACAGGAAGCAACATAACCAAGCAAGAATGATGCTGGCTACATTTTTAACGACGCAGACAATTGTTATAATGTTTAAAAAATCTTTTAAAGAAAATTTACACGTCAGACAACTTCGTATTTCCGTTAATTAAATAAGTAAGTGGTAATATCCGAATAAATATTAGATTTCTACATTAAAACACATTTTTTTATAGGAAAAATATACCCACACAAAGTGCTTGGAGTCAATCTAATAGCGGGACCAAAAACATTGTGCAATGTTTACGCAAGAGGTTTTTATATCCAAACTTTGACGCCCTAAAATATAGGTGCGACGATTATGCGCATGCAACGATTATGCGATAAAACAGGGTATATATGATATAAGAATATCTCAGAAAAAATAAATAAAATTTTTACAAGTCCTTTAAATTTACTTTTTATCTTTTAAGCCACCCTATCTACAAGAGCACACAAACTGCATCATAACTGTTCCAAAAATACCCAAAGTGCATCAAATGTACCAACTTTGAGAAAAATTGTAGGAAATAAAAAATTAGCCTAACCAAACCTTGGTTGGCTTCAGTTATGTTATTACCAATGTGTTAAACAGAATTATACAGTAAGGCAAGGCTGCCGTTTTCACGGATTTTATCCGTTTTTGCGGATATTTAGAGGTTAAAACGGATTCGCGGACAAAGCACTAAAGTCCACGGATATTTCAGACTATTTTTTTATACGTTCCTCAAAAAGTTTTGGAATTTACGTGATTCAATCACATTAACCTCCGAACCGCAAACGGTAAACACCATGCCGCCATGTCAACTGAATATTTTTTAATTCAGGTTAGCCAACAGCGATTTTTTTCTTTCTGACATGGTTATATCGATTTGTGTGCTCATTTTACTCAGTAGATGTTTACGAAAATCTATAGATTGTAGGAGAGTCGAAAGAGACAATAAGCGTTTTCTGGCTCTAAGATGAGTTATTAGCGGCGATGTAGTTTGTTGACAAAAACAAACAGTATTGGAATACGAAATTGTGACATTCGTTGCTTTCAATAGCTATTTATTTGAAATGTTTTTGATATTCGTCCATAGCTAGCAACGGTACTTTAACAATGGAGAAGAAATTTAAGACATCTCATGAACTGTCTATGTATAGGCAGAAATATAAACGTGAATGGGAATCGGAACTTCCGTGGTTAAAGAAAGGAAAAGATGAATATCACGCGGTGTGTAAATTTTGTAATTCCGAGTTTGACATTGCCAAAGGAGGACTAAAGGTTTTGCGGCGGCATGAAACAAGGGATTACTACCACAAAAGAAATTTTGCTTGTGGCAGTAGTAGTAGTAGTAGTAGTAATAGTAGTAGTAGTAGTAGTAGTAGTAGTAGTAGTAGTAGTAGTAGTAGTAGTAGTAGTAGTAGTAGTAGTAGTAGTAGTAGTAGTAGTAGTAGTAGTAGTAGTAGTAGTAGTAGTAGTAGTAGTAGTAGCAGCTTAATGTTAAATTTTGTAACAAAACAAAATCATGGAGTCGTCGATGCTGAACTGCGCTGGGCAAATTTTATATGTGAAAATAATTTGCCAGTTACCGTATTTAATTGCATAATGTCCGCACATTTCTTTTTAAATACTTGTAATGGAATTTTTTAAAATCCGCATAAAGTCCGCACCAGAAAAAGCAACCTTGGCCACCCCTGAAAGGCACAGTAACAGGATGGAAATTTACTGACGCTGTCAACAATGCTTGAGTTGAATATTTCTCCGGAGCGGTCGCTGGGAGGGTTTGTAGCGTGGTGAAACCGTCCGGACTCAGAAACTCGCACTCTACTGCGCAGCTGCCTGCGACGTCACGCGAGTTGCAAGGGGATGGGCTATATATAGCACAAGCCAGTACACGTCCCACGCGCAGACGCGCGGACAAAGGAGCTGCAACTCACACTACGTCACAAAGTAGGGGAGGTAGCGGAGAAATAGTGGGGGTACATGCGCACGGTTTCACCTTCTCAATACTCCCACCACGGTTCATTGAGAGAGGGAAAGGGAAAGGTCACTGGACTACTAGGTAATAAAAATAACTGTAAACGCAGCGGACCCGTGCCGACGTATTTACTTTAAGGGCAAGAGTTATCAGCTGTAACAGAATGGACATACATAAATTCTTACATGTCAGGAAGACAAGGCTCTGCTTTGTTTTTGTTAAAAATTCCTGCTCAGCCTTTTCCATGCTCAGTCAAGCAGGGCAGGAGGGGACTCGCATGCACAGACGTCTGCCGGTAACTTTTTTTATACACACAGTGGGCAAGGGACAGGGAGGGAGGCTCGCCGGCGCCGGCTAATGCAGACATTAGACATCTGCCCCGTGCCGTTAGTGGCCTTCTCAATGAAAGATTAAATAAATTTCTTTTCACGCAAAGCGTTTATTTTGTGTAGGCTGACTGCGGCTTCTGAACGTAAGAGCACACGCGAGTGAGAGAAGAAAAAAAAAAAGTAGCATCTTCCACTAATCGCCGGCACCCAATTATCTTGACACCTGTCACATTTCTCACGTCCGCTGCGAAGGGTCGCCAGTCACCAGCGCTCTGCGAAGTAGTGTGCCGCCGTAAATATTTTTCAACTGGGCCGAGGGAAGGGTGCCAATTTTACAAAGCAGCGATTTTACTAATGCAATCCGCGGAACCGTGAGCATACGTAAAATCAGGGTACTAGTAAACTAATTATGAGAGAACAATTTTTTACTCTACAGAAAACATGTAAAATTTTGAGGAAAAATTTTTTTTTTCGGACTTCACCTCATAATGTCCGCACCCCATTTTTTTGTCAAAAATGTAGCCAAATTACTGCTGACATTATGCGAGTAAATACGGTAAGCTAAGTGACAGCTTTTCTAAATTAGCGGCCCAAATGTTCCCAGACAGTGAAATCACAAAGAACTTCAGTTGTAACCGTACAAAAACAAGTCAAATTATTACTCAAGCCCTTGGCTCATGTGCAGAGGAGATTATTACCAACATGAAAAAATCTCAATTTACCCTCGTAATTGATGAGTCTACAGATGTTTCTGTCACCATACAAGTTGTGGTAATGGCTAGAATTTTCACAACAGAAATTGAAACTCACCTCTACAAAGTAGTTGTACTTAGGGGAAAAGCAACAGGTGAAAACCTATTTAATGTTGTCAACAATTCCTTCGAAGAAAACAACATTCCCTGGCAGAATTGTATTAGCATGTCATCAGATGGAGCTAAGTCAATGGTAGGAGAATTTAATTCTGTATTGTCACGCATTAGAGGCAAGCAAGAAAATGTGTGGTTCCTTCATTGTACTTGCCACGTAGCCCACTTGGCTGCATCACATGCTTGCAGTGAATTGCCAGACCTTTGTGAACAGCTAACCCGAGATGTATACACTAGTGATGGGTCAATTCCTGTTTTTTCCCGGTTCTCGGTTCGGTACCAGTTCTTAAAAATCGGTTCTCGGTTCTCGGTCCTGACTTAAACAATAAAATAAATATCATTCACACATTATTTATGAGGTGTTTTAAGTAATGAACTATTTATTGTTTTGACTACAAAAAAAGCACTAAAAAGCCTGTATCCAGACTTACATCTTCACTTTACTGTTTATAACACTGAAAATAATAATTTGTTTGTATTGTTCTGTCCTCAATGTTTTTTATCATATGCTTACAAAGAAATGCATTGACATAATGTTTCAGTCTTTAAAGAGGCTATCAAAGCAAATTAAAAGGTTTAGTATAGTTTTCAAGCTACAGTCAACACACCAATCTATTAAAAATGTAATACGTATTAATAAAAAAATTAATTTGAAATAATATAGAGAACACTTAATAAAACTAAAATTTACTATATTAATCTAGTAATTACTTAGAGAAATCTACATACACCCTCCTTTAAAACATAGGAATAAAAAGAAAATGTTACAATAATGGAAATAAATACAATGATGGTGAACTTTCAAAGAATTAAAATATTAAATTGTCCATCAAACTTGTTGCCTACATTGAATTCAGTTTGTATGCACAGTCAACAGTAAATTACTGCCACACTTCTGATGCCATTTCTTACACAATTTGCTATATTTGGCCAGAATAATTATACTTTACAAGTGTCAACAAGCATTTCGTTTGACCAGCCAATAGTTAAATACATCTGCACATCTATACACCACAATACCGTTTACTTAAAAAAGAAAGTTACTAGCCATTACGCTAGATGGCTGCAGATGCAGTGAACTTTCACTCCCAAGGACTGCACAAAAAATGCATAAAATTTTATAATGCCGAAAATTATTACGGAAAATTTTAAATCAATCATTAATTCTATTAAACAAATATTCTGTGGAATTTGCAATTCACCAGTCACCCTTACTTACGTGTCAATGACTCAATTAACTGCCTATTTTTAAAAACATCTTTGCTGAGGCACGTTATAGAGTTGCACACATCTATGAACTACATCTATGGCACCTTCATTTGTTTTGTTTTGATTGTAAAACGGGACTTTGTTTACAGATGTGACGAGAACATTAAATATTTTCACGAGTAATTTATTTTATAGTTAGAGATGAATATTATTCCACAGAACTCAAAAAAAAAAATTCATATGTGGATTAGATGTGAGTTGAGCCATTTCATGCTGCAGTTAAGTTGTAGTGAAGGACTATTTTCGTAAAGGATTTTGCTATACTGCCGGTACCGGTACCGGCACCGACATTTTAGCTGCGGTTCTCGGTGCCGGTTAAAATGCTGAGAACCGTAGGAACCGAGAACCGGTACCGATCCATCCCTAGTATACAAACATTTCAAAGTATCTGGCAAAAGGCAAGATGAGTTTAAAAACATTCAGCAGTTGCTTGATGTACCAGAACATAAAATATTACGCCCATGTTTTACCAGGTGGCTTGCGATGCTGCAATGTGTTGATCGCCTTCTTGAACAGTGGTCAGCACTTCAAGAATATTTTGATTCGAAAATTGAACCAAGGGAGTGTAATATGGAGTCTGTACAGCGCATAAAAAAAGGTTTTGCACTCACAGTCAGCAAAGCTGTATTTTCTTTTTTTAAGTGCAACTCTGCCACGTTTTTTGAAATTTAACCTTCTATTTCAACAGGAACGGCCTTATGTGCACAAATTATACTCAGAACTGAGTGTCTTGTTACGCCAGTTCACCGCTAGTTTTGTTCAGTTCAGTGCAATTCAACAAGCACCTGATATAACAGCTGTTGACTTTGGAAGGCAAAACCAACTTCCAAGAACCGGCCAACTACTGTGCGAGAAAATCTTCTATAATATGAAATAGGTTAAGGTGGGCTTTTTAACTGATTGTTTGTGATTATATTTAAAAAAATTATTTAAATTAAATTTGCGAAAGCTGTAAATAATATTTTTGAAAATTAAAAAAGTGTGCAATTTTTCATCAATGTTTTCTTATGACGTTATCACGTAAAATTATCGTCCGTAAACTGACTTAACAGGCAACCACTTTTTTTTTTTTTTTTTTCCCAGTGTAGTAGGTACTTATGGACGCACTCACGATCAAGTTAAATGCTATGTTAGCTACCGATGAAAGGACAAAGTTCCAAGCCGAACAGCGCGGAACATGGCCGCGCGTCGCCACGGACCTGCGTAGATGGCCTCGATGATGAGGTCCTCCAGGTCGCGCACGTTCCTGATGTCCAGCTCGCGGAGCAGCACGGCGTAGGGGATGCACTTGGTGCGCGTGGCCAGCGTCACTATGGTGAGGTGCTGCAGCTTCTTCCTCTGCGCGGGCGTCAGCTCGGGCAGCCGCGCCGCGCCCTCCAGGTACTGCCGGTACGTGCCGTACGCAAACAGGTGCAGCGCCTGGTGGTAGCCGGCGCTCGGCCCCTTCTCCAGCTGCGCAAGCCACCGTCGCCACTTGCCACTCACCGGGCCACATGTTGAACAAACACACGACACGACCTTACTATTGAGGCATGTAACTACCTACTTATTTCATGTTCTTGGTAAAAGATACGTATCACGTACCCAAGCTTATCCCTTCATCCTGATAGCATGGTCCTGTATACACTGTTCCTGTAATTTTAGTATAACAATGAATTATGATCACAAGTTGAATACAAAAGAAAAAATTTTCACCAAGACCTTACATAGTTTGTAAAGCGATATTAAGAGGATTTTCGGTCAGGATCTTTTGACGTACTAAATCAGAACAGCTATCATGTTGTATACTACAGGATCAATACACATGTGGTTCATGCCATCAGGATCAAGAGATGAACTAGGATGTGCAGTACGGAACAATTACCCAAGAATTACATTGAGCTTCACCCACTTATACGGCAAGAGCAATTAAAATTTTGTTTCCTACCTCTGGTATTACTGAAGTTTTTTTTTTTTGAACCTATAACGGTTCAAAAGCCAACTTAACTTTGTAGATCTTATCATCTTAAGGATGAGAAAAGATGTGATGATTGATTTGTTTTGAAATGTGTACAAGTAAAGTTGGTTAAAAAGAACACCGTTTTCGCATTTTGTTATTAGTAAATACTGATTACTAGAATTGACGTACCAATAACATTGTGCATTCAACTGAGGCATTATTATTTAAACTTTGACTCCAATCTGCAACTTTCATTGGCCAATGTGTGTCTGGGCCTCTCTCTGCATGACTCAATTAGTTGGTTCCCACGTGGTGGTCCTAAGTCCATTTCTTCCAGCATAACCGTTGTTCATTAAGACACAATATTTTGAAAAATAACTTATTAAAAACAGAAATATATTGTGGTGGAAATTACAAATCAAAATGGTGTATTTTAACTAACTTTGCTGTTTAGTTTCTACAAAAAGAGTACACATTTCACAAGGTTATTGTAGCAACCCAGGTTACTGCTCTTCCCACTTGATAAATAGGTTAATTTACAATTTATTATGTTGTCTTATAATAAATGCTAATGTTAGTTTTCTTTTATATAATTTAAGTAACAGTTTGTTAGTTTTTTAAGACGCATTTCAGCTGTGGTCCGAGCACCACCGTGTAAGATAAATATTTTTTTATCATTTGGACTTTTTTCAAAAAGAATCTTGACCACAGTCGTCAGTCGCCGGTGAAGCCCACGAGACTTTAATTTTCATTTTGGTCATCCTTGCAAGGACAGTCTTTTGGCAGTACCGTGAGTTTGTGAATAACTACGGGATATCAGTAAAAACTTTCTTATAAATTAACCTGCATCTTTCGGTACCTGCAAACAGTCAATGTGTTTGTTGTTCTGAAATTAGGGAAGAGGTTAAATGCAACTCGTTTATAAATTTTACTTGTACTGTTTGTGTGGTCACAAGATGGCTGACAATGGCTGTGAATTATCTTCAAGTATCAATAAAAATACATTAAAATCAGTTTGTTGTCTGAGAGGAATTATTACAGTATTTAATCGATAGATTTTTTCTGGAATTTTATAATTTTCTGTGCCCAAATAATTTTTTTTCAAGTGTTTTATGTGCGTCCACTTAAGACTGAATTTTGAGCTAGCCGAGGTGGTCTGAGATGTGACATGATGTAGGGGAACAATGAAGACAGCACTATTTTGAGCTGCAAATTAGTTATTTTCTTGGCACAGTTAATGTTTTTCATCAAGCACAGTCGGGTCACGGCTACGTCCCCAAGTGTCGGTCGAACACCAGATGCACTGCTCAGCCGAGCTGTGCTGCGACATGGGCTCTGTGGCGCCGGCTCACCTCTGCAATGTTGGGCATGTCGAGCAGCTCCCCGAAGACGTGCACGCCCGGTGCTTCGAGCACTTGCTTCACCAGCTCCACGGCCGCCGCCCCCTTCGCGGACTTCGCCAGCAGCACAAACTGCTCCAGGGGGTTGTTCCCGGAGCCCGGGGCCTTCTCCCCGCTGCTCCCCGCCTTCATCTCGTTGTCCAGGTCACCCCTTGCACATCACAAACACTCGTCCCTCAAGCATCACCTACTACGCGTGGTGCTGCCACAAACCAGCACCGTTCGCATCTTAGAGTGCAAGAGAAGAGCTCGCATACCTGTAGCAACTGTTACACTACAACTATTTACCATTAATATTTTCTTTTTTTTCATTTTAAATTATTTCCGAATCATAATTCCCCTGGTTTTCATAGCACCCCCCACTATAGAGTTCCGGTCCTTGAAATCTTGTCGAAATTAAAACATGTCAAGCAACATTAGTTTCGGGATTTTTTTAAAGAGCCCCTAAAGTTTACACTCGTCCCAACAATTTTTGTGAATAATAAAGTCTTCAGCAAACATCTGCAATACCCAAGTCACAGAGTGGATTGTCACGCTGTCCCTACTCGAAGGAGAGAAGGTAAAACGGAAAGCGATTGAAACTGTTCACTTGCTGCACGCTTCACCCACTTTTTATCAGCCACCTAGCATAAACAAACATTAAAGTTTTAACAGAAATTAAATTACTGAGAAAAAGCATACAAAAATTAACATTAGTATAAAAATGGAAAGCTTAATATGGGTCAAATCTACATCTCGATACTGTTAACTGGCGTTAGTGTATGGTCGGAAAAAATGAGGGGAAAGATATGACGACACTGAAGTTACCCAAGTACTTGAATGAAAGAACAAAGGGAATTATAGTATGTAATACTGGTAACAGTGGAAGGTTGAATATCGACGTGAAAACAATTACGATTGTTTGTGAGAATATTGGAGCAAAAATTGCTTTTTTCGCACGAGTAGGAGATAAAGTAATAATATTTTAATATAACTGTAATAGAAAAATAAGTGTAATGGAATATTTTGATAATAAGTGTTTCAAAAGTATGCAATAAATATTTAGTAACAAGTACAGTAGAGTCACGATAATCCAAGATTCTGTGCAATCCCAGATGTAAAATATAAAAGCCTGAAATGTGCCAATTCACCCAAACAAGGGGTGTACGAAAATCTCTAGCTGGATCTTGACAAGTTGGCAACACTACGTCCAAGGTCACGTACGTGGCGGCAGTATGTCTACTTGTACTGTGACCAGTTCGCGCTGATTTGTGTTGTTCAGTACAGTGCATTACTACAGTATGCCTACTGTACTTTCAAACTTGATTTTCTTGTTCTTTCGGGAGTTATCTTTTGCAAAAATTAGTAGAAAGGCCAAGAGAAAGTTTGTTTTTGTTAAAGAAAGCTAGAAGCATTTAAGAGAATTGATCAAGGTGAAGTACTCCGAATATATAGGGATGCATCTACAGAACATACATCCTACATCCCTTAGTTAATGCACCACATTGTAAAGGACGCATTTCTAATGGATTGATAGTATCCAAATACTTTTACTGCTAGCACCACCTGCTTAGAATTAGTTGTACTAATGTACACATAGCCATTTAGAGTCGTGATGCCTATCTACGAGTTTTCAGCAAAACATTAATAACAATGACCAATTAAAAACAATTATGTAGCATATTGGTTATAAATGTTAGCGATCAAAATAAAATGTTTATTATGAATTTAAAATTATTAAAAATACTTAAAATGAGCATTAAATACACCTACAAGTTTAAAGTTCTTCTGTATTTGTTTTTATTTGTATATTTTAGTTATCACATACGCTTATAACGTTTTAAACAAATCCAATGCCAAAAAAATAAACATTATATACAAACAAAATAAAACATGATCCCGAAGCTAATAGATGTAAGGACACGTTAGTGGACACGAGTGTATCATCCCTAGAAATCTCGATTTAGTGGACGGATGAAGGAATGCAGTCTCGTCACTTGTGACAAAACGGAAACACGTGAAGATGGCCGCGTCAACTACGATGCACTTTTAGTAAATCCCTTAGTTAAGATCCATTAGGCTATTATTCGGATACAGATATTAATAACGTACATTTAATATTCTCTCAGGCTCAGGCAGAATCAGAAACTACAACAATCCATAAAAACAACCGGCCCTAATGTTTGTCCAATTCTACCAACATCATTTACTTTCAATACAAATTATTTTCCTTCAACGAAAAATCCTGATAATATAATTAATGCCTAATACAATTTTTGGCAACAGTACTTAATATTACTTACATAAATAATTACCTTTCAAATATTCTTAATACAGGCAACAAAACCGGACTATTTGTTATTATCTAATTAAAGTCTTATCATAGAACTAAAACGACTATAAAGTAGACTCCAGCCAAAGGGCCTAACACACGGTGGAGATTTTTTGGAAAGAATTCCATGGCAGCAGATGGTATGTATTTTTCTGTAGAAAATTACCAGAACGCTGAGATCATACTACTGGTCACCAAGGGAGCTAGCGCGCCCATGACTAGTCATGCAAAGTTAATTCGCAACATCAGCGATCATGTTAGTCAGACAAATGCTTTAATAGTGCACAACCTGCGAAGCTAATCCAGGAAGCTCCCTGGCTGGCTCATGTGGACGCCATCATCGAGGTTCTGGGTCAGGCGTATGAACCTGGGTACCCATAATCGCTTTACGGTGTGCAGGCTTCATCAACCAGCCCCTTCCCCATCCAGTAATGTCACATGTTTGTACGAGCTCCATAATAATGTTCCTGTAGAACATTTCTTGCTTATAAATGTGATGCTTTGTAATCACCCACAGGTATATGCAGCAGCGGACCGGCTTCGGAGAACAACCATCACTCTTGTACCCCCACACTCCGTTTGAAAAGTGTTCGAGATCATGAGGCCATACAGGTGCAGGAGGAGATGCTGGGGAGTGGCAATCTGTTAACTTCTTTCTTACAATGTTTTTAAGTCTTTTATATAGCACAATGTAAAAATAAAACCTTGCATTAAAAATATAAACCTTATTCACCATGCACCCATGTCTAAGAGCTCGTCCTAAGTTGTCCCCACCTACGACATTTTCGCACAGAAAGTGCAGCCCTGGTAGATTCGCGCCGTCAGGATGCGAGTCAGTCGTCATTGACCCAGCCCACAGGCATGTCTCCTAGTGCATCGCAGAGCACGAATCGTGGTCTGAATTAAATTATACCATCATAGTGTAAAGGCCATACTTTAACGAACATTAATTGTCGTTAGTAATGCTGTCCAGGTTTACATGAATTTTTAGTAGTTGAAGGACCATGCAGTAGCCCACCACCATCATAAACCACCCGAAGAGCAGCTGGCTCGACATCAAAACTTTTACTAACCATAGCTTTTTTTGAGTCTTTAGCCACATGATTACCATATAAAGAAATATGTGAGGAAAGTGTAATATGTTATGTCTTAATATTATTATGTAAAATAATTTGCCATTTTTTTGGTATAGTTAAGTGCGAGATGTGGCTACCCCCTCCCTAGCACAATCCCCTTTCGGAATTCTTCTTCAGGCTGCAATCCTGAGCTCGTTCTTTTGTTTTTGGGGTGGTTTTATAATTTTCCTTATTTCTGTTTTAGAGTAACAATTTGCTTAAGAGCAGTTGTTAGGAGTTTAATCTCTTCTACAAACTTGTCTTTTTTGCAAATAGCTTTAGTTGTTTTGACTAAAGTGAAAATAACTGCTTTCTTCTGAGAGGGTGGGTATTGTAAACTCGTATGTAGATACCTGTCTGTGGGTTTGGCTTCCTGTAAACACTGTTGCTAATGTGGTTCTCTTTTTCATTGTGAACAAGACACAGAAAAGGCAGTTTTACTTCTATTTTCACTTCAATAGGATATTATATGCTAGGATGGATGCTGTTAAGGGATTTCAGGAAGTCTTACAGTTTATCTTCACCCTATCCATATCACAAAACTATCATTTATGTACCTGTACTAGCAAGTTTTGAAATGGCTGGTATTTATTGGTTTCTCCTCGAAATTGGTAATAAACTTGGCTAATTTTAAGAGGGGTGATAGAGGTGAGCCTATTAGTTAAAACTATTTTTTTGATCTGTTTGATAAAGTTGACGCCGCCGTCAGTGCTCCCTCTGAGAGCACAGGCCGTTATGTGTCCTCAACACCTGATCAGTGCCGCGCCTCGAACGCGCCCGTGCGTGCAACATAGCGCAGTGCCCCGAACGGCGTGACGTCAGTCACGGCCCCCTACGTGTGGAAAGCGCCCGGCCGGGTGTGGCACTGCGCAACTAAATAATTTGTTCATGCATTTGTTAAGACAAACAAAAACTAATACTTGTAAAATAACTAATAATTAATGTTAATTTAATAATCATTTTGTAAATTGGGATCATTCACAAAACTGGCCGAAAACATCTTCCCGCGCTCCGCAGTTTCCCGCGGAATTTTCCCCCTCCCTGGCCCCGGCGGCCAGGGAGGTTAGTCAGTCGCCATCCAGCACTCGCCAGGGCCGGCAGCCCACGCACGGGGAGCTCTCAACTTTCGCGCCAACTCCACCAGTCACTACAATAGGTAAATATAGTCAAACCGTTTAATTCAGCTCCCCGGTCGGCCCGAATCGGCCGTTCGAGATTTCGCACGGTCCTTTAATATAGTGTGTGGCCCGATACCGGGCTTTTCGTGTGCTACGTAATCAATTAGGTGACCCCTCGTGGCACCTGCGCCTCACGCTAGTGAAATCCCACCTCGGGAAATAGTTCTTCGCCCACGCGGGGCGGCACTGCGCCAAACGCGAACCTAAGTGTTAAGACGAGTCATTAACTGGGACGTGCCACAGTCGCGAGTGCGATATCCTGCCGGATTCCGCCGCGTCCGTACCCAGCGTAACGTGGCCCCAGCCACCACGCGGAGTAGCCGCCAGTGTATAACCACCTGTGTGGGACACCCGGACCTGGTCCGAACCCGGGACTAACCACAGTGACTGTAGTGTAGTGTTTTGTATTAAGTAATTTTGTATGGCCAGTCGCCCACGAATTTCACGTTGCGTTCCGCAGACTTTCACGTAGGTAGGAACAGACTTACCGTTCGCCCGAGCATCCCACTCACAACTCGCCGGGAACAACCCCTATCAACGTACTTGCCACCGGGTTACCGTGTGGCCGTAACAAGTCCGCCAATAGAGGGTGGCGTGCGTGGAGATTAGGTCGACGATGAAGCGGCCAGTTACGTGAGTGTGTAACGTGTAAAGTGTGCGACGGAATAAAACAGCTAAAAGTACGTGTGTGTTTTTATTAATAAGGCGTCCTGGGAGGCCATAACAGCCCGGGGAGTCCTTTGTCGACGCGTCCCTGCCTGCAGCCACGAGGCCAGGAACCCCGCCCTTGAGATCAAAATTAATCAAAACATTTCTAATTCACGTAAAATTCAGATCAGGCAACGGGGACGGCGTCAAAGTTCATAATTAATGCAAGTGTCTTGTTATTATAAAACTATTATTTTTATTAGTGACCAACAGTTACAAATAGTTTCTCCTGTGAAATGATATTAAGTTACCGTCGTCCGGGGCCTCGAGTCCCGGTGCAGCTCCTAGCGGGAATGACTGTTGTCGATGTAGTGTTTCCGGATGGGCGCAAGACTAGTTCTGTTTCTAGTCGATAGGTGGGTCGTGGGGTCCGTTGCCCCTGCGTGGCCCACTAGGACCGTCGGCGGTGTTGCGTGGGATGTGAGGGATTCCCTACTTGGTGGTGGTTGGGAGTTGTGTGGCTAATTGATTAGACGCTGAAGTAATGCAGCAAATGACGTGCGTCGTTTATTCATGCGACTGTGGGCTTGGTGTATTACCGTGGATCACACACCACGTCGTACAGAGGGTGATGTCACACAATACATAAGTTACACAATTACACAAAGTTTTTCTGAAAAGTTACGTAATGAAGGCGTGGCACAAGTTTACTGAAATGTTACGTAGTGGCGCCTTGCACAAGTTTACTCAAGAATGTTCCAGGTTCAAGGCATCGCACAAAATTACTAAAATGTTACGTATTAGCGTGGCACTAGGCGGTTCTGAGCATAGTTACACAAAAGAGGGGTGAGGGCGATTGGAGGCGGCCAATCCCGTATATCTATGTCTCGAGGCGGTGTTCGCGTCCACTGTAGTGGAGCGCAGACCGCAGCTAAATTCGTCCAAGTTCCCTTACGGGGTGGTGTCAGCGCCGGGGCGACTGGCTTTAATTCAAGTTCTGTGGTTCGGGAGGCGGCCCGTGCCGTATACTAAAAACTACCCCGCAGACCAAGTGTGGTGCAGGGGTTTTTAAAATTTATTCGGCCGGATTAAGTCCTGGACCGAAAATTTGGACCGGGTACGCACGGAGAGATTAATAAAAAGAGGTTTCGAGGAAGTGACTATAATTACCAGAAGTGAGTTCAATGCAGACAATGGATGATGTCTCTCCGTGGAACGTGCGTCCGCCCCGGTCCATGAGTCGCGCTGTACTGCCGTTGTGTCATGCCGTCCGGCCGAGGCTCTGTGTCCCTCGCGCCAGGGTTGACCTCATTACGTTATTTTCCAATTTAACACGTTAACAAGAGATTTTAAGGGCGCTAAATTCCTACATTAATTATTAAGGCCAAATTATCATTACTCATCCCTTCTACAATTTAGAGTTAGTATGTTTACGAATTATGTTTTTTAAACTATACGTCACACCAGAGACTGTTCGTATCTTGCCGGACTGCTCTGGTGGGGGGTAATAACGAAACACAAGGGGTTAATAATTATGTCACATGAAATACTTAACTAATCTAGGCAGAAGGCCGCCAGGGGAACACACACACGTATCGTCACATTTTCACACGTGAGTGCCCGGGCACTCCTACGTCGCACTTTCATTAAGCGAACGTTTAACTTATACGTAATGTTGTTTATATTCTGTGTGCATTTTATCAAAGTGGTCGACTGTAATGTCGGTCTGTTTATTGTGGGGCCGGGTTCTACCTTGTCTGCTAGTGGCTCGCCTGACTCGGGTGGGCCGTGGCTAGGGGCGCGTTCCGTTAGCGGGAACGTATACTGGCGGTTGAAGGTCGGGCTTTGGGGTGGCCTTCGGTCGGCCGACGTCAAAGTATTAAAAAAACATATATTTTTCATTGCAGAATTATAAAAATCAAAAAAGGTAAAATTGTAAAAATGATTAAAACTTTGACGACACCCGTCGGTGTTCTCTCTGCTCGCACAGGCTGTTATACCATTACGCTTCTTTACAGGGGATGTGCGCGATAAAGCGAGTGCAGCTCAGGGGTAGGGTGGTCCAGTATATCCAATGATGGACACCATCGGGAGAGGTCGATTGCGGCCCGAGGGGCATTCGACTTGGGTTGTAACAGTACTTTTTATTTATGTTTTCATAAAGTAAAATAATGTTAGACATTATTTTTAATGATATATTAAAAACAACTAATTTGTATATTAGTGCGATCACGCCCGCGACCTGGCCTGATGTATCCTTTTGTACATGGCATGTTTTTACAGGCAGCGAGCCAAAGGTGGCACACGGAAACCACCGCCCATGTAGTTCTTCATCTGCTTTCAACCGAGCTAGCTGCGTGTTAGTCTGTGAAGCCCTTCAACCTTAATGCAGCATTGAACATGTAACTACAATAGCGTAAGTCATTTCAAACCTTTTTTCATCGGATCTGGGGCCTATTCCACCAATAAACTTTGCAACTTTTCACTTTGCACTTTGCACTTTTCTTTCCTACTTATGTTCCACGAAAATAAGAATTCGCAAAGCAAAAATTGAAAAGTGCAAAGCGAAAAGTGCAAAGAATTTGCACTTTTGAACGTGTTTCTGTTCCACAATAATCTCTCTCTGCATAACTCATCTATAAATATTTGCAAAGTTTTCAGAGGTTTTGCAAATATCATTTTGCTTTTGCAGTTTAACTTTTTATTATGTGATCTTATTTAAATAATTAGTTTGAGGTGGTTAAAAGTGTTGTTTGTTATAAATTTAGCATCTAAGTAATTATTTTATTTTATTTAATGTGGTTGAGAGAAATGAAAACATAGGTAGTAGTAACATAAAAACATACCCTACAAAAGTAAAAGAAGGAAAATGAGGAGGCGTATTTTATTGCATTCAAGTGATGAATCTGATGAAGATGACAGAGTTCCAGTAAGGAATGTGTACAGATTAAGAATAATTTTCATGATTGACAATGATATTCATAGTGCTTTTAAAAGAACGTCAGTCCATCCCTTCTCCTTTTGTTTCTGTGTTACTTTACCTACTCGAGAAACTTGCAAATAATATATCTTTTTTTTCTTTTATAAATTCTAATACTGCTAATTTTTTATGCACAACTTCTATTTTCTTACTCATCATGCACTCTATAACCTACAAACTACACAACAGTAATGTAAACAATGAATAAAATAATGCAAAGACTTTGCAGACTGGCTGTAGGAATGCAAAGAGGTTAAAAATTTTGGTGGAAAACATTTACTTTGCACTTTTCAGTTATATGCAAAGTGCAAAGTGCAAATTGAAAAGTTGCAAAGTTTATTGGTGGAATAGGACCCTGGAGTTAGTCCTCTAAGGCTGGCATGAGTTCTCTGATTGCGTTATCTAATAATGTGACGCCGCCGTCAGTGCTCCCTCTGAGAGCACAGGCCGTTATGTGTCCTCAACACCCGATCAGTGCCGCGCCTCGAACGCTCCCGCGCGCGCAACATAGTGCAGTGCCCCGAACGGCGTGACGTCAGTCACGGCCTCCTACGTGTGCCTCCTACGGCCGGGTGTGGCACTGCGCAAGGGTATTATTTATTCATGCATTTGAGAAGATAAACAGAAACTAATAAGTCTAAAACCATTAATAATTAATGTTAATTTGTCATGACCACCATTTTGGCCTCGGCTGGTATGATAGCACAAGCCCCAAGTGCGCCACCCATCCTACATAATCTATGGGGAGGACTGTTAGTTCGCAACCCGTCCCTAGATGGCAGCCAAAGGGGAATGTAAATTAAGGAAACTTTGTCTACCTGCCCAGCCTAATTCAGGACAATTATGTAAATACCCAGTGTTGTGACAAGAAACCTGTTAATATACAAGTGAATGTAAAGAGTATTGTAATTCGAATATGTATGCACAGGAAGGGTACAGATGTGCCCTCCCTAATGAATATGTACATACATTGTATATTTACCCTGGCTGAGCTAAACCAGGCAGAAAGTTCTTCCCAGTAATTATGTGCAAATAAAAGTGATAGAATACTTGAACAGTATTGTTTAGGCAGCGACCTCTGTGGTGGACCGTCCCTCCCCCTTCCCTTCCCATCACTGGTAGGCAGCGACCTCTTTGCAGGACTGCTCCTCCTCCTTCCCTCCTCCTCTGGTAGGCAGTGACCTCTCTGGGGGACTGATCTTACCTCTCCCTGCTCCTGGGCAACGACCCCTGCTCGGAGACTGCTCCCGCTCCTCGCCTCTGCCCCTCCCAGAAGTCTGGGACAAGTCAAATTTAACTATCATTTTATAAAGGGTTATCATTCACAAAACTGGCCGAAGTCATCTTCCCGCGCTTCGCCGTTTTACCGCGGAATTTCCCCCCTCCCTGACCAAGGCGGCCAGGGAGGTTAGTCAGTCGCCATCCAGCACTCGCCCGGGCCGGCAGCCCACGCACGGGGAGCCCTCAACTTTCGCGCCAACATCCAGTGACTACAATAGGTAATTATAGCCAAATCGTTTTTAATTCAGCTCCCCGGTCGGCCCGAATCGGCCGTTCGAGATCCCGCGCGGTCCTTGACTAAAATGTGTAGTCCAACACAGGACTTTTAGTATAATACGTAATTGACTAGGTGGCCCATAGTGGCACCTGCGCCTCACGCTGTAAAGTCCCACACCGGGACATAGTTCATCGCCCACGCAGGGCGGCACTGCGCCAAACGCGATACCAAACATTCAGACAAGTCATTAACTGGGACGTGCCACGGCCACGTGTGTGATATCCTGCAAGATTCCCCCGTGTCCGTACTCAGCGTAACGTGGCCCTCGCCACCACGCGGAGTAGCCGCCTTTGTATATCCATCTGTGCGGGACTAATCACAGTGATTATAGTGTAGTGTGTTATCTTAAGTAATTTTGCGGGACCTATCGTCCACGCATTTCACGTCGCGTCCACGTACTTTCACATAAGCCGGAGTATGTTCATCGTGCGCGGAGCTTAGGTCGACGATGAAGCGGCCAGTTACGTGAGCGTGTAACGTGTAGATTGTGCGACGGAATAAAACAGCTAAAAGTAAGTGTGTGTTTTATTAATAAGGCGTCCTGGGAGGCCATAACAGCCCGGGGGGCCCTTTGTCGCCGCGTCCCTGCCTGCAGCCACGAGGCCAGGAACCCCGCCCTTGAGATCCAAATTAATTAAACAGTTTAGATTCACGTAAAATTCAGATCAGGCAACGGGGACGGCGTCAAATGTGTGCCCTTGCAGGGACGTTTTCGCAATTTACATAAATTTTTGTTTTGCGCCCCAGCCTTAAGTATTGATCATAGTCGACAAAAAGTTTTCAACTTTGCCAACACCAAGCCGCTGAGTAGGTGATAGGTGCAACGAACTTTAGTTTAGGTAAGACGGCCCCAGGACTTTCTGTACCTCTTCTTTTGCTGTTCACATAACATTATTCTAATTAAGGGACGAGCACCACTTAAACAGGTATGCATATTACATAAGCTTTGATTGTGATGGAGTGGTTTTAATTGTAATAGATTTCCAGTACGTGTCATTTAGTATTTGTTTGTTACTTGTAGTGTGTTGCTGCACAATTCACCACCTTGTCTAATGGTAATTGTAATTATATAGTGTTATGTTTCATCAAGCTGCGTGTAACAAGTGCCGCCTTCGCTAATCATACACAAATTATAGTTTAATACTTCAATGCAGGAATTCTAGAGGACTTTTACATTTGTTTTGAATTAAGGTTGACGTCGTACCTCCGTGCCTCTGGGTTAAAGCCCGGATCACAGCCCTGTCCGCAGTTCACCGCGGCTTTGGGAATGACGTCACTTCCGCTCCGTGCGCGCGAGAGCAGTGCACCGGCGTCCTGGTCTTCAGTCCCGTGCGAGCCACCTTCGAGGCTAAACGCGGCCGCGAGACGCTCCATAAACTCGCCGCTATGATCGCTTTTGTTTTATATTCTATAGTGTGTTATCATTTTTTTTATCATTTTCTTTACCGTGTGCGTGAGTGTTGTATTGTGTTTGGTGTGTCCGCAGGCCAAAACACGTGGACTAACAAAACTAGCATTCACCGCACATTTCTCCAGCGCGCGAGATGTCCCTCGGCAGCTACGCGGGCCGGACGGTCCACCCCTGCCTCCCCACAGGAGGCTGCTCTACGCGAGAGAGCTGGCGCCGGTCAATACAAGAAAACGGCCGAGAGACGTCAGCCACGTCTCCACGTATTCTACGGAGACGGGTACGCGACATTTGGCGTCCAACGTGGGGTGAAATTCAAGTCCACAAGAGAGCGCGTGCAGTGCGGTAAAAGAGTGTACAGTGAGTGATCAGACAGCGTGAAAATCCACCTGGGACAATGGATGGATTCACTTATCCACCTAGACAGTACATCTGGTCTCATCAACGCGAGGATGCAACCATTCCTTTCCCACGTATACAACACCTATCAGATTCACGGTTCAGCTGATAACGCATCGCCGTCTCCCGTCCCGCAACGGATTATATTTCCCGTCGATTCAACCCCCCCTCCCCCTTCCACGTGATAACGCACTGTGGTACCCCCTCCTTTTCCTCCCTTTCGCCGTTCTGCCATCGGTGATCTTCGTGGCGCGCCGGCAGTGTTAGGGAGGGCGCGGTGATGGCCTGCGCGGGCAGGCTGCGCAGATGGAGCGGCCATGTGGCCCTGTGTTTGTAAACAATGCTGCCGCGTGGTTTGACAGTTACGTGCGCGACGTGTCATCTACCGAAAGGCATAGACCTTGTGGCAGGAGAGTGGCAGTGTCGGAACAAGTGCACGTGCGCGCCACTGAGGCGCAGTGAGGTGAAGACAGAAACTTCTGAGGGTGTGTTGTTGTGGGACAGGGATACATCATCAGAGCAGATGCATAGGGTAGCCTCGAACACAGCGAGTGGCGTGTACCGTGATAAAGGGGGATGTGACGAGTGTAGAGGCTGCTCGGTCAACCGCGTCGGGTCGATGTTACCGAACCAGAATCCACCGTCGTCGAACCTAATTGACTGGGACACGCCTACGAACTCGGCAGCGCCGACAGTCACGTACGCTGTGCGGGTTGCCACAGGGGCCGGGCGTATAGTGTTGCCGGAGTTTAGCGGGCTCGTGCACGAAGACCAACGAGAGTTTGTGCAATGGTGTGAGAGGCGTATGTTACAGTTCAGTGTGCCAGTAGAGGAGTGGACACAATGCACCAGCGAACAGTTGCGTGGGTGAGCTCGTGAGTGGTACCCTCTATGGGGGCGATACAATATGCAGTGGTGGGTGTTCGCCACGTGTCTCATGCAGCGATTTGATGACCGCCAGGCAGTCTTGAGCTACAAGGCCCGTTTCTACGGCGAGGCGTAGAGGGACATGGAATCGGTGGAGAGATTCCTGGTGGGAAAGTTGCAGCTTTATCGTCGCATAGCCCCAGGGGAGGCGCCGGAGCAGGCGTTGCCAGACATGACCGTGTTAGTGCGGGAAGAATTACAACCTTTCCTCAGGCCGTTTTGCAACGGGTCTGTTGAAGAATATGTGCGACAGGCCGTAGCCACGGAGGGCAACCTGCAGCGCCTTCTGGGGCGCCAGACAATTACGACCACTCCCGGACGAGAGCCCAGACACCAGTACAGAGCGCCCGCTCTCCCAGAGGGAGACACGCAGTCCGAACGTCCACAGCAGATGGTAGCACGGGCAATCGAAGGCCCACCGAGTGGCAGCCGACAGACCACTGCACCAGAGTGGCAGAACGCGGGGAATCGGCATGACGGAGGCCGACCACCCCAGTGTTGCCTTGGATGTCCGCAGGACACATTCCATTGGCATCAGGACTGCCCAAGATGACGATGACAACAACAACAACAACAACAACAACAACAACAACCGGTGGGAAACGGGCAGCAGGGGGTGTAGGACCAACAGTTCTGCCCCCCACACCACCTAACCCACTTCCCGAAGCCACGGCCGAGACACGCATAACACTGGGACAGCTCACCACCCCAGACGACCGGCTAATGTGGGTACCCGTCACTCTGAATGGGAGACGGACGGCCACTCTCGTAGATACAGGTGCGGGCCACGTGTTTGTGGCCCAACACTTGGTACTGCCAGCGGACGTCCAACTGAGACGCTGTGCGCTGCACCTGGCCATGAGCACCGGAGTCGGGACAGCGGTGAGTGTGAGGGAGCTGGTTACACAGACGGCAGCAGTTGTAGTAGA
Source organism: Bacillus rossius redtenbacheri (assembly GCF_032445375.1). Taxonomy (NCBI): domain Eukaryota; kingdom Metazoa; phylum Arthropoda; class Insecta; order Phasmatodea; family Bacillidae; genus Bacillus; species Bacillus rossius. The sequence continues at coordinate 10,253,936 of NC_086338.1, read as the reverse complement.
GGGACTCAGGGAGGTCCTAGTGCTCGGACAGTCTTGGTTGGTGGAGCATGACACATTGATAGCACCGGCCTCTGGGCTAGTGAATGTCGGCAAACATGAGCGCCTGGCAGTGTATGCACTAGGTAGAGCACCACCTCCCCCGAGAGAGCCCACGAAGTTAGAAGATGTGGACAATGATGTACCCCCAGAGTATCAGGATGCATTCAGGCCGCATATAAGGGAAAGGCAGAGCGTCTTCGCCACTGCCGACTCACTCAGGCGCACAACGGTTACAGAACACCGAATCCCCATTATGCACGTCCAACCAGTGTATGAGGCCCCCAGGGGATATGGTTTCCGCGAGTAACGGGTGATACGTGAGCAAGTGCACGAAATGTTGCGAGATGTTGTCATTGAACCCTCCAACAGCACATACATCTCACGCATCGTCCTAACTGCCAAGAAGGATGGGACCATGCGCTTCTGTGTGGACTTCCGTCCCCTGAATAATGTCACCATCAGTTCTCCACCACCACAGATCAGTGTGGACGAGGCCTTGGCAGGCCTGGGCAATGCACGAGTGTTCACGACCCTTGACTTACGTTCGGGCTATTGGCAGGTGCCAATATACCCAGGTGACAGAAAAGACTGCGTTCACGGTGCCCGATGGTAGACACTTTCAGTTCTGTGCTATGCCCTTCGGGCTCAAGTACGCGCCTGCCACATTTCAAGCTATGATGGCCCACGTACTGGAAGGGTACATTTGCCAGTTCGTGACAGCCTAACTCAACGACGTGATCGTGTACTCCAAGACCTGGGAGGACCATGTGCGGCACCTGTCCCTGGTCCTGGAGCGACTCGAGACGCACCACCTGACCTGTGCCACACAGAAGTGTCACATTGGACGGAGAGAGGTGGAGTTTTTGGGGCATGTGGTGGATGCTGAGGGTAATCGTCCCCACCCGATGCACCAGGCGAAAATTGCAGAAGTTGAACCGCCTAGAACCCGCAAGCAGTTGCAGAAGCTCTTGGGCCTTGCCAACTGACTGCGGAACTATATCCCGCAGTTCTCCACGCTCACTGCCCCCCTGACAGATCTTTTGTCACCACGACAGCGCTACCACTGGACACCGGCTGCACAGAAGGCGCTGGACAGCTTGAAGAAAGCTTTTATCTGATGCCACACTCTGTCACGGATAAACCCCGAGAGGACGCTGTACGTTCAGACGGATGCGAGTGCCGAAGGGGTGGGCGCGGTGCTATACCAATGAGACGAAAATGGGGACAGGTGCATAATCGACTACGCCAGTGCGAAGTTCGGCTGTGCTGAACGAAACTACCACAGCAATGAACAGGAGTGCCTTGCAGTGGTATGGGCACTGAGGAAGTACCATCTCCACTTCGAGGGTAGGCAATTTGTATTGCGCACAGACAACCAATGCCTCACATGGTTGCGGACCCTCCAGGGCGGAAAAGCAAACTCGTGAGGTGGGCGCTTTTTCTACAGTCGTTCGACTTGGTTGTGGAGCACTTCCCAGGAGTAGAAAACGAGCTGCCGGATGCCCTGTCATGGGACCCTGATGAGGGATCGTGCCTGGAGGACGAGGTATCTTGGGACGAGATACTGCCAACTGGCCGTGAGACGGATCACCACCACCTTCCGCCTGCTTGCTCTAGCTGTGGACGACGACCTGCATCTTGCGGATCTGGTTGAGCTGAAACATCGGGTGCACGATGCCCAACACACCTCTCAGGATGCTGAGTGCAGACGTGCGAAGCAAATAGTGGAACCATGTGAGACCTGGACTACGAGGGATGACGTGCTCTACACACGAGGAATGGGACCCGAACAGGAGTGGCGCACCTATGTCCCACAGGAAGCACGTGAAGCGGTGTTGGGCTTTATGCATGATCACGACCTGGCCGGACACTCTGGGGTGGACCAAACACAGCGGGCGGTCGGTCAGTACTACCACTGGTCCGGCATGGCCCGGGACGTGCGGGAGTACGTGAGGACTTGTGAGACATGTCAAGAGCGGAAAGCACGGTGTAGCGACGTGATGGAGCAACAGCAGCCTCGCATTCCCACTACCCCTTTTCAGTCTATCGTGCTGGACGTCATGGGGCCATATCCCTCCACAGCCCGGGGCTAGAGATTCCTGGTGGTAGTGACCGATCTCTTTTCCCGTTGGGTAGAAGCTTACCCCACCAGCAACGTTCGGGCCAACACCATTGTGACAATATTGCAAACGGAATTCTTCCCGCGTTGGGGCTACCCGAGAGACCTGTTGACGGACAACACCAGCCAATTCGTAGGGAGGCAGTGGCGGGAGATGTGCAACTCATGGCACGTCGAACACCGGACCACACCTGCCTACCACCCCCGAGCCAACCCGACAGAGAGGCGAAACAAAGAGTTGAAAGTCCAGATGCGCATAAGGCTGGGTAGCGACCATACTAAGTGGGACGACCATCTTGCAGAGGCTCTGTTTTCCATCCGTCGCAGAACCAATGCAGCCACAGGAATGACCCCGGCGGAAATGGTCCAAGGCCACAATTTGCCCTTGCCAGGAGAATGGACAGCCCACGGGGTAGCCGATAAAGAAGAAGACCCAGAGGAGTGCCGTCAATGGCGAGAGGCAGAAATGACTACAGCATGCGAACACCAGAGGGCCTATACTCGCCAGATAGCACTGCAGATGACCCGAATGCCACTGGAACTCCAACCTGGAGAACTGGTATACGTGCGCACGCAGCCTCTGTCCAGTGCGCCGAAGACCTACAGTGCCGGAGTTGAGCCCCTGATGGTCGGAACCACACCCGATCCTTAAACGGCTAAGTAGGAGCACCTATCTAGTCCGCTTGGGTGGACGGCGGGTGCGAAAAGTGCACCGAGACACCGTACGGAGAACAACATTCCCAGGAGAAAATTTGGTCTCTGAAGATGTCACCCTAGTAGAAGTGGACGAAACGCCTACTTCAGACGACTCGATCACGCCCCGAGGCATGCGGGGCCTGTTACATGCCACTCCCAGCCCAGAAACAGCGACCCTGGAAACAGCAGGAAGCTCGGCCACAAGTCTGGGGCGACGCCGTCGGAGACGCACGACGCGGACACAGATCTGTGACGTCACCGGGATGCCCGAGGCGGGCGCCTATGCAGCAGACGAACAACCTCTGGTGACCGAGCAGGACGAGGAGGAGGCAGCTGAGCCACTCTCCCCCAACCGAGGTGGATGGGGTAATGTTGCTTCCCTCGCCGATGCAGAGTTCCGAGTCACAGTCGAGGAGCCGGCTGAGACGACCCCGAGACGCAACCGACGATGTCGCCGAGCCCCACGTTACTTGGCAGACTATGTCACAGGCTCGGAGCTGGACGCGCTTGTGTACGACAACCCGGTGAGTACGGGGCGAGAGAGGCGGTCCTAACCCCGACGACCGCCGCGGGAGAGGGCGTCCCTATCCTGCTGCCTCGGGTGGAAGCACGGACGGCCTGGACCCGGGCTTATCCAGGGGGGGGGGGGCGTCTGACGTCGTACCTCCGTGCCTCTGGGTTAAAGCCCGGATCACAGCCCTGTCCGCAGCGCACCGCGGCTTTGGGAATGATGTCACTTCCGCTCCGTGCGCGCGAGAGCAGTGCGCTGGCATCCTGGTCTCCAGTCCTGTGCGAGCCACCATCGAGGCTAGACATGGCCGAGAGACGCTCCATAAACTCGCCGCTATTGTCGCTTTTGTTTTATATTCTATAGTGTGTTATCATCTCTTTTATCGTTTTCTTTACCGTGTGCGTGAGAGTTGTTTTGTATCTGGCGTGTCCGTGGGCCAAAACCAGTGGACTAACACAACTAGCCTGCACCGACAATTTCTTCAGCGCGCGAGACGTCCCTCGGCAGCTACACGGGCCGGACGGTCCACCCCTGCCTCCCCACAGGAGGCTGCTCTACGCGAGAGAGCTGGCGCCGGTCAATACAAGAAAACGGCCGAGAGACGTCCGCCACGTCTCCACGTATTCTACGGAGACGGGTACGCGACAAGGCCAAAGGGGCTCACTAATAAACAATAACCACTTTCTTTAATAATTACGGTTTCTTATATGTAATGTAAGGTGTGTGATGATCGAGATCTGGCCCCAAGAATACCACATGCCAATTCAATGATAGTTTCATTTACAGAGATGTGTGCAATTAAAACAATCATACCAGAAGTTGTATGTATGTATGTAATTATGTAATTAATGTATCAATCAGTAACTTGGCATCTCATGTGGCTATAACAGACAGAGGGGTATTTGCTGCACAATCTGTTCCTTGTCAGCCACGTGGTGATGTCACGATCCGAGACCAGTCTCAGCTTGACTTGTGAACTGGCCCTCAGGGTTCGCTAATTTAATTTATTTGGCTCCCTCAGCAACCATTAACAACCAGTCCACTCATTAACATAGAATGTCAGGACATCAATTTAACATTATTATAAAATATATATAATATAAGAATTTAAATTTTTACAAACCAGGATGGATCAACCTGCTCTGTACTGCAATATCCAAGCATGAGAACAAGGATTGGGCAATGTGCAGCAATAGGCTGGCCATGTGATGGCAACATTGAGGCCATGCATAATTATTGTACTAGGACCTCATGAGCACATGATTTTGGCACATTGTCTTACCACTGCATAATCGGCTGCAAGTTACAACATATTATAGCATAATTACAATATACAACAATGATATTTGTAAAAATGCGCAGTAAATGCATTAGAGCTAGATTCGGTGATATGGACTCATGAAATCATATTTGGCACTTTATGTTTAATTTAGTCAAACACTTTCCTATCAAATTTTTAAAAATTAAAACCACTTAAGCTGGAACAGACATATAAAAATACAAAAATAAAATATTAAAAAAATATTTACTGAAAAAAAAAAAAAATAGGCTTTCTTTCATAATGTCATGCAACATGTAGAATTTTTACTTCGAGCAATTATATAATTTATATAATCATTTATATTTTTTAAAGATTATTTAAACGTTGAAATATTAATGAATATAATGACGAATAAAGTAAACGTAATTTTATTGTTTAATTTAAAGAAGAGATTATTTCGAATATACAAACCACAATAAACATGATTTTAAATTTGGCGCCGGTGTGAAATCATCACGTCGTCTGCTTGCGCATGCTCATACGCGCATTCATTACGAATGACAGGGGATGAAACATTGGAAGTTATGTGTGTGTGCGTTTGAATATTTAGTATTTAGTGTTTACATTGTGCACAGGGTGACAGCGAGACATTTTCATCTGTGAATCTTATCGAATGTTAAGAACCTTTTTTGTGGTACTATGTATAGAAACGTGAAATCGACAATTTCCGCAGTCCTTCTCTAACTTTCGCTGTCAGGTGTTAAGAAAATAGTACAGCCATTGCATTGTTCGGTAACATTATTAAACCATACCATATTAAAGCTTTCCCGGCAAAGTGTTCGTAGCGAGTGTCACGCAAATGAAAGTTCAATAAGAAATCTTTGAAATACAGTCCACAGGTACGTGTAATTTCTGAACGTTAAACATAAGCTACTCAGTTATGTTTGTTAAAATTACTGAATCATTAAATGATAAAATAATTTTAAAGAAAAACTAATGTTCAAAATCCTGTAGGGATGCAAATTGGTAAGTATGAAGCACATACACAGTAACAAGATACTTGCAATGCTACAATGATATTTTCGTAAAATTCTCGGGTTGCGCCTTTTCTGTAAAAAAAAATATATAAAATTCGGAAAATACGTTTTTCAACACTAAAGACGTTCCTCGACTTACTCAAAAAATAGTGTTTCTAATTCCAGACTTTTTTTTTTTGAAATTACTGTTTATAGGTTAGCCTACATTACAATACCTGCACATGAACATTTCTTTCTCACATGGGTGTGTGGGTGTGTGTATGTTTTGGAGAACTTAATTCAAATATTGAGAGTGATTGATTAGGTTAGGTTAGCCACATTAAAACACTCTGGATGTTTAGTTATGTTAGTATAGCTATATTAAAAATTCTGACAAATAATTGTAATGGTTGCTTAGTAATTAGCAACTTAAGATGTAGGTACCCTGACCTAACCAACTGTTCACACGATTTCACAGTATTTTTAATGTAGCTATACTAACCTAACTAACCATCTACACTTTTTTTTTAAAAGTATTTTTAATGTAGATAGAATATTGTCTAATTTATAAATCACAAGATGACATCCACATCTTTCATGCACATTTTTTCCCTGTAATATGTGCTACTTAAGTTGCTAGTGCGAACGGCAAACTTTGGTGAACTTCGGAACTATTGGGGGTCTCAGAATAGACTGGTGTGATTTGGTTGCTATGCTACGAGATAATTCGTAAACAACAATGTAAAATATCTTGCAGTATTTTTAATGTAGCTATACTAACCAACCATCTACAGTGTTTTAAAGTATTTTCATTGAACTAATCTAAACAACTATTCTTATGATGTCACAAATTTGTAATATTAATACTGAACATACATTAACGCGGCCTCGGAATGATTTGTTGTAAATGTTAGGTTTGCCAATCCTGTGATTCTTCACATTTAAGAACATTTATCTGGTTGGGGGTATAACATAAAACACAAATGTAAAACTTTTAACAATCACCTCTTTGGGAGACGGGTACATTTTCTTCGCCATGAGCAAAAAATGTTGTCATTCGCAATCGTCAGGATACCTTCGACGGAACATGAATTCCGCAAGGTACCCAACATGATGAGGAATTCGCAGACTACCTATATTGAGATACATTTTGCCTCTCATCCTGCCAAACTCTTTCTATTCTTTAGGTGTTTGACTCTGTGTCAGGATCAACCAAATTCAGACTGTGGTTCACCTGAAGTTGAACATAATCATGCTCTGAAAGACAATTATAAGCACGCCAGCAGTCACAAATAATTTTTGTTTCAGGCAAAATTATTTTTCTATCTATCGCAGGAGAGTTCTGCTAGTATGCTATTCCACAGGAACGAGAAAAATATAATTACTGTTTCTCTCGATCCCGCCGAAAACCCACGGACGACTCGATTCTTATTATGTTTACGTTTACCAGTTTTGCTCTCATCTATTCCAACAACTAATCTCCATGCACTCAATTTCCTTACAGATGCATCCACACACCATTTCATCATCACCTCTTGACAGTACGACCAATCTGTGATGGTTTGAAGCCCGTCATGACAATGTCTGCGAATGTAATAAGTACGTGGATGATTAATGGTTACGAAGAAATACGTATACGTCTGCATAGACAAAAACTATGTGCCGTTTCGAAAGATTTCTTGAAATTACATTTTATCCTTTTAACAGTCTTACCAACCCATGTAAGAGTCGTCCGTTGACAATGAAAAAAATTGCTGTCCTCGGCCAACTCAGTAACCGCCCCACATTTGTCGCACTTGACCTCACAACTCAAGACCCCATGATTTACCAAAAATTCAAACATAAAATGCCAAGAATCTGTTAAATGCATAAATTCGAACACGTCCAAGGATCACCCACCGCATAGCCGATTTACATCAGACGCACTCCCCGAAACACCAGCCATAACAACCAAAAAAAATACAATGGGTTTAAAAATGCAAATGAATTGCATCTTGAATTCAATTCAAATTTTTTTCTGTCATTAGAATCATTCCTTACTATGTGACTCAAAATACTACTTTAAAAGCAAATGTCTAAAATAAAGATTTTGTAATGCAATTAGTTATTGACTAAAACAACAAGAAGATAAAGAAACAAAAATTTCATTATAATCACAGTACACTTGTAATATCAACTACTTTGTTTGTTAAATAAATAACTATATAGACTAAAGTTTCCAAAAATAAACACACAGACCCACATGGGATAATAAATAATTAATGGCACTGGTTGCTTCAATGTACATGCATTGTAATGTAACTTATTAGTGGGTACTTCTCAAAAACCAGTCTTAATTTAGAAACACAGTTTTCAGGGTGAATATGGAACGTCTTTAGTGTTCAAGAAAAGTTTTCTTGGAATTTAATAATTTATTCACGGTAAAGCAGTGATGTAAGAAAATTACTCTGTTTTTAAATCTGAAGGGACCTGTGTTAATTTGGCCTTTGATGAATTCTATGACATCACATGTTTGGGAAAAATTCTGATTGATTGATCGATCCTGATGCTGCAGTTGAATACAAGCCTGGTGGCCATCAGACCTCCCTACTTTTCTCTTAACTCACCACCTGACGTGCATCACATTCCTTGCCAATACACACTCCTCACCTAAACTATTCCATTCCTCGATTGTTCTCACTCATAACTGACTAGTTCATCTCTTTCGCTGCTTTCATCTCTAAGGAAACTGAGACATTCTACATAGGTATGCCTATGCCCATTGCTATAAATTTGGCAGAAAAAAAATATTACAACTGCTCTGTTAGTGTAGGGAACCAAAAAAACTGTACCTATATGATTTGAATAAGAGAGTGTAAAGAGGCTTAACTTTGGTATAAAGAAAACCATTTACACAGTGAAATGATTTAAGAACGGAAGATAATATTAAAATAAGGTGGGCCTATGTATCCTAATTCATTGTCATGAAAGCTGTTGCATGTAGGTGGGAATGGCTTACCTCCAAGAGTTGTCTAGTATACATCATGATACCATAATACTATTGATGACGTCATCAACATATTGGTGCTGATGTCATTAACACCCCTACATTCTTAAGACACCAACATGGGAACGTGGGGCTTTTGGGCACGGAACATTCATGTGCTTGTTTTGCATAAACTAAGTTACATTTCTTTATAAAAGTAACATTTGGGTATAGTATTATATACAACAGCCGTGCTTATTTTAGTATAGAACACAATACCAAAGATACATTTTTTATGAGTACCCTAATGTAATTTCCTCAAGAAACCTATCTTGTGCTTAACAAGCACGTGAGTCTTCCCTGTTCAAAATGCCGTATTCCAACGCTTGTACAGTAAGATTGTAACTACTTCAGCACCGCCTTTTTGGCGACAACATTGATGTTCCTACCATATTGCAATGTAAACTTATAAATATTTATTTATTAAGTTGTCTCACCACCTTTCCTTTTGATGTTATTACTTCCAACAAGTGTAACACCTACCTACCCTTGGAAAATGAGATGTTTTAACAGTACATAAAAAAATGTAATATTTAAATTACAAAAATAATATATATATTTTACTTTATGTTGCTAATGCAGCACATCATATATTTCTCCTCTCAACTAACAAAACAAATGAAATTAATACAAAACACAACTACTCATCATTAAATTTTTTAATAACCCTTAAAACAAACCACTGGCTTGGTGGAATTAACCAGTTACTTTCAATATTGTTCCTATATTTATAATTTTTAAGAGGTGTTGTGGTTTAGTGGTTATAGCATTCTCCCCCGCTGGTAGGGCAGCCGGCTCCCGTGAGTGTCACCCCTATTCCATCCATGTGGACCACTACGTGTCGATTTAAATTTTCATTTATTAAATTCATGCCAAAAATATTAGCCCACCATTAAATTCATTCGTTATAATAAAGCACAAACTCTTCCCTGGTCACTACCACAATCACAACCTTACACCTTAAAATAAAATTGATTCAATATTAACAAACTTCCCTTTCTCACTACACTACTACTACACTCATTAACACACACATCCAATTAATTTATTGCTACCTACTAAATACTAATTGTATATTTCTTTAAACACTTAGCTGTTATTAAGATATTCCATTCTTCTTGTTTTCTCTTACATTTATATTCAAATTACAGTACAGCTATTTTTGCTTCAAAACTCACACTGTCATTCATTTTTAATTTAACGGCAATATCCATTCGTTCACTGTTACCAATCTTATATACCTACAATAATTCGCTTCGTTCCTCCATTCAAGTCTGTTATCATTGGAAAGCTTCAATTATGTCATTTATTTTCCCTACATTTTTTCCAACTATTAATACATGCTGCTTACTGAAATATGCTAGGTGTGTGTCTATATATATAAAATCATTTTTTATAAAAATAAAAGCAAGGATTGGTATATTATAAAGAAACATGAACACACCAATTCAATGCAACCTGATTGTGAACAGTGAGAGACACTTTGAAGTATAAATATTTTTGTCACTAAATAAATGGGTTGATAAATGGGGAATCAATCATGTTAAATTAATTTAATTTAAATTTTTATATGGATTTTATTTTCAAGATTTAATGTAATTTTTTTTACTAAGCATTAGTTATTCATTAATTAAGTTAATACTAACATTTTAACACTGTTGTTCATCCATATTTGGTAACATTTAAAATTTTCATTGATCAAATTATTAGGTATTTACATTGGAGGAAGAAGTTCAGATGTGGTTAGTTTTTTTTAAAGTAACTCAAGTAACATGTGCTGATACAGAAATATTATAATGATGTATCAAAGCGGAGTAAAAGTATGGACTTCATGTCAACCATTCATTTGCTGGACACAACTCCTTCCTGTATGCTTTAACATGTTCTACATTTTCGCCACCTGCATTCATACCATCCATTCATTGGTCTACTTTAGTAAATTGTGTTGGCCCTAACTCCTGTAAACTTTTTAATTCTGTCGAATATGTCTATATATATCACATTAATCTAGACCAAGGGTTCCCAACATTTTAGCAACTGTGTACCACTCGACATATTGAGAAATGATATAGGCACTACTTAATCTTTTAGTTTTAGATATTATAATATAAGCTGCTGTTATTTTTTAAATATAGGAAAAATTAAATGTCTGTTGCAAAATGGCAGTTTTATTTATAACACATAACTCTGAGAACAAAAAAAAAACAGGCATTAATTCAAATTGAACACTATTACAAAAAAAAATAAGACCTTTATTTCAAATTGAGTACAAAAATAAAGATTCATAAAAAAATATTAGGGTGGGGTGAATTTGATACTGTGTAAAACTTTGGGTGAAAGTGATACATTAAAAAAAAATTTACTTTTTGCTATACAAAAAATTAGAAGAAAATACATTTGCTTGCCTCTTCTTTATACGTCCCCATTCCATAATGAACGTTATAAACCTTTAGCTACAGTTTATAGGAAATGAAAAAGTCTCAAGCAAGAAATAATTCGACCAAAAAAGTTTTCATGTCTAGGTCCAGCAACTTTTGTTGTATCTTTGTGTGCATAGAATATAGCTTCAAAATTATAGTTTTAAATGGTGCAGGAAAGTATCCTCTATGTTTTAATGCTTAGAAAGATAGTCTGACATTTATATCTTAGTTACTATTGCTGCCTAAATTTTTGGGGTGAATATGATACAGAACATGGGGTTAATGTGATACACAGCATGGGGTGAATGTGATACCATAATTTTAGGTAGTTTTATAAAAAAGTGCCTAATATTTCTATTTTCCACTGCTGAATAAGAAATGTACGTTGTCATTAAAACCTAGTTTTTTTTTAACTTAAAGCTATTTCTGTATGTTGGTAAACCTGAACATAAACAAATTGTTGTTCTCCAATTTGTACAACTTATTGTTCTATGTGGGCCCCTAAGTTTACGTTTTAGAGTAATATGAATAATTTAACATCACATGTAGAACTGTGTATTTCTAAGCATTTCATATTTTAGTTTGTAGTAAGCTTCTTTTATTCCTTTGCTATTGTTGTACTTATTACAAATAGAGAGAAAATCCTTATTAGGACCACAGTATTTCTTCAATTTGTTGTTGACTGAGAAGATCGTTCAATAATTGGACAGTACGTGGATAAATGATCAAAATTGTATGTAGAATTTGTTTGACTAGTCATTAGTCACATTTATGTACTGTGACAAAATGTATGTTTCTTTAATGTAGAGGGAAAATATTCACTCTGTAACATGACTTCATATTTTATGTCAGAACTCGAGGACCACTAAACTGATTGACATGAAATTTTTTGTGGGTGATACACATGTATTTGACCTGTCTAACACGCACCCCACCGCACTGATAGCGTTGCTAGGAAGTAGGATATAATGATGTATCTCATTCACCCCACCCGTGTATCATATTCCCCCCAATCGCAGGGTGAATATGATACACTAAATTTATTTTTTATCAATCTAATTAATTAATATAAATTTTTATTGAGTTAGGGTTAGGTTTCTAAAGCCCTAAGAAATGTCTCAGTGTTGTGGTGCTCTTATTTAAAATAATATTCAAAAAGTTTGGTTTTTTGTATCATATCCACCCTACCTGACCCTATTTTTAGTTGAAATCTTGTTGCTGTGTGACTATTATCAAACTTTCAATATCACGGTCAATGGAACTTAACTTGACAGCATTTGATCGCGTATCACCTGCAATGTTGCCACGTACCACTAGTGGTACGCATACTATCGTGAAACCCTCTTCTAGACTCATAATAAAGTTATACTCAATGGGAATTTTGTCTGGCTGCTTGCGTGCAGTTTATGTTATCCAATAACTCAAGAATTACATCACTTATGTTTTAGATTCATTTTTGATCATTATCTTTAAACATACTTAACCTATAAGCAGGTCCATCGAGGGAAACCAAGGGCCCGGGAACAAATAATTTGTTTGGCTCCCTCCCCATCAATTGATGTACCACTTTCAAAACCCTAACTGTAAACGTTGATGTGGCCATAACACAAAACGTGATCTGTACGTATCACATTACTTGTAAGGTTTCCTATGAATTATATTAACAATATTCTTGTAATTTTTCTCCTATCAGGGTAAACCCAAGTATTAAAATTTACATAAAAAAATTTTTTTTGTTGTATGAACTGAAAAGTAAAAAATAATATTTTAATTTAAGTAATTTGTTCAACAGCGATACAAACTCTGCTTTAACGAATAGTCATTAGTGATAAAAAATTTAAGCCAAAACTGATATCAAGCACCCCACACAGTTTTTATTAAAATTAATTGTTTTGTTTATTACTTGATTTTCATTTTAAGCATATTAAAAAAAAATATTACTTTATACAGAGTTGTAGTTCATTCTATCAATGCTGAACAAATTACTTAAATCTAAATATTATTTTTTACTTTTTAGTTTGTTTAACTCAAAATATTTTTTTTTAGTTTTTAAAAATATATTTTAATATTTTATTTTATTTTTAGTTCATATAGAATTGGTAAGGTCCCATCCCATCATGTACCTGAATTGATCTCTGCAACCCACAGCCAACTGAGCCCTGGCCCTCCCCAACAAGAGTCCAGCATGTTACCACTGCACTACCGCGCTTGCGTGTTGTCTCTACTTCCGTGATGGCTCTCGAAATTGTAGATGCAGGACCGCAGGAAATACTAACTTCTTTATTTAGTTGAGCCTTTGATGTGGTAGGTACAATGAAGCTATGGAACAAGTCATTTGTATTATCAAAAATTGTTCCAGACCAAAGTTTTAGGTAACAATTATAAGATTTACAAACAATCTGAACAGATTTGATAGTGTACCTACAAAGAGAGTTATAATTTTTTTTTTAAATTCCACCCCTCATTTTTTCAACTCCTTGCTGTAGTGTAATATTTACAGTTCACATATCCAAAACCATTCTGAATTCAAAGTGAGATATTGAGAAATTTTAACATACATTTGCAACAAAATAATATGTTCATACCTTTGAAAGATAACAAGTTACAAAATGTTTTACATTTAGTTTGTACAGATTTAAAAATTATTTTTAGGATACACACATCTACACATTTACAGGGGCATACACAATGGGATACATCCCTTTTCGAAATCTTAAAAAATTGTTAAAAATAGGTTATTCCCACTTTTGAAAGAAAAGAATTCGAAAGCAAACAGTGGGCAGAGTGGTTCTATACCCTCCTCCCCCTAAAATTAAATTCTGCATACACTCCTGGAAATCTATTTATTTTGGGCATTAACAGAATGTATACAGTATGGACTAAAAACAAAAATAATATAATTATTATTAACTTGTATACTATAGACATTGAGCATGACCTAGGATATTGATATTGACTTAGTACACAAGATGAAGGAAATCTCTAATCATCCTTTCCCACTTTCACCTTGTACCAATACCTACTTCACCAATCTTTTAGTAAAGGAAGTAGTGTGGCTATGTTAAAAGTTTCAATGATATACGTGGTTACTTTTTTTTTTATTAGTACCTACCACTTACATATCCGTTACTTTTTCATACTGAACAACCAAACAGCGCACAGCTAAACATGTACCTAATTTTCCTGATTTAAATATTTTAGAATTATACATAGGCATTCTTGATTTTATTTTTGTTCTTGAAGTGGAGAAATGATTTCCTGCTTGTTAAAAGTAGGTTTAATAAATGATGGACAAAACTTCAATCCAAGGAATTGAGTCATTTATAGTTTTTCGTTTTAGATCTTCAATGCAGAAATGTATTTTAGAAGGTTAAACCTATATTATTTAAATAAGAATGGTTGTTTAACATAAAATTTATGATCTCTGCTTATATTAAAAAATAAACATATGTTTTGGATCTCTGCAGCATTTTCTTTTAAGGCAGGGTGTATGTATGTGGAAATGAAGTTATGTATTAAGTGTACATTTTATCGAGTCTACTTACCAAAAGGTAAAAAAAAAAAAAATATGTTGATTTAACTAACACGTATTTCTTACTATTTAGCCTTCCGACGAATTTGATAATAAAGTTGTAATTTTATTTAAATTTCAACTCCTGTTTTTACAGTAATAGTTTGTTTCATCGAAAATTGTTTCAGCCAAAGGTTTTAGATAAAGTTTAGGAGTTTTACAATAAATTATAATGGATTTGATAGTATTTATATAAAAAAAGTAATGACATTTTGTCAAACAAAAAAAAAACAATAATTCGATAGAGTACATGGTAAGAAAGTTCTATTTATTTTCTTATTTCAACCCAAAGTTTTTTCAACCCTTTTGTGGTAATGGTTTGTATTATCAAAAATTGTTCCAGACAAAAGTTTTAGGTAGCAATTATAAGATTTACAAACAATCTGAACAGATTTGATAGTGTACCTACTAAGAGAGTTATTTTTGTTTTTTTAAATTCCACCCCTCATTTTTTCAACTCCTTGCAGTAGTGGTACGTCTAATCAAACATTTTTTCAGAGGAAAGTTTTAGATAAAAATTATAATATTTACAATCCAACTCCTTCAACTTTTAGAATTTTAGGAATGGTGATTATTATGAAAAAACGTTTTTGGACCATTTTTTTGTCCGGGCTATACTTTTTGATAAAACTTACCATTTTTGAGAGAAAAAAAAACCCAGAAAATTTATGACCTTTGACCTTGAATAACTTTTTTTTTTAGCACACACAGGATTTATGGGGACTTTTGGCACTTTATTTCTACTGGTGTTCCCAAGAAATCTACCAAAATTCAGCTCTGTCGGAATTTTTGTTATTGGATCACTATTTTTATGTATATTTTGACCGGACTAGTAACCAACCTGCTTGTAATTAATGCATGGAACTTTGCATCCCGCATGTAAGTGGCCAGGGTTTTACCTGGGCCCATCTTATCTAGTTTTTAGTCTAGAGGTAAGAAGTGAGGGAAGTTAGTCATGGTTGCAATCGCAGCCATGGCTGGCCAACCCCCTCCTTGCACACGATGCACGCTACCTCTCCTGCATGGCTTAAACCCTGCATGAGTAGAGCGTATGGGCTTCGGCCTGAGACGCACTTAAGTCTCCCTCCCTAACCCGGACTCCTCCCAAATACACTTCGTTTTAAATTTAGGTTAGGAAAAAAAAACCAACAATGTTTCACGAAATCGCTGCGTTAAATTTCGGCCTTGAAATTTGAATCCCGTCGCGCCCAAAGAAGTTTCACGCCTCTGTTGAGGCGGAAGCCAGACAGAGCCGAGACTACAGCTGCAGTGTTCTGTCTACAGGACTGGGCGCCATGCTGCCGCGCGTCTAGCATGGCCGGCCAGCCCATGGCCTCGTCGGCGGTCTTCTGCCTCAGCCTGCAGATACGTGAGTACCGCCTGCTCTCGACACAGCGGTGGAGCGAGGCACCTTGCCAAGGGCAATGCTAGAACAAGAACCCGGGTTAACTTGGCATTATCCAAATTTGTTGGGTGTAAAGTCCGATTAATAACTGAAATAAATATTAATATGGAGATCACCCGTGTACACCTAGTTCTACCCAACGTTGGCCTGGGCAATGTTAGGTGTTGCGTAATTTTTGACCACGTTAGGTTAGTTTAAGTCATCAAAGAGACTAACGTTATTAATCTTTTTTTTTTAAACATTACCCAGTCAGCATTCGGTAGACTTAGGTGTAGTCGGGTGGACGCTGAATTCAAATTTATTAAGTTGATATTCTGACTTTACCCAAAAAACTTGGATAATGCTAAGTTAACCCGGGTAAACCTAGGTTTACTTCTATCATTGCCTGTAACATACACACGACACTGTGTAGGCAAAACATAGGAAATAATTAACTTTTATGTATGTCTTATATGTAGTTTCATTCAAGGGTGTAAGTTTTATTGATTTTTTTTTTGGGGGGGGGGGGGGGAGGAGGATATAGAATCTGCGACAAAAGGATTTTACTAGATGGTCCAGGTTTATACCTGTCATTTCATGTGACAGCGAAATCCCTTATCATTCTTTATGATCAATAAGTTTTCATGGTAACATATATATTTTTTTTTCGTTATTACGTTTACATCCGTTTCACACATGCAAATGTCTCCGCAGTGAAGGGCATTTTTAATACTAGGGGTAGGGGCGGTGGTTGCTACACCAAATGTTTTCAGTGTATATATTTTCATAGGTTAGAGTTACGTATCGTAGGCAAGCTCATCCCTTGATCCTGATGACATGATCCTGTGTTAGTGATGCTATTACAGTTTTGTTGGTCGAAAGATCCTGACCATACAAACACTTATCACATAACAAACAAATTATGTTTCGTTTGTAATCAAATTACGGTCATAATTAATCTTATCCCAAGTTTTTGTTATGACCAGGATCTTTTGATGTACTTAATTAAAACAGCAACCATCAGTGTACCACGGGATCGATATTGTTACGAACCGGGAGACAAGGACGCGACGCGCGCCAGGTATCCGGGCACCTGGCGGGCCCGCACGGCCACTGACGTCACGCGCGCATACCTTTGATATTAGAGTGGCTTGCCTCTGCCACCTTCTCCCTCGGTGCTGTTTTCTATCCCTTGGTGGCCTGGGAATTCCGCGTGGAGTGGCGCGAATAAGCATCGTTGTTCTGGATGCTTCGAGCGTCGGGTCGGCCCGGGATAACGTGACACGTCACAACCACTCCAGTAGATTACAGAAAGACCGCTAAGGGTATGAAAACTGTGACACCGGCCTCTGTGGGAGTTCCGAGAGTTCCGAAAGTGGCGAGTTCAGTTAAGAGGGCGAGAACGAACCCCCTCACCCCCCCCCCCCCCCCGTACGAGCGGCGCGATGAGACCGTGTGACTGAGTGGCGTGAGACGTGTGTAAACAGGTGCGAGGTAGGGGCGAGCCACTGTTGAGTCTAGCTCCAGTGAGGAGTGTGAACTGGTACTGGACAGATATTTAGTGATTAATGAACATACATTTAAATTTTTAAGTGCGAGTGATTTGTTAAAATAAATTAAATGGTGTAATATATTAGTAATGTAAATATTAGTAGGTAATAAAAACGTATAAAAATTGGGCCATTCTTACGAACCTGTATTTACCACAGGTAACATTTGGTGTCAGAAGTGGGATAGCATTAATTAAAGTTTTTAAGATTAATGTACATATAATTAAAAAAATATTAATAATTCTTAAAAAACCAAATAGAAATTAGATTTTCGAAATTTCAGTTGGTGTTAGGAACTGTAGTTAGTTTGGATTGCAGATATAGTAAAGTTAGTGTTAGTTTTGAGTGGAATTTTATGTTAGCTCGTAGGTGAAATTATAGTGTAGTAATAGGTTAGTAGTGATACTGACAAATGAATAGTGTATGTGAATAGGAAAGATGGCTGCCGATGAAAATATATCGGCTTTCTTTGGCCGAACTGAAGAGTGACCAAGAAGAGATGAAGAATGAAATGAAGAGTGAAATGAACTACCACGAATACATGTAGATGAAAAGTGAAAAGAAGAACTGCCAATAATAAATAATAAAATAGTAACCAGAAAAATGCAAACGAGCCTGAAGAGTGAAATAAGGAACAGTTAAGAGGAATTGAAGATTGCCATGAAGACTGAAGTCGATGACATGAAGATGGGTCAGGAAGATATTAAATTCGAATGGAAAGCTGCTCAAGAGGAATAAAAGAAGAAGATGGATGAAATCAGTATCTAGTTGGAAGGGAAAGTTAAGTGTTTGGAACAGCATCTGGCCCAACAGGAGCAACATCTAGCAGAACATGAGGAACTAATGGCGCAACAGCTAGCCCAACTCGAGCAGGCTATCGAACAGCGAGTAGCAACTGTAACTGAAGAATGCCGACTAATGATCAAGAAAGCTACAACTGCTACGAAACAGAAGAGTTCTTCTGGGGAAGTGAAGGTGGAAGACTCTGTAACTGGACACCCATAATTGAAGCCACCCACCATCGATGGGCAATCGTCTTATGCTGTCTACAGGCGACAGTTAAAGGCAGCTGCTGACGTGAATGGTTGGAACGACGAAGAAAAGGCTACGGCACTCGTCTTGGCCCTGCGAGGATCTCCACTAGAGCTGCTGCAGACCATACCAGTCCCAGATCAGAAAGATTTTGGAGTATTAGTAGAGACCCTTGAGCTGAGGTATGGCCACCGATCATGGGCGAGGTGTATAGAACAGCCCTGAAGACACAACAGCGATCCTCGGAAAAATTCCAGGAACTCTAAGCTGACATTGAGCGACTCGTGCACCTCGCCTACCCAGAAGCACCAACAGAGATCCGCCAGCAACTAGCCTCCAGTGCGTTTATAGACGGACTCAAAGATGCGGAGATTCAACAATCTCTTCCTTTGGCCCGCCACAAAAATATCAGCAGTTCTGTTGTTCACGCCCTGGAATTTGAAGGTGCCTACGTTGCCTCAAGAAACATGGGCATGAGGGCTAGGCAGGCTGTGTCAGAACCTTACCTCAAAGTGAGTGGCAGCTCCAGTACTAACGAAGAGATTATAGTCGGGTCATTAAGAAAGCTGCTGAATGGTTCACAGTTTTGAAGAACAAGAGGACGCCTGCGGTGCTTCGTCTGCCAAGAACCGGGACACATCCAGCGCTACTGCCCGAATCGGGGTAGGGAATCCAAGAGAGAAGGTCAATGCTGTGATGACAAGATTGTACAGGAGAAGAGTCTACTGGTTGGAAGAACAAGAGGTCGCCACTGTGTTTCGCATGTCGAGAAAAGTGGGCATGTACAGCGTGACTGCTCTAGTCGTGGAAGGAAACCGAAGGAAGAAGAACAGCGATGCAACAACTGTGTTAAAGTGAAGGGGGGGGGGGGGGGGTGGTGCCTCAGTTTCAAGGAGTAGGAAGTCGCCTACAGTGTTTTGCGTGCCAGGGGAGAGGGCATATGTTCAGTGGAGATGCCCGGAACGGGAACATGCTCAGAGGGGCTGCCTGATGGAGAGAGAGGCGCCGCGGCAGCAAGTGCAGAAGAGCGAGGTCCATAGCAATCTCAAGGCTGACCTTTGGCCGCGAAGATTCGGAGGACGGCCGCGATGTTACATCTGCCAAGAAGTGGGCAATGTCCAGTACGATTGCCAGATGCGTAGGATGGCTTGGCAGCCTGGTTCAAAACAGCACAGTGTTACCAATTCGGGTCGAACAAGTTTAAGGAGGGGGCAGTGTTACGAATGCGGCTGACAAGGACGCGACGCACGCCAGATATTCGGGCACCTGGTTGGCCCGCACGACCACTACGTCAGGTGCGCATACCGTTGGGGGGATTAGGACGGCAGTACCTCGCCACGCCCCACTCCCCCCTCTTTCATCGCCACCTTCTTTGCCGCCGCTTTTATCTATCCCTGAGCGGCGTGGGAATGGAGTGTCGCTACTCGGTGGCCCGTGTGAATGAATAAGCTGCAGAGAAGCGCCGCAGAGGAAAGTATTTGGTGACAAAGCAAGGAGGATAAGAGTCGCAACTCAAAGATATAAATAACACTTTTGTGTTCTTTGAAAATCGGCGAACTTTGTGGTATTTTTTAAGCAATCTAACAGCTCAAAAGTCGTTAAATTTTCGGAAGTATGTGATGGTAACCTTGATTTTTTTTGTGGTCGTATTTTGCTGGGAATATTTAGCATATATGTTTAAGATTATCTATTTTGTAATGTGGAACTTAAAAAAAAATGTTAAAATGCTTTATTATGTTTTGTTTAAAAATAAAACTGCATAGACATAAAGTATAAATGCTGAAAACTATAACCTCAGTTTCAAAAATACGCACGTGCACACGTCTGCTCAGGAGCACATAGCAGCTATGGTTTTATATAATTGCCACCGAGATACTTACACATTGTCAAAAATTATTTAATAGTATAATATTTTGCAATAATAATTGATATGCCACTTCGTTAGTACAGCATTTAATAAATTTTAAATTTAGAATGTTTTTAAATTACCTATTTATTTAAGTTATTCATTTAAGAAGTTTCTCTATTTTCTTTATATTTAAAACTTAATTTTTGATGTTTGCATTTCTCAACCTCACAGTTTTTTATGGACCATGTTCCACCTGTACAGTTGCGCACCTGGGTTTGGTCATAGACTCCGACGAAGATCTCCAATGCAATGAAATTATCACAGGATAAAAAAAGGCTACATACAAAAAAAGGCTACATAGAAATAAAAATTATATATGTGCTTTAAAATCTTATACTTTAGTGATTGATATTAATAACTGTTCAATATCATTTATTTATTGTGAATATTAGTGATAGAAATTTTTCAAGTTTATTTTCTAGTGTACCTACTTCTTTAGGCGCGATATGAAAAAATGATGAGAGTGAATTTTTACGATACGCGTGCAGCATGCAACCAAAATTGAATGGAAGAAAAAGGGTTACAAAAAATTATATACATGCTCTTAAATCATATACTTTAGTGATTTATATTGAATACTGGTCCTTATAATTAAAACATTTAATTATTTTGAATATAGATTATATAAATTGTGTTTATAAACATTTTAAAGTGTATTTTCATTTATATTTAATTAACAGAAGTTATTTTCCGATATCTATAATTTATTTGCATTGTAAATTACAAAATTATTATTAATTAAATTATTAAAATTATAAATTAGAATAAACATTCAGCATTACTTTAGAATTTAATAATTAATTAAAATTTATTTAGAATATTTCACTAAATTAATTAATACTACATGTGTTTGTACTAAAATTGAATACTGAGTAATTATTGACATTTTTTATATGATTGAGTTTATACGTTACCAACCGTATTCATAATTTCACTCTAGGCCTTTTATTATTATTTTATTTCTATTAAATATTTGTATGAAATATTAAATTAAGTTTTTACTATGCAAAGTAAGTATAATTTATATCGCACTTACATAGGTACACAGACCCATTTTTTAAAATCTAACATCAACTTATATTCGTACAAAAAGTTGAACTTTCTTTAATGAATGTAATATTTTTATACATTTTACTGTTTAATACACATACAGAATTTTGCATATACTTTGCTTTGTTCTTTCATGCAGAATTCAAAAACAACAAAATCTGGGACTAAGAATTTCTCACACCTTTCACCCCAAACCTTCCCTCGTAAAATTTTATTTATGTACTTTTCAGATCCTTAATCCCAAATGCTGGGCTTGATTCTATTTCAGCGATTAAACTGCGTGAACCCAAGAAACCACTGTAGAACAATCCGCACGTGTCAGTTATGTCTGAGAGCGTCTAGCAGCAGTTGCTTGACGCGCGGCTGGAAGTGACGCGTGTAGACACAGGGTGGCCAGCCAACCGGGAAATCGGGAAATACGGGAAATAGCCAGGATTTCTTAAAAAAACCAGGAATACCTGGAATCAACCAGGAATTTTTATTAGAACCGGGAATTTTTTTTATGAAGTAACGATCACAATAACATACGGCTGTTAAATGAGCACGTTCACCACCCGTCGAAAGTTAATTTGTTCATATTGCATTTAAAAACTTTTGTAGTACGTAAGAAACCGTTAACAATTCAGACTTCCATACTTATTATGTTGTTGTAGGATGGTAGTAATTTCTCGCACGGCATGTTGGTAGCACTAGTTTTGTATGTATATTTGTTTTTACTTTGCGCTCATGTTGTTGCGTCACGGTATCACGGATACTTTTCTCGAGTTTTTTTAAAAGTTTAGTTGTGCGGGACGTTGTTTTGAATCTTTTAATCTAACATGTAATTGGCGCAGACTATCAAAATGTCAACGAGTTCGGTCACCACATACAATGACAAATGTACGGAAGAGTTTGAATGGGTGGAGAAAGATCCAAAGTGCGGGACAAACACTATTTGCAATTTGTGTAATGTTAAAATCTATATCGGTAGCATGGATGGGAAGAAAAGCATTAGCCAGCCACGCAAGAGGGGCAAAACACGTGCGTTTGGTGTCAAGTAATTTTTGTGACGTGAGATTATAAATTTTTTGTTGGTGGTAGGTTTTGTTTTAAGCAAGTTCATTGATTTAATTTTTAAGCCTATAGTTAAGTTGTCTATTGTTTAACGGCAATAAAACATCATATTGTGTGTGCTTTGTGTAACAAAAATGCAAATTGTATGCAAATATTGATAAAAACCACCCTTGAAAAAACCTGGAAAAAACCAGGAATTTTATTATCCCAGAAGAGTGGCCACCCTGAGACAGCTCCATGCCACTCTGTGGAGACCCACGTCAGCCCGCCACAGTCGCCCGTGTGGAAGGGTCCCTGTGTAAACAATGGCAGCTTATGGGAATCTCCTAACGCAGTGACGCGACCGAGAGGTCCGTGTGGAAGAGCCCTTACAGAGGCCGCCGCGCGAAGTGGCGTGAATAATGCGCCGTTATTCTGGATGCTTCGAGCGTCGGGTCGCCCCGGGACGACGCGATACATCATAACCACTCCAATCGGTTCCCGAAAGACTGTGAAGGGTATAAAAGCGGTGACGCCGGCCTCCGCGGGAGTTACGAGAGTTCCGAGAGGGCGAGTACAGTGAAGTGCGAGTCCAGCGAAGAGGGCGAGAGACAACCCCCCTCCCCGTCTGAGTGGCGCGACGCGGAGTTCGACTGGATCGTGAGAGTGCGGCGACTGAGCGGCGCGATGCTGTGTGTGTGAACAGGCGCGAGGTAAGGGGCGAACCACTGTTGAGCCTAGCTCCAGCGAGGAGTGCAAACTGTGGACTGGACAGATATTTAGTGATTAATGAACATGCGTTTTTAAGTGCGAGTGATTTGTGAACAGACATTAAGTGTGGTGAATTAATTAGTAATGTCAATATTGGTAGGTAATAAATGAAACTACATAAAAATTAATTGGGCAATCCTTACGAACCCGTATTCCCCACTCGTAACAATATATACAGTATCATGCTATCAGGATCAAGGTATATACTTGGACACCTGATACGTAACAGAAACAAAACGTACAACTCAATAACTGTTGGGGCATACTTTAATATTATGTGTATTGTTACAGCTGAGGTATGATGCTCAGCGCTACCGTTTAATCTAGGTAGGTACTCACACAGGGGGGAGGGGGTGGATATCCCCCCGCCCCCAAAATAAAAAAAAAAATCTATAAAAATATTGGTGCGTGTATGCACGTTAGAAGTTATACTTACTTTGCGCGATAAAAAATAACTTTAAATTTGCATGCAAATAAATAATAAAAATATAATAAAAGAACTGGAGTAATATGATAAATACGGTCGGTAAAGTATACATTTCATCAAATTAAAAATCTAAAGAAACACACAGTTTTTAATATTAACATAACACACGCATATAAAATTCATTATTAATTTAGTATAGTAATTGAGATAAAATTTAATTAATAATGAAAATCAATAAATATAGAACGTTAATTCTAATTTTAATATTTTAATTATTTATTAAATAATAATTTAATATTTGATAATGCATTAAATTATAAATGTGGGTACATAATCTCACTTTTAAAAAGTTAATTAACGTTTTCTATCACAAATATTTACATTTAATAAATGTTTTTTTAATTATATGGATCAGTATTTAATATCAATCATTAAAATATAAGTTTGAAAATCACATATATATTTTTTGTATGTAGCCTTTTTTTTCTATGCAAATTTCGTTGCATAGTGTGCGCGCATCGTGAAAATCCACTCATCGCGCCTGAAGAAGTATAACTTGAAACCAAAAGAAAGGCAAAGAGCGGCCTCCCCCCCCCCCCCCTCGCGCGGGACATGGCGGTCGGCGGGGACGCTCCACAACGCCGAACGTACAATAACGCCGAAAACCATAACGCCGAAATGCCAAATTGACCACAACGCCGACAGCTGGAAAACTGCAGTGTACCACAACGCCGAATTACCACAAAGCCGAAATACATTAACCCCGAAAAATGGCATTGCAGGACTGCCACAAAGGTTAGGTTAGGTAAGGTTAGCACACAAATTCATTCAGTTGTTTTTCATTTTGCTCCTGTGCCCCCCCCCCCCCCCCCACCACCATCCCCGTAGCAACATTTTTCGGCGTTACTGTATTTCGGCGTTGTGGTACACACAGCAGTTTTCTAGCTGTCGGCATTCGGCGTTGTGGTGACGACCCGCGGTGGGCGTGCTCGCGGCGCGAGGCGGGACACGGCTGCTGCCAGTTGGAGCCGCGCCAGCGCGCGTGCGTTCCGAACTTCACACCGCGAGCTGCAGACACGGAACAACACGTATTTATAGAACTACCTGCGTCGCCCGATCTCAGGCGAACAGCGCCGACCCCCGAACCATCAGGCCTGAGACACGATAGTGTCGTGTCTCGCAAGTGCAAGCTGTACAACGTGTTCGCGTGTCCATAGCTGATGGCGACGTGCTGTACACTCTGGCGCTAGGAGGTTGGGAAACCTTATTTTCACAGACGAGAGAGCCAAACGCCCGATCGTGCATCTTCGGCTTTTTTTGTTTGTTCATTGTAAATGTGTTGATAAAAGGATACTAATGGTCAATTAGGTTAGGTTAGCTACATTAAAGATACGGGGGAAAATAAAAGAGCGAGCATGAACTTCGGGGAACTTCGGGTAACTTCGGGTGTGGCTCTCTCGTCTGTGAAATGAAGGCTTCCCTAGGAGGTTGGTTCGCAAGTGATGGATGGTGTGTGGGAGAGTAAAGCCGAGGCCACACAGAGAGCTACGCTATGTTCGCGGCGCCAGGCGGCCAGACAGGACGGTCTAGTCCGTGACGTCGGAGAGACGCATGCCGTGGCATTCCAGTGATGAGTCCGACGATGATAATGTTGTGCTGGCTCTCACAGCATGTGAACGTAAAAAAGAAATGGGTTCATGAATTTAATACAAAAACAAATAAATTTGAAGGATTTCGTCATTAGGTGAAGCAGTTGCTTGTGAGGACGAAACTAAATTTATGTATTATTTCAGGATAAATTAATTCAGTCTGATAGCATTCCCTTGGAATCAAATCACAGGCATTGTCCTGCATATCCTGCCTTCTGTATTCATCCATCGATTACGAAAATGTTCGTGTCTATTCCATAAACACGAATATTTTCGTAATATTTTAATTAAATTTTCCGTCGACTTTACAATTTAAAGCACAATACTCAGAGAAATTAAACTTCATAAAAAACAAACGCAGAAGTACACCACAATTCCTCGCGAAAACAGATGTTTTTGTTTATCTGCGCATGCGCGAAGTCAGCGACGTTGAGAAAAATAGCCGAGAACCAAATACCTGGCGACGTCGCCAACATAACGAACTCAGCGAACACAGCGCCCTGTGTGGCCGTAGCTTAAGGGTGATAATCCAAAACGTTGGGGTAATATAGCGAATAAGGACTGCCTTATTGGGATACACCCGTAACCTAAATCGCGGGCCGTATTCCAAAACGTGTCCAAACCTAATCCCAAAAAGGAAACAAATTGGCCACCGTTTTAACAAACAGTGCCCTGCGCGAGGCTAGAAACTGGTTTCAGCGCATTCTAGCGGGCGTTTGGCAACCATCGATACAATTGTTATGGCAAAAATCCTAAAGAGAGCAGCATCGTCTCACGAATTAAATGTTATCCTAATTTTCCCTATTACCTTTTTTAAGTTATGATTATTTATTGTTATGACCGTTAAAGTTTGCAAAATGTATTCCAGGATAGTTTCGCTGGCATAAAGTTTCATTTGGTACACCAACTCGCTTGGTACTTTCCCCGATGATCTGGACGGAATCAACCAAAAAAGTGAGCTCGCCTCGTGCACGTAATAAGGTGGAACGACACCAATATCCGTTCGCTAAGAACAAGGGACTGGGACTTGCACTCGGGGACGGGTGTAGCCACATCCGGCACCTGGCTTGTCGAGACTTGCACCTCGGCTGGCTGCGGCCAGGGTGGGCCGGGGCGGACCATGACAGGCACTGTCGCGGGTTCAGACCTCGGGGTCGTCGCAGGCGTGGACTGAGCGCTGTCAGGGGGGACGCACCACAGCGATGAAATGCCAAATTGACCACAACGCCGACAGCTAGAAAACTGCTGTGTACCACAACGCCGAAAAATGTCATTGCAGGACTGCCACAAAGGTTAGGTTAGGTTAGACTAGGTTAGGTTAGATTAGTTTAGGTTGGACTAGGTTAGGCTAGGCTAGGTTAGGCTAGGCTAGGCTAGGTTAAGTTAGGTTATGTTATATTACGCTAGGTTAGGTTAGGTTAGGTTTGATTGTGGTATTTCGGCGTTAAGGTACATTTAAGAAACACACACAAATTCATTCAGTTGTTATTTCGGCGTTGTGGTACACAGCAGTTTTCTAGCTGTCGGCGGTTTTGGTCAATTTTGACATTCGGCGTTATGGTATTTTGGCGTTGTGGTAACGACCCGCTGTCAGTCATCAATCATGTACACTCAACACTATCGTGATTATTGAAGTTACCCGTCAAAACTGTGAGAGTGAATGTTAACAATGCGCACGCATCATGCAATGTAATTTTCACAGGATGATGGCTGACCCACGTGTATGAACGTAAACTCAAATATACAGTAGAACATCGATTATCCGTGACCCGATTGACTGGGAATTTGGATAACTGGGGGGGGGGGGGGGGAGAGAGAGAGAGAGAGAGAGAGAGAGAGAGAGAGAGAGAGAGAGAGAGAGAGAGAGAGAGAGAGAGAGAGAGACCAAGCCCGCGAAGTGTAATTTCACGTACCTATGTATATCAAATTGTAAATATAATTCTTTTTTTTTTTTTCATTGAAACTGTGTATTTTAAGTCATTGCAAATAATTTCACTATCTCATATTTTTATAATTAATTATTAGTGTTAGTAATACTTGTACATTTGTTTTGTATAAATTACTTACGAAATTTTTCTGTAATGTACCTATAACCTAAATATATTTGAATTCGATTATCCGTGATGACATTCTCCCTCCCCCCCCCCCCCCCCCCCCCCCCGATTAACCCGGTTAATCAATATTCTACTGTAGTCACTTTCATAAACAATTAAGTGACATACCAAATGTATTGGTATGCCAAGTGAAACTTTATGATATACCTAACTACCCTGCAATATAATTGGTAAACTAAAATATATTCGAAGTAAAGAATAATTTGCAAGTTTTATAAAACGTATCCTTACACTCTTCTGTTAGTTTTCATAGCGCAGTGAATATAGTGCGTGCGCGGTTTCTATGCTAAAGAACCGCGGTTCAATACTCGGCAATGGAAACAATTTTTACGTTTTTTAACTTACAGATTATTGGATTATACAAATTGTGCTTCAAACAATATGAATACAGTTGTTTATCGTACTGTTATAATATTATTAAATACAAAGCTCAGTCCATTTGAGTGGTTATTTCGTACTAGGTAAGCCTATATCCTCTTTTTTTTTTTAAAGTAATATAAAATTAATTACGTTTCTTAGGAAATGTATTTCCATGACTCAGTAAAGAAATAAAAAAAAGTACAACTATCATTCAATACTTAATAATTTATAGTCATCAAAGGTGTGCGGTAACTATATAGTATTAACTTATAAATGAATTCTAACAAGGTGGGCAATATTTTAATAAAATTCCTTGTTAAAATCAGGTCAAAATAGGTTTTAGTTTTTTGTTTCCCCCAAATATCTTTCTTTTTATCCGAAACGTTCCATTGTATAGATTTACCGTTCGCTCTGCAAATCGAATGATTCGATAGTCGACGCAACTGCTCCGGTAGCACATTCTAGCGGCGAGTGCGGAATTACGCGTAAGTCGCGTTTAGAAATTTAGTGATTGATATTGAATACTGTGATTGATATTGAATACTAGTCTATACAATTAAAAACCTTTTTTATTGTGAATATTAGTGATCGAAATTATGTCTTTATAAACCTTTTCAATTATATGTATATATAATTTGTATAGGTATAATTATTTGGATTATAAATTATAAATTATTACATTATCTATACTAATATTATAAAGCTGAAGAGTTTGTTTGCTTGTTTGTTTGAACGCGCTAATCTCAGGAATCACTGGTCCGATTTGAAAAATTTTTTCAGTGTTAGATAGTACATTTATCGAGGAAGGCTATAGGCTATATTATATTATCAATAACATTAGGGATCCTTACTAAAAGTCCAATTTAGAATCAAATGCGTTGGAGGGGGTTAGATACAACATGCAGTACACGTACGAAGTGTGTGTTGACAATGCCGCAGGCGCATAGAAGTTTATTTCCTATTGCCTATTAACTTTGTTGCCACGCACTAGATGCCTTATCATTCTTAATTTTCCCATACAAGTAAAGAACACCCTTGTGATATTAACAACGAAGCAATCAGTACCCTCATAAGAGTTAAATTAGTATTTAAATACATTTTATCACTTTAAATCGCAAACCTAAACTATTTTTTTCCTCTCTGTGTTTAATTTGTTTTTTTATTGCCCTTTTTTTCCAAGTATATATATTTTACAGACTTGAAACTTCACAGTAATGTTCCTTATGTTACGCAGGATGACATTTGCCGAAAATTAGATCCCATGGGTGGTTAAAACCAGGCAACAGTGGGTACTTTGTCTGCATGAGAACAGGATTTTGCATTGTTCATGCCTTCTGCGTCTCCATGGCAACGGTCATCGCGCGGCAGTGGCGTACCCACAAGGAAGGGCATGTATAATGAGCGGCGCAAGAGTGATCTGCCTGTAGACTGCCGTAGCGAAGTACGGGTACATCAGTTGTACGTTGCGTGCACGAGTCGGGAAACTATTGGTGCTATTCATTTTCTCTCCGGTACATTATACAGCATTGTAATAACTTTTCACTGAATTTTTTTTAATTTACCATTACTGTAAATGGGAGATGTGGCTTAATTTTTTCCCATTAGTATAGCCGTGCGTAGCCGGGTCGGGCAGTGGCGTAGCGTGGGTGGGGCGGAGGGGGCGGCCCGCCCCGGGCGGCAGCCCGCGGGGGCGGGTCGCCGGTAAAGCGGGTTGAGATCTGATCTATGATTCATTCATTACATGTGTCAGACACACTATAATGTTCTATTTTTATCTAAAATTTTGCGCACCAACTATTTTTTAATATTTATTTAAAAGAAAAACTGTGAAATCATTGACAGAGCTCTTTATAACGTTTGTTTGTTTACATACGAACGGCAACATCGCATCACGCCGCGCCGCCCGGCGCGCGCGAGCCGAGTTGAGCGGCACTCCTTATTATGTTCATTACTCATACAAAATCTTTTGTTTCACGCGTCGGCCCGTGTCGATGCCTCTCTTTCGCACTCATTGAATTTAGTACTACGCATTGTACTGTAAAGTTTGACCTTAACCCAGGGAAAACCAAACAACTTCCACAAACCGGGACACAGTAAAACTCCTATATTGCCCCGTACCGCGAGCGCAGGTAAACCCAAAAAAAATATTAAAACCCAAACTAATAGCAGGCTTAAAAAATACTAATAAGGTTGCGAACAGTGAGAGGAGGCAGCAAGTTAAAAAGACGCAAAATTTATATGACAACATTTAATAAATATATATATATCATAAATTCATTTCATCACAAATCGGCGCATCCATCATAAAATACATACCCTATTACTACTTATAAAAAATAGCTATATAATAATACTAAAAAAATACTTTAACAATTCCCCCAAAAATTATAATTTGATCATATACTTCGGAGCTCCGAAAATTAAATATAATTACTAAAAAGGCATTAAAAATATATAAGAACATATTAATACAAATACAAATACAGATACGCACCGGGCGTATCACCGCTGTAAATACCAATTAACATTGGCGAAATCTAGCAATAAATTGACACACCTTAACATGCAAATAAATATACCAAAAATTTAGTAAATTACAAATTATGGGTTTACAAGCCCTTCTCAGTTAAGTCATTTTCTAATGGTCGACGCCTTTTTTCTTCTAGGTCTGGCAGGGATTGGGTGAAACACGCTGAACGTAAAATCCCAGGTTCAGTTATATTAGTCCGTTAAATTAAATCCCAAAGATCCACAAATTATAGTTTCGCACCAGGGGTCAAAGGGGTCAACGGGGCAGTGGCACGGCTGGCACTTACTTGCTTTTTGACGTCGTGATGTCCGGTCACCAAATACACTCGTTTGCTCACGAGTGTTATTAATGGCAAACCCTTGCCATTATACGTTACCGTAGCTGCAGGTAATTGTACGGATATGACGAATCCTTCGCCATACCGTCTTGGAGTTTATTTCGGTGCACATAATTCATCCTTGGAAAATCCTTGCGATATTCACACACGCCTCACCAACCACTCGCGTTCATCGTACCAAAGCGTTCTAAATTATATAAATTAACCCCGTTCATATTCAAAAAGGAACACTCGTATACAGTTACTTCGATGTGAAACCATCACCATGGCCAACCCGCGTTTTACTTCACGTGCGTGCCCGCCTGGGCCTACCAGGCGACTCCGCTTGCCCGTCTCACCTGACGTCACACAATCAGCTGTTCTGCTCGCGCGCCGTCTAGCGCATCGATTACCAACATATTCGGTAGTGTCCTCGAACTTTACAGACCAATTTAATAACTTAAAAATAATAAGACTAAACAAGAATTACAAATTTCTTTTTTAAAACAACATATAACAAACTTAAATCCAAAATAACTCGTATTACCAGGGCATCCGAAAGATTAATAAAATACGTTAACCATTTCTGCCAACATAAACATTATCAAAGGTAGCAGCTGTAGCACACATGCTACAGTACTGATCTTTGTTTGTTTTAGTGCATCGTGAAGTACCGTTACGCAATCACGCTTTACTCGTATGTTTGTTTCGCGAGAGTTTCGGATACGGAACGAAAGTCATTTTGATTGTGTTTCGAACTTTTAAATACTGTTGAATCTTCTAAAGCTAAACATTTAGAACTTTACCCAATCTTTGAACTAGTTTTTGAAAATGAAAAGGAGTCAAAGAAAGCGGTGCGGAATTCCGCAAAAAAAAAAGGCTAAGAAAGAATCAAATGCGAAGAAGTCTCAAGGTGCATTACTGAAATATTTTAGTTCCAGTTCTGGTTCGAAAGCCACGTTAACGTCTTCAGTGGCATCCTGCAGCAGCGGAAGTGATTCCAGTGTAAGTCGGTATATGATTCCTCCATCTAGAATCATGCATGGCCTAGAATTACTCCAGTTATTTATTATTATTTTTATTTATTTATTTATTTATTGTTTACAAAAGTTACAATATTTCTTACATTAGTCTCGCAAAACCTATTCACCTAGGTTTGTCTGCGAGTACGGAGTCACACTCGTTCATTAAATCTTATTTTATAATACACTTAAAATTGCTCTAATAGCTGTTTGAACATTGATTATTGTTTAAAAAGTATGGAGTATATTAACATAAATTACATTACATGCTACCTGAAGTAGATGACGCACAGATTTACCTGCAGCAACGAGGACTAAGTGTGGATAAGTGTGCTCAGAAACTCTGCGCTTTGAAAACCCTCTTAGTGGAAAGTAGAGACCGTTTCGTGCAAGAAGCAATTGACTTTGCTAAGACTCTCTGAGAAAAACTCGGAATCGAACTCAAAACGAGAAGAATTCGCAGGAAAAAACGCATGCATGGCTATGAATCTTCTGAAGATGCAGCTTTGTCTCACGAACAGGAAATCCGTCGAGAGATTATCGCATCATTCGACAAGATCATTCAAGAAATGACGACTCGATTCCAGCAAATTCAAGAAATATCGGACAAGTTCGGATTTTTGATGCCAGCGAAACTTTTGGACAGCAAGTTCGAGTGTGATCTTTCCCATGTATTAGAAGACATGGACAAGGACGAGTTTCAGATGAGCGGAAGCGTCTTCAGCAGTTTGTTGTTGTTGCCTGTTCTGAATCAGAGGAAGATAATAGTGGTAAAGGACCACTGGAGCTCCTCCAGTTCATTCAAAAACTGAATCTCGGAATTTCGATTCCAAATATAGTCATCTTGATTCGTATATATTTGACTTTGGCGATTAGTGTTGCAAGTTGTGAGATAAGTTTTTCGAAGTTGAAGCTAATAAAAAATTACCTCAGATATACTATGAGCTCCGCTAGACTATCAAACTTGGCTATATTGTCGATTGAACAAGAATTGGCTGCTAATATTGATTTTGACAAAGTTATTTCTGACTTCGCTGCTCATAAGGCCCGTAGAATCCGCTTGTAAAACCGCTCATCCTATTTTAACTTCAAAAAAAGGTACCTCATTGCATGTGAAATTTAATTTTAACTAAGCACCTATAGAATGGGGGCGGCAAAATGGGTCTCCCGCCCCAGGCGCCGAGATGGCACGCTACGCCACTGGGGTCGGGCAGCTAGTTATTTAATAAATAGTTAAAATAATAAGTTAGAACATACATTCGGCATATTTATATTCATTTCTAATTAAAATATATTTATTATTTTACTAAATTAAATAATTAATTTTATGCATGTGTTTGTATTAATATTGAATACTGAGTATTTATTTAATTAATTTCTGTTACAGTGAATTTTACCATAGTTCACTGTCTCAAATAAAAAAGAAGTATAACGTCTAACGCGCGAATATAAGTACACACACTTTTTTTGTAATGACGTTTTTTTGAAGACCTGAGCAGTAAATTTTTATAAATACCAAAACACACACATCGATATAGTTTTAATTGCTGTTGATTTTATTGAAGGAAAAAACAAAACATACTCTCTTGAGAGGCAATAGAGCTTGGTCGTTGCTTGTAGATCCTGGGTCAGAACGCTCAGGGTCTTTTACGTGCCGTGGGAGTTGCTTGGGGGGGGGGGGGGGATAGGGGCGGATATATCACCTCCTCTCCCGAATTTGGGGGGGGGGGGGGGGAAGCAAGATATTAGTGAAGGCGGTTTTTTTGTTATTAGGGCAATGCATGGTGAGCTGTTACAACACCTGCAGTTATAACTGTATGAAACCCCAGGTCGCCTACGGCTACTAGAAGCATTTATTCGAATGTAATATTGCAAAAAACAAGCATATTTGCCAACATGCATGGTGGTGTCGTCTTCAGATTCCATGCTCGCCACTTCTGGGCTAAAAAGCAGTTTCCACGACACGACCCACTTTGCCGAGTCGTTTATTGAGTGCTTTCTTTCTTTCGTTGCATACAATCTCAGCTGTCGGTAAAGTTAGCAGTTAACATGTCTGTAAAGCAGAATCTTCGTCCCCTTCGGAAGAAATGTTGGACGGGGGCGTCTGTTCCGAACAGGGTAGGCAGAATTGTGTTCTCAAGGATGAACTGGCGATAAAAGGACGGAGTCTCGAAGACAAAGCTGTATCCGTGCCGTCCGCAACTGCCAGCATCAACGACGATACCTTCATACACAACTTGTTTTAAATTCCATTCTACTGTATAGTCAATTTCCTTTGACGTCCTATAGTCCGGTAAAATCGTTGAACAGCCGTGACCATGGTTTAGGGTGTTTTTTTTTTTAAATTTTTATTAAAGACCTCTTACTGCAATAACAGGGTCTTACATGTCACGAAAGCTCTGAAGGTCACGGAAAAGTTCCGGAATAAACATAAGCTGGAAGTCTCGAAACGTAAGTTCCAGCTACAGTGTTCCAACATTTATTTTGTTTTTTGACGTCAAGTTTTTTTTTGTTTATAGTGGCATATGTTATATAAATAGTAGGAGCTTTTATTAAAGATATTAATTTGGACATATATCATTGCTGTTTATACTGTGTGACACAAGAAACCACGATAATGTACAAAAAAAATGATAGTACAAAAAAGATGAACATACAAACACACAGAAAACAGCTAAAATCAGCTATGATGAACAAATTAAAAACACCAGCAGCACAGAAAATTCTGTTGTTAGAAATTAGTCAAAAAAATTATTACAGCACAGTTGAACACAGTGGGCTGAAACTACGAGTTAACAAGGACAGTAAATAAAGACCAAATACGATTTTTGACAACACAATGACAAGACAGACTGTTGGTGCCCGAGGACGGAAACAGATCTCAGTTCACGAAACGTCGCAACTGTCGTCTCAGGAAGCCTACTGTCGTCGCTGTGTTGTTCAGAATATCTGTTTGGTCACTTCCCTGGTCTCGCCTGTTTGTGTCTGTTATGTCCAAGTGTTTATTTACTGCCCTTCTTGCTGTAATATATGTATATATATGTATATATACATTACTTATTCATTTTACAGTATTTTCTATGCTGCCTATGTTTGTAATTTTTTGAGATCGGCTTATTTGAGCTGTTTTCTGTGTTTTTACATGTATTTTTTTGTATTTTCTTTGTCCATTATCATGGTTTCTTATGATGTACCTACAGTATAATCCGTATATGTCCAAAATAATATTTTGAATCAAACTTCCCCACTGCAAGAATAATTGGAAGAAAGTAGGAGCATGTCAGCTCTCCGGCCAGACCAGCTACTGTGTGAGTGGAGGGTCTGATGAGGCCGGGTGTGACTGACAGGGCCTCAGTAGTGCAGCTGTGGTGTTGGCTGCTGTTCCCTGTCGGGTAGGCCGTACTTGCCTCCAAGGGCAGAGGCGTGGGGTTAACCAACACTAGTCACTGCTGGATAGGGTGCTTGTATGTCGTATAGTTCCCATATTTTTGGCTAAATGCATGCAATCAGCAGAAAAATATCTTATTTACAGAAAATTTTCCACGAAACATAGTTTTTATGTTTACGTTTAAATAATCCTATTTCACGATAATGTTTTTGCAAGTGCTTGAGGACCTCCTCGGTGAGAGCCTGGGACTGCCCCCCCCCCCCCCCCCCCCCCTTCCTGGACAACGTCTATACCTGCCTCCATGCCTCATGGGAGGCCAAGCGTGGAGAACCTTTGTGGTTACCCGGTACTTGCCTGTAGCAAGTGTTTAGCGGCGTTGTTGCTGATTACTTGTTCCAAGTTCATTGTTTGAAGCACGGCTAAAAATGTTATATGTTTATGAGAACACGACTTAGGATAAATTGACAGTAGGTGAATATAGACGGTATGGTGGCAGGGGAGGGGGGAGGGGGAGCCGGGGAGCCACGGCGGCCATTTTAGATTACGTCACACTCGGCGGCCATCTTGGATTACGTCACTTCCGGCGGCCATCTTGGATTACGTCACTTCCGGTGGCCATTTTGTTTTATCCGCCATTTTGTTTTCTAGAAAATTCCGACATTTCGAGTTTCGTCCGCCATCTTGAAAATCTTTATTATCCGATTTTAATGAAAAAAATTTAAAATTTATAAAAAATTAAATAATCAAAATTTTAAAATAAAATTTAAAAAATATATTATTTAATAAAATTTTAATTAAAAAACCTACACATCGAACACCCCACTCCTCTACATTACGAATACACCATCTAGCACCCCGCTCCTCTGTTACAATGACATCATCATCGAACACCCCACTCATTCCTGTTACAATTTTTGTTACACCACATTCTTTAAAATAAATTTATTTTCAAAATAAAAAATATATACCATCGTTGTCTGCGGAGGCAGCCATCTTATTTAGTGGAGACCGCCATCTTGATTTCATCTGATGGATGTCGTCATCAGGTGTAGGTTTATAAAGTACGTTAGTGTATATAAGGCCGAGTTTCAACTCTCTACCAACATTTTTATGAACCTTATAAGCCAAAATCCACAAAAATCCAGTCATTTTGTTGTAACCATCATTTTTTCATAAAGTCTTATCATTTATAGGTTTTAACTAAAATATATGTTATTAATACTATCGTTGTGGATGCGATAGTTAAAGTAATGATAATTTTAAAAACATTTATCACTCCATCTTAGCGGACCAGAAATTTTTCAGAGTCCTAACTCACAAGTAATATTCTCTTCTCATGTTTGCGTACTCGTGTTTTAAAAGCTGCATGGAAGCAGATATTTTAATGTTTGTGTATAATTACATTTCACCATTCTGTAAGACATTTATAAGTATCAGTACCTCGTGGGATATTGGTTCTATATTAAAAATAATAAACAATATGTAGGTAAAATTGTATTTACTAAATTAAGAACATATTTTACACAACCAAAATGGAGCAAAAACAGGAACTACACATCAAAAAACTGAAACTTTACAACAAAAATGGAAACTATACATCAAAAACATAAACTGTACAACAAAAATGGAAAACTGTACAACAAAAATGGAAACTGTACAGCAAAAACATAAACTGTACAACAAAATGAAAACTATAAAACACAAAACAGAAAAACTATACAACAAATGGAAACAACTACCAAACTGCCAAACTATTTAAATCAAAAACTATTTTACAAAAAAAAATTATTCGTCGCCTCCAACATATCCGTGGGGGACTGTGTGGATACCATCTTCGCAGATCAGCCGTTTGTCGTCCTCCCACGTTATGGCCAGCTTATTACTGTACTCAGTATAGAGTATGTGCTGGCGGGAGCGAATTGCTCTAACGCCTGCCCTCATTGTGCGGTGGTCTTGCAGAGCATCCAGGTAATCATCGAATGTTATGTGGTTTTTGACCACACATCGCTGGATGCCCTTGGCCTTTTTCTCGCTCTTACCACCACACCTGTAGGCGTACAGTTTGGCCCGTAGGCTTACAAACTCCTCCATCACTTCTCCCCCACATTCATCTTTGAATTTACCGACAACTTTCTCGTTGATGGGGGAGAAGCATGAGTGGTCGGAAGGGTAGCAGCTGGTGTCGAATTTAGCCATCAGTGTAGGGTCGGCTTTGAGGTCTGAGTAAAAGTCTGTTGTCTGGATCTCATACACAAAACTGTCTGTATCCATATACATCAGGTGAATATTGTCATGGTAACGGGGTTTCATGGTATTGTAGTGGAAGTCGTACATGAGAGTCTTTGAAAGATATAGTACGGCCAGTCCGGCATAAATCGGCTTGTCGAAAATGATGGTCTCGTGATTAAGGTGGACTAGAGACAAATTCGGTTCGTACATTGTACGGTCCTTGAAGGACGGACGACACACCAACTTCTTGAACCTCTTCTCAGAGCACACCAACTCCATTTTGAGCCTCCGCCTTTTATTTTCCATCAGTTTACCAAATGTCGAGTTCACAGCGAGCTTAAAAAACTCCTTCTCGAACTCGTTGGCTGCTGCTTTCCGCTTGTTGGTATTCAGCCGAATATAGGGCTCCAACCATGCCGACTGCTCAAACTGCAGGACTCGGTGTATCTTAGTCACTCTCAGTCCATGAGATACCGCTTGCTGTAGGTTTTTGTAGTGGACAATGTAGTGCTCTTTATTTTCAAGTGTTGTCATCAGCTTTGATTGATTTGAGCCGGGCGGACACTGATTTACGGGGAGAAATGGCAGGTCTTTATGACTTTCGTGGAGCTCGGGAGGGTACTCCACATCACACTCAATAATGTAGCCTGTAGGAGAATCATCTGGGACAGACACGACATCAATTGATGTGTCTGCCCATTGGAAATGCCGAATGGGGAGCGGCAGAGACATCGCCCACCCGTACAAATTATTTGCATCAATGTACTCCAGGAATGTGGATGGCTTGGATGCATCATGTGTTTCTGGTACGTAGGAGTTATTGACTACGCAATGATGTTTAATGCTTTGCGCTACTCCCCCCCTAATACCGGCCTCCACAAACATGTACATATCATAATCGGTAAGAAGCTCTAGCTGTACACCTGTGGTTCGAAGCATCGCATCGAAAGCGAACCCTGGACAAGAAATATAGTGAGACGGATCTAGGCTGTATGTCTCCAAACATATGGAACGGAAATTCTCGAATACATCCGCCAAAATCAGAACATCCGTCTTTAGGTACAAGTCAGCGTACTCCCCCAAAGTGGCACACTGAAACTTGTCCCAGACTTTCACCGCATGTGCGTACTCCATCTCTGAAATCATGGAATCAGTCAGACTATTGTAGAAATCATCGATGGATGGAAGACTAGTATCATCTAGTCGAGCAAAAGAATCCACAAAATCATACGGGAAGACACCCTTGCGGGTAATCAACTCCAACTCATCAGGCGCGAAAAACTCAGTAGTACTGACAAACTTGTCTGCAGGCAAGAACTCAGCGAGCGAAGCAAGACCCCGACTCATAAAACGGAAGGTATCAACAAATTGAATGCTGAACTAATCATGTAACTTCTTGGAAAAAGTTATCAGCTTCTCTTCCGAATTCGGAATGATGAAGATGTCTTTACTATCATACCCCAACTTCCTGATAATGAAGTTCTGATCGTATGCCAGGTTGTGGAAGAACACAATCAACTTTTTCGGTCTGCGCCTGAGAAGGTTGCAGTCATTACATGCAGGTCCAATAAATTCTCCGGTGAAGTGATTGTGGTCACGAACTTTCTTTACAGCCCCTCCAAACTTTCCTCCACAGTAGCAACAACACCTTGCTTGCAGAAAAGCAATGTTCTGTGCATGTGTGAGCGGAGTCATAGGAACAGAAGTAGAAAATATTTTCTGAACATCATGTCCAATCTCCACAATGCGGGATATGAATTTATCTTCTGCGTCACAACCGCGATACAATTCAGGCTGTGAAGGAAGTGAAGAAGTGAGGTGTGCAGGAATGATGGAGTTATCTGCTTTCACGTAAATGCAGTAGCTGTATGCCTTATGCTTTTGATACTGCAGCGTGTATGCTTCATCAGGATTCGGGTGACACGTATGGATTTTCTCCAGAATAGCTTCAAAGTCGCAATATACCACGATGGGCATCTTATCACTGTGATGGAAGTTTTTGAACTTCAGAACTGGTGGCTGGCCATTTTCATCAAGCGATGGCATTTCCATCCTAACAGCAGCATGCTGTTTGCAGAGCTCACTGTGTTTTTCCAAACACTGAAGGCCAGTGAGCCCGCTAACCCTATCCTGATCATCATAATGCTTGAAGCATCTTTTACAAACATGAATTCTATGCTCACGTGTAGTGATTTGGGACCGAACCAGGGCAGAAAAATTAGAGATGTAGGCGAAATGGGACGAATTGTCATTGACCAAGAGCAGCAGATCGAAATGATGTTCTTTTTCTTCAGGAGCGACTCGTGCAGGAACAACATTTAGATTCTCGTCGATACTGTAGATGTTGATGGAGACTCCAGGGTTCTGTTTTTCAAACAGTGGTATTTGCTTGATTGGAGTAGGAAACTCGATGTTTGTGAAGTTGAACTTCCCCTCCAAGTCATGGTAGCACTGATTGACACGTTCAGGATTCCATCCGTTCACGTACTTGACAAGAATTGACCACTTGAAGCACATGTGATCATCCAGGTTTTGTGGATTTATCACTGCATATTTGTCTTTGATGGAAGTAGGCAGTTCGATGTAGGAGCTGGCACGAAGTGGATCGAGCTTGTTTATTCGTAGTTGAAGTCGCTTAACGACCGACAAAGTCCATCCGGACCCCTTCCCCATGTAGTCTTCCTCCTCCTTGCAGATCTTTGAGATGGACTCGGTAACTGCCTCCTCCACCTCATGAACTGCGTAGAGGGGGACATTCATGGTTTTGAAGGCCCTCTTGTCTTCACTGGCATCAGCTGGTTTTACATAGTCGCACTCGAGCACGATATTAAACTTCAGTGGTCCGTTCTCTTCAATATCCTCCACAAGTTGGTTTATTATTTTGTTCTTGATGGAGTCCAGGTACATGCAGATGTCCTTGGAAAAACTTGACGTATTTACTGCGACATATGTCTTCAAGTTACCCTTGAATCCCACTTCGGCGGTGATGAAGCCGTGGGTATTGGCCAAACCCGCGCCGGTCACCACCTTTGTTCGGCTGGTCGATGGTTTAGGCAGTACTGCTGGCTTAACTGCTGACATTCTCTGCTTCTTTGTTGGAGGTGGAGCAGGCCCCTTGCATACCTTGATGTGGGCTTTCAATTTGTCAGCCCTGGCGAACTCCTTAGCACAGTTGTCACAGGTATGTGCTATGCGGTTTGGGTTGAGACCGCAAGCCGACTTCTCATGTCGTCTAGCAAAATCAGCACGGGCGAAGGCCTAATAGCAGAAGCTACACCGCATGCCTGATGTCGTAGCAACAGCTCCAGCACATGATGCAAGGTGCTGCTGCATCTTATCGCTGCGTGCGACCATCTTTCCACATAGGTGGCACTGCTGGTAGTCACGATGCTGGTTCTCGGCACACTGTCGCTCGTGTCGGTAGCAATTCTTAGATGCCGTGAAGGAGGCAGAGCAGAAACGGCATTTCTGAACAGTAGACGCCATCATCACGACAATCGGTAGACTGGTCTCAACGTACGGAACACGCAACGGTAGCTCGACGCACGGAGAACTATAACAAAAGAATTAAGAATACAATGTAGCTAGATGTCAACACGAAAAAGTTGCAAACATAACCTCAAAACTCTAGCCCTTAAGCCTACTAACCTAAACTGATAGCAATGTAACTAAATAAAAAGGTTGAAAAACATAACCTCAAAACTCTAGCCCTCAAGCTTACTAACCTAAACTGTTAGCAATGTTACTAAATAAAAAAGTTGCCTACATAACCTTAAAACTCTAGCCCTCAAGCTTACTAACCTAAACTACTAGCATTGTTACTAAATAAAAAAAGTTGCAAACATAACCTCAAGGCTACTCCTTCATGTACAATCCTAA
Source organism: Bacillus rossius redtenbacheri (assembly GCF_032445375.1). Lineage (NCBI taxonomy): Eukaryota > Metazoa > Arthropoda > Insecta > Phasmatodea > Bacillidae > Bacillus > Bacillus rossius. Next base: position 10,212,636 of record NC_086338.1, on the reverse strand, counting down.
AAATGGTAGAATATTTAAAGTACTGATAAAAGTTAAAACTGAAAATATTCAATGCTAACTAAAAATGATTGATTACATAACCTCAAAACTACTCTAATTCACACCCCAAAAATGCTAGAATATTTAAAGTAGATACTGATAAAAGTTTAAACTGAAAAAATTTCTGGTTACCTACATATAAGCATACAGAGAAAAAAAACTAGCTAGCTGATAACCTACAAAAAAGCTGAGAAACATTCAATGTTAACGAAACATGTAACATACCTCAGAAAAATATGAAGTGGAGCTGTAGAACACGAAGTAGCGTTGGCGGTAGAAATCGTGGTAGCAGCGAAACTCACACACGAACTAGCTCACTCAAACTCTAAGAACACACTGAAGCTCCGACAGCTAATCCCGGCCTTTTATAGCCTCGGACCTGCCTGTTCTTGGAAAAACCATTAGGAACAGAGTATTTTTGTTGTATCCGCCAATAGGAATGTAGTACATGGGAGTGCCATTGTCTTCGGAAAAACCCAGCATGACTCATGTGCATGTCGTAGCAGGTCTGTGAGGGGTGGGGTTAGAAATGTAACCTGACAGCCAAACATGGGAAACCACTCTCGCGTAAAACCACTAATGACCTAGGTGATTAGAGATTTGGGCGCGAGGCACTGCCTGCATCGTGACTCATCACTCAGGAATGTCGTCTCGCAGTGCTGAGGGGGCCCGAACAATATACTTGACCGTGCATGTCGTAGCAGGTACATTAGTCCGCGACTTTGTGGCGCCATGAGGTGCTCAGGAATGTCTGAGCCTGCCACAAACAGCTCGTCAAAGTGTCATCACGAAGCACTCGAGCTGCAGTCATGACGCGCATGCTACAACAGGCCCGCTAGTCACCGACTTCGTGGCGCCAAGCTGACGCTCGGGTAGACAGGTAGCTAAATGATAATACTAGTAATGCAAGGAAATAAATAATCGGGTATGTTCAATACATTTATTTAAAAGTAAGAACACATTACAAAACTAAAACATTAAAAATTTATTCTACATTTATTATGACCAACATTCGTTTAAAAAATTTTAGCATTTCATTGCGAACAATCAGTTGAACATCCACAGTATGACACAATTTGCTGATGTTCCAGGAACAACCCTTTTCACAACCATTTAAGGAGACATTACTTAAGCTCTCTTTTCATTGGTCAAATAAAACATCACACTCTCTTCCCCTTTTACAATGATGCTGCTTCACCATCATGCTAAAATTCTGTAGGACCAAAAAAAAATTTTCTTTCCTTAAACCTTACGGTAGAAATTTCATCATAGGTTGCTGTTACTACATCTGGAAATTAAAAATTATTTTATCTCATACAGGTTTTATTTACATGTTAGACTTAACCATCCTACCACACACACACACACACACACTTACACATGCACACACTTACACACACACATGCGTGCGCATGCGTGCACTGAGATGAAATACATACTTGCCCACATAATGTACTTTTATTTACAAAGGCAACATATTAAAACACATAATATTTAAATTTTGTGTAGATTGGATGGTACCAGACACCATACTGCAAAACGAGCGGACAACACTCGAGTCTTTACTAGGATTGGGCTGACGGATTGCCTCTGGAACGCCCCTGTTGCCTTCAACGACTCAGAATTAATACTTTTATCCATCAAAAAACAACAGTTTAACTAAGCAAAAATACACCCCACACCCCTCAAAAAATTGTTATTACACAAGGCATTATTTACATGGCAGGAGACCGCGCATACGAAGTGCGCAACTTCAGGTTAGAAATATTGATTAAAATAACTGCTAAAGATGACAATTTGTTTATGAAAAAATTGCACTTGAAATACAGACACTTGGTTATTTACACACACACACATACATACATACATACATACATACATACATACATACATACATACATACATACATACATACATACATACATACATACACCCTGCATGGCTTCAGAAGGAAGTACGATATTTTGAAAACCAATCAAGACTTACATCTGTTTATGAAAAGGAGCTAAAAATTAAAATATTTTCAAAGTTAATTTTAGAGATGAAACATCATGTGCAAGTCCTTGCATGCGAGAACATTTTATTACGCAATTATCTTCATTTTTCCCAAACCATAGGTCTGATGTCTGGATACAACACAAATCCCATACTTAACATATGCACTACGAGATGACTACACACCAGTCCAAGCCCCCTTCGCTTAGAGACGAAACTGCACCAGAAGTGTTAGCAAGCATTGCAATTATCTCGCTTCACTAATGCAGATTCACCTCTGACTAGGTGGACCTCCTGAAACAGTAAACATAGGACAGTGAAACACATTAAAATAATGCATTTCAAAATATTTGAATAACATAAAACACTGCTTATTTCTCGAAAATCACCACGCAACTGACAGCCCTTTCAATCACAATTCTGCGAATGCTATCACAGAATGCTATATTTAAAAAGAAAGTATCATTCATTCCTTCATTATGGAAGACGGTGATATATCACATGAAGAGAAACAAAAAAGGCACACACTTCGTTCTTAGACTCGTGCTGCCTCCTTGACAGAGAGAAAAGATTTTACACATAAAATAGTATATATTTCTTTTCCAGCGATGAAGCTGTACTAATATCACCTTGACAAGCTTAGATGATCTAGGGAGAGACAAAGAAATATATTAACAAAAAAAGTCGACTAAAAATCATTTACAAACAAAATACTTAATATTCCTTCGAGTACATATTTTTCTCAATTTAATAAATGAGAGAACACAAACATTTGCTTAAATCACTATTTATCAATTTTAAACTCTCGTGTACATCTAGAAAAAATATATAGTATCAGTCATTATTAGTTGTAATGTAAAAAATGCAAAACAGTTTCTATGTGGGATGTGGAATGCTCACTCAGGATCGAAAAAAGGAGGGGCTTCGCTGTAACTCAAGGGGAGGGGGAATAAATCTTAAAAGTTGATGTTTCTCATATATTTGGATATATAGTAATCAATCAAGTAATAACATTTGGTGGTATAATCTCCGTCTGAATAAAGTTTATTTGCTAACATGAATTCACAAATTAAACGAATCTCTGAGTACATTTGCTTATATTTTATAGAAAAAAATGCACAGATTGATTGTTTTTTCATGAATAACCAGGAGCACACTAAAAAACCAACGAAATTCTCACCAATAATAACCAACAGAACACGAACAATAAAAAAAAACGATTTGTCAGTAATAACATGCATCATGCGGAGAAAAGCACCTAAATATTGTCAAGAATAACCATCAGTACATGTATAATACCAATAAAGTCTTGACATGAAAAAGGTGAAATGCACGGAGAAAATCATCAAATTATTGTCAGGTAAAAAAAGAAGAAGCACATGGAAAAAAAAACCAACAAAATTCTAACACAGTAAAGTTGATGTATACGTAGAAATCTATCGAAATTTCATGTGAAAAAATAGGAGCAATCAGAGAAAACCATCAGGAAGAAGATGTCGTTTAAAAACATCATAAATTATTAATTTTTTTAAAGTTTCTTATTACATCTTTCCAGAACGATTTGCTTAAGCAAAGAGTTCACAAGTCAGCTTGTGAACTCTTTGCATAAACAACATGAGAGTTCCAGCACAAGTCATCTTGTGAACTCTTTGCTTAAGCAAATTGTTCTGGAAAGATGTAATAAGAAACTTTAAAAAAATTAATAATTTATGATGTTTTTAAACGACATCTTCTTCCTGATGGTTTTCTCTGATTGCTCCTATTTTTTCACATGAAATTTCGATAGATTTCTACGTATACATCAACTTTACTGTGTTAGAATTTTGTTGGTTTTTTTTTCCATGTGCTTCTTCTTTTTTTACCTGACAATAATTTGATGATTTTCTCCGTGCATTTCACCTTTTTCATGTCAAGACTTTATTGGTATTATACATGTACTGATGGTTATTCTTGACAATATTTAGGTGCTTTTCTCCGCATGATGCATGTTATTACTGACAAATCGTTTTTTTTTTATTGTTCGTGTTCTGTTGGTTATTATTGGTGAGAATTTCGTTGGTTTTTTAGTGTGCTCCTGGTTATTCATGAAAAAACAATCAATCTGTGCATTTTTTTCTATAAAATATAAGCAAATGTACTCAGAGATTCGTTTAATTTGTGAATTCATGTTAGCAAATAAACTTTATTCAGACGGAGATTATACCACCAAATGTTATTACTTGATTGATTACTATATATCCAAATATATGAGAAACATCAACTTTTAAGATTTATTCCCCCTCCCCTTGAGTTACAGCGAAGCCCCTCCTTTTTTCGATCCTGAGTGAGCATTCCACATCCCACATAGAAACTGTTTTGCATTTTTTACATTACAACTAATAATGACTGATACTATATATTTTTTCTAGATGTACACGAGAGTTTAAAATTGATAAATAGTGATTTAAGCAAATGTTTGTGTTCTCTCATTTATTAAATTGAGAAAAATATGTACTCGAAGGAATATTAAGTATTTTGTTTGTAAATGATTTTTAGTCGACTTTTTTTGTTAATATATTTCTTTGTCTCTCCCTAGATCATCTAAGCTTGTCAAGGTGATATTAGTACAGCTTCATCGCTGGAAAAGAAATATATACTATTTTATGTGTAAAATCTTTTCTCTCTGTCAAGGAGGCGGCACGAGTCTAAGAACGAAGTGTGTGCCTTTTTTGTTTCTCTTCATGTGATATATTACCGTGTTCCATAATGAAGGAATGAATGATCCTTTCTTTTTAAATATAGCATTCTGTGATAGCATTCGCAGAATTGTGATTGAAAGGGCTGTCAGTTGCGTGGTGATTTTCGAGAAATAAGCAGTGTTTTATATTATTCAAATATTTTGAAATGCATTATTTTAATGTGTTTCACTGTCCTATGTTTACTGTTTCAGGAGGTCCACCTAGTCAGAGGTGAATCTGCATTAGTGAAGCGAGATAATTGCAATGCTTGCTAATGCTTCTAGTGCAGTTTCGTCTCTAAGCGAAGGGGGCTTGGACTGGTGTGTAGTCATCTCGTAGTGCATATGTTAAGTATGGGATTTGTGTTGTATCCAGACATCAGACCTATGGTTTGGGAAAAATGAAGATAATTGCGTAATAAAATGTTCTCGCATGCAAGGACTTGCACATGATGTTTCATCTCTAAAATTAACTTTGAAAATATTTTAATTTTTAGCTCCTTTTCATAAACAGATGTAAGTCTTGATTGGTTTTCAAAATATCGTACTTCCTTCTGAAGCCATGCAGGGTGTATGTATGTATGTATGTATGTATGTATGTATGTATGTATGTATGTATGTATGTATGTATGTATGTATGTATGTATGTATGTATGTGTGTGTGTGTGTGTGTGTGTGTAAATAACCAAGTGTCTGTATTTCAAGTGCAATTTTTTCATAAACAAATTGTCATCTTTAGCAGTTATTTTAATCAATATTTCTAACCTGAAGTTGCGCACTTCGTATGCGCGGTCTCCTGCCATGTAAATAATGCCTTGTGTAATAACAATTTTTTGAGGGGTGTGGGGTGTATTTTTGCTTAGTTAAACTGTTGTTGTTTTTTGATGGATAAAAGTATTAATTCTGAGTCGTTGAAGGCAACAGGGGCGTTCCAGAGGCAATCCGTCAGCCCAATACTAGTAAAGACTCGAGTGTTGTCCGCTCGTTTTGCAGTATGGTGTCTGGTACCATCCAATCTACACAAAATTTAAATATTATGTGTTTTAATATGTTGCCTTTGTAAATAAAAGTACATTATGTGGGCAAGTATGTATTTCATCTCAGTGCACGCATGCGCACGCATGTGTGTGTAAGTGTGTGCATGTGTAAGTGTGTGTGTGTGTGTGGTAGGATGGTTAAGTCTAACATGTAAATAAAACCTGTATGAGATAAAATAATTTTTAATTTCTAGATGTAGTAACAGCAACCTATGATGAAATTTCTACAGTAAGGTTTAAGGAAAGAAAATTTTTTTTTGGTCCTACAGAATTTTAGCATGATGGTGAAGCAGCATCATTGTAAAAGGGGAAGAGAGTGTGATGTTTTATTTGACCAATGAAAAGAGAGCTTAAGTAATGTCTCCTTAAATGGTTGTGAAAAGGGTTGTTCCTGGAACATCAGAAAATTGTGTCATACTGTGGATGTTCAACTGATTGTTCGCAATGAAATGCTAAAAATTTTTAAACGAATGTTGGTCATAATAAATGTAGAATAAATTTTTAATGTTTTAGTTTTGTAATGTGTTCTTACTTTTAAATAAATGTATTGAACATACCCGATTATTTATTTCCTTGCATTACTAGTATTATCATTTAGCTACCTGTCTACCCGAGCGTCAGCTTGGCGCCACCAAGTCGGTGACTAGCGGGCCTGTTGTAGCATGCGCGTCATGACTGCAGCTCGAGTGCTTCGTGATGACACTTTGACGAGCTGTTTGTGGCAGGCTCAGACATTCCTGAGCACCTCATGGCGCCACAAAGTCGCGGACTAATGTACCTGCTACGACATGCACGGTCAAGTATATTGTTCGGGCCCCCTCAGCACTGCGAGACGACATTCCTGAGTGATGAGTCACGATGCAGGCAGTGCCTCGCGCCCTAATCTCTAATCACCTAGGTCATTAGTGGTTTTACGCGAGAGTGGTTTCCCATGTTTGGCTGTCAGGTTACATTTCTAACCCCACCCCTCACAGACCTGCTACGACATGCACATGAGTCATGCTGGGTTTTTCCGAAGACAATGGCACTTCCATGTACTGCATTCCTATTGGCGGATACAACAAAAATACTCTGTTCCTAATGGTTTTTCCAAGAACAGGCAGGTCCGAGGCTATAAAAGGCCGGGATTAGCTGTCGGAGCTTCAGTGTGTTCTTAGAGTTTGAGTGAGCTAGTTCGTGTGTGAGTTTCGCTGCTACCACGATTTCTACCGCCAACGCTACTTCGTGTTCTACAGCTCCACTTCATATTTTTCTGAGGTATGTTACATGTTTCGTTAACATTGAATGTTTCTCAGCTTTTTTGTAGGTTATCAGCTAGCTAGTTTTTTTTCTCTGTATGCTTATATGTAGGTAACCAGAAATTTTTTCAGTTTAAACTTTTATCAGTATCTACTTTAAATATTCTAGCATTTTTGGGGTGTGAATTAGAGTAGTTTTGAGGTTATGTAATCAATCATTTTTAGTTAGCATTGAATATTTTTCAGTTTTAACTTTTATCAGTATTTTCAATATTCTACCATTTTTAGGATTGTACATGAAGGAGTAGCCTTGAGGTTATGTTTGCAACTTTTTTTATTTAGTAACAATGCTAGTAGTTTAGGTTAGTAAGCTTGAGGGCTAGAGTTTTAAGGTTATGTAGGCAACTTTTTTATTTAGTAACATTGCTAACAGTTTAGGTTAGTAAGCTTGAGGGCTAGAGTTTTGAGGTTATGTTTTGCAACCTTTTTATTTAGTTACATTGCTATCAGTTTAGGTTAGTAGGCTTAAGGGCTAGAGTTTTGAGGTTATGTTTGCAACTTTTTCGTGTTGACATCTAGCTACATTGTATTCTTAATTCTTTTGTTATAGTTCTCCGTGCGTCGAGCTACCGTTGCATGTTCCGTACGTTGAGACCAGTCTACCGATTGTCGTGATGATGGCGTCTACTGTTCAGAAATGCCGTTTCTGCTCTGCCTCCTTCACGGCATCTAAGAATTGCTACCGACACGAGCGACAGTGTGCCGAGAACCAGCATCGTGACTACCAGCAGTGCCACCTATGTGGAAAGATGGTCGCACGCAGCGATAAGATGCAGCAGCACCTTGCATCATGTGCTGGAGCTGTTGCTACGACATCAGGCATGCGGTGTATCTTCTGCTATTAGGCCTTCGCCCGTGCTGATTTTGCTAGACGACATGAGAAGTCGGCTTGCGGTCTCAACCCAAACCGCATAGCACATACCTGTGACAACTGTGCTAAGGAGTTCGCCAGGGCTGACAAATTGAAAGCCCACATCAAGGTATGCAAGGGGCCTGCTCCACCTCCAACAAAGAAGCAGAGAATGTCAGCAGTTAAGCCAGCAGTACTGCCTAAACCATCGACCAGCCGAACAAAGGTGGTGACCGGCGCGGGTTTGGCCAATACCCACGGCTTCATCACCGCCGAAGTGGGATTCAAGGGTAACTTGAAGACATATGTCGCAGTAAATACGTCAAGTTCTTCCAAGGACATCTGCACGTACCTGGACTCCATCAAGAACAAAATAATAAACCAACTTGTGGAGGATATTGAAGAGAACGGACCACTGAAGTTTAATATCGTGCTCGAGTGCGACTATGTAAAACCAGCAGATGCCAGTGAAGACAAGAGGGCCTTCAAAACCATGAATGTCCCCCTCTACGCAGTTCATGAGGTGGAGGAGGCAGTTACCGAGTCCATCTCTAAGATCTGCAAGGAGGAGGAAGATTACATGGGGAAGGGGTCCGGATGGACTTTGTCGGTCGTTAAGCGACTTCAACTACGAATAAACAAGCTCGATCCACTCCGTGCCAGCTCCTACATCGAACTGCCTACTTCCATCAAAGACAAATATGCAGTGATAAATCCACAAAACCTGGATGATCACATGTGCTTCAAGTGGTCAATTCTTGTCAAGTACGTGAACGGATGGAATCCTGAACGTGTCAATCAGCGCTACCATGACTTGGAGGGGAAGTTCAACTTCACAAACATCGAGTTTCCTACTCCAATCAAGCAAATACCACTGTTTGAAAAACAGAACCCTGGAGTCTCCATCAACATATACAGTATCGACGAGAATCTAAATGTTGTTCCTGCACGAGTCGCTCCTGAAGAAAAAGAACATCATTTCGATCTGCTGCTCTTGGTCAATGACAATTCGTCCCATTTCGCCTACATCTCTAATTTTTCTGCCCTGGTTCGGTCCCAAATCACTACACGTGAGCATAGAATTCATGTTTGTAAAAGATGCTTCAAGCATTATGATGATCAGGATAGGGTTAGCGGGCTCACTGGCCTTCAGTGTTTGGAAAAACACAGTGAGCTCTGCAAACAGCATGCTGCTGTTAGGATGGAAATGCCATCGCTTGATGAAAATGGCCAGCCACCTGTTCTGAAATTCAAAAACTTCCATCACAGTGATAAGATGCCCATCGTGGTATATTGCGACTTTGAAGCTATTCTGGAGAAAATCCATACGTGTCACCCGAATCCTGATGAAGCATACACGCTGCAGTATCAAAAGCATAAGGCATACAGCTACTGCATTTACGTGAAAGCAGATAACTCCATCATTCCTGCACACCTCACTTCTTCACTTCCTTCACAGCCTGAATTGTATCGCGGTTGTGACGCAGAAGATAAATTCATATCCCGCATTGTGGAGATTGGACATGATGTTCAGAAAATATTTTCTACTTCTGTTCCTATGACTCCGCTCACACATGCACAGAACATTGCTTTTCTGCAAGCAAGGTGTTGTTGCTACTGTGGAGGAAAGTTTGGAGGGGCTGTAAAGAAAGTTCGTGACCACAATCACTTCACCGGCGAATTTATTGGACCTGCATGTAATGACTGCAACCTTCTCAGGCGCAGACCGAAAAAGTTGTTTGTGTTCTTCCACAACCTGGCATACGATCAGAACTTCATTATCAGGAAGTTGGGGTATGATAGTAAAGACATCTTCATCATTCCGAATTCGGAAGAGAAGCTGATAACTTTTTCCAAGAAGTTACATGATAAGTTCAGCATTCAATTTGTTGATACCTTCCGTTTTATGAGTCGGGGTCTTGCTTCGCTCGCTGAGTTCTTGCCTGCAGACAAGTTTGTCAGTACTACTGAGTTTTTCGCGCCTGATGAGTTGGAGTTGGTTACCCGCAAGGGTGTCTTCCCGTATGATTTTGTGTATTCTTTTGCTCGACTAGATGATACTAGTCTTCCATCCATCGATGATTTCTACAATAGTCTGACTGATTCCATGATTTCAGAGATGGAGTACGCACATGCGGTGAAAGTCTGGGACAAGTTTCAGTGTGCCACTTTGGGGGAGTACGCTGACTTGTACCTAAAGACGGATGTTCTGATTTTGGCGGATGTATTCGAGAATTTCCGTTCCATATGTTTGGAGACATACAGCCTAGATCCGTCTCACTATATTTCTTGTCCAGGGTTCGCTTTCGATGCGATGCTTCGAACCACAGGTGTACAGCTAGAGCTTCTTACCGATTATGATATGTACATGTTTGTGGAGGCCGGTATTAGGGGGGGAGTAGCGCAAAGCATTAAACGTCATTGCGTAGTCAATAACTCCTACGTACCAGAAACACATGATGCATCCAAGCCATCCACATTCCTGGAGTACATTGATGCAAATAATTTGTACGGGTGGGCGATGTCTCTGCCGCTCCCCATTCGGCATTTCCAATGGGCAGACACATCAATTGATGTCGTGTCTGTCCCAGATGATTCTCCTACAGGCTACATTATTGAGTGTGATGTGGAGTACCCTCCCGAGCTCCACGAAAGTCATAAAGACCTGCCATTTCTCCCCGTAAATCAGTGTCCGCCCGGCTCAAATCAATCAAAGCTGATGACAACACTTGAAAATAAAGAGCACTACATTGTCCACTACAAAAACCTACAGCAAGCGGTATCTCATGGACTGAGAGTGACTAAGATACACCGAGTCCTGCAGTTTGAGCAGTCGGCATGGTTGGAGCCCTATATTCGGCTGAATACCAACAAGCGGAAAGCAGCAGCCAACGAGTTCGAGAAGGAGTTTTTTAAGCTCGCTGTGAACTCGACATTTGGTAAACTGATGGAAAATAAAAGGCGGAGGCTCAAAATGGAGTTGGTGTGCTCTGAGAAGAGGTTCAAGAAGTTGGTGTGTCGTCCGTCCTTCAAGGACCGTACAATGTACGAACCGAATTTGTCTCTAGTCCACCTTAATCACGAGACCATCATTTTCGACAAGCCGATTTATGCCGGACTGGCCGTACTATATCTTTCAAAGACTCTCATGTACGACTTCCACTACAATACCATGAAACCCCGTTACCATGACAATATTCACCTGATGTATATGGATACAGACAGTTTTGTGTATGAGATCCAGACAACAGACTTTTACTCAGACCTCAAAGCCGACCCTACACTGATGGCTAAATTCGACACCAGCTGCTACCCTTCCGACCACTCATGCTTCTCCCCCATCAACGAGAAAGTTGTCGGTAAATTCAAAGATGAATGTGGGGGAGAAGTGATGGAGGAGTTTGTAAGCCTACGGGCCAAACTGTACGCCTACAGGTGTGGTGGTAAGAGCGAGAAAAAGGCCAAGGGCATCCAGCGATGTGTGGTCAAAAACCACATAACATTCGATGATTACCTGGATGCTCTGCAAGACCACCGCACAATGAGGGCAGGCGTTAGAGCAATTCGCTCCCGCCAGCACATACTCTATACTGAGTACAGTAATAAGCTGGCCATAACGTGGGAGGACGACAAACGGCTGATCTGCGAAGATGGTATCCACACAGTCCCCCACGGATATGTTGGAGGCGACGAATAATTTTTTTTTGTAAAATAGTTTTTGATTTAAATAGTTTGGCAGTTTGGTAGTTGTTTCCATTTGTTGTATAGTTTTTCTGTTTTGTGTTTTATAGTTTTCATTTTGTTGTACAGTTTATGTTTTTGCTGTACAGTTTCCATTTTTGTTGTACAGTTTTCCATTTTTGTTGTACAGTTTATGTTTTTGATGTATAGTTTCCATTTTTGTTGTAAAGTTTCAGTTTTTTGATGTGTAGTTCCTGTTTTTGCTCCATTTTGGTTGTGTAAAATATGTTCTTAATTTAGTAAATACAATTTTACCTACATATTGTTTATTATTTTTAATATAGAACCAATATCCCACGAGGTACTGATACTTATAAATGTCTTACAGAATGGTGAAATGTAATTATACACAAACATTAAAATATCTGCTTCCATGCAGCTTTTAAAACACGAGTACGCAAACATGAGAAGAGAATATTACTTGTGAGTTAGGACTCTGAAAAATTTCTGGTCCGCTAAGATGGAGTGATAAATGTTTTTAAAATTATCATTACTTTAACTATCGCATCCACAACGATAGTATTAATAACATATATTTTAGTTAAAACCTATAAATGATAAGACTTTATGAAAAAATGATGGTTACAACAAAATGACTGGATTTTTGTGGATTTTGGCTTATAAGGTTCATAAAAATGTTGGTAGAGAGTTGAAACTCGGCCTTATATACACTAACGTACTTTATAAACCTACACCTGATGACGACATCCATCAGATGAAATCAAGATGGCGGTCTCCACTAAATAAGATGGCTGCCTCCGCAGACAACGATGGTATATATTTTTTATTTTGAAAATAAATTTATTTTAAAGAATGTGGTGTAACAAAAATTGTAACAGGAATGAGTGGGGTGTTCGATGATGATGTCATTGTAACAGAGGAGCGGGGTGCTAGATGGTGTATTCGTAATGTAGAGGAGTGGGGTGTTCGATGTGTAGGTTTTTTAATTAAAATTTTATTAAATAATATATTTTTTAAATTTTATTTTAAAATTTTGATTATTTAATTTTTTATAAATTTTAAATTTTTTTCATTAAAATCGGATAATAAAGATTTTCAAGATGGCGGACGAAACTCGAAATGTCGGAATTTTCTAGAAAACAAAATGGCGGATAAAACAAAATGGCCACCGGAAGTGACGTAATCCAAGATGGCCACCGGAAGTGACGTAATCCAAGATGGCCGCCGAGTGTGACGTAATCCAAAATGGACGCCGTGGCTCCCCGGCTCCCCCTCCCCCCTCCCCTGCCAGCATACCGTCTATATTCACCTACTATTGACGTATTATCAAAACATTGTAGATGCGTACTTTCGGTAGATTAATTACATTTACTTCCTGTATACAAGAATTACATTAGTTTGTGATGGTTTCATAATATAGATATTACACACCATACATACTGCCCTCTCATTAAGTGTTTGTCTTTCAACGCGCACACCAAGGCACTGCATTTAGTACAGGACTAAAGATAAGATCTGTTTCCGTGGGCGAAATTTTCAGCTTGGATATTGCTGATGCTTCCCCGTCATGAACACGATTATTTCTCACTCTCACTCAGTCACTTTGGATTCACACATTCTCTTTTACACGCACGAATTTTGCAATTTCGGATAATTTTTTTGTTCTTTCCTCAAGCCCAGGTGATCATAACTAAAATGAAGGATTGACCGAGTTTGGTCAGCCACATTAATATCGTACCATTATATTCTTCCTCCTCAGAAGTAACATCCCGAAGTTTCAGGAACGCGGGATCTCCGCGCGTAGCAGAGGATGTGTGCACTTTGAGCTTCCCACTCACACTGAATGTCGTCAGTGCACTCTGAGAGAGCTGATGAAGTGGCGGGCCACAGTGTGATTGGTAGCTGTCAGGAAGAATGAAGCATGGCAACAGGCTGTAGTCTCTCTCGTGCTTAGATTGCAGTACAGAGCAAATGGTTCTCCCTGTTGCCAGATGAGTATTGGAACTGCCCAGCTTGATAGCATTAATATTACTGTTTAAAATACCGTCAATAATTATGAGTTTTAATCTTCCTGATTTTTTATTTTTCTAACACCATAAAATAATGTCTATTTACAGAATATATAAAAATTATGAAAAAAAACTTATCAGTTATAACACCAATTATTATTTCTCAGGAGAAACTATTTGTAGTAGTCGGTCATTATTAATAAAAAGGCATTCAAACAATGATTTATGGTCAAAAAATATATTATTAAATAGTATAAAATATATTAATAACAATAATTGTTATCCCTAATATGATGTCGTTTAGTTCCGTTTCCTTAGATGTAAGAATGGAATTTTATCAGAAATTTCAAAGAAACACTACAAGAAAATGTTCTTCCAAATAGCTCAATCCAGGATTTTCTTTTAAGATATTTTTGTATGTTTTTTTAAATTTTTTGTTACATTATAAATATGTGCTCTTAGGATGTACATGCAACAAAGCACACTGAAACAAAGACAGCGCTAATAGCAGATATAGTGTGTTAGAAAAAGGGTAACACTGAAACAAGGACAGCGCTAATAGCAGATATCGTGTTTTAGAAAAAGAGTAGCACTGAAACAAGGACAGCGCTAATAGATATCGCGTGTTAGAAAAAGAGTAGCACTGAAACAAGGACAGCGCTAATAGCAGATATCGTGTGTTGGAAAAAGGGTAACACTGAAACAAGGACAGCGCTAATAGCAGATATCGTGTTTTAGAAAAAGAGTAGCACTGAAACAAGGACAGCGCTAATAGCAGATATCGCGTGTTAGAAAAAGAGTGTAACACTGAAAACTGAGGACGAAACACGCTAGGTGCAGGGCCGTGGCTAAATCCTGGACTAGGACCGAGGCCAGGTCCGAGGCTCGCACCAAAGCTGCCGCAACATGTTGGGATCCGAGTGGAAGGAGAAGGGCCGCCACGACGGAGCTGCATTTTGAAAACTAAATGTTCATTATTTCGTGAAACATTCTCCTCCCAAAATAGGTACCACCTTTGTATTCGTTCGTGGCAGGCAGTAAAAACTTACTTAGTGTATGGAGTGTAGGTGTTTGCGTATAAAAACACGCGGGGGAGTTCTGCATAAATGGCAGATTTAAGTTGGCGAGTGTCCTGCTTAAATATAAGAATGTGTTTTGTAGTTATACATCTTTCGGCGCGTTATGGAAAAAAACGAAGAGAGTGAATTTTTACGATGCGAGCGCACCACGAATCGAAATTTTCACAGGAAGATTGCAGACCCTCGTGTATGAACATAATCCCATATATAGTCACTTTCATCAAAATTAGGGGACATGCCAAACGTGTTGGTGTGCCAAATAAAACTTTATGGTAGTGAAACTACCCTGAAATATATATGGCAAAGTAAAATACTTACAGCAAAGAGTAATTTCAAGTTTTTAAAAAATTAAGCATACAATATAAATTATCCTTACAATCTTATTTAAAAATAAATATTGAACAATTTCAAACATGTTAAACTCCAGCACTGATATGGTCTTGTAAACATGGTCATTATTTCTTGAATTATTCAATCTCCCCTACAGCATGCGACTATCGAAAAAAAAAAAAAAAAATTCAAAGATTAACAACAAGACAAAGTAACTTTAACATAGCACAAACAAGGCGATTGGAAAACATTATTTTCTTACGTGAATTAAAAAGGGATGAAAATTTTTAAATAATTAATGTCTGCCTAATCCACAATTCATAAGCATCAACACCTAACTCGCTTGAACATTAAAATGAGCAAGGCAGAGCGAGTAACACAATAAGATGAATTTATCGGCGAAAAACAAATATTAATATAACTTGCTAGTAAACATATTCAGACCAACATATTTATTCACAATATTAACATTGCCTCAAATATTTATAAGGCCTATAATACGCCTAGAGGGGGAACATGGTTTATAATGTTACCATCATCAACACCAACCAATTCCAAATAAACCCTTCGTGTCTGCGGGTCAAAGCCAGCCGAACACTCAGGCCGTCCTGTCCCGGGCTCGCTCTGCTAGTTGTCTCTTCTTGACAGCTCGCTCGCCGAGTAGCGCTGTCCTGCCCCAGCAGCGCTCCAGCCGTACTCTCATGGCGCGCCCCGAGACAGGAACACCAACTTTCCGCGACGACAGCGACTCCGCGATGCTCTTCAACTGCCAGCATGTCCGCCCCTGTCACACTCATTCCAGTTGGTGTGAACAAGTGTTCTGTCATAGACACATCACATTCGTACACAAATACCAGCGAAACACAATAGCTGCTCGAAAGTATGAAGTCAATTGTAGGGGAAAAAAAATTGGTTGTCTGTAAAGTCGGTTTACGGACGATAGTTTAACGTGACAACATCATAACAAAACATTGATGAAATGATTGCATACTTTTATGAATACAATTAAATCATTTTTATTGAATTATCACTATTTTGTATGGATACAAAGAAGGAGTGAAATGAAATCTACAATTTAATTGATAAATTTACTTTTATTTGCACTCATTAATTCAAATATGTTTATTACTTTAACGAAGAGATTATTTTAACTATAAATTTTATACATGTTTGCTATTTAACTTCTTCCAATCTGTGTTATTCTGTTAAGGATAGGACGATGATAGGAAAAGTAGGAAACGAATGGGAGTGTTTCAAGTTTAATGTGCCTCGAAAAAGTCAAATCGATGGTTGTTCCAATCGAGTGGAAGAGAGATAGATTCGGCGCAAGCGTAAAATGAGCGTAACGGGACACAGCTTAACGGGACAATGTGCGTTTCGGGACACTTTCGTTCTTGCAGCCGGCGTTCATCGATTTATTAGACGTCACGTCAAAATGTCAACAGTCGATTGTACATAAACACTGCCATAGCGAGCCTGCCTCAAACCAACCAACCACAACTGATTGTATCTCGTCACGACCTCACGCACATAAGCCGTCGGCATTGTCATCATACTTTCTGCACGCTACCTCCTACTCGCCCAGCGAATAAAATTTGACACGTCGACGGTGAGCATTTTACGACCTCGGGTGCCACTGGCCACCTCTACAGGGACCCAAACTGCCGAGCGACTTTTCGCCCAAAAACACTCGCCCAACGAGTCTCAACTCGCAGCGCGAGTTGACACTTCAAGTTGCCGAAGATTAATTACCTTCTTGACTGTCGCTGTCCTTCAGCACAACAATCCGGGATCCCTCGACGACGACTGGGCTAAGCCCGATTACAGAGTAAAAAAAGCTAAAGGTGTTCTTACCAGTCACAGAGACTAAGTCCAATTCCGACGATCGGTGCTCTGTAGGGCATAGTGACGTTCTTCAGGTGGTCTAGCAGGGCGACGGTAGAACGACGTTTTTGGAGGCGTGCTTCTCGTACTTATTCATTCCCTCTCCCTGCTTACTGATTGATTTTTTTTCCTAACCTAATTAAAAACTAAGTGTGTTTGGGAGGGATCCGGGCTAGGGAGGGACCTAAGTGCGTCTCAGGCCGAAGCCTATCTCGCCTTAGTCATGCTGGGATTAGCCATGCAGGAAGAGGGTCGCATGCATCATGTGCTAGGAGGGGATTGGCCAGCCATGGCAGCGATTGTTGCCATGACTAACTCCACTCACTCTTATCTGTAGTCTAAACTACTAGTTAAGTTGGGCCCAGGTAAAACCTGCATAGACACATGGGAAACCCTGGGCACTTTCATGCGGGATGCAAGTTTGCAGGCATTAAGTGTAGGAAAGTACAGGAGACAGAGGTATGGTCTGGATGAAGAGTTGGTCTGAGTAGAAAGAGTCTACCTGCGGGGGTTGGGCACTTGGTCTGGATGAAGAGTTGGTCTGAGTAGAAAGAGTCTACCTGCGGGGGTTGGGCACTTGGACTCAAGGTCCGCTTTGTTGTCTTCTCCGGGACTGGAATTTGATGGCCAGGGACGCAAGCGCCCCTGGCGGTGAGTGTAAACACGAACCACTCACATCCGCTCCAGACAGCAGCACCTATAACTAGAAGGAAGAAAATTAAACACATTACAATAAATGCATGTTGCGTGGGCGAGGCCGTGCTAACATGCCTTAGAGGTACTTTAGATGAGCATAACTAAAACTATGTTTTTTTATTATTATTAATTTTTTAATTTTTTAAATTTTTTTTTTTTTTTTTTACTAAATTATATAGTTTAATGTCATGGTATTAAGATCTACTCGCTTAATTATAGTGGAAGAACTGTTGGTGTATAGGTTGACAGGCGAATGAAGAAGGAGCATTCGTATTTTGTTATTTTTATTAATTGGGTTTTATAGTCGTGCCACTTCCGGAGGACGCCGCCCATTAGCAACAGCATGCCACTCGTATCGCCACTCGATCGGTGTTTATTTGCACTGACCTGCTTACTGTGCCCAGGTCGGGTCTATATATGTATACCCCTCTGGTGCGCTTCCCTTTCGTTCCCGAACCAACCAGAAGGTGCGAGTTTCTCCTACTCCCGCGGGGAAGAAAGGAGGGGCGGTAAAGTCACGTGGTCACCCCCACCACTCCACTGGCTCAGTCGAGGCGCACGTAACATGGTGAGAAGCCTTGCTGGGAGGACAGGCCACCCGCAACACACAGATGTTCGCCGGGAGTAAGATCATCCAGGAACAAACAATGTCTAGTCCAAGGGGGAAAAAACTTTCGTTGTGGGCCGCGAATAGCTGAGGTTTTAGTATTTTTCGAGTTTTTTTCCCTCGTTTTTATCAGAGATGTTTCATTATATAGTTTAACCTTTCGCTCTGCAAATCGAATGATTCGGTAGTTGACGTTTCTGCTCCGGTCGCGAATTCTAGCGGCGTTTGTGGAAGTACGTGTAACTCGCGTTCAGAAATTTAGTGATTGATATTGAATACTTGTCCCTATAATAAAAACATTTATTTATTGTGAATATTAGTGATATAAATTGTGCCTTTATAATTTTTTTCAGTTGTATTTTTATACGTGAGGTTATGTTTCCGTATGTATATATATTTGAATTTTAAATTATAAATTATTGCATTATTATTTATTGGTTAATATAATAAATTAGAACAAACATTCAGCATATTTTTTGAGTTTCATTATTAACTAGCGACCTTAATATCGATTTTAATGATGGATGTTCATAAATATAAAAAATTATATAGCTAAAATTTAATTTTTTTAAAAATTTGTATTGAAATTAAGGTACGAAACTGCCAAAAAAAATCTGTTTATCCTATTCCTACCAACCTTCACAGGATCACCCGCTGGGCTAATCTAAAGATTGCCTGAAATTTTCATGAAAATCGGTCCAGCCATTTTGGAGTCCATAGGGAACATACATACACACATCAATTTGTATATTAAAATTTATATAATTTTTTTACTAAATTAAATAATGAATTTTACTCACATGTTTGTATTAAAATTGAGTACTGAGTATTTATTTAATTAATTTTGATTTCAGTAAATTCATAATAGTTCAATGACTTAAATTAAAAAGAAGTATAACTTTCAAGGCATGTACATAAGTACACACACTTTTTTTTGCTAGGGGCGAATACAGGTTATAATTTTGGGGAAAAAAAAGGGGGGGGGGGGGGGTGGTTTGCAGTATGACCAAGCTTACCTTTATTTGCCAATGTTTATTTTTTTTAAGTGACTATCATTCAATGATTAAGGGTGGTTTTCAGAGGGTTTTTAAGCAAAGTTGTTTGACTAAACAATATAGTTATTATTATTTATTTAAGTTTTCGGTTAATTTTTATAACTGCACTGAACAAATGCTTTATTATATGATAGCGCTTTGTTTTATAACACGCACGTATTAAAAATTTAATTTAATTAGCGTTAATATTATGTTATTCCCTCCTCTTACTTTTTTAATAATTTAATGTGTAAAAATTTTTAATAATGTTTGTTTGCTCTAGTCCAAACAACCCAATCATGTAAATTTTGTACAACGAAAAATAATGTTGGTTTATTATTTTTGAGCTATAAATACGGTGTTATAAAGTCATAAAAACGGAGTCATAAAGTCATACATATGGTGTAATAAAAAAGTAGTTTCCCTGTTTATGTAAATTTTACAAAACGAAGTCCAGATTTCTTGGTACACTAGCAAACTTGTCAAGAATTTCTTAGCTTATTTTAATGTCTCTATGGATCGAAAACAATGCTACTTAGTCCATTAAGCCTACTTTTCGATGTAATACTTAAGTTAGTCTTCAATCTTCTTAAACTTGAAAAGCTTCTTTTCACTGTTGCAACAAAAACAGGCAGAACTGTAAGTAGTTCGAATAGAATATAAATGCTAGGGAAGAAAGTCTTGTCACATTGTTCTAGAGACTAATGGTTGTTTTGGGAAGATTTCCAGTTTTGTCCTGAGTACACTTTTCTTTCCACATCAACTCACTTTGCACGACCTCTTATTGTGACAAATATTTTTCGTAGAAATTGAAAGCAGCTTCCAATGAAACGAAATCTGTCTTGGTACACATTTTTGGACGGATGTGTTGTAAGTATGCAACTGTTTTATTGTGATATTCAAAACGTTCCTACAGTGAATTACAAAAATCATCCAGGTTAGGTACATAAACAGTATTCTTCTTCTGTTCTGTAAGGGACGATGTTGCGGGCTGTTTGAAGGCGACAAACTCTTGGAATCTCTTCTTTAATGTCGAGTTTTGCAGCGAATTCCTTTACTTGAGCATACAGATTTTAAAGTTGTCATTAGCATTTACCCTTTGTTTCGACAGCAGATCTAAGACACTTTTAATATTTGTTATGGCTTGAGGAAGATCATTTTTTTTTTTAAGTTTCTCAATTAAGTTATGTGTAATTGATAGCATCCGGTTCAAAAGAAAAAGATTGGCAAGAAATTGAAATTGACTGATAGAACTACTTGGAGCATGTGCCTTAGGCGCTGAGTCACTTGATTTTCTTCTATTTTCAAAAGAGAGAGAAGGATTGGTTCTAAAATATCTTTAAATAAAAGCACCGAGTCGTGCCTTTCCTTCCATCGTGTTTCGCGTAGTGAAATAATTTTTTTTTCTGTTCAAGTCAGCAGTCAGATATCGCTGATTTCAATATTTCAGTTATTTTGGCTGACATATGGAAGAATCCGCAGACTTCTTTGATAACGCCCATACAATTCATTATAGAAGGACTGTTACTTGCATCCGACAAACACAAATTTAGACTTTGTGAAGAACAATGTGTATACAAGACTTGTGATAGTTTTTCTTTGATAGAAGCTTGTACCATAGTATCCTTGACCTCTCATTTTCTTTAAGTCAAGCCCTATACCTGACAAGGTGTTAGCTAAGCCTGCACCAGTTATGCCATAAACGGGGACAAAAGTTACAAAAATCTTCTATAATTTTGTATGATTGGTCTTCAACATACCGTAAACAAAGAGAAAACTGTTCTATTTGGCTAATGTCAGTGGTTACATCTGCTAAAACGGATTAGAAAATAGACTTACTAACATTTGTCACAATTTAAGGTTTTGGATAAAAGAACTTGTGTGCATGCTCCTCCCATCACTGTTCATCAATTGGTCTTTAATGTCATTATCTCCACTGTTAGCTAGATCTGTATCTCAGCAGTGATCTGAATTTTCCTTAATTTTTTTCTTGGTCTTCTAAGCCTATTCGTCCATCGCCACGATGACCTCTTACTGCTATGTGCTGCCTTCCGCGAAATCTTATAGTTTGTTTTATAGGGATCAGTTCCCCCCCCCCCCCCCTTTTTTTTTTCTTTCGGTATCCAATTTTCTTTGAGCATTGACTTGATTGATAACACTGTCAGTTTTTTTTGTAACAATGGATTTTGGGTTTTCAGCAATCAAAACTGGTGTTTTATGATATGTGCGATTTTCATGTTTACAATAAATTTCCTTCGCTTTTTTTTTAATTACTAAAGGCCTGTGTTACTAATGCCCACGATACTTTGTGATCTCCTTTCCTTCACTTAATGGAGTCAGATAATATTACGCAATATTTACAAAAGGATCCAGATTTTTTTTCAAAATAAGCTAGCCACTCAAATTCTTCTAGCAATTTCATTTGAAAAGATCTAGTATGGTTAGAACTGGAACCACTAAAACTAGAAGGAAATTTGTATACAGGTTGGGGTTTCCAACAATTTTCTACAAGCGAAATTTTTTCTTCATTTGTTAACGAGCGAACGGAATTGCTTTGATAATAGTTTCCAATATTATATATATATATATTTTTTCTTACTTGGTTTAAGTCCCCCGCAACTGGGTCTGTATCAATGGTTCTGGTATTTGCGACACCGGAAGAAACATTGTCACTGGCACCGTCAACTTTAGCACTGTCACTAACAGTGCTGTCATTAACACTGTCACTAATTCTGTCCCTTACACTATGTTTCTTTGTAAAATAGTTTTGAAAGAGGTTTATCTCTTCATTATGAAAGCAGTTGACTTAAAAACAAAATAATATTCCATAACAGCCAAATGCAGATGATCGTAGATACACAGCGATTAAAAAAGCTCACTAACTCAAACAGAGCTATAGATAAAATAACTTGACAGACGAGCAGAGAAAACATTAACCTGTTAATGTTATTCCCGACTCTGTTTACTAAACGCGTGTATGCCATGATGCCACTAACGCATCCTAGTACGCCCTGAAAGCTTTTGCCTTTTCTCTCCAGAGCTGCTGCTGACATGCGGAATGGCGTATTATAAACGTGGGCTGAACACTCGAGGGTCGTCGGAAATAAATACGCAATGAAAAATACACTATGGAAAATTAAAAGCTATTAAGTAAAGGACAAAATATTGTTTGCTGAAGCGTCACATTATTAATTCGTTGCAATTTATTTAATGCTACACAAATGACGTTCCCATTGTGTGCGCACGGAAATAAAAATTCACGCAAAAGAAAAAAAAGCGCTTCTTCAAATCATGCCGTAATTGATTGATGTCGTTATTTCTAAACTGCGTAGATCGAAAATCAAACAGCGTTAATTTTTTTTTGGGGGGGGGGGGGGGAATCGCCCCACATACACGGTCCACATATACGCCCCAAATATCCGCCCCACATATCTACGCCCTTGTTAGTGTGAATATTTTTTGAGTATATTTAGAAGACTTATTACATTTAGTTTAAATGTTACTAATTGAGGTATGACAATCTACGAGGCCAATTTTGTGTGCTTGTAATATGTTTGCGAAATCATTGATCGTTCTACTTAATTAAATTGACTTGTTATTTTTGGATGTAATACTAACAATAGTATTAATTCATAAAAAATGAGTAAGTTCTATTTTAGACAGTGTAAGTGGCTGATTGGTCGCATGCTTTTTTTTAAGAGGGTCAGATTTAAAAAAAAATCTAAAACAAAATCAAGCCTAATGGTTGTAACACTATATCAGTCAGTTGAACATGAGTTTGGAAATTATGATTTAATTTACAATATAAAATGTACAGATTACAGGTACAGTACAGATTTTACTTTATTTCGCACAGATTGCTCAAGTGATTATTGTTTTATTATCTGGTACAGTTTATCTGGAAAAATGTTTCTAATAGTGCACACACACAGTAAATCTGTATTATGCAGTTTAAATCTCAGTCAATTTATTTCACAAGATTTGCTAGTCATTTCAGAATATGTAGTAAATATAAAACAAAATAAAAAAATTCTGAATGTAAACAGGAAGTAAGAAATGTTTATGCACTGGAAGATTGATTTAACTAAGACATAAGAGAACTACATTTGATCTTTCAAATGACATTTTGCTGGCCTTGCATCAATCAACCTTATATTGTATGTTGCAGTATTATTTCAGATATTATAAAAATTTCCTTTAGTTATGTGCGTTAGTTTTTATTAGGTAATATTAATTGCAGACATATTTTTTTTCCTGAATTACTATATTCCTACTGATCCTCTACTGTTAAAAACCATTTAAGCATTTTTTGAAAAGAAAAAAAACTCGAACATTACAGACAAACACGCATTTCAACTCATTATGTTTACCTAAGACTGTATTATTATTTGCTTCAGTTCCCCAGAGCGAGTCCAGTCAATGAAAACTGATCGGGATGAATGTCACGAATTCGCGAAATTTTATTTATTTATTTTTGACGTGACGTCTAATAAATTGATGAACGCCGGCTGCACGCAAGAAAAAATGTCCCACTGTCCCACGCACATTGTCCCGTTACGCTGTGACCCGTTATGTTCATTGTACGCTTGCGCCGCATCTATCTCTTTTCCACTCAATTTGAACAACCATAGATTTGACTTTTTCGAGGCACATTAAACTTGAAAAACTCCTATTATAGTGATAATTCAATAAAAAATGATTCAATTTTATTCATAAAAGTATGCAATAATTTCATCAATGTTTTGTTATGACGTCATGTTAAACTATCGTCCGTAAACCGACATTACAGACAATCAATTTTTTAAAATTTGAAAATGTCAACAGATGACTTTAAGTATCTGTATATGTAGTAACGCCCCTCGTGCCTCAAAATTATATCATTTTAATTTACTAATAAAAACCTAGGAAACCGATGGGCAAAATTACAGAGAGAAAAAAAAATACAAGATTACCAGAGGGGGCACGACGAGGTGGTGAACAAGACAAATTTATACTCCCTACACACACAAGCAACTTGGGAGCTATTGGATCGTTTAAATGGATTATGGAATATGAAAAATAAATAAACACTTCATAAGTAGCTTGGTCTATAGGTTCCCTGGTTTATTTAAATAGGTTTTGTTTTGGCATTGCAATAATATATTAACAAGTAACAAAAATTAGGGGCTGCCCCGAATCATTTAAAACAATTTATATTAATTAAACATCGTCACAGAACAAAAAAATGAAACATTCCACCTTATAAGATTCTTGTGATGGTTACATAAATGACAGTCTCATGGATTTTACATATTCTCGTCGATTAAGTTCTTAAGGAAGGCACAGTTCGCTGGTATACATTTAATTACTTTAGTTCATTATATGTAAGGGGAAATATATCTTTAATATCACCCGGGTCTTCAAAGGATGGCGTCGTGCCGGGAGGAAATTTCTTACGGGAAAAAACAGCTGGAGGTTCTGCACAACATGGTGGGTGTAATTTCGGCACCCAACTGTTGGACCCTGTCTGAAACACAAGCCAAATTCCAAACGAATTAGACCTGCTTCCAGACAGTCAAACACAGTCGGCGCGAAGGCCAACAAACGGGTATTCGGGGAGGAAAAAGATCGAAGTCACTCACCAAACAGGGTGTAGCTCCAGGGCTCAGGAGATGTCTCGCGCCGACATCCAAAAGGCGCGGACCGGGAATACCACGGATGACGCGACCGAAATCATCGATAAGTGACATAAAAAAAAATTAATAGAAATGTTCAAAGTAGGTGTATTTGGTATGTCCTGGTGCATCGGCTGATGGCTGGGGATTCGGGGATTCGAGGCGGCCATCTTGGATTACGTCACTTCCGGCCGACATCTTGGATTACGTCACTTCCGACCGCCATCTTGGATTACGTCACTTCCGACCGCCATCTTGGATTACGTCACTTCCGACCTCCATCTTGGATTACGTCACTTCTGGCCGCCATCTTGGATTACGTCACTTCCGACCGCCATCTTGGATTACGTCACTTCCGACCGCCATCTTGGATTACGTCACTTCCGGCGGACATCTTGGATTACGTCACTTCCGGCCGCCATCTTGGATTACGTCACTTCCGGCGGCCATCTTGGATTTGACTTTAACCTTTGACCCCGACGACCATTTTGTTTTCTAGAACATTCCACCTTATTATGACGTCATGTCCGCCATCTTGAAAATCCCTATTTATTATCAGATTTTAATTAAAAAAAATAAAAATTAATAATTTAATTTTAATTAAATGTTACAATTATCTAGCACCACACTCCTATACATTACGTTTACATCATCGAGCGCCCCACTCTTCTACATTACGATTACATCATCGAACACCCCACTCATCCCTGTCGCAATTTTTCGTAACACCACCATCTTTAAAATAAATTTATTATAAAACAATAATCTAAACCATTATCGTCTGCTGGAGGCAGCCATCCTGGATTCCGCCATATTGATTTCATCCGATGATGTCATCACCATCCTAAAGCACCTTAGTGTATGTAAGGCCGACTTTCTATCCCGTACCAATGTTGTTATGATCCTTATAGACCATAAAATCCTCAGTCATTTTGTTGTTGTGACAACCATTTATTCTTAAAGGCATAATCATTTACAGGTTTTAACTAACATATATGTTATTATTTCATTGCTGCGGATGCGATAGTTAAAGTAATTATAATTTTAAAAAATATAAATTTATTACTCCATCTTAGCGGACCAGAAATTTTTCAGAGTCCGTGTTTGCGTACTCGTGTTTAAAAGCTGCATGGAAGCAGATATTTTAATGTTTATGTATAATTACATGATCATTTTACGCTATCAAATTAAGTATAAGTACCTTGAGGAATATAGCGGTATGTAGGTAAAATTATATTTATTGAAATACAGCTAGACCTTCCTCCACACTCGAACAGGCATGCTCGACATAGCTTTCGTGTAAAGACATGTGTCTTTTTTAGTATATCTCCCGTATCTGATACAACTGAAGCCTGCTCCTAGCCGTCTACGGTATTTATGCTATCCCTTCCCCACCCTCCTTGACAGACCTGTCCGAGAACGTGCTCCCCCGTGACGTACACCCTCTGACGTACCTACTCCTGCCCTGTCACAGCCCTTCAACGCCCCTAATAGCCCGGACCTGTCACCACACGATCCTAGCCTCCTAAGTACCACCCGCAAGTGCTCCGACGCTAAAGAAAAAGGTTTATACAGTACGGAAATAAATAAAACAATTATTTACAACATGTATTTATTAAACGTAAATATTACAATACATAAAAATGTACAATATTATAATTTAAAAAACATCAGTAGTTTTTATCCAGCTGTTTTCAGATTTATCAAAACCCAACCACTTCACAAACAAACTATCATCTTTACGTCTTATTACTTTTTCTACTAAATAATCATTCGGGTACTTGGTAGGTTGAATTTCTTCCTCGTAGAATCCACCACGTATCGGTGAACCTCGTAAATCTTCCAAGTAGTAACATCTCGGACGGTAATTACGTATTTTAAAAATACGAAAGATCTCAGTCGACCAATTAGGAGTGTAACCTTTCTCAAATGTACGTTTATATTTAGAAATGCGTACAAATTCCCCAACTTGGGCTTTTGGCTTTTTAAACTCTAGTTTATTTATGTTAGAATAAATCGTTTTCAGGAGCGAGTTGTCTTTTACATCAGTCGGAGCCATACCAATTGTTCGATGTTTTCTGCTGTTATATTCATTTAATAATGACGGTAACATATCAATCCACTTATAACTGCCTTTTGCTGTGAACTCCCTCCACATAGCTTCTTTTAAAGTACGATTAAAACGTTCGACCACTCCACCTTTTATCTCGGTGAACGTAGAATAATGGTTGATTCCGCGTTTTTTCATAAGAGCGCGAAATTTACTATTATAAAATTCCTTTCCTGCATCAGTCTGTAAGTTCTTAGGTACGGAACTTAATTTTAAAACGCGCTCCATAGCTAAAGTCACATCATTAGCGTTTTTACTTTTTACAGGCTCTGCCCACGCTCGTTTAGAATAAACATCTATAACAGTAAGAAGATACTTATACCCACCATTCACTTTAGAATAAGGAATCATTTCAACCAAATCGGCCTGAAATAAGTCTAAAAGCCCTAATGTCAGAATACTTCGTCTAGGAAAAGTACGTCGCGCAGGCCTATGTAACTCCTTTGCAATGGCTCGACGGCTCATTTCGAGATGTATCCGTCTTCCTGTAGTTCTTCAAGTATGGATATTATTTCGTTTTGATGAGAAGTATTCCCTGCTTCTTTAGAAGCTAGCAGCAAGCGGAGACGATTTACCAGCTCATTCGGGTCATTCCAAAATATGTAAGACCGTTTTTTATTATCAAATAATTTACTAACTAATCCCGATCCTGTTACAGTACCTACTTCAGGGAACATTTTAGATATGACATCGTATTTTATATGATTCTCATCTTTAAACGAATTAGTTTTCGAACAGTTATTTTTGTAATGAGCACTTGTAGTTTTCAACATTTGCTTATATCGAT
Source organism: Bacillus rossius redtenbacheri (assembly GCF_032445375.1). Lineage (NCBI taxonomy): Eukaryota > Metazoa > Arthropoda > Insecta > Phasmatodea > Bacillidae > Bacillus > Bacillus rossius. The sequence continues at coordinate 10,184,809 of NC_086338.1, read as the reverse complement.
CTAAATCTTCATTAGTATATCGCTGAGGATCTTTAAGAAATAGCAAATCATAAAGTCCAGGTGTCCCGGTCGTAGTAAATCCTCCTATTTTAATATTATCACCTGGTAAAAAATGCACTTCTAATTTTCCCATATACCACTTCTTATTACGTTTAAAAACACCATAAGTAGGATCACCTTTGCGTGAAGTACATGACAAGTATGTAGAAGCATTTTCTGACGAACGTATTTTTTTATGCTGTACAAAATATGAAATAGGAACATCTTCTTCGTTTACGTGTACGATCTTCCGCTTTCGACGTAAGATTTTAACAGGTGGTTTTTCTTTAGCTTCAGTTAAAACTTTCTCAGTTTTAACAAGGGTAGGAGATATGTTTTCATGTTTTATATTATCTAAGCGCGAAGTAATTGGCTCGAATATTCTTTCATTAATAATATCACAACCTAATTTTTCCTTCTTAGCAAGTAAATATTTTTCACGAATACTCTTGATTATATCATGCAGCTCTTTCGTAGATTCAGACATGGTAATACAGTGCGGCTTAAACTAATCATCGTCCATTTATATACCTTTTATGAGACTTACTTTCTTCCCTTTTGAGGTAAAAGTTTAGAATCTTGTAAAGGCTTATTAGCCACATATTTTTCCAACTTATCCATGCGAACACTCATTTCGGACAGAAACTTTTCATGTAAATTCATAAAACCTTTTTCAATTACAGGTTTCATTTCATCATTTTGTTTAAGTATCGTTTCACGCATGTGTTCGCAGTGTCTAAATAATTCGTCATCATGACTCAGAGCCAATATTTTCTCATTTAAGTCATCCATTACAATTTCAAGTTTTTCGGTTAGAATTTCATCAAACACATTTCTTATGTTAGTAAACAAACGTACAAAATTTTCATTTTGTTTTTCATTCGTAGAGTCCACAACTAGTTTCAGCCCTTGTAGTGTTTGTGAGTTTATTTCCTGCACGTACTGTTTAGTGCTAGCATCGTTAGAATGTACAGGCTGTCCTAGATTGCGTAATAATTTACCATTTGCGGACAAGTTCCCATCTCGCATTTCTGTAATACTAATGTTTTCACGCACGCGTTTCATGGCACTATGTCCGAACTTACTTATGGAGTCAGTCATCTCTAACAATATACTGATCCAATTGCCTTCTGAAACGTCCTTTATATAGTGGAAAATCCTTGAAAATCGAGAGGAAACCGTACTTATCACTCCAACACACGGAACACATTTGTTTAAACTCGTTAAATGTCATATCGCTCGAAATGTGGTCTTCGTATGCATGTTTAAGGTTTAGATCATCCATTTTGAATAGAATAATAATGTTCGCATTATCTCTTAGAAGATGTTTCGGTATTCTGGAGTATGTTTGACACAAGTATATGCAATCTACGTGCGAGTGTCGACCCATTGAAAAGTATCTTTGAATATTTCCCTGCTTTTCGCTAGCCACATCGTCAAAAATAAAAACAGAGTTATGTTTAGCTTCTTCGGGGGGAATGATTGCATCGTTATGACTATAAGGATAGTACCCCATACCATCAATAGATTTTAGTATGTAACCGAGCCGTACATATTTAGGCTGTTGTAAGGATTTCGAGTAAATGTAAATGTTTTGAAAACGTAAACCATTCGGATGTTCTAGCAAGCTCATGAGCACACACGTTTTCCCGCACCCAGAGGGCCCTGCAATGATACATCTTACAGTATTTGGAAGTAAGCTGCCATGTCTACAATGTAGAGCACTACTATATCTTTTGTCGACTTCTGATATTTTCACAGGTAAAGTTAAATTAGGTTTTATAATTTTCATACCGCACCCTAAACTTTCAGTTATTACTTCATCAATGTTTGAAATATGATGATTAGTATTTGAGACATGAGTGTCAGAAATACTACACTGCTTTTGCTTATCCGTACAAGTAATACTATGTTTTCGCAAGTTACTAACTCTCTTGAATTCGCGGTAACATTTAGGGCATCGAAACACGCGGTACGAATAATTCTTTAAACACACGTGTTTTTCATGATGGGAAGCATTCTGTTTTAAACCAAAACATTTCTTACAGTATTTACACAAGTAAAACATTCTGACTCAGGTGATGTAACTACTTCAACAATTAGTTTGCAACTGATCAACACAGGTATATAAGGACCTGTATTTATATGTTTTCCTTCAGTAAGCTTCAATGACTTGTGAGAGTAAGTCTAAACTTGGTGGCGGATTAGTTAATAGTTTGATAAACAAACTACCATTCGAATTACACATTCCAGGTTATAACTACTGTGGCCCGGGCACGAAATCAGCTAAGAGACTTAGGCGAGGAGATAAAGGTGTAAACAGACTCGATAATTTTTGTAAAAACCACGACGTTGCATATAGTAAAAGCGTTGATTTAAAAGACCGGCACGAGGCTGACAAAATCCTATCGCAGGCAGCGGAGAATTTGTACAAGGCAGGCGATACTAAACTAGGCGAAAGGCTAGCTTCATTTGCTGTTTCGAAAATCATGAATTCAAAAGTGAAACTTGGTATGGGACTCAAGAGAAAACGAAAAGTCAAAAAAAATATTAAGAAACGAGTCAAGAAGGGCGGATTCTTACCATTTCTTCCCGCTATTGCCGCACTGGCCGGGTTGGTCGGCGCAGGAAGCGGAGTAGTTAGGGCAATTAATTCGGCAAAGACCAATAAAAAAAACTTGGAAGAAGCCAGACGCCACAACGAGAAGATGGAGGCACTGGCTGTAGGTTCAAAAAACGGACAGGGAATGTTTCTACGTCCATATACAAAAGGAGGCGGGAAAATAAAGAAAAAACCGCGAAAAAACCAGAAGTAATAAATTCAATATAGACTCGCGCATTATCAAACGCGGAATTAATAAAATACGCCCATAAACTAAAAATCAAGAACTTTAGAGGTGTGTTTATGAGAGATGGACTTCCATTAAAACCTAATGTTAACGAATCCTCTATTGTTAATTTAGATAGTAAAAGTAACGAAGGTACTCACTGGACGGCATATGTGAAACGAGGTAAAAAAGTAATTTACTTTGATAGTTTCGGGGATTTAAAGCCTCAAAGAGAACTCGTAATTTATTTAAAAGGCGTAAAAATATCATACAATTACAATAGGGAACAAAATTTTAACTCTGAAATTTGCGGAAAACTATGCTTAATATTTCTGTCGAAATATTCGTGAAATATTTCATGTAGCAGCCGCAGACAGTCACCAGTGTGTCGTCACCAAACCTTACGTGAAACATCTGCGCGACTAATGATAGTCTCCGCAAACTGGGGTGCGCATTCCGCAACTCTGACGTACACGAAATACGCACACGTTCCCCGACGAGCTGTGACACGCCAGGAGGTTATTTAACGACCTCTCTAACAACTTTCTGCAACCACAGCTTGCTACTTTATTTCCTAGAGTGCTGTGATACTTTGAAAACTCTACAGGTAAAACTTTTCACGTGTAAAAAAGTATATAAACAGCTGCATGTAAATTTATTAGTCAGTTAGTTACAAACATGAGTATTACGGCGATATTGTCTGGCACGAGCAGCGAATTAAGTTCTATATTCTTTCCACCAATACAACTGTACGGAAACTGGTCAGTTACGCTGACGGATTTACAAACTTTTAATTCTATAGCTAATGTCGACGAAACGAATAATGTTTTCAGATACAGACAGTCTGATGAAAACAATTTTAAAGAAATAAAAATACCCGTTGGATGTTACGAAATTAGCGATATTGAAGATTACTTAAAAAATATTTTACAACCGAATGAAACAATAATTCTTACCGGGAATATAAATACCATGAAAAGTATTTTAGTTAGCAGTTGCGATATAGATTTTGGAGGTCACAGTAGCATAGGATCGCTTTTTGGCTTCGAGCCTAGAATATACGAGTCGGGGAAAGTTCACGAATCTATTAATTCAGTAAATATTTTACCAGTAAATGTTGTTCGAGTAAATTGCAATTTGGTGGGGTCTTCCTTTTTAAACGGTAAACCAACTACAACGATACACGAGTTTGGAATAAATGTTCCTCCAGGCTACCGTTTGATTGAAACACCAAAAACTGCAATCTATATTCCGGTGATAGTTAAGTCAGTCAGTGAAATAACAGTTCAGCTCGTAGATCAAAACGGAAAACCAATACATTTTAGAGGAGAACAGATTACTTTGAGACTGCACTTGAAGAAAGATGGGAATTAATTTTAACAGAAAGTATAAAAGCGCGAACATAACTAAGAAAATAGTTAGTTTGCGAAAGAAGGTCAGAGGGTTAACAACTACTAATCAGACCTTTCTACGCGGTCTAGGATATAAAGTAAGCAAGTATGGAGTCAGAAATCCTCAATCTTAATGAGGGGGTTAGCTTTGATGATTCAATCACAAAGTCGGAGATACATAGCTACTCTCCTTATATTTCAGGACCGTATTTACAATCTTCCGAAGTTATAATAACTATTCAGAACGAAGATGTGTATACTCTTCCGAGTCAGTCTTTCATTCGAATAAGAGGTGTGCTTTTAAAGAGTAATGGTCAACACCCGACAACTACACGAATCATTCGAAATGGTGTTCTACACTTATTTTCTAAAATATCATATAATTTAAATGGGATCGAACTTGATTCTGTCAGGGATCCCGGAATTACAAGTACTATAAAGAATTATTTAAATCTTACGAGGAATGAATTGTCTGTAGCAAAGATGTCGGGTTGGGGTATCGAAGAAAATTTCAAAGTAGCTGTGTACGAAGGTGGTAGATTTGAAATTTGCATACCGCTAGCCACAATCCTAGGATTCGCAGACGACTACAAACACATCATAATAAACTCGAAGCAAGAACTAGTATTTTCTCTTGCAAATACATGGAATAATGCCGTACTAGCAGCTGAAGAAAATCCAGAAAATATGATTTTATCATTATTAACAATCGAGTGGATGATGCCACATTTGGAGGTTAAAACTCAAGAACGAATAAGACTGCTAAAGTTTGTAGAAAAGGGGAAAGATATTGAAATTGCTTTTAGATCGTGGTCGCTGGAAAGCTATCCGAGTTTACCTCAGTCACATAGCATAAACTGGAACGTGAAATCTATGTTTGGATCAGAGAGACCGCGATTCATTATATTAGGTTTTCAGAAAGAGAGGGAAAACACGATAACAGCCGATAAGTCTATTTTCGACCACGTTAATATAAAAAAATGTTAAAGTGTTTCTCAATTCTCAGGCATATCCCTACTTGGATTTAAATGCTAATTTTAATAATGGTTTGTTCCTAATGGCGTATCAAATGTATTCAAGATTTCAACAAGCATATTTTGGTAGACAAGCATCTGCTACACTTGACCCGGAAAAATATAAGAACATGGCACCCCTTCTAGTTTTTGATGTTTCCGCACAAGACGATCGTATTAACTCAAATATAATTGACTGTAGGATCGAAATTACAGCCTCTGAAAATATTCCTAGAGACACGAAAGCTTATGCTCTCATAATCCACGATCGTTTAGCCACAAATAACTCGAGGGATAAAATGGTTAAAATATTAGTGTGATTACATCAGTCGTGTCTAAACACCCGAGCGAGCATGTACTGTAACATACAAGCCTTCCAGTCCCAGTTTGGTATTGTAGTGAAAGAACTTAGTGTAACTTACAGCAACGGAAATTCAATTACCTGTGTATTCAAATCTCCATTTGAATGGAACGACTTGGACAAAAAATCAAAGTCTACAAACCAATGGCTTACGAAAAATTTTCATGGCCTCAGATGGGACGATGGCGATATTCCACATGAAGAAATTAAAAACTATTTCAATAAGATTTTATTTGGTGATGTACATGTGGCGGGGATCGAACAAAAACGCCTGTTAAATAAGTACTGTAAACCGGAAATTAACATAATAGATATTCAGAAGGAGTATGACTGTCCCTCGCTTGCACAACTTCGAAAAGAATACTGTGGGCAGGTTGAAACAAGCTTGCGGATGAATACATGGGTTCTGTGGAAATGGTGCCAAAAAAAAATAGTTCCGAGGTTATATATGGAAGCGAATTCAAAACGGATGAGTCAGTATCAGAATGACGTGTAACGTGCAAGGACTGAACTCACAGAACGGGTTCGTTCTTAAAGAACTTGCATTTACGGGTAAAGATGGTGTGACTACAGTAAAAACATTTAAGCCACCATACGACTGGAACTACCTTCATCAGCGATGCAAGAAAACCAACATTCGACTATCCTGCACTCAACATGGGCTTCGCTGGTGTCAAGGTGGACTTCCATTCCGCAAGATCGGTAACACTGTAAGAAATCTACTAAGTGGTACGATCTATGTGGCTGACCGTCAACAGAAGTTCTGGCTGCAGAAAATTTGTCGAGGTACTGTAAATAGTGTTAATATTGTCGACCTACAAAGCGAGTTTTGCTGCCCGCCACTTGCATACCTTGTTGTGAAATATACCGATAAATTACATGAATGTCAACGGCGTAAAAAGAGGTTGCAGTGTGCAGAGTGTAACTCGAAAGCTTTGGACGAATGGCTGGCCGATAAGCCGACTTGGGCTGTTTCTGACAACGAGGACGATTCCAGTTCCGACAATTCCATGGATGTGTCAGACTAACCTGATTGTGCAACGACAAAAAATGTGCTACGAAAAAACAATGTCTGCCATTCTAGCATTTGGGAAGTGCGGTATACTTACTGAACTCGACAAGACAGAAGAACTACCCTACTTACCTAAAGAATTTTTGCTGGTGTATGCAGCCAATCAAATAAAGTGGGTATTCGACTACTTGTCTACAAATTTGAAAAATGATCCGAACATAGTGGATTGCCTGCCATGCACCGAGTGTTTCGACAATGACAGGCCTGAACAAGACACACCTTCAACACCGCACAGTCGTGGATGGTGCAAGAAACTACATGAAATTATTTAAAATAGTGTGTATTACATAATAATGTCTCAGTACGTAAAATGTTGCGCTACAGTGAGGACATGGATTATGTGATTTTATTAAAGGGTCATAAAACCATTACTTATAGTGTGGATGGATATGTTGTGTTATCTGAACAATGTAATGATGGTTGTCATGTCGGCTACTTGCATGGAGAGAAATCAACAATAAAAATATTTGAAACTAAAACTTGCGATTCTTCTATATGTCCTGTGTTCAATATTAATTCCTCAAATAATGAACCTAATGCCGAAACAAGTTCTACAGATATTAATTGTGATTGTAACTGTCATCACCACTATCATGGTTTCTGTGAATGTATTCGACGACTACTTAACTATTTTTTCAAGCGATGAGTCATACAGACAGGTTCTAACCGGTTATATGTAAAAGCCGATCGGTATATGTAAAAAGCCGGTCAGTACGAGTTTGGAAGCCTCAGAATGCAGACGTTTCATCATGCTAATCCGTACGTTAGTGTGAAACAAGCTTTATCCCAGGTAAGCTATTCATACTGGAATGGCGGGGACTTAAAAAGCTATACGGAGACATGTGACAGTTTATTTCATACTTTGGTTTCCGATGACTTGACTTCATACGAACATTGTCAAAATATTGTTAGCTGCCAAATTTACGGACAGTGCCCTGTGTTTTACATGAGGGAACAAACAGTGCTACCGAGTTCTATCGATCAAGTAATTGAGTTTGCAAAAAATCAAGAAAGACTGCCTCTTCATTCTCCCGAATGTGCTACTATACAGTTCTACAATCCTGCAACAAACTGTATTACTACGAGCGAAGTGGGTATTCAAACCATGAAAGATCAAACTTCCAACATGCGAAAAGTGTACCAGAAAGAAAAGAATCCTCGCAAGCCTGCTAAAAACAATTTGAAAACTACAAGTACTTTCTTCGAACCAGCAGCCCTGCATACTGCGGATGTTCAACTGATTGTACGCAATGAAATGCAAAATATATTTAAAAGAATGTCGGAGTTAATAAATGTGGAATAAGTTTATTGTTTGTAAAATGTCTGTAATGTGTTCTTACTTTAAAATAAATGTATTAAACTTACCCGATTTATTTTATTTCCTTGCATTACCTGTATTATCATTTAGCTGCTCGAGTGTCGGCTGGCGCCACAAAGTCGCAGACCTTTTGTAGCATGTGCGTCATGACTGCAGCTCGAGTGCTTGGACTGTTGACGAGCTGTTCGTGGCAGGCTCAGACATTCCTGAGCACCTCATGGCGCCACAAAGTCGCGGACTAATGGACCTGCTACGACATGCACGGTCACGTATATTGTTCGGGCCCCCCTCAGCACTGCGAGACGACATTCCTGAGTGATGAGTCACGATGCATGCAGTGCCTCGCCGCCTTATCACCTAGGTCATTAGTGGTTTTACCCGACTCACCATTGGTAGGGTATCTGCTCCACACCTCTCATAGACCTGCCACGACCTGCGCATGAGTCATGCCGGGTTTTTCCGAAGACAAAGGTACTTCCCCTCCACATACTACATTCCTATTGGTAGGTTCGGTAAAAATACTCTGTTCCTATTGGCTGTATTGGGAGGTCCGCGACTATAAAAGGACAGGATTAGAGGGTCGGAGCTTCATTGTGAGTTTGGAGTTTGAGTGAGTTCGTGTGTGAGTTTCGCTGCTACCACGATTCCTACCGCCAACGCTACATCTCCTTCTACAGCTCCACTGCACCATTTTCTGAGGTATGCTACATGTTTCATTAGTTTCTCAGCTTAAACGTTTTTGTAGGTTATCAGCTTAAACTTCTTTTAGGTTATCAGCTAATTTTTTCTGTATACTTTAACTTTTATGTATGCTAGCAGGAATATTTTTTTCAGCTTTGGATTTTCGACTAACTGTTTCTCTGTACTTAAACTTTTGTATAAGCTAGCAGGAATATTTTTCAGCTAACTACTTCTCTGTACTTGAACTTTTTGTATAAGCTATCAGTAATATTTTTCAGCTAACTACTTCTCTGTACTTGAACTTTAGTGTATGTCAGCAGGACTTGGACTTAAACTTATGCGTGGGTAAGCAGGAATTGTTTAGCTTAAACTTTTAACAGTACTTTAAATATTCTAGCATTGTTAGGTTGTGCATTAGACTAGTTTTGAACATGTTTAGTTAACATTGAATAATTTTTCAGCTTTAACTTTAATCAGTACTTTAAATATTCTACCATTTTTTAGGATTGTACATGAAGGAGTAGCTTTGAGGTTATGTTTGTAACTTTTTATTTAGTAAAATTGCTAACAGTTTAGGCTAGTAAGCTTGAGGACTAGAGTTTTGAGGGCATGTTTGCAACTTTTTTTATTTAGTTAAGTACATAGCTATCAGTTTAGGTTAGTAAGCTTGATGGCTAGAGTTTTGAGGTTATGTTTGCAACTTTTTTTTTTATTTAGTAACATCGCTATCAGTTTAGGTTAGTAAGCTTGAGGACTAGGGTTTTTGAGGTTATGTTTGTTTTCGTGTTAACAGCTAGCTACATTGTTTATGTATTTTGTTATAGTTCTCCGTACGTCGAGCTTCCTTCGCGTGTTCCGTACGTTGAGACCGGACTACAGATAGCTGTGATTGCATCTACCACGCATAAATGTCGTTTCTGCCCTGCTGTGTTTTCACTGGGACACAACCGCTACCGTCACGAGCGTCAGTGTGCTGACAACCAGCTTCGTGACTTCCAGCAGTGCCACCTGTGTGGAAAGATGGTCACACGCACCGACAAGATGCAGCAGCATCTGGCTACATGTACCGGTGCTGTACCTACGACATCGGGCACCCGGTGTAGCTTCTGCTACAAGACCTTCACCTATGCTAATGATGCCAGACGTCATGAGAAGTCGGCTTGCGGACTAAACCCTAACCGCAAAACACATTCATGTGAAAACTGTGCTAAGGAGTTCTCCAGAGCAGATACTTTAAAAGCACATACCAAAGTGTGCAAGGGTCCTGCTCCACCTCCAACCAAAAAGCAGAGGATGGCAGCACTCAAGCCTGCAGTTACGCCCAAGCCTTCGACCAGCCGTACAAAGCTGGTTACCGGGGCTGGTTTAGCCAACACCCACGGCTTCATCATTGCCGAAGTGGGTTTCAAGGGTAACTTGAAGACGTACGTGGCAATAAATACAACAAGTTCTGCTAAGGACATTTGTGCATACCTGGACTCCATCAAGGCTAAAATAATAAGCCAACTTGTGGAGGAGATTAAGGAGAATGGTCCACTGAAGTTCAATATAGTGCTTGAGTGCGACTACGAAAAACCTATGGATGCCAGCGAAGACAAGAGGGCATTCAAAACCATGAATGCCCCTCTCTACGCAGTTCATGAGGTGGAGGAAGCAGTTACTGAATCCATCTCTAAGATCTGCAAGGAGGAGGAAGACTACATGGGAAAGGGATCCGGATGGACTTTGTCAGCAGTCAAGCGACTACAGCTTCGCATAAATAAGCTTGATCCACTCCGTGCCAGTTCCTACATAGAATTACCTACTTCCATCGAGGCGAAACATGCAATGATAAATCCACAAAACCTCGAAGATCACATGTGCTTTAAGTGGGCGATCCTTGTGAAGTATGTGGAAGGACGGAATCCAGAACGTGTTAACCAGCGCTACCGTGACCTGGAGGGGAAGTTCAACTTCAGCAACATTGACTTCCCTACTCCAATCAAGCAAATACCGCTGTTTGAAAAACAGAACCCCGGAGTCTCCATCAACATTTACAGTATCGACGAGAACCTGAATGTTGTTCCTGCACGAGTCGCTCCTGAAGAGAAAGAACATCATTTCGATCTGCTGCTCTTGGTCAGTGACAATTCGTCCTATTTCACATTCATTAAAAATTTTTCTGCCCTGGTTCGCTCCCAACTCACTACACACACTGAGGCTATTCATGTTTGCAAAAGATGCTTTAAGCATTACGATGATCGGGATAGGGTTACAGGACTCACGGGTCTTCAGTGTTTGGAAAAACACAGTGAGCTCTGCAAACAGCATGCTGCTGTTAGGATGGAAATGCCTCAAGTTGATGAAAATGGTCAGCCTCCTGTTCTGAAGTTCAAAAACTTCCACCATGCCGATAAGATGCCTATCGTGGTATATTGCAACTTTGAGGCTATTCTAGAGAAAATCCATACATGTCACCCGAATCCTGATGCGCCATACACGCTGCAGTATCAAAAGCATAAGGCATATAGCTACTGCATTTACATGAAAGTGGATAACACCATCATCCCTGCACACCTCACTTCTTCACTTCCTTCACAGCCTGAAGTGTATAGGGGTTGTGACGCAGAAGATAAGTTCATTTCTCGCATTGTGGAAATTGGACATGATGTCCAGAAAATCTTTTCCACATCTGTTCCAATGACTCCGCTCACGCATGCTCAAAACACCGCTTTTCTGCAAGCAAGATGTTGTTGCTACTGTGGAGGAAAGTTCGGAGGAAATTCAAAGAAAGTCCGTGATCATAATCACTTCACCGGCGAATTTATTGGGCCTGCATGTAATGACTGCAACCTTCTCAGGCGCAGACCAAAAAAGTTGATTGTGTTCTTCCACAACCTGGCCTACGACCAGAACTTCATTATCAGAAAGTTAGGGTACGACACTAAAGAAATTTTCATAATTCCGAATTCAGAGGAGAAGCTGATAACTTTTTCTAAGAAGTTACATGATAAGTTCAGCATTCAGTTTGTAGATACGTTCTGCTTCATGAGTCGTGGTCTCGCTTCGCTCGCTGAGTTCTTGCCTGCAGACAAATTTGTCAGTACTGCTGAGTTTTTCGCTCCTGATGAGCTGGAATTGGTTACCCGCAAAGGAGTATTCCCATACGATTTTGTAGATTCTTTTGTTCGACTAGACGATACTTGTCTTCCACCTATCGATGATTTCTACAATAGTCTGACTGATTCAGGGATTTCAGAGATGGAGTATGCTCATGCAGGGAAAGTCTGGGACACGTTTCAGTGTGCTACTTTGGGGGAGTACGCTGACTTGTACCTAAAGACAGATGTCCTGATCCTGACGGATGTGTTCGAGAATTTTCGCAGTCTTTGCTTGGACACGTACAGTCTAGACCCCTCGCACTACATTTCTTGTCCAGGATTCGCTTTCGACGCGATGCTTCGTACCACAGGTGTAAAACTCGAGCTTCTGACAGATTATGACATGTACATGTTTGTGGAAGCAGGTATTCGCGGTGGTGTAGCGCAAAGCATCAAGAGGCATTGTGTGGCTAATAACACCTACGTGCCTGAGACATATGATGCATCCAAGCCATCCACCTATCTGGAGTACATTGATGCCAATAATTTGTATGGGTGGGCAATGTCTCTGCCGCTCCCCATTCGTCATTTCAAATGGTCAGATACATCCATTGATGTTATGTCTGTACCGGATGATTCTCCTATCGGGTACATTATCGAGTGTGATGTGGAGTACCCTCCCGAGCTCCATGAAAGTCACAAAGACCTGCCGTTTCTTCCCGTGAATCAATGTCCGCCTGGCTCAAAGCAATCGAAACTCATGACAATGCTGGAAAATAAGGAACATTACATTGTACACTACAGAAACCTCCAGCAAGCAGTATCACATGGGTTGATGGTTACTAAGATACACAGAGTCCTTCAGTTTGAGCAGTCGGCATGGTTGGAGCCGTATATTCAGCTCAACACCAACAAACGCAAAGCAGCAGCCAACGAGTTCGAGAAGGAGTTCTTTAAGTTGGCTGTGAACTCCACGTTCGGGAAACTTATGGAACAAGAGGCGGAGGCTCAAAATGGAGCTGGTGTGCTCCGAGAAGAGATTTAAGAAACTGGTGTGTCGCCCATCCTTCAAGGACCGCACGATGTATGAACCGAATTTAACGCTTGTCCACCTGAACCATGAGACCATCATTTTTGACAAACCGATCTATGCCGGACTAGCAGTACTCGACCTTTCCAAAACACTTATGTACTACTTCCACTACAATACTATGAAACCCCGATACAATGATAATATTCATCTAGCATACATGGACACCGACAGTTTTGTCTACGTGATCCATACACAGGACTTCTACCATGACCTCAAAGCCGACTTCACATTAATGGCGAAGTTCGACACAAGCTGCTACTCTTCCGACCACCCTTGCTTCTCCCCAGTCAACAAAAAGGTTGTTGGCAAATTCAAGGACGAGTGTGGAGGAGAAGTAATGAGCGAGTTTGTCAGTCTACGGGCCAAACTCTATGCCTACAAGTGCGGTGGCAAGGTCGAGAAAAAGGCCAAGGGCATCCAGCGTTGTGTGGTCAAAAACCGCATCACATTCGGTGACTACCTGGATGCCCTGCAAGACCACCGCACAAGGAGGGCAGGCGTTAGAGCCATACGGTCGAGGCAGCATGTGCTGTATAGTGAGTATAGTAATAAGCTGGCCATCACGTGGGAGGATGATAAGCGACGTATCTGCGAGGATGGTATCCGCACAATCCCCCACAGCTATATAGGAGACGACGAATAATTTTTTTCTGCAAAATAGTTTGGGTTATGCTGTTTCAATTTGTTCTATAGTTTCAGTTTTTTTTTGTTGTATAGTTTCAATCTTTTGTATAGTCTCAATTTTTGTTGTATTGTTTCCATTTCTGTTGTATAGTTTCCGTTTTTTTGTTTTATAGTTTCCGTTTTTTGTTTTATAGATTCCATTTTTTGTTTTATAGTTTCCATTTTCGTTGTATAGTTTCCATTTTTGCTATATGGTTTCATTTTTTGTTGTATAGATTCGTTTGATGTGTATGTATTTTTCTTTAATCCAGAATTTGTTTTTGTAGCGTTCGAGGTTATTTAAATAAATATGATAATACCTACATACTGCTTATTATTTAAAATATAGAACCTTTATTCCTCAAGGTACTTATACTTAATTTGATATCATAAAATGGTCATGTAATTATACATAAACACCTAAATATCTGCTTCCATGCAGCTTTTTAAACACGAGTACGCAAAACACGGACTTGTTTAGAAATGATATTATGCACAAACACCTAAATATCTGCTTCCATGCAGCTTTTAAACACGAGTACGCAAACACGGACTATGAAAAATTTCTGGTCCGCTAAGATGGAGTAATAAATTTATATTTTTTAAAATTATAATTACTTTATCGCATCCGCAGCAATGAAATAATAACATATATGTTAGTTAAAACCTGTAAATGATTATGCCTTTAAGAATAAATGGTTGTCACAACAACAAAATGACTGAGGATTTTATGGTCTATAAGGATCATAACAACATTGGTACGGGATAGAAAGTCGGCCTTACATACACTAAGGTGCTTTAGGATGGTGATGACATCATCGGATGAAATCAATATGGCGGAATCCAGGATGGCTGCCTCCAGCAGACGATAATGGTTTAGATTATTGTTTTTATAATAAATTTATTTTAAAGATGGTGGTGTTACGAAAAATTGCGACAGGGATGAGTGGGGTGTTCGATGATGTAATCGTAATGTAGAAGAGTGGGGCGCTCGATGATGTAAACGTAATGTATAGGAGTGTGGTGCTAGATAATTGTAACATTTAATTAAAATTAAATTATTAATTTTTATTTTTTTTAATTAAAATCGGATAATAAATAAGGATTTTCAAGATGGCGGACATGACGTCATAATAAGGTGGAATGTTCTAGAAATCAAAATGGTTGTCGGGGTCAAAGGTTAAAGTCAAATCCAAGATGGCTGCTGGAAGTGACGTAATCCAAGATGTCCGCCGGAAGTGACGTAATCCAAGATGGCGGTCGGAAGTGACGTAATCCAAGATGGCGGTCGGAAGTGACGTAATCCAAGATGGCGGTCGGAAGTGACGTAATCCAAGATGGCGGCCGGAAGTGACGTAATCCAAGATGGAGGTCGGAAGTGACGTAATACAAGATGGCGGTCGGAAGTGACGTAATCCAAGATGGCGGTCGGAAGTGACGTAATCCAAGATGGCCGCCTCGAATCCCCGAATCCCCAGCCATCAGCCGATGCACCAGGACATACCAAATACACCTACTGTTCAACTAATACATGACTTGTTCTAAATGTTCCTACTGACTGGCTACTGAAATTTTTAGCTGGGATCACATCCATTAATACAGATGACTACATTCTTAATTCGAACGAGTACGTCGTTGCCGAAAAGCCTCTTAGCGCAGAGGACGCCGAGAAGACGTGGTAAGTAGCCGAGGTCCGAGTACTAAGTGCGGCGATGGCGGACAAAGCTCCTAATTAAAACGGGCGCGAAGGCCCTAGGGAAAAGGAGGGAGAAGGTTCGGCTTTGGAGCGAACATATCCGGAGGTGCCCGACGTGGTCGTAGCACGACTTCAGTTGTTCGCGCCGAAGAGCGACTGCCGCTCTCTACCGGCGGGCACAGAAAGCAACATACAATCGACTATTACAGGCCGCGAGGAGGAAGCATAAGCCCTTATGGCGTAGCTGGTGGTACTCTGGTGGCCTAAAGGGGACATCAAGGGGGGAGTTAACAAGATCGCCCACAGGTGTCGCGGGCATCAGCTCCACGAGCTGGCGCCAAGAGAAGACGTTACAGTTTCTGCCGCTAGATTTCGGGGGGTGGGGGGGGGCGGCTATTTAGGGCAAGGGAGAATGTCCTTGGAGTAGGCCACAGCCTTGGTGGGGTCACGTCAGGTCAATGGTCCTAGGTTAATTTCTCAGAACTGAGGGGTGGGGAGAGGGGGGGGGGGCAGAAAAGTGCAACGACGCTGGGAACGAGCGTCTACGGGAGACTCGTTCGTGCCGAGACTCGCTACTCTCAGCAGGTCTCTGAGAAATAGAGCTTGCAGGCCTGAAGCTGCTCTATGCAATTTTAGTCATGCGGGAATTAATATTACAAACCCGGGACGTGACTGCAGGCGAGAGAAAATTCAATCGGGCTGCCAACATCCACATTCGACTAGCAAAATATCAGATAGGTCCCTGAGAAAGGTGCTTCGGTCCACTGGCACAAAGTTAAATTACGTGGCGTACACCAGCCTAACAAAGAGAAAAAACCCTATTGTAACCAAATTGTATAGAAAATAAAGTTTCCAAAAATAATTTAAAATTATAATAAAAATAAAAAAGTGCTGAAATTCCTAATTTCCGGCACATACTCCTCTGCTTGAATGCTTAGCATAGAGAAAAAAACTGCAACAATGATATTCTATGGTTGGGCTAGTAACCAGGTTCCCCTGTATCCTACTACTTACAACAAAAAAATATATTGATCATTTCGAAGGTGTATTATAATTATCTAAATTACCCTTAACGGTGAATGATGTAATGAGGAAAGTTGATCTCAGATGTTGGGAATGGTGTCATGTGACAAAAACTCTAAACATGGGCGCTGTGAGGCGGGCCGAAAACACTGGGCCGGAACTGGAACTACTTGTTCCGTTGGGTGCCAGTAAAGAAAGGTGGGGATTTGTGTACCCCTGAAAATAATGAAAGTGGGAATGTAAACCCCTGTACAATAGCATTTCCATAAGAAGCCGAAGGTATTGGGACTCAGTCCTGCACAGTCAGGCGATGGAGAAGACGGTCGAATTTGCTGCTTGCCCGAAGGCAAAACAGAACCTCAGTCCCAGAGTGACACAGGACCTAAGGGTGGAATTTCCTTGGCGGAATTTTAAACGATTGGGTATGAAAAATCCAAAAGATCAACAATCAGTAGGAATGAATGAATTTAAAAATATTAAATATTCGATACATT
The DNA here is from genome assembly GCF_032445375.1 of Bacillus rossius redtenbacheri. NCBI lineage: Eukaryota > Metazoa > Arthropoda > Insecta > Phasmatodea > Bacillidae > Bacillus > Bacillus rossius. Next base: position 10,168,057 of record NC_086338.1, on the reverse strand, counting down.
TAGAAATTTCAGTGCATACCACTCTTATGTTTAATATAATTAACTAATATTTATTATTTAAAAGATTTCTCTAAACAAAACGATAAATTAACGACTCTTCGCACTCAAATTTAAATTATTTAAAGAAATGTAAAATGCAATCAACCAACAATTATAAATAAAAGGGGATAAATTATAATGGAGCTGTTAGATCTTCCATGACTGCTGATAGGCTTCGCACTGCCTGAGAGGGGGTTTGAACATAGGCCGTCCGAAGATGAGTGGTGTGAATGTAACCCAAAGAACACTCGAAAACGGTCATGAGATATTTCACTCAGAGGACCAGGTCATGGCTCGTTGGCTCAGAGGACCCATACTTTTGTGCCGCTCGGTGGCTAGCTTGACCTAGCTCCTATTTTAGAAAAACACATAAAAGAAACCAGTCTGCCATCTGGAAGTCACGTAGCTCTTACTTAAATAAAGCATCTCATCGTTAACGATGTAAAAGAAATACAACTTTGGGGTAGAATGCAAAAGAAAAAGAAAAATGGCTAGATGTGACAGCTTTAGTGCTCAAACTCTATGTACGTCGCTGTACATCACATTTACGTACAAGGAAAATAAAGAAATAAACATGTTAAAGTATTAACGCAACATCAGTACAAAAAAACACTACAAACATTCTTGCTTACTTTGCGAACTATGATTATTAAATAAAATGGGGGCGCGTCGTTTTGCCTAAAATCGTTTTGCCTAATCGTGTTTCCCCACCTTCGTTTTGCCTAAAATTTGTTTTGCCTAAAGTCATTTTGCCTAAAGTCATTTTGCCTAAAGTCATTTTGCCTAAAGTCGTTTTGCCTAAAGTCGTTTTGCCTAAAGTCGTTTTGCCTAAAGTTGTTTTGCCTAAAGTTAGTTGGCCTAAAGTCGTATTGCCTAAAACCATTTTGCCTAAAATCGTTTCGCCTAAAGTCGGTTTGCCTAAAAGTCATTTTGCCTAAAGTCATTTTGCCTAAAATCGTTGTGCCTAAAGTCGTTTTGCCTAAAATTATAATCGCATGCTTAAGTTCCCCTAAAGTCGTTTTGCCTAAAATCGTACTGCCTATAATTCGTTTTGCCTAAAGTCGTTTTGCCTAATGTCATTTCGCCTAAAGTTGTTTTGCCTAAAGTTTCAGCACTTCGCTTTCTTTAACAGACAGTTAACTTGCCGAGCAGTCGTTTTGCCTAAAATCGTTTTGCCTAAAGTCATTTTGCCTAAAAGTATTTTAGTATATTCTTGTTCCATATAATGTGTATAAATACATTACAGCCACTTGTAACTCTATTCGTGGATTCTGGAACTACTACCGAAACATTGTGAGAGGTTCGACATTCTGCTACAAGAGTGGAGGGTGTTCAGTATCGCCTGCATCTTTCAAGGAGGAAGGGTAGTTCGTTTTTGAGACAACAGGTAGTGTGTCGCTCATCAAGTATCGTCTGCATCTTTCAAGGAAGATGGGTAGTTCGTTTCCGAGACAAATAGATAGTGTGTCGCTTACCATTACTATTTATCGTCTTTTAAGGTTGCTTCCTTCTTAAATATTTGAGCGCAGTTGTCCCATCTACGCAATGCATTCAATGCTGCGAAACGCACCACGTCTATACTAATTACTCGCAAACAAGATCTGTAACAGTGGGGTATTATTACGCGATAAAATACAAATAATAAATCTACTAATTTCATGTTGTACATTTTGACTGCAAATTAAGTAAACTGAGTAACCACGTTCTGAAATGCGCTTTTTCGCCATTTTCACAACTTTTTTTCTATTTAAATATATTATACGGAAAATGTAAAACATGATTTTTTCCCCTTTCGTGGAAAAAAAAATGTTATTAACAAAACATTTATTTACGGAGACACGCATATACGCTTAACTAGGAAAGACCCTTACGTATAAAGTATTACTGTTTTTGAAGGAATATTATACACTCCTGCGCTATTATTTATAACTTAGGGTAGATACTACGACAGTTTAATTATACTAAAACTGGTAATATTTTTGGAGTCCTAGAAGTACCTATATTTAGTGGTTTAATGTTTTCAGAGAAAAATTTTTAATAGAATTTCTTGTATGACTTATTTATATATTTTTTCTGAGTAATATGTAATAAATACTTTGAAATCATAGGAAAGAAAGCGATATGGTTAGTGAACGAAACGGAAACTTGTTTAATAAAACATGTTGTTCGGCAACTTATCATTTCATGGAATTATTATTATTATTTTAAATCCACAAAGAGTTGTTTGTGGTAATGTTGTTGCCTTTGTATCGCTGTGACGCCTTTACGTTGAACTTCCCCTTCCAAAGATACTGCAAGCCTATAACATTTTGGTTTAGTAATTTTTATGAAAATAATCTGAAGACGAGTTTAAAAATAACACAAACGTATACAATAAAGTTTACTTCTGCTATGTATGTTTGCTATAATCAATAAATTTTTATTGCGTTAGCAACTTGACTTCACCTAAGCCACTGACAAAACCTGATATATGTTTCAGAAACGGAATAGCCCTTATTAGCCTACTTTACTCTAAGAAAATTAGTATAAACTAATATATCGTCTTTAGTCACACCGCATATCTGTATGTATATTTATACTAAAAATATTTGTAAAATAATGATAATCACTAGAAAATACGCCTATGTTTAACCAAATGCTGTGCAGATCAATACCGGCCACTATGTTTTATACGTTAGGAAAGTGAGTGGAACCACCGCTACTAGCACTACCTCTTGTTGCTGGATGCAATATAATTCGAAATAATGCTTTGTTATAGCACTTTAGAGATTTTTAATCGCGTTTTTCAGGTACTTTTGATAATTTAAAGTCCAAATAAGGCTAGAATAATGGTAATTAATAATCTTTCTTTTGTGTTACATGTAAATTCACAGTAATTTTAGTACACATTTTCTGAATTCAACTCTCGACTTTTCAATGTAAACGAATACGGCGAAACACCTAACTTCATCCACATACCGCTAGGATCGCTGTTCAAAGTAGTTTCCGCTACTCTTGCCGAATTTCCGGTATTGCTCTGTATTGTATTTGGTTTACCTCATTCGGCAATGAAACGTATGATTTTATGATATGTAGTTTTTCATGATTTATGACGTATTTTCACATAGTTTTTTATTTTTAATTTAATCGGAAATTTTTTTACGTCTGTAATTTGGTTACTCTATGTCATTTAAGTATGCCATGGTTCCAGGTACTAAGCAATTTAAAGTAACGATGATGTACTTTTACAGTATTTTTTTATTAAATAATTTGTTTCATGCAATCCCTGTTTTCACACCTTTAAATGATAGCGTAGTACGCCACCTTGGTTGTAATATGGAGCAAAATAAGTAGGCCACGTAGCGCGACACTTGAAGCATTTTATTGTGAAATTTAAGTAATTTGAGTACCTACTAGAAATGCGTATCGTCCCAGAACAGTTTTCAGAAATGTGAGCTACATTGTGTAGTAAAAGAAAGTAGTTTTGAAATGGTAACCTATAAATTTATATTAAGAGAATAGATTTGGTTAACCACTTTTAATTATTTTAGTTAGCTTTGCTTAAGCCAGCCTGCCTGAAGAGAATCTACGGTGATTTTTTTTAAGAGAATTTAATTTCGGTTTATATTGGATTCATAATTGAGAATATTTTCAAATTAGTGAGAGGAGGTTGTATTTGTTTTGCTATGATATTGACGATCCTACCATGTCACAAAAACTCTGATAATAATGATAAGAATTAATTGCTTGAACCTATCAATATTATAGTCTACTTTATTTTGATTTAAAAACCTTAGATGTTTATATTACTTCTATAATTACGTCACATAGATTTTTAATTCTGTTAATTGCTATAATACCTGTAAACCTGTGCTATTCGTTTTATTTCCAATACATTAAAAAACATTGTAATAAATAAATTGCCATTATATTACATTTATTATTACTGTAAATGGGAGACTTGGTCTTTTCCCTTTAGTATAGCCGTGCGAAGTCGGGTCGGTCAGCTAGTAATATAATAATATAAAGGTGGAGGTGTTTCGAGTACTATGGCACTAGTTCCAATTTTGAGAAATCAATGTGTTTAGTGAGTAGGTAAAACTAAACGAAAGACAAAAATTTTACCGTCTGTTTATACAAGTACATATATAGTTATTTAAATATGATAAAGAACAACTAAAATTCTTTCAAAAGAGCCATACGCCAGCGACCGTATGTTACTGCGACGCCATTCAGATTTCACTCTAAATTTCTTTTGAACTTTTGAGGCTAAGTTATAATGTAAACTACGTGGTTTTAGTTTATTTAATCTTCGACACATTTGTGACTCTGAGTCCTAATATATTTACTTATATTGTATAAAACACTACATATTATAACTTGAACAGTGAAAAAATATATTGTGATTATTATTTTCCTGTTTATATATTATCGCTGTTACATCTCTTTACATTTTGGTTTTATTTAGTAAGAAAATGTAAGTATTAGAACTCTGAGTCACAACAGTGTCAAACAAGTTATGATATTTTCAATCCATCACCTCTTATAAGGACCTCGCCAAAATACATAACATTATATTTTTACTATATATGGACCTTTGAAAAATGCGGAACTGTCATATAGGAGATGCACACTTTTAGATATTACCGAGCACTTATCTTTAATTCTGCATGGCAACGCTTAAAATTAACATTAAATAACGAAGAAATTATTCTTAAGTTATTTACAAGTAGACTTACCAATTCCTTAAGTACTTCATGTTGCACATATGTATTTCCACCAAGCACCCTTCTTAAAAAAATTTAAGACACTAATATTAACGTAATAATATTGTTTTGGTATTTTCAATATTATCTACAACATGTCCAAAGTAATACCATCCTCGTTGTCCGCATCACTATTTTATTACATGCTCTACTTAGTTTAAATACTAACAAGTGAAAATTGAATATTTATAGGAAATAACAGTGTTCTGGTGTAAACACGCATATTCAAATACAGCTTACATTTTAATTCATATTATAATTTATTTGTTTAAAGCAAGCATATGCCGCTTTCAAATTAATACATGTTACAAATTATTCTTAAATAAATTAGATAACAGAAAAATTTGATCTAAAGATTCAGACACCTGTTTTTTGCTAGGCTGAAAGCTATTTTATCTTGTAGAAAATATTGAAGTTGTAACATCTTCAGAATTACTTGTTCACAATGAAATGCATAGGCCTACTTTGGTTTCAGAACAGAGTTTAAAAGCTTGGGAGGTAAGTAGCTGAATTAAAATTTGACGTTGTGGCCCACTCAATATTCGGGATAAGCATTTGGCGTTGTAGTTATTATAGACTTCAGCGTTGTTGTCAGTTAAGGATTGGCCGTTGAGGGCAATAAATTAATGATTCGGCTTTGGGGTAACTTCATTATTCGATGTTGAGGTCACTTTATGATTCGGTGTTGAGGTCACTTCGTGACTCGACGTTGATATCACGTCGTGATTTGGCGTTGTGGCCAATAAAGCATTCGGCGTTGTTGTTGACTACGGTACAACTACCTTTTATGATTACATTTTTCGAAACCTTTTAAAACATTTTATGTTATTTAATTATTAACTACCATAAAATAGTTTTACAATTAAAAAGTAATTATTATTAATTATTCCAAGGTCCCCTTTTACTGGCACTAGGAGTTGAACAATAAACCCTGCTAGCAAACCATGGGCACCACAAAGCTATAGTAAAACGAAAATAATAATACTTAAATATACGATGGCTGAGTACCCATCAGTTTGGTAGAAATATGCTTGAAGGTTTGTTATTTTGAAAATAAAAGTGTCTTTCTTAAATCAAAACGTAAATGTCGAATACCATATAACTAATTGCATGACTGATTTGACGCGAATCGATTATGTAATGTTAAAAACTAGAAACCCGCCCCGGCTTCGCATGGGTAGCAGAGCACATATGCCTACATAAACGGAAGTTATGATCCTGATCCAGAAAGGAATATGCATACAAAATTTCAAGTCAATCAGACGTATAGTTTTGGAGATCTCGTGATGGGTCAGTGGTATTTCGCTTATATTTATAGATAGAGATACGGAAATTTCGTGCATTCGTTTAGTCGCAAGTTATCATGTAAACCTTCACACTCTCGCACTTTGTTCACGATTGGACCGCAGTTATTTGGGCACGCCCCTCTACGACCGTGAGCCAACTATGCCCAGCCAGGAGTGAAGTAAGCGAGTCAGGCAGGGCCAATTGACCAGGACAAAATTGTCCTCGCTAAGAAATCAACCAATTGGATAGCAAACGCGGGTTGCGCACACCTATGACTTTGAATTATACCCTGAGTCCAGACGAATCTACGAAATTTCCGGGTCTCTATTTATAGATTATGGCATAGTCTTAATTTTTGAGACGAATGATTACAAAATAAGACGAAAATAATACATCGGTGTCACAATTAAAGGTGGTTTAACGTAGATAAATAAACGAAACATTATAGTTGGCCGAAAAGTTTAACATAATTGCCTCATATTCTGAAATCTTATAGTGTTGTATTTTGTTGCATTACTTGACTACAAAATTTGTCACAAGTAGGCTGTGGAGTTCTCGTGTTATGAAGTAAAAGTTTTATATTATATGTTTAAGTATCTTAGAATCTAGTGAATTAATAAATTTACGTAAATAACAATTTCGTTATAGAACAGTGGACTGGTTGTTAAAATGTGTCAAACATTTCAGGAGATTTGATATTAGCGACATCATTTAAAATAGTTCAATATTGAAAGAAAAAAAAGAGAGAGAATGCATTATCTTCTTGTTTCTCATAAAGTTATCTTTTCTGTATTATATTTATTTAAAAACTAAATTTGCTGCGAGTATGGCGTATAGCTCCCAATAAATTAAATAGGTTAAAATTTGTGTAATGGTTCCTGCGATATTATATGCTGCAACCGAAACGCTGAATAAACAAATACGTATTACTGAAAATGTTTCTAATAACCATATTTTGGTGCGAAACACTTACTTTGGACAGGTATCCGGATTTTTCCCATTGGACAACACAGGTTAGTCATTCGAAATAGCTACCTATCCGGATTTCAGTAATGGGGAAACTAACGCCTTTAAAAATTCTGAAATATGCCTAACCAGAATAAGTTCCCTATACGGATATTTACATCAGTACAATAAAAATCAGACGCCAGGAAAGGACAGCTATCCGATTTGTAAAGGTCACTAATTTAGAGTTTCGTGACTTGGTGCCAAATTAAAATAGCCAAATAGGACACTTATCTGGATGTTAACTCACACGCCACAGTTTTCAAGAAATTGTTCGCTTTGCTCACATATTGTATTAGGTTATTGCAGATTGTGCCATGTATAAAAAAAGTCGAGCTTTTGGTTAACCGTAAGCGGTAAATAATAATAATAATAATAATAATAATAATAATTTACACCTGCAATTGGGCTTCCGCCCGGTGGTAAGGAGTTCCCACCCCCAACTACCCTCACTCCTCCCCCCTCTGGAGCCCCTTCGTAAGTCCTTCCCTCCTCCCAGATCCAGTGTCCTCCCCTCAAGTTCGTTCCACTCACGCCCCGTCCTCACAAGGAATACCTGTCTTCCTCTCTCTGTCCGTCTCCATTCTCTCTGAATCTTCCACTCATGATCCCTCCTTCCTCGATACAGCCCTCTGTGCAACCTAGCTCCCAGCTTTCCCCAGCCCCCCTCCCCCCCACGAATTACCTTATTCATTCTCACCAGCCTTTCCACCTTCCTCCTTTCTTGCAGTGTGTCCCACCCCAGCTCCTTCATCATCACCGATGGTCTGTGAGTTTCCCCCATCCTGCCTTCGCCTTCCCTTCTCCTCCACATATTCATTACCCATCTAGCTGCCTTGCGCTGCACCCTCTCCAACTCCTCAATTTCCTTCTCCACATAGGTAGATTACTAATCCCCTCGGTTTTATTAAAGTTGATTTCTAACGCGCCCAAAGTTTTCGTGTTTTGCATTTCCTCGTTCCATGATGCATTATCCGGAAACTTTGAGATATATCTTCCAATGTCGACGTTACTAGCAATAAACTTGTGCTTAAATTCCATTTTCAAGATTTGTTTAAATATATTTGGCATTTACGTGGGCTAATAGTTGTGAATTTTATGTTTACATACTTTTTAAAGAGGAATCGTCACCTTAATTTCGTCCTCGTGGTTTGTCCTAGTGGTTCGTGTTTTAAAAACAAAAAATATTTATTTAAACAGACTCGTGGTTTTCAGAATGACTCGATGTCACAGTGCGGGTTAATGTGTCTGGGTACCGTAAAGGCCCTGCTACAATTGACTTGTCCAATGCCATGTCCGTTGGACACAACTCACCTATTGGTCCACGAAACCCTGTGACGTCATATTTCTTGTCCCTTCGTGATCAAGCAGTTGGCGATCTTTTATAATTTTGTCCCTTATTGAGTTTTCCCATGCAAGAAAATTAAGTTTGAAAACATGCAAAAAATTTAAACAATCATAAATTATTTTAAAAAAAAACGTAAAATGTCTACAGAGGATCACAAACCACGCGGGAAAAATAGTAGTATACAAACAATAAAAACAAAGTGAATTGTGTGATTTGACCATTATGTACCGAAATTGGAAATAGGTCACGTAATTACTTTGCCATTGAAATGTCAGTGTACCGAGCTACCTTTCAAACAGAATAAGCTTGGCAATATTCACATCATCTATATTTTTAAAGCGATTTTGTGGCCTCTAAAATATCTACTAGTATTATAATTTTTTAAAGGGATTTGTGGCCTCCAACTTTTGCAAATGGCCACAACACATCAGACAAATGAAGAAGGAAATATTAAAATGTCGCTCAAAACTACTGCACCCTTGTGTTGGTATTTGAAATGTTTACAATTGGACAACTCGGGACATAACTGTTGTGGCAGCATATTTTCGTGAGAGGATGAGACCAAGAGACCAAGAGACATGGCAATTGTAACTGGGCCTTATTAAAAATAGGCGAAAATTCCAATACTGCATTTATCTGACTGAAACTTCAGAGTAGCGGCTATTTTCCGTGATATTCTTTTGGTTTAAAATAATAAATTATTCGCCCAGACCATTTGCGCAAAATTAATTTCTTCCGTTTAATTTTTATAGGATTCAAGGGTTCAAGTTTTTTCCGTTGTCTCATAAGAATAATGCCCCCTCTACACTTAGTCCGAACGTTCGCGAACGTTCGCGAGCGCCAAGTGTGGAGGGGTGGTTGGCATGTGATGGCTTGTGTTCGTGTTAGTTCGTGGGCGCTCGCCGCGGTGTCGTTTTTTTTTTTGGAACAAGTCAATGGAAGTTGGGCCAACGCCCGTAATGTGTGCAGCTACACTTGGCCTGCAAGCGGTAACCCAAGAACATGCAGCGAAGTTATCTTGGTGTTTATATTTTCTTGGTAAACAACACAGAGTAAACTATAGCTGCCTGCAGTGTACCGTAAGTACATCAATACTCTTTATAGCAGACACTTTCAGTTCATTCGTGTCTGATTCATCTAGTTCGCTTCGGCATTGGGAATCGCGTTTGCAGGCCAAGTGTGGATGGATGGTTCATTGGCATCTGAAAAAAATTCGTCTTTGTTCGCATTCGTGTTGAAATTCGAGTTAGCCTGTCAAGTGTAGAGGTAGCATAACATATGCCCGTGTACTTCTGCTCCCTCCTTTTTTTCCACCGCTTTTTCGACACTTCTTTTAGGCCAGCGGCTGTCCTAAGTGCCTGGGTAGATAAAAAAAATCAGTAAAATCATAAAAAGTGTAAATAAATTAAATGAGCTTAAATCTAGCACCAAATTTTGTTCTTGATAACGTATGTGGAATTTTGCTCGTCTGCCTCCACTATAACCACAGTTGCTCTTCGGCAATCTCAATTACCAAGAACCGTAATCCCATTTCCTACCTCGTCCATTCCTCTCTGTACTATGGTGATGACATTCATGCTATTCACTTTAGCATTATATAGACATAGAAAATTTGTGCTTACAGATACACCAGTTATGTAATGGGTAGAGACTGGAAAATTTTGCAAGTTCAATTACAGGTCGGCTAGACTTTACCTCACTATGTTCACTGAATACTCTGCAAGTTTTAAGCTGTTGTTGCTCAACTGCATTTCCGTTTTTACACAATCAATCAAAATGCGATTTTATCCTATTTTCTGTTGCGGTATTTGGCATTTGTTCATATGTCTACACAGCGTGCGAAAGAACTGAGATCCGCCACTACATTTGCAAACTCAACATGGTTGTACATGCGTTGATAGTAATGATTGCCCTAAAATTAATCCTACTAATATTATAAACGCGAAAGTTTGTAAGTATGGATGAATGGATGTTTGTTACTCTTTCACGTAAAAACTACTGAATGGATTTGAATGAAATTTGGCCTACAGCTAGCTTATAACCTGGATTAACACATAGACCCCATATTAATATGAAATTCCATCCCTAAGGGAGTGAAAAAGTGATAATTTGATTTTATAACAGAAATATAACAGAAAATATCATAGGTCATAGACATGCAAGTAGTGATTGAGTGTCATTTCTCTATGTCTGACACACGATCATACACATAGTAAGGTTTTGCAAATTAATATTTTTCTCCTTGGTGAGACCAGTCCGCTTAGTGGAGCTCGCAGCTGCTAGTAAAATAAAGGCGCTAATAACAGTTTTGTTCTTAACTTCGTAAATAGATAGAGTTGCCTTGAATTTTAAACGCACCATCGTTTGATGCGTTTGTAATGTCTTTAATTTTCGTTTTTTTGTGCCGTATGCGTTCCTATACCATTCAACCGATTGCGATGAAATTTGGTGATTTGTTATGCGCATGCCCATGAAGGTTACTGAGACAGTATAACTATTTTTCAATAGTTGGAGCACGAATCGTGTCAAAAAATGTGTTTATTTCATTTTATATAGCGGCACTTCGTCTGTTTGTGTTGTACGCACGCATGACACAATTTATTTAAATATAAAAGAGAGACAGAGATAGTGATATATATTTATAGAGTGAGATAGAGACGGAGAGATAAGTTGAGATAGAGCGAGGTATAGAGAATGAAATGGGTTAGATAAAGAGATATACCTATAGATGTATAGAGCTATATAGAGACGTATATATAGAAGATATAGAGATAGTGGGAAGTTTATATGTAGATATAAAGAGATAAATAGAGATAGCGAGATACATAGATGTATATAGATGTAGATAGAGATAAATATATATAGAGAGATGGCTAGATGATTTGTATATGTGGAACTACTTCAAACATATAACGAAACAAAACTGAATGAGGCATTGCAATGCAGGTCGAGCATTAGCTAGATAATGGAATCTTTTCAATATTAGTAATCTCTTATTTTTCATCTTTTTTCTATATTGCTTTATAAAGTCTAAATTACATACAGACCAGGTAAATAACTATAAACTGGCAGAACAACGTCTGTCGGGATCTGAAAGTGATATACATTAATTTTCAAACTTGACATTCAAATTAAGAAGACAATTTCTAACTACATCTGATTTAGAAAAAGGTCCCCTTCACCCTGTGTTCAGCCCGGGCAACGCCGGGTATTGCAGCTAGTATATGATATTTCGCGTACCTAGTTATAGGCTGTTATTATTAGTTAATTACTCATATTCACATAAATGAGCTATATTACTGGCCTCAGGTGTATCAATTGTAAAATATGTAATATACATTCAATATACAAGCAATTTTAATCATCGGTAGTATTTTATATAAGTCAAGATAGAACCATGAAGAATCCTATCGTTTAATGAACTTATAAAACATGTATTTTTCAATGCGTATTCAGCCTACCAGATATTTACGAGAAAAGTTTCTAGTAGGCTACGTATGAATATAAATTAATGAAATTTTTAACTAGGCATGTATAATTATAAATATAAAAATTTACCAAAAAACAAAACACATACCATAGATAATACAGTGTATAATATAATTTAAAAAAAATATTATTTTCAGAATATGTATTTCTAAGCACTATAGTAAAATGAAATTAACAAAGGCTGTTATATTTCGGGGGGGAAAAAATTCTTATTCATGATTGATGGAATTACGATTTTGACCGTGTAAAAAGTTTAAAAGCGAATCACGAAAGTTCGGTGCAAATGTTACCGATTTCTGATTGGGCTAGAGAAAAAATTAAATTTTCGTGAGCGACAGCAACCATTGGATAGAGAGACACTGCTGGTATGTGCGTATAGAATTGAAATATAAAGTAAGCTCAAACTGTTTCAGAAAAATATCACGGGATACATAAATAAGTTGACTACACCACAAACATACTATATACCTTAACAGAGCACTCATATAATTCACTTATCTCAGTCTCGTAACATTTAAATTATGGCATGCAGTATGATCGTAGTAACAAGCCTATTATGTTTCATTTCACATTAGATTTATTAATCCTAACAGAATAAATGTAATTAGTAAAACGATCAGCTTTTAGATTGTAAGATACTTCGGGGTTATTTTACATTACGATAAATCCCATGTGGCATCGCAAAGTAAACTAATGAGGCCAGCCGGCCTACTATATATATATATATATATATATATATATATATATATATATATAATATTCTTTTTTTTCTTCAAATGCAAAATTTATTTAACTAAGTTAGGAAAACACATTAACCACAAATTTCTTGCCGTTCGGGTTTATAACAGTGAAATTTTCTAAAACAAGAACAATGTAGTCCGAGGTTTCAGTGCGTGTATACAGATTTTCACAGATTTTCACATAAACGTTTTAGTGCAAGAAGTATTAAATTATTAAAAATAATGAATTTATGTTTATAACAGGGTTTAAAATTAACTTCCGTTAATTTCTACTCACTTAAGTATTCATGTCCAGGGAAACATTATACTATAGAATTTTATTATTAATAAAATTGTGTTTGTTTGGTTATAGTGTCGTGCTATTTTGTACGATGTTGTCTGCAATTTCCATGGATTGCCGAGTCTCTGTTGCGATAACAGTTTTTACTAGCACATTCTATTAAATAAATATGCATCATGTTCTACAGCAAAATAATGTATATATATATGAAAATTAAAATTAAATGTATACCTTCAAACAAAGCTCACATGTCATAAATTAAAATTAGTTCTGCGAATCTAATATATTAAACTGAACTAGTATTATAAAAAATTATTACTTATAAACATTATAATATAATCAATTTACATTTTACGCATATTCATAAAATTGCTTTCCTTTGTACTTATACGCAGCCTTGTGACCGGAAATTAAACCAGCATACTCATTGTTTTAAATATGACTTGTAGCGCCACCTGTTATGGTTAAACTGAACTAAATGATCCTTTACTTGTGCTAAACATGTTGTTACGAGATATACTACTAGTCACGCCATCTATGCGCCAAATGTGAACGAAGTATTATTCTGAATATTTTAGAGATTAAATTTATGTATCCGAATGTCGTTTTGCCTAAAGTCGTTTTGCCTAAAGTCGTTTTGCCTAAAGTCGTTTTGCCTAAACTCGCATTGCACCACTCCACATTCTCAGGCAGTGATCAAACCTTACAGTCATTTTGCCTAAATTCGTTCTGCCTAAAGTCGTTTTGCCTAAAATTCTAGGCATCTGTTTAGCTTGCCCTACAGTCATTTTGCCTAAAGTCATTTCGCCTAAAAGTCGTTTTGCCTAAAGTCTTTTGGCCTAAGGTCGTTGTGCCTAAAGTCGTTTTGCCTAAAATTCTAGGCATCTGTTTAGCTTGCCCTACAGTCATTTTGCCTAAAGTCATTTCGCCTAAAAGTCGTTTTGCCTAAAGTCGTTTTGCCTAAAGTCATTTGGCCTAAAGTTAGTTTGCCTAAAGTCGTTTTGCCTAAAGTCGTTTTGCCTAAAAGTCATTTTGCCTAAAGTCATTTCGCCTAAAGTCGTTTTACCTAAAGTCATTTTGCCTAAAGAACATTTTAGGCTAAATGACTTTAGGCTAAACGACGTGTACTCAATAAAATGAACGTAATCAGAAATTAAATCGATAAAATCGTAGAACAAAATTCACGAAGATTCAAAAAAATTATCAGAGAGGTGTTTCTGAGTAAAAAAACATTAAAACTATTTGTGTCAAGTAGCTTGTTAAAGACTGAACTTACGTATGTAAAAATTAAAAATTAAAATATCTTAAATTACCTAGAGTGTGCTAGCCTAGAAACGGGATGCGTAAACATACCCAAATTAATTCAGTGGACCTCTCGTTGGGGGTTGAAAGTATTTCACCACTCTCGGTGATTACCTTAAATATTAAATTGAGACTAGTCACCTCGTAGCTGCTTAATTTCGGGGGAATACGTATTTTGATATGCTTGATTTTATTATTATTAATGAGCGAAAAGAAAATATAAAAAAAGACGCCTGTTGCCTTACTACTTGTAATAGAAGCAGAATTAATTCCATGACCTTTGACTGTAACACTTTATAAGTCAAACACCAGGTTTATAATTAAAAAGGTCCTTTTAAACTTGGTTTCAATTATTTAAAATAATTCCTTAAAATCATTTAATAAATAAAAAAAATTAAATTCAAAGCTTAAATTTAAAGTTCCTGTATGCTTACAACTATTCATGCCGTTGCTATATTAATGAAATGAAATTCATCCCGTTGATCTCAGATATTGGATATCGTGTAGGAACACAAAATGGGTGCTATGAGGTAGGCCGAAAAGCACTGAGGCCGAAATAAGGGAAATGCGTCCATGAGCACTCAGTGACTAATGGGGACTGTAACCCCTGTAAATGGGTATGGTAACCCGTAACTTACAAACTAAATTGGGAATATAACCCCTGTACATATTTCTCTGTCCATAAGATGTCGATGGCATTGAGTCATAGCTCTGCACAATCTGACGATGGATCAGACGAAATGGATGAATTTAATACTTGCTTAAAAAGCGAAGTACACCTCGGTCCCGGATACCTACATTTATTAACTCACACAGGCTCAATATGTTCAAGCTCTGACGGTTGATCAGACCAGCATGCTGAAGCAATGATGCCTACGAGGGAATTTCACCCCTGAGTTAGTTCGGGTTCGAAACCCGAAATATCAACGAATTTGGATGAAAAATGGATAATGTAAAGATAATTTAGATTATGAGAAATTGACTGATATAATATTGCAGTTATTATATAATTATAATTAAACATAATCCTTGCACTCAAATTTAATAAAAAACTATAAGTAAAATCGTAAAATGATATATTATATCCTAAAAAAAGCTAATTTTAAATTAATTAGAATTTCGCTGTCGGATCTTCCATGGCGGGCACAAAAGTTCACACTGCCTGAGAGGGGGTTTGAACATAGGTCGTCCAAAGGGTGAGTGCTGGGGATCTAACCCAGGGAACACTGGATGGTCATAGGATATTTCACCTAGAGGACCAGGTCTTGGCTCATTGGCTCAGAGGACCTCTCGCGATTTATCGCCTGAATTTAGTGCTGCTCTGTGACTAGCTTGACCTAGCTCGACTTTAGAAAAACACGACAATAAACCTTAATGCCACCTTGGAAGTCACAGTTGCAAAACACTGTAAAATAATACTAAACATCAAACTACTAATTTTAGGTAGAGAGCAAGAAAACAATCAAATTTTGGTGTACCGTGATGCACGAGCTACTGTGCTCAGTTTTAGATACGTAGCTGTACACCACCTGATAAATTCTTAATGTTTAAAAAACCATTTAAGTAATAAATTGTTTACAAAAAAAAAGTTATTACAAAAAAAATATTATTTACTTTAGGAAATTTAGAGTTTATAGCCTATTTGCTTACATGTATGCCGACGTAAAAAAGAAGTACTCTATCATAAAATAAATTCCTCACCTCATGGCTAGCGTAAAAGTATTGGGGATTCAACCCGTGTATATAAACAATTTAATTCAGTAATCTTTCCTTAAAGGTACGAGTGATTGCACATCTCGTTGGGTGATCACGCAAATCATCTAAACAAAAGCTAGGCACATGGATGTGTATGGTGACACAATGAAATGGTACGTCGAAGTATATTCACGTTGCTTGTGAACGACGCAATTGAATTAGAGTACTTGTGTAGATTACTTAAGAGTTTATTCTTATTTGATCTTACTTACGTAATGATTGGAGCCCTTTTTTGTATTATTAAAAAAATTAATCGTTAATTTTAAGATACTTAGAAATCGTAAACAATGGCAGTTTCTTAACCTTAGCTAAAACAAAATATGTTATATTATCATATTATTAGTATTGTTGATATAATTATAAGTTATGTATAAATATATTATGTTATATTTTAAGTTCCCCTATATTAAGAAAATACTTTGCTGCTAGATTTAATGCAGTATAGATTATTTATAGTGCATGTCTTGTGACATAAAATTGTATTATAAGAACATAAAAAGGATGGGTAGTTTGTTTACAAAATACGTGGCACGTGGGTGGAGCACACAGGAGAGGAGATTTTGTGCGGTTGGTGGCCCTGTCATGAGTTGAAGAGATAACATGGCGGCGCGCGCCGGCCCCGAGAGACAAAAAATACCACAATGTCCGAAAGGACTTCTATGATCTGTTTTTCACAAAAATGGCCTGGTTTGCAGGCGGATGTGTCAAAAAAAAATACAGATAAAAGGAGGAATTTAGACAAACTCAGGGCACTGTCGGCGGTGAGGATCAAACTTGATTGCAACGCATTGTTTACGCTGCCGGACAGGGGGGCAACGGCATGACCTTGCCTCCAACAGCCGGTGAGGCGTGAAGGGGAGGGGTGAAGTGGTAGACAGGGAGAAAGACACGCGCGCCTGATAACGCGCTGCCTCCACGGACGTTGCGCCGACGGGGCCGCGCGGTGTCTCACTGCGTGCAAACACAGTTACAGCAGGACGTAAAACTCAATATATTTTTTTTTTTTAATTTTAAGCGCAATATTACTACAGGCTGTAGCAGCGATCAGTTCACAATGTTAATAATACAAAAAAAGAAATCCTAAAAAGTAATAAAAAAATTTTTATATATTTTATTTTAGGTATGCCTACTCGACTTAAGTATGCCTATAGACCAAACCATGCTCTGCTACCAATTGTATCGCCCCTCGTGCCTCAAAATTATATCATTTTAATTTAGTAATAAAAACCTAGGAAACAGCTGGACAAAATTACAGAGAGAAAAAAAATACAAGAGTTACCAGAGGGGGCACGATGAGGTGGTGATCAAGACAAATTTATACTCCCTACACACACAAGCAACTTGGGAGCTATTGGATCGTTTAAATGGATTATGGAATATGAAAAATAAATAAACACTTCATAAGTAGCTTGGTCTATAGGTTCCCTGGTTTATTTAAATAGGTTTTGTTTTGGCATTGCAATAATATATTAACAAGTAACAAAAATTAGGGGCTGCCCCGAATCATTTAAAACAATTTATATTAATTAAACATCGTCACAGAACAAGAAAAATGAAACATTCCACCTTATCAGATTCTTGCGATGGTTACATAAATGACAGTCTCATGGATTTTACATATTCTCGTCGATTAAGTTCTTAAGGAAGGCACAGTTCGCTGGTATACATTTAATTACTTTAGTTCATTATATGTAAGGGGAAATATATCTTTAATATCACCCGGGTCTTCATTGGATACGTCGGGCCGGGAGGAAATCTCTTCTTAGGGGGAAAAACAGCTGGAGGTTCTGCACAAAATGGTGGGTGTAATTTCGGCACCCAACTGTTGGACCCTGTCTGAAACACAAGCCAAATTCCAAACGAATTAGACCTGCTTCCAGACAGTCAAACACAGTCGGTGCGAAGGCCAACAAACGGGAATTAGGGGAGAAAAAAGATCGAAGTCACTCACCAAACAGGGTGTAGCTCCAGGGCTCAGGAGATGTCTCACGCTGATATTCTAATGGCGCGGACCGAGAATACCATGGATGACGCGACCGAAATCATCGATAAGTGACATAAAAAAATTAATAAAAAATTTCAACTAATACATGACTTGTTCTAAATGTTCCTACTGACTGGCTACTGAAATTTTTAGCTGGGATCACATCCATTAAGACAGATGACTACATTCTTAATTCGAACGAGTACGTCGTTGCCGAAAAGCCTCTTAGCACAGAGGACGCCGAGAAGACGTGGTAAGTAGCCGAGGTCCGAGTACTAAGTGCGGCGATGGCGGACAAAGCTCCTAATTAAAACGGGCGCTAGGGCCCTAGGGAAAAGGAGGGAGAAGGTTCGGCTTTGGACCGAACATATCCGGAGGTGCCCGACGTGGTCGTAGCACGACTTCAGTTGTTCGCGCCGAAGAGCGACTGCCGCTCTCTACCGGCGGGCACAGAAAGCAACATACAATCGACTATTACAGGCCGCGAGGAGGAAGCATAAGCCCTTATGGCGTAGCTGGTGGTACTCTGGTGGCCTAAAGGGGACATCAAGGGGGGAGTTAACAAGATCGCCCACAGGTGTCGCGGGCATCAGCTCCACGAGCTGGCGCCAAGAGAAGACGTTACAGTTTCTGCCGCTAGATTTCGGGGGGGGGGGGGGCGGCTATTTAGGGCAAGGGAAAATGTCCTTGGAGTAGGCCACAGCCTTGGGGGTTTCACGTCAGGTCAATGGTCCTAGGTTAATTTCTCAGAACTGAGGGGTGGGGAGAAGGGGGGGGGGGGGACAGAAAAGTGTAACGACGCTGGGAACGAGCGTCTACGTGAGACTCGTTCGTGCCGAGACTCGCTACTCTCAGCAGGTCTCTGAGAAATAGAGCTTGCAGGCCTGAAGCTGCTCTATGCGATTTTAGTCATGCAGGGAATTAATATTACAAACCCGGGACGTGACTGCAGGCGAGAGAAATTTCAATCGGGCTGCCAACGTCCACATTCGACTAGCAAAATATCAGATAGGTCCCTGAGAAAGGTGCTTCGGTCCACTGGCACAAAGTTTAACTATGTAGCGTACACCAGCCTAACACAGAGTAAAACACCCTATTGTAACCAAATTGTATAGAAAATAAAGTTTTCAAAAATAATTTAAATTTATAATAAAAATTAAAAAAACTTGCTGAAATTCCTAATTTACAGCACAAAGTATTGCTTTTAAGTTAATGGGAGCACTAAAATCACTGTGTGTAAAATATTTTTGTCTACAGGCGCATCTAAATTGTGCCTAAGCTGAACCTAGGGTTCACTCGATGGAGTTGAAAACATCTCAGTTTAATGTACGTCTACTTCTTGCTGACCGAAAGAAAACACAAAGAAAGATTTGAAGAATGCTCTGATTAAATGAGATGCCTTTTTAAGTGGGCGAAGACTAACGTCTTAAAGCGGCAGGGTTGCTGAGCTCCAATAGCCACCTGCTAACTACGTCTCAGCGGGAATCCTTATTTTCACCTACAAGAGAGCCAAACCACCGATCGTGCATCTTCTTTTTTTTGTTCATTGTAAATAAATAAGGCGGTGTTGATAAAATGATACTAATGGTCAATTAGGTTAGGTTAGCTACATTATAAATACTTTAAAACATTGTGGATGGTTGATTTGGTTAGGATAGCTACATAAAGATACGGAAAAAAGCACGAACTTCGGGGAACTTCGGGTTTTAGCTCTTTCGTCTGTGAAAAGGCTTCCCACGTTTCAGCTGTATACACGTCACGGTTATCGTGTGGGTGTGATATGGTCGCTGTGCTTGGTTCCTGACTCTGCACAGAGCCTCACTAGCTCTCGTGACTCTGTGTAGCGCCTGCTTGTGAAAACCACCCGAGGAAATGTTCAACTAGGAATAGTTGTTCTGTTTCCGCATTTTGTTTTTTTAAAAATAAGTTTTTTTTAATAGTTTGAAGTGGCTAAGCTAGATGGTTTTAAAATCATTTCAAGGCATAAAAATCGGGGCACTGAATCTTGCAGCAACATACACTGTAATTTTTTTTTGTAAATGTAACAGAAAAATTAATGTAAAATTACAGAATTTTGTAAATTTGTACATTTAAATGAAACAACTGTATCACTACAAAATAGTGTTCGCATTAACACTGGGATCGGATTCTTACCCGGGCCAACGCTTTGTGTTGTCCCAGTAGCTCCGATAGTTAAAGTTATTTGTAAACCATTCCCTGAATAGTTTTCCAGTGTTATGTGCACATAAATAACATAATAAAGTTCAATGAATAAATATTCGATCATCTTTTCATGGTTTAAAAAAAATTATGCTCGAACGAAACATCAATTAAAATATATTATTATGCGCCAATTTTCATAAGAAATACTCAGTATTATCACGTAAAACGTTTTTCATATGTGCAAGAATAACCATAGTCATGTGTTGTAAAAAGTTACAATATCTCTCTTGTAGTATTACTAACTATTTCTTGGCAACTGGTTTACAAAGGAATCTTTTGTAAAAGTATAGATTTTTTAATGTGTAGAGTTATGGCCTACCATTTATGTTTACAGTAAGTCCTCTATTTACGTCGTACCGATTTACGTCGTTTCGGATTAACGTCGCTAATGTTTGAGTACTCATGTTTCAATTTAAGTTGTCGCCGATTCACAATAACGTCGTTTACAATTACCGTAAATCTTTATTTTAACCAAAACACCGTATATAATTCGTTTATAATTCTTTGTTTCCTTCGGTAGTTAATTTATGCTATGTAGCGTAAGCTACACGTTCACCGCCTTATCTTATCATACATCATGAGGGACGCTTCCTGCTCTCCGCTGCTCTCCGCGCGGTGATGCAATACTACCAGCCCGCCCGCTCGGCCACCCACGTATCTCGCACGTATCCCGCAACGACACAGCATTTTCTCCTACCCCTTTTCGTCCAACTCCTTGGCACTTCAGTAGAGGTGTAAAAGTAACTAAAAAAAGTGTACCCGTATGTATTCGTTACTATAACAATTAGTACTCGTTACTATCGTATCGTTACTCGTTACTTCTGATACCGCATAACATGCTATGTTCTGTAACAGCAACGAATCGAGTCGTATTTCGTACGCGTACAGTATGACGTCGCGTAAATAATAATAAATCGAATATAAACAATGAAAAGTATTTGATAATTAACAGCTTTTGTTAACCAAGAAACAATAAAATCTCATTAGAGCAGCTTTATTATAATATCTCTTTTAAGATAAGAACAATAAACGTGGAAATACGCGATAATAAAAAACAAAAACATACATATTTATAATTTGTAAAAAATACTTTCTTACGTTGTTTCTGTTCCAATCTCAAACTTTGTCTACACACACAATACCTTTAATAAACAGTAAAAAACTTGGACGACGAATTTCCAAATTATACTTTTCTTAATAAACAAACATCATTCTTTGTAACGAATAAGCGCGCGCATGCGTAAAACATACGAAAAATGCGAGTAACGAAATGCATTCGTGTGTAACGTTTCGTTACTCGTTACTAGATGCCGCACCCGTTACTCAGTAACGAATACATACGGTTTGCTACAGCTCTACACTTCAGTCGCTATGATATCATTGAGTTGGCCGGAGTTTTAAACGTGCCGTTGTTAACTTTATCGTGATTAAATGCGTTTGTAGTAGGCCTACAGTATCAGCTCACTGCAATTTATGATTTTTTCTTCATAAGATGTCTTCCAAACGACTTTATATCTGTTTTTATATTTCAATCAATAAAGGTAATAAAGCAGCTGGTTAAATAACCATTCTATAAAGCTGAGAAGTACTAAGGTACCTGCGGGTAATAAGGCCTGTCGGGTAATAAGGCCTACGATCGATAAAAATGTGTTGGGAATGTCTGAATGCCTGCTCGCTCCTGGCATACACTCATTAGGAGCAGACAAGTTGTTACCTGCACATGGGCCCTCGTGACCATGCTCCCAGTCACCAGTGGCGCGCCAGTTTGTGCGGAAGAAGGATGTGCAGCGAGTGTAACAAATATCCGTCAGAAACAATCGTAAGTAATTTTGGTACAGTAACATTAAACTATGTAAATGTATGCTCTATATTTTCCCCAGTTCATGCTCTTTATGAACCAAGTTGTTTGAATAAGGTTTTGATGCTGTTAGGATTTGTAAAGGGTCTGTTTTTAAATAAGGAGGTAGGCGGGTATTAAGGCCTATGAAAATAATCGATCGGCCTTATTACCCTCCGGATAGGTTTTGTCCTCTGTTTGCATTTACGATGATGTTGAAATACTTTTGTCAATATACTATGGCATTACACTAGCATCTGCAATATCAATGTAACCTAATGACCATAGTAAAAGTACTCCATGGCCAGAGATCATGGGTTCAAGTCGAGTAGGGGCAAACAAATTTTTAACTTATTTACTTTTGTTTCTCAGTTGCGATGAGAACTTCTATTTAAAATAAAATGTATCAAAATGACTCTATGTATGATTTGATTAGGATTAGCATTTCTTAAACCAATATTTTTTCTTAGAATAATATTCTTTCCAATGAATGGTTACTTTATACGTTTTCACATTTTTTGCCCTTCAACATACTGTACTTTCCTAGTGAATGTTGACTGAATAATTTTCATTCTTTGTTATTATATAAGGATGTTAATTAAACATTACTATTTGGTGATCAAATTTTAAAGTGCAATGGAGCATGCTTAAATTGTCACGTAATAAACAATAAAACCTAATTATATGTGAAACGTTTTGAGGAGCAAGAAAGTCTGTTAAAAAGTTATGTTTTATTTATAATAAATGGTAGTAACACATGCTAACAATATAAATGCACACTAAAACCTTTTTAATCATTGTGTATTTACAACATTTGGGAGGCAGCATTATGCTGTGTTTATGTAAAAGGGGATATGTGCGCAATTATATGAATTTGCTTTATGCGCAGAGATATCGATCACGATGCCGCCCAAAAGAGCAGTATGGTCAGAAGACAATCTTGGAGATCGTTGACATCAGGAACAGACCAGAAGACTTCAGATACCCATAACACAATACCACGTAGAAGATGTTTTCCTTTCATCAGCATCTACCTCTGCAGCACAAGTTCAGCTCAATGAAACATCAGTCAAGCTGACTGGAAGATTATCGCACCTCATGATTGCTTCTGATACTGATGATGATGAAGATGATGACGACGATGTACCCCTCTCACAACTGCAAGAACAAAATAATAGTTTTAATGAACTCATGCCAACACCTATCAAGACAATGGAGAAATCACCGGTAATACGAAAAAAAAAAGCCATAAATTACAGAGGAACACCAGTCACAAAAGAGCTTTTTGAGAGAAATAATACAAAAGACAAATTTGTAAAATCGGACACTAGCAAGAATGATGTTTCTTTAATGAAAACAGGATGGTATTGTCATCAATGTGGGAATAATAGGGTGGCTGATATGCGCCAGTGCCTCAGTTGCGGCAAGTGGTATCATGAAGAGTGCATAGGATTAACAGCAGAAGATTATGATGCCTTTGAGTGTGCAAATTGCTGTTAGGTGGGACAAAATTATTGTGTTTATGTTGAATTTCATTTTGAATTTACTATAGGATTCATTTTTGACATATTTGCACCAAATAAAGTTACTGCTTTGTATGTATTTACATGGTATATCTATAGGCCTTATTACCCTACCATAGTATAATAAGGCCTATTTGCATTGTGTTTGCAAATGTGCTAATTTTATTTCGTTTCATGGAGAATTCACAATGTTCCATTTTACATTACATACTAAAGATATGTAGTACTTATTGCCACTTAAACATACTGATTATCTGCTATATGTTTTATTTTATAGTCATTCCCCCTTAGGTAGGCCTTATTACCCGCAAGTACCTTAGTTGGACTTGTTTCCCACGCTGTCGGTTGTCATTTGCTGATAAAATTGCCCGTTGTCAGGTCTGTATGCCAGCGCTTCCGGCCGACCTTGGGCTGTGGTCGGCCGGTGGCATGAAACATGGCTCATTTTGCGTCGTTTCTATTTACGTCGCAGTTTTCAGGAACGTAACCCCGACGTAAACCAAGGACTTACTGTATTTGTACACCATAAAATATTATGGTTTCTGAAATGCCTTGAATTTTTAGGAGCTGCCATGCCGTGACGTTCTACCACACCGTCGCCATATTTCAACACTCGGAACTTTGCGAAGATAGCGTTTGATCACGGCTGATGGTCTTTAAATAAGTATGAATTTCAATTTCCATCGTCAAACATAGTCATTGCCATAAAACACAGTCCCTTGAAACTGTTCCTACAGTGCAGACAATGGTTGGAGTGTCCCGCAGACATGGCGGCTCCATGCAGTGTCCATGTGGTGATGCATGGTCACCCCTTGGTCATATTCACCAGGAGCGTACGTACACACCCCTGGCTAGGCGAGAGGAATAGCATCCGAAAAATTTCATGTTTTTTTTTTAATTTCTACATTAGTTGTAAAAAAATTGTATGTTGATAATATTTATTAGAGTTGTAGTCGTTCTCAAATATTTATTTCAATAAAACGGAGGAGGGGGAGCTGTTTGCTGTAGTCAACCACCCTTAACTTCAGGCATTCACTAAAGGTCCCTCCCCCACCCGGACACACACACGGTGTGAGGAGCTTCAGAAGAAACCACGCCATTAGAAAACTGCTCAGGATATCCGAGTGACGTCTCTTTGCGAAAAAGCATTTAAGAATGTGCCGAGGGCAGATGGGTAGTTAGTTTACTATTTTGTTTTTAAACTGTTTTTGACGTGACAGTGTCTAATAAATCGATGAACGCCGGCTGCACGCACGAAAAAGGATGACTCTTTGTCCCGTTACGCACATCGTCCCGTTACATGTTGTCCCGTTACACTTTGTCCCGTTACGCTCATTGTACGCTTGCGCCGCATCTATCTCTCTTCCACTCGATTGGAACAACCATCGATTTGACTTTTTCGAGGCACATTAAACTTGAAACACTCCCATTCGTTTCCTACTTTTCCTATCATCGTCGTATCCTTAACAGAATAACACAGATTGGAAGAAGTTAAATAGCAAACATGTATAAAAGTTACAGTTAAAATAATCTGTTCGTTAAAGTAATAAACATATTTGAATTAATGAGTGCAAATAAAAGTAAATTTATCAATTAAATTGTAGATTTAATTTCACTCCTTCTTTGTATCCATAAAAAATAGTGATAATTCAGTAAAAATGATTCAATTTTATTCATAAAAGTATGCAATCATTTCATCAATGTTTTGTTATGACGTTGTTACGTTAAACTATCGTCCGTAAACCGACTTTACAGACAACCAATATCTTTTAGTAGAGTGGAATAGTGCTAAAACGCGTGATTTTGAAAGAATCTTTAGCCATGAAACATCCCTTACAGATCGTTGAAAACACTGAAGGTACTTGCATTACACCTTTATCTTCGTTTCTTCGCCATGTATTGTTATGGTTACCATTCAGATGTCATAGTTGTCCTGTGTAAGACGATAGGACTGCGCGCAAGCGCTTAGAGGCGATACCGCGCTAAAAACACCAGCGAGCGTCGCACTTATCATCCCGCCTCACTAACACCCATGTGTTTTTGAATTTAACAGTAGATTCTTAGAAGGCACTTATTGTATATTCCTATTTGCGTATTTGCCAGTATTTGAATTAATAGGCATTTTAGGAGCCAAAGATGGGTATGAATTGTGAAATAACTAGGTTAACCTAATATTAAGGCTGTTGGATGGTCGGGCGCTGGCATCTTGCCAGTATAGGAAAATCAATGTTAACTAAATTACATTTTATGTAGGCACTAAATAAGATAAAAAGGTGAAATAAAAACCAAAACACAGATAATGCAGATATACACTTGCGTTAATACCCAATTTTTTAATAACATTTTCACATAGTTTTTAAATGACTTGTTCATTTTTCAATACTCTATTGTAAACAGGCTGCCCATTTTATATATAAAATGAATATTAAGGCATATTCTGCAAATTATTTAAATCAAAAAAGTTTCAGAACGCATGTCTCTATCTGTAATAGGAAAGCTATAATATTATATTTGTTGTATTGAAATAATTTGGCAGGGGCAAATATCTCAGATGAGCGATGGCTAGCTGGGTGAGGGGGGCAGGAAGGGAGGCAAGCTGTCAGGTAGCTGCCTTAGGCCTGGAGGGGGGGGGGGGTGGTACTAATCCCTTCCTGGAGCTGTTTACAGTTTGTAGGTCGTGACTCACCACGGCATCGAAACTCTGGTATATTTTCCCCCCTTCGTTCTTGACAAGTTGACTTGACTCAGTTTGAATCCTAGACCCTAAAACAGATTTCGCGAACGGGTATACCATATCACTTCAGTGTGGGCCACCAAATTATAAGTGTATATTACCATGTTACTGACGATGCAAATAAATTTATGTAATTTACTATGTGTGCAATTTGTGTGACACTGGTTATAAACCAGTTATAACGAATAGCCAAAGTTATTACAACTTCAGCATAACATTCGTTAACTGCTTTATTTACACATCGCGGACTTAAAATGGATTGAAATCATGTATCATTAATATATATGGTAAACAAAATGTTAAATATCTGAAAACAAATTATATAGTCATATCTTTTAACTAGGGACCGATAAAGTAGAATATTTTTTCCAAACTTAAACATAGAAAGTAGTATTCATTAAAATACCTCTATCGAATCCGTATACTTATTTAGAAATGAAATATTTATTATATTTAGCAGATTAAGTGTGATTACGCGTGCAATCTCGGCGAGTGAGCATACATACAAATAAAAAAATTGCTTACAAACCGTTAGTACATTTGGCCTGCGTGTTATCTGACAACATATACATAACTGTTATTGTAGGGTCAGTGAGAAAACTATTTTGCAATGTTTGAATGATTTCACCTTGATTGTGCAAAGCAAGTATTGTTGGTAAATCAGCCAGAAAACTACGTAATTATTTATTACGCTCAGTTGCGTTCATATTTAAAAAAAGGAGGAAAAAAGTATACCAATACGGAATTAAACATTAAACGTATATGTTTCATTGCTCCAGTTGTCTGTATATTATAAATATATATATTAATATACGATAACTTACATTGCTGTAAATATTTTGCAGCATTGCGAAGAGTGTAGAATTATAGTGTACAGTAAAATGTAGGACCGGGACCATATGTGCGTCGCATCGTTCTTTATTTCGGCAATATAAGTTTACGCTACTGAATACACACATGCCTACATTATATACATACATTAGCATAATATATCTGAGGACATAGAACAAGTTATAGTTATATAATTTATATGCGAGTTATATTTGAATTAATGTTGCATTTACTTCACGAAACTAATCACAAACATTATTATTATTAAAATAAGTGAATATCTAATCAGACAAAAGTTATTAAACTATACAAATAATACGTTCTTTGAATGTTTGATGCAATGGTAAATCTTGATTCAGTGAAGTCTTTTGGACATACGCCATACAAATAATAAAACAACTCACTTAAACTTTAATTTATATTTCTTAATCTAAAAATAATAGTGCTTACACAATTTATAGTAGGCCAATATATAGATGAAATTATTATATTTGAATTCTTTTGGTTAATCACAATTAACAGCCATTATTCTGATAAATTGCAAGTCCCGTGTATGTTTCAGTTGCACTCATAACACAATTCATCTTCATATTAAAAATATGGATTATTTTACAGGTTTACTGATCGACGAAGTCAGAATAAGTAGAGAATTTTGGTTCAGTAAAATGCTTCCAAAACTTCAGACATTTTACAAGGAGTGTCTTCTGCATGAAATAATAGATTCGCGGAGAGCTCGAGGGCTGAGCATCAAAGATCAGCCATACATTCAAGATGCAAAGAAGAAACTGCAGCTTGACAAACATAAAACAAGAACAAAAAGTATTTGATGTGATTTGGGAGGTAATGTGTAGCTTATATGCGTGTACTTTATGTACAGATATGTAGGCCTATTGTAGATATTGTAGGTATGTTTGTTTTTGAATGCCTAAAAAAGGTTATCAACCGATAAAGTAACTAATAACGCAATTTAAAAGCCTGCGTGTTTCTCTCTCTCACTCCTTTTTACATCGCACATTCTCTGATCAGCTTCTGTAAAAAAAATTTTTTGTGAAAATCAATTTTCAACATGTTTTTGTGGCTTGTTGCTGAATTAATAATAACTACACAATAACGTAATGACTTCTAAATCACATATAAAAAAATAATTTATTTGCTTATATAAATTATAAGTAGATTTCTTCAGGCTTTGCCGACTTCGGAATAACGATTACTAGGTACAAAGATTTGTCTTAGGTCGTGCAAGTGTTTCAGATTATGCCTGTGGTATGAGAAATGATTTATGTTTCTTGCAGGAATGAACAGTAATTTTTTTTAACAGAAAAATTAATGAAAAAAATTATTAAAAATTACTTTAGTACACTCTGTAATTCGTTGGCATATTTAATTTTGTTTCGAAGGCATAAGAATTTCACCGAAAGGGAAATTTACTAGCGAAGAAATTTCTTGCTCATTATGGTGACCTTCGAAACAGTTTTGAAGTATGCTCGTATAATAAATGTGTGTATCTACAGTATCAGTATAAATGCAAATTTAATAGAATTACATAATTATATTTATTTATATATTTGTGTAATTATAATCATGATAAAAGGTTAAAATAATATTGCAAAGATTATATGTATGCTGCATACTGTACACTTTATTCAGCTTGCAAATTATTTTTTTTTTACTCTCCTGAACCATACAATGATAACACAGTTGCCCATATTTATTATTTTTTTAAAATGCACCGTGCTATTGCATAATCGCAATTCCGTCCGTATAAAATTTTAGGTCAGCTCATTTCTGAATAAATTATTGTATTAAATATTTAAAACTGTTTTTCACGAGACAAAAAAAATCCTCACTTAATTAGTGTATTTTCACTAATTTAATACACTCATTATTGGATTAACAGAAGTCTCATTTGTCACGTAAAGTTAGAAAACAATGTTTTTCCAAATTCAAATAGCAAATTATAACATGAACAATGCCGTTTTAATAGTAGGATATTGATATGTAGCTCGCTCGTCGTAAGTCTTCAAGAAAGTTAGTGCGTCTCTGCCCATTTGTATCCTTCCCCACGTTCAAGTACACATATACAACAAGATATAACCAAACCAACTACGTTGTCATTAACTTGACTGTGGATTAAAGGAAGGCTTCATTGTTCAATGTCTTCACTTCAAATTCAAATCGAAATTTCGGAAATTAATTGCCTATAATGTGCAATAAAACGTAAACGACATCAACTATTCAAGTATATATATTTGGGGACTAGTTAAGTACTGATCTTTACTTTTATTCTTAAACGACACTTACACACGCTTATTATTTACAGTTAGGCTTACGAAAAATATCTGGATGACCAGTTATGAAAAAATATAGTAAATAATATAACATTTACAGCACAGTACGTACGTGCTCATCTAAATTGACGTTTGGTGGGAGTTTGTACGAAGTAGAGTTTGGTTCAGGTACAGAAAATTAAGGATCTTTTAGTCATCTCTGCTAGTGTCAGAAGGATTATTACAGTGCTGAAATACGTTTCGCTGTAGAATACTCGGCAGCTTGCGGAGGGTGGGGTCATGGGTTCGAGTTTCTCGTGAGACATGCATGAGCGTGGTGGGAGTGTTTAATGTCAGGTTGATGTTTGATTACTAAGTCATCCTCATTACCTCTACAAAGTCAGCCTACGGACTAAACAAATAGGGGAAGTGTTTGAATATTTATTTACACAAACGATTATTTCACCAGTAATAACTTATAAAATTCCAGTGGTGGAATATTCACTCACGCTTTACATACCACGTGGCAATTTCAGCCTTTGTGGTATATCTGCTTCTGGTTTAGATATTTTTTCAGGCTAATGATGTATAATTCCGCCAAACGTTAACAATAGTATTGCCATGCAGGAAATGCCATGTGACTACCACAAGAAAATGCTTTAAATCGGAAGATGCAAAATACGCATCAAAGTAGATCTAAGCCAGAAGTAGATCTAACAAAAACGTTGAAGTTACATTGCGGCACCTATAAACAACTGTAATACCACAGTCGTGCGACATATTTACAATTAAAGTCAAATAAAATTCAAAAATTTTTTCAATAATTTCTTGTTGTGTATTACACCAAATATTACATAATTATATGTGGTAATTTAGTATTGACATACTTTAATGCCACATTAATTACTTTTAATCTCACAGACGCTGGAAATTTGACATGTATTGCATTTTTTTTAAAAGTACAAGTACAGTATTATAGTGATCACGGAAGCGCCTTAGATAGAGAACTGCAGTATGATTGGTCAAATGCGAACGATGCTAAAAAACCAGACAGGAAATTAGGTGATAAATCCATACCACCTGCGTGGCATAAAAACTGATAAAGTGGATATCACACAACTTAGTAAGACATATGGAATTAATTATGCCACAAAGCAAAAAAACGTAGGTATATCTTACTCGAGGCAACTACATTATGCATATAAATCGAATGGCTACCGAAAGAAAAACACCACTAATTTAATAAACTTTTCATGTAGGCAATTTTATTTAGGTTTGGCATAAACGAAAAAACTGCTAATTAAAAAGTTCAATTAGCGTGCCTTAAAAACGACGCTTTTATTATAAGCAACTGTGATGCATTTATAAATTAGAATACAAATGTGTACTCCACGTGACTGAAAGCTTCCCGACTACGCACAGGGATCAAGCCTTGATTCTGCGTTCAAACAATAACTTGTTTTTGTCAGAGATATACATGGAGACATACTCAGTAATTCTAGAAATATCGAATGTGAATTGTATATACGCGTATATATAGGCCCTATATAAATTAATACACGTATGCGTTGCCTTCCATTACTATTTATGATTTCTTTTACTGCAACATCGGCAGGCAGACTAAGTAGGGCCTAAATGTCGCTGCGCGAACTTTCGGTGTTATTTTGAAAAGACCTTCTAGTTTCAAATGATGTCGCACGTAGAATGTGTACGACGCCTTTTACAGGCATGTTCAACGGAGATGTATATCAAACAAGCAAGAGAAAATAAACACATATGGCACTGTGAAAACTTAATTATATGTACCACTTTGCAGAGTTCGCAATATCAAAGTATTTATTTTTAAATTCTGTGTAGCATTTTGATATCTATAACTTATTGAATTAAATTATTGAATTCACAAATTCCACCATTTGTTTTTCCTGAGCTCCCCATAACACCTCGACTCGCCCCAGGACAAGCAGCATGAGATGCTTCCTTTCCTCTTTTCAAACAAGGGATTACGATAGTCCCCATTAGTGAAGCACCCAGCTGTGTTGACGAGGGTCGACAAGGCGTGTCATTACCCTGGAGGGACAAAGGTGGATTGTACGGCCAAATTCGCCTGAAAATTCAGAAGATGCTACTTGTCATACATCGGTGCATTTAGATAGGCAATTTTTCATATTTTACTGGAGTTCTTGGCAACCAGTCAACGGCCTTAAGACCTTCAATTAACACAACCTTTAGTCTTTAATAAAATTTAATGAAAATCTTCTATTTTTTTCATGATATCAAGTCACGGAAATACAAATTAGACGGTATTTGATTAAAATGTATATTTATTGAAATGTATAAATGTATTGACGGGACCTAGATACTGAACCCGCGCAATTTGACGACCTAGATCCTGATGTCATTCGGGGAAAAAATTAATTCTTTGGATTTATGCTGTGTAGTTGGTAGTGTCAGAATCTTTAGTAACGATTTCAGAGAGAAAAAAAAGGAATCATGTTTAACATGGGAGTGAAATCTCTGATTACTTCTGTACTGCTTGGATGCAGTGCCTGTACTAGCTCTGAGTCGGTACAGCAGCCGGGCATTGATTGGCTGGGACTCGGCGCGGACAGAGGGCTTTACTGCACTGCCAGCAGTCACGGCCAGGTTCGCATGGTTTTACATGTGGGTTAACTGGCACAAGTCATCTCTGGACAGGGTGCTTGTAGGTCTTGTACTGCCCATTCAGCCTATGTGCAGTAAGCAGGAAGCTTTGAAAATATACAGAAATTTATCCATGAAACACAGTTTTGATATTTATCAACCTCGTTTCACGGTCGTTTTTTTGCAAGCGCAACCCGTTCTCCAGTTACGAGAGAGGAGGAAATACAATCATCCGCATTTTTCCAAGCGTCTGTAGCGAAGTTTGCATAAGAAAGTTTAATTGTTAGTTAATCGTTACATCTATCTAGTTTAACTCGCGATTGAATGTATCGATGTCGAGATGACTTAATGAATGTTGAATTCTGACATTCACTCCTGGCAAACATTGCACAAAAGTAACCAGGGTTCCCGCACTCTGGCTTCAGCCAATTTCCCGAGTTTTCCCTGTCTCGCCTAACATTTTTCTCCTGAGTAATCGGTCTATCTGACGAAATAGCACATATTACAGTACACATTACAATCAAACACATTTCAACAAACATACTTGAAAACAAGAATTCACTTTTAAAAAGGTTCCTGCACAATGTAGGCCCGCAACCAGGGAGCGGCCCTGCCTGCATGACTTCGCGGTGAGTGTGTGAAGTCCTTTTCTTCTCCAGCTAACTGTTGCGCCATATTGGTCGGAAGCCCAAAACATGGGCAGGAGTGTAGTGTTTGCACTGTGGAAACCCCCACAAGTGAGGGGTATATGCCCATGATTATTGTAAATTTTCACATTCGGTGTTGGTGTATTTTTTTTTACATTTTTATCGTGTATTTCGGAAATACACACACAGTTGTGTGTTTTTACACATTACTACTACATCGTATAATTTAACACCAAATGTAGGTTGATATTCTAAAAACTTATCAGTCGTGTAAAAATGCACATTTCCTTGTAAATTAACGGTGCTTTTGAAAGCTTTACTCACCCGCTCCACCAGGGCGTGGCCACGCGAGAGAGCCCCCGCCCCCCTCCCTTCTTTTCACTCTCAGGATTTAAACACAAGCGAAGACAGAATAACAAAATTACAGCAACATAGCTACATAAGGCTACAGTGATATTATTTTGGAAGGACTACATGCTGGGCTAAAATAATGTATTTCCTCCCCATTACAGCCTGTTATTCAAGTAGCGCATATTTAATGCTGGTTTGCACGCGCGTTGCTGTAAAAATGTATTTCATGTCCTTATCTGTGCTGTGCAGGCATGTAAAATTTCACATAACCTGATATTGGCCTATTATTTGTGGGTTTGTCTCTTCGTCTTTGTTGTCCATTTCTGAGGTTTTTCTACGGCCAACGTTGTAAATAGCAATGGCGCACATATGTCCATTAAACTATTTAAATTAATTTCTGCCCATTGCAAGAGTCATTTGAAGAACATATTTGTTATTGCCTCAGAAGTTAATGCGGCGAAAACTTTATGATTTGGTTTGCTAAAAATTAATCACGTTTTATGTTGTCCGTCCAACTTTCTTTCCCGCACCAACCCTGGCTGTAAAATAAAAAGCTGTGTCCAAAACGCACGTTCTCGTGGTTTTCATTTAATTTAGTATATTTACTACATCGATTTTTTTACGTGGCATGCGGGAGTAAATGCGGGCTATCCCGTAAATTTTATTACTATGAAGCCTTCCGACCAGAATTACGATTGGCTGGTGGAGGAAGAAAACATGTTAGCCGCAGCGTACGTCAGTATATAGGGTGTCCCAGGACTCAATGTCAAGCCGAGGATAGTTTATAGGCCAGTAAATACGGCTCTGAATCAATAAACCAAAATTCAAAACGTGTTTTGAGTTGTATGGACTTTTACCAAAAGTTTTTATATCCTCACCTTGGATAAAATTATTAGATACTGTGACAACAAAAAAATTGCTACGTAATCATAAATAATCCTACTATTGATAACAATTCAAAATGAAATCAAATATGTTATACTTTTGGGGGGAAAAAAATTCTTTGTGCGACTTACGCGGCAGCAATATAAAATCGGGTAACTTTGACTATTCACACTGTATAAATAAAATACTTCGCTAACTTAGCAATTTATTTGCTTCAATAAGTTATCTTTTAAAGTAACTTGCTGAGTTAGCAAGTTTTTTTTTAAGTTTTACTAGTCAAATTTCCCTAATAAAATTTTTTATTGCATAAGTCCCCCCAAAACTAAAATTATTTCACACTAAAAGTATAGCATGTTTTATTTTATTTCGAATTTTTATAAATTGCGGGGATATTTATGATTTGGGCAGCAAAAATATTTTAGTCATGTTATCTAATAATTCCGTTTAGGCAGGGCCGGTCCTAGGTATAAGCAAGCTACGCGGCCGCGTAGGGCGCTGGTCAAAGGGGGGCGCCGAGCCGCCGAAGGCGGCAAACCCCCGGCCTTGTCCATAGTACATATTAGTACCTAGTTTACGTGACCCGGCCGGGAATTGGACCCGGATCACCTTGGAGGAAGGCGATCGATCTAACCGCTCGGCCGCCGCGGCCCCAAATATAAAATAAACTTGGCCAAAATATTGGCCAGTCATGAGAGGTCTCATAATCACATCAAAAGTTGTCAGTCTTGGCGGGAACTGGCCTAACGTTTGCGTTCGGGTAAAACTATTGACAAAGAAAATGAAAGAATTATTCGAGGTGAAACCGAACATTGGAACCAAGTTCTTAGACGCTTGCTTTGTATTGTCCAATTTTTAGGAACACAAGGACTGGCCTTTCGAGGAACAAAAGAAACTCTTTTCAGTCCCAACAACAGAAAATTTCTGAAACTTGTAGAATACATTGCCAAATTTTATGTTTTCATGGCTGAACACGTTAGGAGAGTTACTTCTGAAGAGACACATGTTCATTACTTAAGCAAAAATATTCATAATGAGTTTATTGGTCTCTTGTCCGCTAAAATCCAAGATCGCATTTTAAATGAGATAATACAGGCTACATATTATTCAATAATACTGGACTGTACACCCGATGTAAGTCACACTGAACAAATGGCATTAGTGGTAAGGTTTGTTAAATTTTTAGAAAATGAAGAAGTGTCAATTAAGGAACATTTCTTAGGTTTCGTACCTGTCACACATTCTACAGGCGAAGGCCTCACAGAAACTTTACTCAATGAGCTATCTACACGGAAAATTCCTTTAAAGAACATGAGAGGCCAGGGATATGATAATGGCTCCAATATGAAAGGAAATAATGTTGGGAGTTCAGAAAAGGATACTTGATTTGAATTCTCGAGAATTTTTTGTGCCTTGTGGAAACCACTCCCTTAATTTAGTGGTTAACGATGCCGCTCTGTCTTGCCCTACTGCAGTTGACTGTTTTAGCATTATTCAAGAAAATTTTAATTGCTTCTCATGTTCAACTCACCGATGGAGTATTTTGATGAAACACATGCCAAATCTTACTGTAAAAGCTCTCTGCAGCACTCGATGGGAGAGTAGGATTGAGGCCTTATTGCCTCTAAGATATCATATTGAGAAAATATACGATGCTGTGTATGAAGCCTCTCAAGACCAGAAACTCAATGCATTTGGCAGAAACGCTGCTTTAGGAATCGCAAGAAAACTGCAAAGTTTCAAGTTTCTGTGTTGTTTAGTAACTTGGTATGAGATTATGTTCAAAATAAACATGGTAAGTAAGGTCTTGCAAAAGGTTACAACTGACCTGCAAAGCTCAATGGATCTCGTCAAAAGTGTACAGCGATTTCTAGAGCAAATGAGATCTGATGAAGGCCTGAATAACTTCATTACATATGCAAAACAGCTTGCAGATATAGTCGGTATTGCTGCTGACTTTGAAAAAGAAACTCAAGTCCGTCCAAGGAAAATAAAAAAGCAATTCTCCTACGAGACTGAAGATGGACCTATTCAGGCTGGGAGGACATCGTTCAAAGTTGACTTCTTTGTAGTACTTAACACAGCAATATCTTCGCTTAAAGAGAGATCTGAACTTATGGAGAACTACAGTAAGAGTTTCAAATTTCTTTATGATATTACAAATTTACACACTTGAGATAGAAATGAGTTGAAGGATGCTTGTAATTTTCTAGACAGTGTTCTAAGTGATGGAGCAGATCGTGATATAAACGGAGTTGAACTGTTTGACGAGCTACAAATTTTTGGACTTATGCTACCGCCTGAAAGTTCTCCAGCTAAAGCGTTGTCGTTCATAACCAAAAATGGTTGTATGGACACCTTCCCAAACATTTTTGTTGCGCTGAGAATTCTTCTGACTCTTCCGGATTCAGTGGCGAGTGGTGAAATAAGTTTTTCTAAGTTAAAACTGATAAAAACTTATTTAAGATCAACTTTGTTTCAAGAGCGTTTGAGTGGGCTGGCAACAATGGCCATTGAAAATGAGTTGCTAAATGAAATGGACACCGATTTCATACTCAATGAATTCGCAAAAATGAAAGCCAGAAAAATCTCTTTTTAATGATTTATTTTTAGTTTTGCCATACGTTCTTATAATGTGAGTGTAGTTATATTCATTTACATTCTCTATTTTATATACAGTTATAACATAGGTGCGTTTTTTATTCTTGTAAAAATTGATGCAAGTTTGTAAATTATTTTATCTAATATCATGATTTAATTTATTAAAGTAGTGAGTGTATAAATAATATTACAGGTAACCACGTGGGACTGCTTTGCAAACAAAAATTATCAAAAGCGCTTTTAATAAAGTTATCATTTTCGATTTTTTTAAAAAAAATTATTTTTTTTTTGGGGGGGGGGGGGGGGGGGCGCCAAAATGTTGTTCGCTTACACTTGAAAAATGTGTAGGGCCGGCCCTGCGTTTAGGATGGGGATTTAAAACGTTTCAATAAAATGCCTACAGCTCTGAAGAACCTATATATTACTGGCCTATGAACGGGACACTGTACAAGTATCGCACGGAGCTGTCGCGACCAGGGTCGCTGTTCTGAACTGCACTGGCCTCGTCTTGTCTTGTCGTCACTTCCGCTCACGACAGCCAGTTTTCCGTGTTCTGTAAGTAAATACCACGGGTGGGTGACATCAAGACTCCCGCCTGCTCGTAGCCTCTGAGCGCTGCCGACTGCTAGGCGGTGTGCCACGGGTCTTTACCACAACGCCGAAATACCATAACGCCGAATGTCAAAATTGACCACACCGCCGACAGCTAGAAACCTGCTGTGTACCACAACGCCGAAATAACAACTGAATGAATTTGTGTGTGTTTCTTAAATGTACCTTAAAGCCGAAATACCACAATCAAACCTAACCTTACCTAACCTAATCTAACCTAGCGTAATCTAACCTAACATTACTTAACCTAGCCTAATGTCACTAGGGTTGACTGCTGTTGCATGCTGGGAAACAGCGTGATTATTGGGCTGCTGTAGCCACGGGCTGAAGATGTCAAGATGGCGGACTCGCGCGTGTGGCATCGTGCACCCGTTGTACGTTGGCAATTGTGGACGTCGGGAAACTATTGGTGTATCAAATGAAATTTTGTCATAGAAAAACTAACATGTATAATTAAATAATTTTAATATGAAACAATTAAAACTTTAAGAACTTGTGATTAAACTATCTTTATTGCATTTATAAGGTTAACATCTCGACGTATTAGGTTATGTGTGGCTGTGTCACAACGGTAAAGTGCATGATGTCAAAGAATCAAACATATGGGCCTATCTAAGTCGTGTTTCAAATCTTGCCATTGCTTGTCTTATTTAAAATGTTTATATAGTTGTATATTGCACTATATATATATATATATATATATATATATATATATATATATACTAGCTGCCCGACCCGGCTTCGCACGGTTGTATTAATGGGAAAAAAATGAGACCAAATCACCTATTTACAGTTATAATATATTAAATAAAATGAAAATTAATTAATTTTGACAAAAACTTAATACAATGCTTTGTAATGTACCGAAGAAAAAACGAATAGCACCGATGGTTTCCCGACTCTCAAGCACGCAACGTTGTCATGGAAACGAAGTACCCACTGTTTCCCGGGCTTAAACACCAATAAACATTGATAATGTTTATTATTAATTATAAATTATTAAGACTATTAATCGAAATAAAAACTACCCTATCTCTCAAGTTGGAAACAATTACACATAAATGCCAATTTTCATCGAAATCGGTTGACTTGGTAAAGAGTTCACTGGACCTTTTTAGAAATCAGATGTAGTTAGTAATTGTCTTCTTAATTTGAATAATTTATATCACTTTCAAATCCCGACCGACTTTGTTCTACCAGTGTATAGTTATTTACCTGTATATATCTAAAAATTGGTGGTCTGTATTTAATGAGTGATGAGGACTACACTAACAATGAAGAAATAGTCGTTGCCATGGAGACGAATGAAGCATCAACAATGCTACAGCCGTTGCCGTGGTGATTTTCTGCCAACTCATACATACATCACATTAGAAAACTCTAAAATTATCAGATTAAGACCATTAATCGAAATAAAAACTATCCTATCTCTCAAGTTGGAAAAAATTACACATAAATGCCAATTTTCATCGAAATGGGTTAAGTGGTTTAGGAGTCCATTGAGGACAAACATTGTGACACGAGATTTATATATATTAAGATATATATATATATATATATATATATATATATATATATATATATACATACTAGATAATGCCCGGCATGCGTTGCAATGCCTCAATCAATTTTTTTTTGTAATTTTTTAAACGTATACTAAGCATCTCTCTTTATCTCTCTAATTCTCTATCTCTCTATGTATATCTCTATAACTCTCTCTATCTTTCTATTTATATCTCTATCTCTCTATATATCTTTCTAGCGGACCCGACAGACATTGTCCTGCCCAAATGTACTTTTTGTGAGATATGGATATGGCGGTAAGTATTTCTACGCTGGACATTTTGTATCTTCTCATTATACATACCCCTCCTCTTGGGCACGCCACTGCCGTTACCAAAAACCTTTCCCATGGTTACGCAGAAGGCAACAACAATGCAAAAGCCAGTTGCCATGGAGGCTAATTATCAACAATGCTTAGTTTTTTTGCTTTTAAAGCGTGTATTTTTAGTTTTTCTTAACTCAGATTCGAGATAAAATATCCAATTGTGAATCTAAACCATCCTCGAATCCCCGTGAACTCACACACAAAATTTCATCAAAATCGCGTACAAGCAGACAGAAAAAGTACTGTTTTATTATAGTAAGCTAGATAGATTATTCTTACATGTTCGCATCCATGCAGTATATGAAAAATCAGCATGCATAGCCCCACACCTATAACTATACGTATCTGCTGCCCACGACTTTTTCCGCATGTAATTTTGTATTATCTTGCACCATTGAGAAATTTAAACATTATAACATAACAGTTGATACAGTTGTAGTAGTTTTCTTATGTTCACAAATGATAATTCTTCTCACCTCTATTTCAGTCTTTGCAATAAAAATATGTTACTACCTAAATTTTGAGTAAATATTTTTCTACTTTCAAATGTAATGACGGGAAGACACTTCATAAAATGTCTTTGTAAACCACATTTACTGTTTTTTCCGTCTCGAGCTATAATGTAAATATTGTCTGCATTACTGACCCGCGAGCAAGCTACATACATTTCAGAGAGAGAGAGAGTGAGAGAAAGACACCTATTGAATGTCTATCTAACTAATTTTTTTATGAGAGCATATTTTCATTAAATAAATCATGAAATCATTCAACGATAAAACCTGTTTATTTAATTAAGCGGACGGGACGGGTTCGCTCCAAGGAGAAAATTGACGCGGCGAGACCTCGTGGACATAGAGAAATGACACACACTCACTATTTGTGTGGCTATGAAACATGATTTTTTTCTGCAATTTAAACTGTAATATACAAAAAGGGTATTGAAAATTGAAACAAATATGGCGACACTATAAACTGTCAGGATCTTTATTTTTTTCTTACTCTCTACTTAGTTCCTTACAATAGCAAAACTTAATGGCTTCTAATAATGCGTTGCAATTTTTGCTTTTAAAGCGTGTTTTTTTTAGTTTTTCTTAACTCAGAATCGAGATAAAATATCCAATTGTGAATCTAAACCATCCTCACTATTTGTGTGGCTATGAAATATGATTTTTTTTCTGCAATTTAAATTGTAATATACAAAAAGGGTATTGAAAATTGAAACAAATATGGCGACGCTATAAACTGTCAGGATCTTTATTTTTTTCTTACTCTCTACTTATTTCCTTACAATAGCAAAACTTAATGGCTTCTAATAATGCGTTGCAATTTTTGCTTTTAAAGCGTATTTTTTTTTTAGTTTTTCTTAACTCAGAATCGAGATAAAATATCCAATTGTGAATCTAAACTATCCTCGAATCCCCGTGAACTCACACACAAAATTTCATCAAAATCGGTCCAGCCGTCTAGGAGGAGTTCAGTGACATACACACGCACACAAGAAATATATATATATATATATATATATATATATATATATATATATATATATATATATATAGTACCTTATGCAAAAATGCTATCGTTAATTTTAATTTCTCTAATCGCGGTGATAACTTTTGGTACATTTTTCAGCCAGTTTGTTCTGTTATTTCATTCAAGTTAGGCCTACAGAAATATTTTAAACTTGTGTTCGTTGGCATGCATGACTGCAGGAGCTGCGCGCCATTGCATCAAAGGTAACTTGAGCTGCAGAAGGCGTCTAGTGTTTTCCAGTTTCGAGGAGGGTGAAGGGAGGGGGGAAACCAATCAGCTTAAAGCATGGCTAATTGGAGTCTTGCGGGGCTGATGGTTGCGAGAGCTACTTTGAAATCACTCAGTAGAGAAAGAGATATGGTGAGTAGAGGAAGCGGAGTATATGCTTGTGCCGAACAACCAACGAGTGTTCACGATAGAAGGAGCGATAGCTGGTCAAGTGAGTGGAGTTGTGCAAGGGTATTTCCCCCTTATTTTGATTGTGGTTAACAACAGCTTGATATAATGGCGGTGGGCTGTTCGAGGCTGTGATTAGGACCGCACCATACGAGCTCTAATAGCACCGCGCTGATAACGTAGAAAACTGGACGTTATTTTAACAAACTGCACACGAGGCTTAAAACGTAGCTCGAGCCATACCAAACACCACGTTTTTCGGGGCGAAAATTTTTTGTTTCGTGTGTTTCAATTATAATTTTTATTTAATTTTTCTATTATGAGTTGCTGAGTATATATAAATATAATATATAAATATATTATATATAAAACATATGCTGTTTTAACGAAAAACGTCTTTGAGCTGTTTTTCTTAAGGAAATCATTAGAATTAAATTAACACCATCCTAAAGTGAGAAAGGCGCAGAAAAGAGATCTCTTGTGGCAATACTTTGAACTAAATAAAATGTTTCAAGTTTCAGGACTTGAAGTAAAATCGTAGGCAACGTTTAAGCCGTGTTCGGGGATGTATTCAAAACAATAAAGTGATCCGATTTTTTATACAAATGTTATTACATATTTATTGAATTTCTTTCTCGTGTTTCCCATGTTGGTTTTAACCCTTATGGCAAAAAAAATATTTCGCGCATACTTATTTACGTGTCTCCAAGTGGCCAAACCCGGCATTGTTTTTCAGGTTTACTTATTTATTAGCAAAGAACGTTATGTTTTAAATAGCCTCGATTATATTTTCCATTTTTTTGGTTCTCTTCAATGTGGCGAACGCTGCGTTATATATATATATATACTCTACTATATAGTCTAATCAAAAATTGCAGTCTGAAGGTCATACATATGAAGCTACCCGCGGCTTATGATCCGTAATAATAGTAAATGCCCGTGTTATGTATTTTTGACAATCTTAAGTATCAGGAAAGAAAAATAAATTTTATTGGAACAGAAAAATTTCCTTTATTTTTGTGTTGTGTTGGTAATAATTCGACGTTATTGTATAAAGAACTAGTAAAAGGTAACATTTGAACGAAAAAAAAAATTCTAAATATTTTTAAGCGTCAAAAACGCATGGAAAATAAGTGTTCGCTCCTTGTAGAAATTTGTTCAATGAAACATTAGCCAGATGCTTAGTGTTACGTCTAAAATGCTTTCTGTATTATTTGCAATCAAATGTGTTAAATTTTAACTTCAGAATCTTATTCCACCCTTGGAAAAC
This sequence comes from Bacillus rossius redtenbacheri, assembly GCF_032445375.1. Classification (NCBI taxonomy): domain Eukaryota; kingdom Metazoa; phylum Arthropoda; class Insecta; order Phasmatodea; family Bacillidae; genus Bacillus; species Bacillus rossius. The sequence continues at coordinate 10,125,848 of NC_086338.1, read as the reverse complement.
ACTTTATTTAGACCATAAGTCGTAGGCCTATATATGTTTGTATTTGGTTTTTTGTGATGAACTCTCAGCTGAAGTTTGTCGTTGGAATTCAGACTCATACTGTGTAGCGAGACTTCCTAAGAATAGCACTTTCCATAAAACACCTTGGCATGCTGGTGCGACAGTCCAAGATGACGGAAAAGGCCGCTCCTGGCGGGAGAAACATGCGTGGCTGGACTGATGTAGCAGGAGAGGGAAGGGAAGCCGTGAAAGTCATTAAAGGTCAAATCAGATGCCAGACCGCACCGCTGCCCTGATGCGCGCCGGGCGCGTAGTCGTAATCAACGTGGTTGACAGTTTGGGTGATACATAATTGAGCATGACATTTTCCTCTAAAATTACTATCACTGGAGGGAATTTGCTTGATCATTCCAACTTTCAATTAAATTCCCTAACTTTTCCTGACCAGTTGCAACTTCCCTGATTTTTCCCTGACTTTCTAGGATTTAGACACTTCCTGTAGATACTGAAAAACTCTTAAGTATAAAGTTTCGCGGTATAAAAATCAACGATAAACTCGGACTTAAAACAAAATTAAAAATTAAAATAAACTTATGTGCTTAAGTCAAAACCGAAGCTTAAAAACTCTTAAATCTTTGTTTTAACAGTAAAATTAGCCAGGAAAAACTCGAGCATTAAAAACCAAATTAAATAGAGGGGAAGGAAACAGAAATGCTTAAGTCAAAACTGAATTTTAAAAAGCGTCAAATATTAGTTTTAACAGCGAACATAGCGAGGAACACGGGGACAGTGTTTCGGCGCAGCGCAGGACAGACTCGGCGGACAGCGGGCCTCGCTGGAAGCAGGAAATTAGCGTTCTGCAAACTGCCACGTTGATTGCGACTCGGCGCCCGGCGCGCATCAGGGGAGCGGTGCGGTCTGGCGTCTGATTTGACCTTTAATGACTTTCACAGCTTCCCTTCCCCCTCCTGCTACATCAGTCCAGCCACGCATGTTTCTCCCGCCAGGAGCGGCCTTGCCCCACCATCTTGGACTGTCGCACCAGCATGCCAAGGTGTTTTATGGAAAGTGCTATTCTTAGGAAGTCTCGCTACACAGGGTGAGTCTGAATTCCAACGACAAACTTCGGCTGAGAGTTCATCACAAAAAAATTAGAAACATATATACATACCACTTATGGTGTTTTTCAAGGATGGTATAAGTTTCTGACGTTTGAACTGTACACTTTTTATTACAAACTAGCTGTACAGGCCAACGCCTTGCTGTGGCTCAGTCTAGTTAAATGGGGGGAAAAAAGAGAAAATATTACGTAGTCACACACACTATAAAATGGCTTTAGCATGGTTTTTTTTTTTTTTAATTTTCCAAGAAATATAATCCAGAGATTCCACCATTAATAAATAAAATAATTTCCGCAGAATATTATCGTGATTATTTAGCATAGTGGTTAAGTGTGTAGTTTTAAGATTAAATTTCCAGGTTAGAATCCCCTAACTGAAGATATGAAGTGATGTTCAGAGTGAAGAGTCTACCATTCCGGGTTGGGCACTCGGAGACACGAAAATAAGTTTGCCATAAGGGTTAAAATAAACATGGGAAACACGAGAAAGAAATCCACTAAATATGTAATAACATTTGTATAAACAAAACGGATCACGTTTATTATTTTGAATTCATCCCCGAACACAGCCTAAAAGTTTTTACGATTTTACTCAAGTCCTGAAACTTGAAACTTTTTATTTAGTTCCAAGTATTGCCTCTTTTCTGCGCCTTTCTCACTTTAGGATGGTGTTAAATTAATTTTAATGATTTCCTTAGGAAAAACAAGTTCAAAGACGGTTTTCGTTAAAACAGCATACTGTTTTATATATAATAATGTTTAATATAATACACAAGAATAGTCTAAATTTTTTAATAAAAATTAATTTATTAGCGTTATACCATTGTAAATTTTCTGAAAATTAGCGAGAAGCGCAAGAGTTTTGTACTATTTTATGGTTTTCTTTCTATAATAATCGTGTCTTATTGTTAAACTTATATTTAAAATTCAAACAATGCAAAATAAATATAATGTTCAACAATGGCTTGGTTGTTAAAATAATTCAGTTTTTTTTTTCACCTGTGGGATTCCAACAAAACGTAATAATTCTTTCTAAAATTTTTAATGCGTTGCCAATTAGATTTGCTCAATTGGTGTTAAACTTTTCCAGTTTGTGGGGAGGAAAACGTTTGAACTCATGCTATAATCAAACGTTTTAATTATAAAATGGTTATATCTGAACTAAACGTTAGTGATAAACGATGATTGTATTATTCATCCTTACTTGATATTTATTCTAGTCTTCATTGATCATCAAATTACGATTGCGATTAAATTACGATTATACACTAACTACGATTGCACCATTTTGTGGATTTTATTGAGCTGGAATTTAAAAATCATATTTTTCTTACATGTCTGTAATTTGGAGATAGAAGTGTTCTACAAAAGAAACTCTTATCGAAATATAGGAAGAACTAGAATCTGAAGAAAATATTTCAAATGAGGTCCGACAAAGTGTTTTACGGACGGATATTTGCTTTAACGATGTATATTTTAGTAGGTTTTTATCTGTACACACATTTGGAATGGTAACTCTACTGTTACGTCACTCTGATGAAGTGCTGACAGTAAGAGCTGACAGTAGATGGAACTAATTAGGGGCCCGGATTTAGAAGCGATGAATGCTCGTCTTTCCCGGCCTTGAGCGGTAGCGCAGGCAGCGCCTTAAGGGGCTTTAGACCCCGCCATCTTGAATCGTTCCATCTTTTCGCTGTAATTATAATTTTGAAATATTTATCCCAATTTTTGGCTCTTCAAGGCATAAATCGTATCTCCCAGACAGGCTTTATCTTGTACCAACCACGTGTTTACCACCAGGCTCTAGTCTGTAAGCGCTGCTAATAAATGACTTATTATTTCACGCGGGCGACTACAATTATAATAAAAATCACACCAGTTCACTAGTGTTGACTTCAACAATTAGCCAAAGCTAGGGTCCTATACTATGTACAAAAAAAAATAGCACGGAAACTTTATTGCAAGCAATATAAAAATATTAGAGATGGCAAGATGGAGACCTAATCCCCCTTAACGCCTCCCTCGCGCCGTGGATGGTTGGTTATGGTGGCCGCCGCTACGCAGCGCTGGACGAAGCCTCTCCGACGACCCAGCCAGGGGCCCCCCTTGATTAAGAAGCCTCTCACTATGGGGGCCGGCAGAATTGTGAATGTGAAACGGGTTTGATGTTAAAACCATGTCTTATGGATAGCTTTCTGTGTACTCTAAAGTTTCGTGCATATTGCATGCACACGGGCCAAAATGACGGGCAGTATGCAACATGCAAGCACCTTATCCAGAGATGACTCGTGTCGATTAGTGCCACGTGCGAGAAACTCTTGGGCCTTGCGAACCTCCGGACTCGCGCCCCTGACTGCTCCTGCCGACTCATCGACTTACTTCATCTCACTGTCGACGCTTATCGTGACGAGATTTTTTTGACGTGACAACGTCTAATAAATCGATGAACGCCGGCTGCACGCACTAAAAAGTGTCCCGTTACGCACATTGTTCCGTTACGCTGTGTCCCGATACGCTGTCGGCGAGTGCAGTAATAATAGGTTATGTTACAACTGACTAAAAATTTATGGTGATTCATATAATTGATGTTAGATATTTGATTACAGTTTATTTATATGAAAACTTGTTCATAATTATATTTAAACTTTATAGCTAAACGCCAGTTTTTAAAATTAATTACAAGTCATCTACACGTGAACTGTTTCGTCGACTGTTTATAAAGTGAAGTGGAAAGTTAATGTGATTTTCATTGCTTATTACAACAATAATTTCGGCAATAAAGGTTAATTATTCTTGCATTTAAAAAATCTGATTACTAGTATAATTTCAAGTATGTATCTATTCTTTCATTATTAAAATAAAAATGATTCAATTTTATTCATACAAGTATGCAGTCATTTCATCAATGTTTTGTTATGACGTCACGTTAAAATATCGTCCGTAAACCGACTTTACAGACAACCATTTTTTATTTTAGTTTTTCAAAATGTGGTGTGTTCGTGTGAGGCGGGATGTTGAGCGCCGCGCTCGCTGGACTGGCGCGCGAAGGACAACCACGAAGCGGTAACCATGACGTGAAGATAAAGGCGAGACATGAAGATAAAGGTGTAGTGAAAGTTCCTTGAGCGCTTTCAAGAATCATTGATAATTTCATGCCTAAAAAGTTGTCCGAAAACAAGTTTTTTGTCCCTTTTTCCACTCTCCTAAATATACAGTTTAAAAACGAAATGGGGAAACTGAAATACCTAACCACCCTCAGCGTATTCTCAAATGCTTTTCGCAGACAGACACTGTGTCTTTGTAGCGGGGAGGGGGGGGGGGGGGGGGCAGTTTTCAATTGGCGTGGTTTCTTCTGAAGCTCTGCTCCCAGGGGGCATTCAGAGTTCTCGGAGGCCGACAGCGCTGAGACGTGACGCCCAGTAGGCGTGGAACTCCTGAAAACCACTCACAAAACAAGACGAATGAGCACAGTACCATATTATTCATTCCGGACTAGGTAATTAACCCGTGCTTCGCCACGGCAGTCTGCATGCACGACACACTCGCATCGCTCATGCATGCCTCTCCTCGTGCATGCGCCACTGCTGCGCCTCAAATGAAAAAAACAAACTAAATCAACTTTTGAAAATCTATTTATGACAAAATATCGAATGCAAAATAAACCAAAGACGTTATTTTGGATTGTTAAGTACTGGCTGAAGTACCTGGCGTTGCCCACGGCTAAACACGTCATAATATAAGGAACATCACTACCGAGTTTGAAGTCTGCAAGACATACATTTGAAAAACGGGAAATTTTAAATTTTCAAGTCCCATTGATTGCACAATCTCGTCAAAATCAGGAACGCCAATTTTCAGACGTGATGGACACGCCAAACAATAGAGAGTTTAAAAATCAAGGCCATCTATTGACGAAGTTCTAAACTAAACTGTTACTAGCGACGTTTGTTCCTAAGCCGTCTTGAGCTCCACTAAGCGGACGGGTGTCACGATGGAGGATAGGAAGTTGCCAGACCTTACTGTATGACCGTGTAGCCGACATAGAGAAATAACAATCACTCAGTGTTTTTATTTCTTTGATCTATGATTTTCTGTTTTTTTAAAAGAAATGTACCCATGCCGATAGATTGAACGGTATAGAAGTTGATGCGCTGCAGTGCAATCTAGCAGAGAGTTACTAAAAGAACATGGATAGAATAATTAACCTTCCCCGTGAAAAAAAAAAAAAAAAAAACATTTCGATGTGCCAACTTTTATGATGAGCGGTCAAACTGTGACGAAGTTAATCAATTTCCGATAGATATACCAAAATTATATATATATATATATATATATATAACTAGCTGCAATACCCGGCGTTCTCCGTGCTGAACACAGGGTGTAGTTAGTAGGTAATTAATTGTCTTCTTAATTTGAATGTCAAGTGTGAAAATTAATTGATATCACTTTCAGATCCCGACAGACGTTGTTCTGCTAGTTTATAGTTATTCACCTGATCTGTATGTAATTTAGACTTTATAAAGCAATATAGAAAAAAGCTGAAAAATAAGAGATTACTAATATTGAAAAGATTCCATTATCTAGCTAATGCTCGGCCTGCATTGCAATGCCTCATTCAGTTTGGTTTTGTAATATGTTTGAAGTAGTTCCACATATACCAATCATCTATCCATCTCTCTATATATATTTATCTCGTTATATCTACATATATACTTCCCACTATCTCTATATCTTCTATATATAAGTCAATATATAGCTCTATACATCTATAGGTATATCTCTTTATCTAACCCATTTCATTCTCTATACCTCGCTCTATCTCAACTCATCTATCCGTCTCTATCTCACTCTATATATATGTATGTATCACTCTATCTCTGTCTCTCTTTCATACTTAAATAAATTGTGTCATGCGTGCGCACTTATACAACAAAAACAGACGATGTGCCGCTATATAAAATGAAATAAACACATTTTTTGACACGATTCGTGCTCTAACTATTGAAAAATAGTTATACTGTCTCAGTAACATTCATGGGCATGCGCATAACAAATCACCAAAATTTCATCGCAATCGGATGAATGGTATTCCTATACGGCACAAACGAAAATTAAAGACGTGACAAACGCATCAAACGATGGTGCGTTTAAAATTCAAGGCATTTCTATCTATTGATGAAGTTAAGAACAAAACTGTTATTAGCGCCTTTATTTTGCTAGCCGCTGCGAGCTCCACTAAGCGGACTAGTCTCACCAAGGAGAAAAATATTAATTTGTCAGACCTTACTATGTGTATGATCGTGTGTCAGACATAGAGAAATGACACTCACTCACTATTTGTATGTCTACGGCCTATGATTTTTTCTGATATAAAATAAAATTATGACTTTTTCACTCCCTCAGGGATGGAATTTCATATTAATATGGGGTCTATGTGTTAATCCAGGTTATAAGCTAGCTGTAGGCCAAATTTCATTCAAATACATTCAGTAGTTTTTACGTGAAAGAGTAACAAACATCCATACTTACAAACTTTCGCGTTTATAATATTAGTAGGATAACTTGGTATAACAGCTATGAAAATTAAGCTTGAAAATTAAAATAAAAAAACTATTGCATACGCAATCTTATTTGTGTGTATTCCGTTTACTTGCTTGAAGATACATGTGGTGATCAAAATGTCGCTGCTTATGAATCCCATAAATTGAAAAGGGGGGGGGGGGGGGGGGAGTGACCCTATTGCACCCTATTAGTACGGAAAATTTTATTGCCCCGTAATGACTCGTATAAATGACTTATAAACTGCATTTTATAGGCGAAAAAAATATCCTGGTAGGACTCTCTTGTACCCGGCAGTTCGGAGAAGTTCTCAGACTTGTGAATCTATACTAATATTGTCACGTGCACCTAGCCGGTGCCACCGCCATTTCTGTCACGATCCACCTTCAGAGGGGGGGGGCGAGAATCGTAGCTCTTTACATAGAAACAACTCGCTTGGCATCAACTAGTCTTAACTTCATAAAATACTTTACTGTACCTAGGATCATAGGTTCGTCATCCCGTACAGGATGTCTGGTGAGAGCTGAACTAAGGAGATTTTGCAAAATAACATAATACTTAATTAAAATTATTTTATTCTTAAAGTCAAATACTCAACATCATTTTAAAGAACATTTAAATAGCGGGATTACAATTTAAAACAATAATCTCTTTACTTCCTTAACGATTGAACGACCTTACAAGAGAGAGAATGAGAGAACTTCACTAAACACTTCCCTAGTCCTTCCGAATACCTCAAATCATAATTAATACTTAAAATTAAAACAAAGATAAGTCCATACTCACATTTTCCGAAAAGCCTTTCTTGATCGATTACTTTAAAAAAAATAACGTAGGGGCCTCTCCTGCCCTTGAAATCCCGAACGAACATTACATTTTAAAAACTATGACGCGTGACCCCTGACGAGGGCCATAGCCTCCGCCCGAAAGCTTGACGACTACATTATGACCTAACTTAAATTAAACGACTCGTGGCCTCTGGCGTCGACCATAGCTTCCGCCCGAAAGCTTGAATTCCTACATCACGAACGAACTAACAACTCGTGACCACAGGTGAGACGCATAGCCTCCGCCTGAGTGAGCCCCGAGTCACCACTCACTTGCGCTTAAATTCGCGCGCCCTGCCGCGCCTACCATAACAAAAGCTCGTTATTGAAGTCAAATTTACTAAACAACTAACTAGAACATCTGGGAAGACTACCCCCCCTCTACCCCGATGTGCAGGCCACACCGCGCGGCTTGTTACGACAGCGCGCCCCAGTAACTGCGGCCCGTGGCTGCGCCAGCGCGCGGCCAAACAAACAAACAAAATTCTGCAAGCCCGCAGCGCGCCGCGCCGGCCCCGTGCCCCAATTACATGGTCACGCCACTTGCGCTGACGAGTGAACAGAGCAGCCAGCCCAGAGTCCCGTCAGTAAAGTCCCCAAATTTGATTTCAACAACCCTGCAAAATTTCAACCCGCGACATAACCCTCCCCTCACAGAGCTCGAGCCCCATCGAGCTACCTCAAAATTACAAATTGTCTTTTTCCATTAAACCATAACTATAAATTCCTCATTTCACAAAAATAATAATTTTCTTAGTTCCTTGCTGTCTGAACATACATCTAGATTCTGCATAAGATTTATTTTAAAACAACAAGTATTCATAAAATTAAATGTAAAACTTTTATCTGGTTTGTTCTCACAGGAACCTTCAGAGGCTCGAGTTCTCAATTCAAAAAAAATTGTTCTGTTAGTGAAGCTCTCTTTACAAATTAAATTACTGTTCTTAGTTTCTCAGTATTCGTTAAACAATGTGCAAATTCTTGATAATTATTATTTTTTTTTCCAGTTTCCGTTTGTCACAATACTTCTTTTGTTCTTAAAAAAAATTAAGTGTCCTTACAAAATTATCAGTGTTTCAAATTAATTAAACTCTTATCTCGTGAAGGTTGGTGCAACTCCTCGAAGTCAGTGTTGTCAAGAAGAGTAGCTCCCTGGGCTGGCCATCAGCAAACACCACTCAACTCCAACAGCTACTGGACTGGCTTCCAGGGCAGCTCACAACTTCTCCCTACATCTGCTTCGGAGTTGTGCCATCCTCATCACGAACAGATTACAATTCTGAAACATCATCAACAGGCATTACCATCACGCCTGACAAATACAAAACTAACTACTAAACTGCAATCGATGGGCAAGGATGCAAACACACAAAAAAATAAAATTAATTAATTCAACTGCTAACATAAAGTATCCCACCCTTAGCATAATCTAATCAGGCAAATAATTTGATAGGAAAAACTTAAGGAAGGGAAACATGACCTCCAATGATTTTCCCTAACTCTTGAGTCTTGATCTTCTCTATACAGCAAATAGTCCCCACGAAGTAACTGGGTTGAAGGTCACTTCACATGACCCACCCATAACCTCTTCTACTCTTCTTTTCTTCTGGGGGCAACCACAATGCCCACCAATCTCTCTCCATGGTGCCGAACCAGCTATCCCATGAGAGTAAACAACGTAGTCAATAGAAGCGCAGAGGGGAAACACCAATCTCTGGCTTGTCGAGTCATAAAACTGCTTTATCTTCTTCTTCTTCTTCTTCTGAGTAAAACATCTGATTAATCTTGCTACTATTCTTCCCAACAATAAAAAAAAAGTTCATCAGGTATCTTCATAAAAAAACATTCTAACTAATAATAAGTCTTCTTTTTCTTCTTTTTTTTTTCTGTTAGATGTAATAGAAGGCCATGTTAGGGAGGTTATAGGGAAAAAGAGTGGCCAATTCCCACCCCATCACCCACCTAGATCATGACTAATTAACTTTTAAACTTTCTATTTCAAACAAATTAAAAAAAAACCATTTTTTTTTATTCAAACTTTTAAACTATAATTACTTTTACTTCATAACCTCAAAAGCTAATCAATAATTCTAAATGAAATTGTGATTTACTGCATCCTTGTTCCATCCGATCTGTTTGTTTATAACCTTTCTTGTAAAGTATAAAATTTTCAAACATTACTAATTCAAAAAAAATTAAATTCTGGTGTCCTTTGAGTTACAATTAACTTTACTATTTCTTAGCTTGAAATAATTTAAGTTTTCAGAACTATTTCATTGTCTAATTCACAACACTTAAAAATCAACTCAAAACAACAAATCATCAAAATCAATAAGATCATCTGACCTACCTATCAGTACTGTGAACTTGAACTGTTCGTACACATTTATAATAAGCTATTGTATTTAAATTCCAACCTAAATAAGGTTTAAAAAAAAACTACTAATCCCTCTGTAAATTAAGAAAATTAACTTTAAAAATTAAACTTAATGTATTAGTTCTTTTTGACAGCTACCACAACTCACTAGTTCCATTACATTACTATAACCTAAAAAGTTCTGTAAATAATGTTTATAACAAAAAAAACTCCAGTTACTGTCTTCCATAAAAAAATAAAACTTTACATGACCTTATTAATCTCCACTTGTAAGTCCATGGCTGCCAGCTTTCTCTTCTCTTGAATCTTCAGTCTTGGCTCTTGTTTCAGTGATCTTGTATCTTGTCTCTCGAACTCTTGTCATCTTGTAAACTGGACTGCTGCTCAGCTCATCTTAAGGAATCTGTAAGTTTCAAAAATACATGTTAATTTAAATTACATAATTCCTGTTCTTTGGTCCTAAAAAAAAAATTGTATTATTAGTACACATTACCCTGAAACAACATTATTATTCATTGTTTATTACTTAAAAAAAATGCTTTACCATAAAATCCTTTTTTGTTCTTTTCATTAGGCCTATTTATTTTCCTTCTTCTTAATTAAATTCTGCTTCAAATGTTAATCCTAACTTAAGACCTACCATCTATTTATTATTCATTACCTACATTATTTATGTTACCCTAAAATTCCCATAAGTTTCTAATACTTCCTATCAAAGACATTCTCTCTAAAAAAAATTTACTTGTGACTCTTAACTTAACAAACTTAAAAAAAACTTTTACACTAGACTTAACTTATTATTCATTCTTAGTTACTAAATTTCTATATGTAAACTTTAGTACTTACAAACAAAAACTGCCTATTTCTCTCTACCTCTTAATCTCTTTCAATTATTACAATAATAATGTTACCTTGCATCTTTAAACTTTCTTCTTTTCAATTAAATTAGACATCTCATAACAATAAAAATTCTGCCTATACTCTTCTTATGGGTGTCCAACCCAACAACAAAATTTCAAATTCTCAAGTTTCCTTATATTTAAATTATGCAATACAAATAACCTCTGTGGTGCCTGTACCCTTTTAGGCCTACCACCTTCTCCTCTCACAGCATGACAACTCTTATTCCTCGGGGTCTGTATTCACTGTTCCAAATCAAATATCTCAAATAAATTAAAAACAAATTTATTATTTTAAGAAAACAAAAATTTACATTGAATTTACTATGGAGCCTGGAAATCTTAATGTCTCACAGCAGCTAACATGACTAAATCCCATGGAACCCCAGGTTTACCTAACCTGTGCCCAAAAATTTAAGCATACCAGGCTTTCCCTGCACTGGTTTTACAGCATCACACACTATTTAGGGCCCCTGATCTGCCATCAGTCCCAAGGAGTTTTCCCACAACCCCTCTCTACACAAGCGCCTACCGCATTCCTCTCAATTGGCTATCGGTTTTACGGCATTCTTTTGGGATCCGACCATCAAGTTAGGGCTAATCGAACACTAAACCTCCATACTTCCAAACTAATGTAAATCAATTAAATTTTCTCTGTAAATTCTAAAAATCAAAAAAAATTATTCCAACATGCCAAAGAAACTTCCAAAAAAAATTCATAATCTTATCTTCAAACCATTAAAATAAAAATAAATAGATTACTCTGTTTTCTCCTTAATAACTGTAAACTGTCAACAAATATCATGTCGTAAATTTTAACTATGCTTACTGACTCTTAATCATAAAATCTCATTTGTCCTAATTAATAAACAACCGATTTCCTTAAAATCTCACTGTATCTCTCACACTCAAACTTCACTGGCTGAATATCTCAATAAATTCAAAAACAATTATCTAAACTCTTAAAGAAACTCCTCCCCAATTATTCAAATTACTTCACCTTATTTTATTTCATTACTTAAAACACCTTACTCAAAAAAATTAATTAATTATCTAGCTATCTTCCATTATTATTTATTTACCGAACAAAACTTTCTCCTAAATTAATTTAGTAAAATTCAATTTCACATTAGGCAAGTACACTAACTCTCTACAGCAATGTTTCTCATTTCCCTCCTTCCTAACTGAATCCAATCTTACTTAACCTCCAGGGAATTTACCTCACAAAATAACCAAAAATTTCACTGTAGTGCCTATCTGCTATAGGCCCACTACACAGGGGGCTCTAACCCCACCAACAAACTTCATTGAAATGGTACCCTATCCCATACAGGATAGCCACTTCGGTACTACCATGGGGAACTCCTGCCCCAAACTACTCACAACTCTCAGGATTCTCCTGACCCTTAATTCCGTAGTCAGCCCATCTCCTATGGTCTGCGCTACAATTCCCTTTCTTCCCAGGGACACAACGCCTCACCTTAGGGTCCCTCGCCCTAATGAAAACATTAATTTTGTCTCTCTGTTCCCTTGGAGTAAATTCCCTCTACACACAAAATCTAGCCTTCCCAGTTTTCTCAATGCTTATCGATTTTATAGTGTACCTCCTTAATAATGTTTACAAATCCCAAAAAAATATTTTTAAAACCGAGGTAGAATTTAACTAACAAAAACATAAACAACTTACAACGAAACACTTCTAGCCTATACATCATACACTTCTTAAATTAAATTACTTACATACTGAAAGTTCCTCTTCTCCTAAAACACACTTAAATTTAAATTTATTTAACCAATAGTCTATTTTCTTATCGCTAAGTTACCGTACAGCTGATCAAAACAAGGTCACGGCCTGTCCACGTCTCCTTATGAGCCCGTGACGTCACCGAATTCCATCAGGTGCGCCAACCCTCGCTTGCGGTTCCTCCGTTCTCCGCTAGGTCTCAGCACCTCCCCGTCTCGTGTTCATTCTGCCACGTCCACTGACGTGTCGTTCTGAAACAACTCTCAACATTTTTCTAATTAAAACAAAACATCACTATAAATTCTATAACTCTCTTTTACATAAACTCTCGTTTTCTCTTTAATTCCTTTCTAACGTTTATCCTTCCCTCGACTGATTTAATTCGTACGTCTCGTCTCCTACGCGCACGAAAACAAAACAAACTTCTCTTGAAAATAATTCCTATTTACGACAAAAAACTTTATTTTAAATTTTAACTCTCTTAACCTACAATCTTAAAATGAACTTCAATTAAATTAAACCACTTGCATTATCTCTAATAAGCATTTAACTTATAACGTATTCTCCTCACGTAATAATCCCCGATATAAATCTACAATAAATTCAACGACTTAAAACAACTTATCACTATAAACTTTATCCTTACAAGTATCCTCAAATAAACATCTGTTACGTCAAAAAAAAAATCTCAAAGACTTCCTCCACTATAGACTAAAATTCCGTAATCCTCTCCTCAAGTAAACTCTTAATAACCTGCTATCAGAAGCTGAAACTAACTTAATAATAAACATAAAAATCTACCTCTCTCTCTCTCCAGAAATAGAACCTATCCGGCGAACTCTACCATTTCTGTCACGTGCACCTAGCCGGTGCCACCGCCATTTCTGTCACGATCCACCTTCAGAGGGGGGGGGCGAGAATCGTAGCTCTTTACATAGAAACAACTCGCTTGGCATCAACTAGTCTTAACTTCATAAAATACTTTACTGTACCTAGGATCATAGGTTCGTCATCCCGTACAGGATGTCTGGTGAGAGCTGAACTAAGGAGATTTTGCAAAATAACATAATACTTAATTAAAATTATTTTATTCTTAAAGTCAAATACTCAACATCATTTTAAAGAACATTTAAATAGCGGGATTACAATTTAAAACAATAATCTCTTTACTTCCTTAACGATTGAACGACCTTACAAGAGAGAGAATGAGAGAACTTCACTAAACACTTCCCTAGTCCTTCCGAATACCTCAAATCATAATTAATACTTAAAATTAAAACAAAGATAAGTCCATACTCACATTTTCCGAAAAGCCTTTCTTGATCGATTACTTTAAAAAAAATAACGTAGGGGCCTCTCCTGCCCTTGAAATCCCGAACGAACATTACATTTTAAAAACTATGACGCGTGACCCCTGACGAGGGCCATAGCCTCCGCCCGAAAGCTTGACGACTACATTATGACCTAACTTAAATTAAACGACTCGTGGCCTCTGGCGTCGACCATAGCTTCCGCCCGAAAGCTTGAATTCCTACATCACGAACGAACTAACAACTCGTGACCACAGGTGAGACGCATAGCCTCCGCCTGAGTGAGCCTGAATTCCTACATCACGAACGAACTAACAACTCGTGACCACAGGTGAGACGCATAGCCTCCGCCTGAGTGAGCCCCGAGTCACCACTCACTTGCGCTTAAATTCGCGCGCCCTGCCGCGCCTACCATAACAAAAGCTCGTTATTGAAGTCAAATTTACTAAACAACTAACTAGAACATCTGGGAAGACTACCCCCCCTCTACCCCGATGTGCAGGCCACACCGCGCGGCTTGTTACGACAGCGCGCCCCAGTAACTGCGGCCCGTGGCTGCGCCAGCGCGCGGCCAAACAAACAAACAAAATTCTGCAAGCCCGCAGCGCGCCGCGCCGGCCCCGTGCCCCAATTACATGGTCACGCCACTTGCGCTGACGAGTGAACAGAGCAGCCAGCCCAGAGTCCCGTCAGTAAAGTCCCCAAATTTGATTTCAACAACCCTGCAAAATTTCAACCCGCGACAATATTATAAAGCTGAAGAGTTTGTTTGTTTGTTTGAACGCGCTAATCTCAGGAACCACTGGTCCGATTTGAAAAATTCTTTCAGTGTTGGATAGTACATTTATCGAGGAAGGCTATAGGCTATATTATATTATCAATAACATTAGGGATCCTTACTAAAAGTCCAATTTATAATCAAATGCGTTGGAGGGGGTTAGATACAACATGCAGTACACCTACGAAGTGTGTGTTGACAATGCCGCAGGCGCTAGAAGTTTATTTCCTATTGCCTATTAACATTGTTGCCACGCACTAGATGCCTTATCGTTCTTAATTTTCCCATACAAGTAAAAAACACCCGTGTGATATTAACAGCGAAGCAATCAGTACCCTCATAAGAGTTCAATTAGTATTTAAATACTTTTTATCACTTTAAATCGCAAACCTAAACTATTGTTTTTTTCCTCTTTCTGTGTTTAATTTGTTTGTTTTTACTAGAATTATTTGTATTATTTTTAACTAATTTTCATTTTTCGGACCATCAATAATTTTCCTCTCCCGTTACAATTCTGACAAGGACTTGTACTATATATAATTTCAAAATTCCATCGCTTAGGGAGTTTAAAAGGGGTAAATTCTGTTTTATAATAACACATCATAGAAGGTAAGTCATAGGGTTTGTGTCATTTCTCTATGTCCGCCACACGGTCATATACGTCCTATCCTTCTCCTTGGCTAAACCCATCCGAGTGAATCTCGCGGCTGCTAGCGAACTAAAGGTGCTAATAACAGTTTAGTTTAAAACTTCGTCATAGATGGCGTTTCCTTGAATTTGTAACGCGTTTTGTGCGTCCGTTACGTCTTGCCTATGGGTTACCTGCCTTCACATAAAACGAAGCTGAAAATTGGTGTCCCGGTTTTGCTGATGCGTAGTTTTGATGCACCGAGATTGTGCAATCAATGGGACTTTAAAATCAAAATTTCCAGTTTTTAAAGTGTATGTCATATAAATTTGAAACTCGGTAGTAACGTTCCCTATATTATGATGTGTTTAGCCCGGGCAACGCCGAGTACTTCAGCTAGTAATTTGTAACCAGGAAAAACTCCGAACACCTTCAGTACAGTAACTTGCATCTTTGATATCCTCAATGCAAAATACATGTTAAACCCTAATGAATTAATTCGTAAACAATTAAATTAACTTTCAAATACCTACATGTATATGTGCGTAGAGGTTCTGTTTTCTGGATAACCGGCCTGTACTGGACGCAGTTTCGAATTTGTTTTTTGAATGTAGAGTTTTTTAAAGAGGGGAAGGGGGAGGGCTGGAGTGTTTTGGGCTGCACGGAAACGCGCTCAGGTAAATACGGAGTCCGAAATTTGGACAAATAATTGCCCCCTTTTAAACGCATTATCGACCCATCACTGCTAAAAGAAAGCACTTTCCTCTTACGCCTGCTTGTGCCATGACCCTCCACAAGCCACAGGGTGAATACTTTTGATTATATTGTTTACTCGTATGAATATGTGCATACAACATGTTTACGTTGCTTGTTTTACGAGTTACAAGCCTTGAAGGCTCGTTACAGAGGTTAGGTGGTACACATCACTGGCGAGTACTGAAATACTCGCTCTCTCTCTCTCTCTTTTTACAACTAACCACTAGAAACATTTGGACTTGTTAAAGGAGATACAAAAATTAATATTCATACGTTAGAGGAGACCAAAATGAGTGTTTTTAAAGGCAGTGTCGAAAAACTAATAAATGATTTGAGATTGGATAGCTTGTGAGGGATATTAATCCAAAAATGAATAAGGCGCTTGGTTACGGGTAATGTAAAAATATATTACATTTTAATTTTCAGAAATCCTACACTACGAATAGTGCTCCTTACTGCTTCAATACACGATTTGAAACGACGTTCTAAGGCTCAAGATATTGTACATCCAGAATTTATATAAATTTGATAATACATTATTGTTTTGGTCTTACTTTACCAGCTGTGTGAATATTTATTTCTATAACATGCCGTTAATAATTTTATATTTACTCATAAGCGGTGGAAATTCATGTGTAGAGTTGAGTTTAGTTCTCAATTTAAGAGGGGATTTTATAAATTATTTTGTATTTATAATTTTTTATATTGTTTGGGGGTTATTACGATTTTATCAGTATTATTGGCATAACTAAAGTTGATAGTTTATAAATGATTCTATCACTTCAGTAAGTTTTATTTGATGTTTTGAGAACATTAAATGTCAATTTATAAGCATACATTAAAGGATGAAATAGTGTATTATACTATTTAAAATTAACCATTTGGTGTAGCTTTTGTCATAAAACTCTTTATTTTTAGGATATAATTCATAAATAAATAAAAATTTGGTTTTCCAAAAACCCTGAAAGTCTCAGGTTTACAGGTTTTTTGTAAAAAAAAAAACATTTTTATTTATTTACGATGACGACCTAAAAAAAGAGTTTTATAACAAATAATACATACAAACGTTTTTTTAAAACTGCGTACCAAATGATTACATGCTATTGGTTCATACTATGATTAAAATACATATTAACTTTCAACCTGGCATTACCATTAAATAAACCGTTAACTATTTGTAAAAAATTACTAATTGCTATATTATGAATTTACTAAAAACTTTAATGACAATACACGAATTCCTGTAATCATGAAAATTTAGGATACCGCCCCTTAGTTGTATAACCCCGGCCATTTTGTATATTAAAAAAATTGGTTGTCTGTAAAGTTGGTTTACGGACGATAGTTTAACGTGACAACGTCATAACAAAACATTAATGAAATGATTGCATACTTTTATGAATAAAATTGAGTAATTTTTATTGAATGATCACTATTTTGTATTGATACAAAGGAGTGAAATGAAATCTACAATTTAATTGATAAATTTACTTTTATTTGCTTTCATTAATTAAAATATGTTTATTACTTTAACGAACAGATTATTTAAACTATAACTTTTATACATTTTTGCTTTTTAACTTCTTCCCATCTGTGTTATTCTGTTAATGATAGGACGATGATAGGAAAAGTAGGAAACTAATGGGAGTTTTTCAATTTTAATGTGCCTCGAAAATGTCAAATCGATGGTTGTTCCAATCGAGTGGAAGAGAGATAGATGCGGCGCAAGCGTACAATGAGCGTAACGGGACACATCGTAACGGGACAATGTGCGTAACGGGAAAATGAGTCATTATTTTTGTGCGTGCAGCCGGCGTTCATCGATTTATTAGATGTCACGTCAAACATAACAGCCACATACTATTGTTTAGAGTCTGGCATGTTTGCACTGTCTTGCCTTGAGGCAAAGAAATTTGTTTAGTTTTGTCTTACACGACTGATCAAGCTGGACAAACCACATGACCTAACGTAGGCACTGGAAGTCAACTTTCGTGGTGTGTGGATTGCTGGGCCATTCCTCTTTAACTATTGAGCAGGAACGTTTATAGGAATAGAAAAAGATATATTCAATCTATAATTCAGGAACTTCAGAACGCATGCCTACTATACGCTAAAATCCTTTACGTACACAGCCAGAAAACTGTGGATTTATTTACCTAAAAATTTAGTTAAAAAAGTTATATTGACAGTATTGCTCCAAAAGTGCAATTTAAATATAAAAATAGGTAACATGGTAATGAAAATAGTTAGTTTGACTTTTTTTTTACAGTTATTCAGCATTACTTATAAGATTAATTATTACGATTGAAAATTTTAAATGTAGGTGTATGAAATACGCGTAGCCTATTTGATGAAATACGTCCTTTATTCGAAATGTGCGTGGGTAAATAAATTAATTAATTGTGTAACTAATAATTCATTTCAAGCTCTTACTTGAAATAATCAATTATTTCTTTCCTGTGTTTATATATTGTAGCGGCCTGTTAGTACCAAACTATAAAATTGCAAGAAGGCTACACATCCACTAGTCCACTATAAAAAAATTAAAATTGTGTCTTTTCCTGACTTCACAGCAAAGTGCGGTTAGAACACATTGCAAAGATAAGCCGTATTTAAATAGGTACTAAAATTGCCATATTAAAGGTTAAATAAGTTTTTTTTTTGCTTTACTGTTAAATTGTACAATGCGGATAGCGACTAATATATGCTTTGTCTTGAAAATAATTATAAATAGAAATTAAATTATAAATGTAAAACCTATAATGGCGTTTGTTTCCACCCCCCCCCCCCCCCAAAAAAAAAAAAAATTCACTGTTGAGACGTACAATTTGCTGTACAGCTGTAAAAGGTTATAATTTTTTCGACGTGATAACGTCTTATAAATCGATGAACGCCGGCTGCACACACGAAAAATTGTCACGTTCCGCCTGAGCCGAGCGTGGGCTTTTTAACTAATTGTTCGTGATTATATTTAAACAAATTATTTGAATTAAATTTGCAAAAACTGTAATTAATATTTTAAAATTAAAAAGGATGCAATTTTCCATCAATGTTTTCTTATGACGTCATCGCGTAAAATTGTCGTCCGTAAACCGACTTTACAGACAACCCCCTTTTTGACGTGACAACGTCATATAAATCGATGAGCGCCGGCTGCACGCACGAAAAAGAATGACTCATTGTCTCGTTACGCACATTGTCCCGTTACGCTTTGTCCTGTTACGCTCATTGTACGCTTGCGCCGCATATCTCTCTTCCACTCGATTGGAAAAACCATCGATTTGACTTTTTCGAGGCACATCAAACTTGAAACACTCCCATTCGTTTCCTACTTTTCCTATCATCGTCCTATCCTTAACAGAATAACACAGATTGGAAGAAGTTAAATAGCAAACATGTATAAACGTTAAAGTTAAAATAATCTGTTCGTTAAAGTAATAAACATATTTGAATTAATGAGTGCAAATTAAAGTAAATTTATCAACTAAATTGTAGATTTCATTTCACTCCTTCTTTGTATCCATACAAAATAGTGATAATTCAATAAAAATTATTCCATTTTTATTCATAAAAGTATGCAATCATTTCATTAATGTTTTGTTATGACGTTGTCACGTTAAACTATCGTCCGTAAACCGACTTTACAGACAACCAATTTTTTTGTTATTGTTTCCCGGCTCGCAGAGTGAGAGGTAACGAGGTATCGCTGATGCAGCGATCCTTCATCCCCCGGTCGCGCTGAGCGCTGACATGGCAGATAAATAAGGCGGGTTGTCGTCGGCTGTCGGCTCTGCGGGAAGATGGCGGCGACCCCGGGTTGTTTGGCGTGAGGGGGCCTCGCGTGCCGGCGCGCCATCAGCCCCCCCTGCCCCCCCCCCCACACGAGGGGCGCCTGGCCCCGGGGCTATCGTGCCCGCCTCGAGGCCGGCGGAATTACGAGCCAGTCTCGTGAGCCACGACCCCTCGCGAGGCTCGGGGCAGAAATAGCCCCTGCCTCTTTCCGCGCGTTTCGTCTCCTCGTGTTCCAGCGGCGAGACCAGGTCCGTACGACCCGATACTTACTATAAGTGTGCCCTCCCAGCCTGAAATAGCGGACACTGCTCTAAATCCGACTGCATGTCCGTTGGAACTGCTCCAGATGAGTCAGTGCAATACCACAAATTACTTAAATTAGTGGATATCACAGACCGATCTGTAGTTTCTACTGATTTAACAGTAAATTTCTCGTACCCGATACACCGATTCTCGAAAAAAAAGTCCACTGATATGTCATTTTTTGGCATTGAAATTTCGTCTTCGTTTAAGCATAGGCCACACTTTAACATAGACCATAAAATAGTGTACATGAAAAGTATTAGCCTACTACAATTGTTCTTATTCCCAACAATAATTTAAATAATAAATGCCCATGCCTTCACAGGAAACAACAGTTGTCGCAACTAGTCGTCATTAACTTCAGGCATTCCGTTAAATTACGTACTGTTCTTTAATGAAGCCACATTTCGAAACGCAAGCGACAAAAAATTGTTATGGATTAAAAACTGTTCAAACGAAAACGGTGCCTTTTATTTTTATTGAAGTTTAGTGTAAGCATTTCACTGACTAACGTAACTTATCCAGACCTAGAAAGTCAGTTCTGAAATGTGCGAGCACGGTTCGTCCATAGATTCGTACGTGTGCACTGCACGCACGCAGACCGAAGTGGTCCTCCACGGTTGCCCCGAGCGAGCGCCGGGGTGGTCCCACGCCAGAGGTCGAGGCCCTCACCTTGTGCCAGATGATCTCACTGTTGGCGAGACGTACAGACCAATAGCAATCGAGCATTCGTGCGTTTATTCCAGCGATTTAACTGACAGACTTGGCCAACGCAACGTTTTCGAGCGCCATAAAGCACTGTGGGAACATTTGGCCGTCTCCAGTACCTTCTGAAAGGACTGTTGTTGAGTCTGAAAGATCCCTGAAAGTGAATCTTGAAGGATGTCAGCCATTTATGTCGACCTTCCGAATAGCTGCAAGGACCTGTGATGTGGGGCGCTCGATTTAAATATGGCGGACATGACGTCATCCAAGATGGCGGACATGACGTCATCCAAGATGGCGGATCATGATGGCTGCCGGGTCAAATGTCAATATGGCCGCCGTGACGTCAGAGCGATAGGTCATTGACCCGGCACCAAGCACCACAGCCGTGAAGCCAGTGCCAGTACCGGCCGATATATACTACTATGTCAGCCATTTAGGTCGACCTTCCGGACAGCTGCAAGGACCTGTGAGGTGCTAAATCCGCGAAGTGATAGGAGTCGCCCGCCCCCCCACCCCCCCTCCTGCATCCTGGAGACGACAGTCGATACTTGAACCAGCCAAATACTGTCCACATTCTTCTCTGTTCATATACCATTGTTAATTGATCAGCTTGAAACACGTACATACTAAAAATTACTCTGTAGTCTATCGTGAAGAATCCATATCTACAAACAAAATACAGCCGAAAATGTATTTGGTTTTTGATGCACCAGGTTGTGATAGCGAGGAAAGAATTTTGTTGAGGCTTTATCAGTAAATGAAGTATCCTTACTACTCGAAAAAAAAAAAAAAAAAACAACCTTAGACGTCGTTACTACGCATGGAGAGGTATTCATGGGCTTCACCGGCGAAGAACGCTTCGCGCGTATCTTCGTCAATGTTTGTCCTTGACCTATGAAGCCGTGAGCAACGTCGAAATCTCGTAATTTCAAACATACAGAGATCACATCCTTTTTTCTACTTTACAAACTGTGTTTTTTAAATTTATGGTATATTTATTTACATTTATGGACATTTACCCATAGTGTTTCTCTGCGTAAATTCTTGAATTTATCGTAATAGGAAACATAACAAGTCAAGTGCTTTCGTTTAACAGAACACTTATTCATAAATTCGTTGTTTCATGTCATGGGTATTTAAATTTTCAGTACCCAGTTTATTGTAAACTTTCGACGTGTATCCTTCTTACTTGTGTTCGCTTTGTCGTGCGCACGACGTGGCCGAATATTAAAGTGGCGCATTTCTGTGGCATTTAAACACAGGCATTAACTTTGTCACCACAGTCGGCTGGTACTTAGTTTATATCTTGGTGTGTGTATTTGCGGAACTTGTGAGCGCCTTCTTCCATCGACCGATCTCCTTTTATTTATATTCCTCTTTCCATTGTTTCTTAGCTCACTGCCAACCAAAATAAATCGAATATGAAAACAATCATTCATTCGCAGTGGAGCGTAGTAACGTTTTTTGAAAAAAATAAATATATTTTGAACATGTGAGTCAGTGCGGAAGCCCAGTGTGCCGTTCTTCGCGAGTGAGTTATGTAATATGTGTTGCCGTCCGAATATGTATTGATGGTTAGTGATGTCGGCCAAGGTCGCCGCTGTACGCCCCTCCTGTTTGCCTGGGCGTGGACTTAAGTATCGCAAATTGCGGTTTGACTGTAGCGTCTCTCAGCCTTAGTCTGCAGTTTGCCTTTTAATGGACATGTCCCCTCTCTTTCCAACGATCAATTTATGCCATTAGCGCTGTCCTTGTTTGGCGTGCCGTGTTGCCAGATATATACCATGGAGTACAACGGTTTTTTATCACAACTTTTTAATGTAATTAAATTTTTAAAAAAATATCTGACACATTGTACATATTTTGTAATGTAAAATTTGGAGTGAGAATTTTTCAAATACAATTTCCTGTTGTATTTCATCAAGAGCATCATCTGATAATATTCAAATTTTATTTCTATGCAGACATTACTGAAATACACCAACTTGGTTTTAACAGGTTTTGTAAAAAAAATTATGTCATTTAATATTAAATGCTTTTTCTCTGCATAGTGAAAATGTATTGGAATGCCTTGTTATTAATAGTGATAGACTGCTACAAATAGTTTCTCCTGTGAAATATAATTGCATGATTTAAAAACTAGTTATTTGACCCATCAAGCCTGGGCTAGCTCGGCATGGTTGGCAGACATGAACCGACCCGCGGGTTTTAGTTGGGTTTGTCAATGGAAAACCATAGTATTTGGTTTTATACAAAATCAATAAAAACAATTATAAAAAAATAACACGTGTTGTTATGTTTCACAAAGCACTCACTTAAAATTACATATGCAGACTAAAGTACAAAACACGGGCTGATTTCAGCTTATTATTGCTAACCCCTTAGAAATTCATGCAAGCGATATATAAATAATATTTCATCTACAAGAGCTAAGAGCGTTGACAACTAAACAGAAGTTCATCAATAAACTTAACATTAAGAAGTTTATTGTTTGAAAAAACCAATATCAGAAATTCCACCAAAATGCAGGCTTTTAGAAAAGAAAAAAAAAGTGAGCGAGTGTTCCAGTACTCAACAGAGATGTGCAACATGTAACCTCCAAACGAGCAAATTCTTGAGTTCTCATGTTGCTAATACGCTTATGATACGAAATTCGGACTAGAAATTTAACTTAGAATTCTGTAAAATAATTCCGAGCGTGATGAATATAAGGAAACACTACATTTCTGGACGCGAACCACACGTAGTGTCCGCACCCGCCGCTATAATTTGTTGCCGGAGCAGCCAAGTCGAATATCGAACCATTCCATCTCAGAGCGAACACTGAAGCTGTATAATGGAACGGCTCCGATAAAAGCAAAAAAGATTAGCAAAAATACCAAACCCCGGCTTTGGACCTGATTTTCGACAAATAATTATATTAAAGTGCTGACCATCTTGTGAAAATTCATTACGTAGTTAATATTGTAAAGTTTCCCTTTGGCTTTGTGAACATTGGTTCGGCGCCATTCACCACAGATGGCAGCACCTTGGTTGTTACACATAAAACCAGGCAATGTAAAAAAAAAAATGTGTGAGCATGAAGTCTACGCGTGACATAAGTGAAACTTCCTGCATATTAAGGGGGACGCACCACAACGCCGAAATACCACAACGCCGAAATACCACAACGCCGAAATACATTTACGCCGAAAAATGTCATTGCAGGACTGCCACAAAGGTTAGGTTAGGTTAGTTTAGTTTAGTTTAGTTTAGTTTAGTTTAGTTTAGGTTAGGCTAGCCTAGGTTAGGTTAGATTAGGTTAGGTTGTGGTACATTTTTCGGCGTTACTGTATTTCGGCGTTGTGGTGCACAGCAGTTTTCTAGCTGTCGGCATTGCGGTCAATTTGGCATTCGGCGTTATTGTACGTTCGGCGTTTGTGGTATTTCTGCGTTGTGGTAACGACCCCTTATTAAGTATAGAGATACATAAATAACATTTTCAATCACACTATTCACATAAACATGAATGATACTCTTAACCACACGAATAAATAAATTGTAGATACTTTAAATAAAATAAACGAAATGTGGTAACTTCATTCGTTAGCCATTAAGAAAACTGAGGAGTAGACAAACACAAGCAACGTTACGAGAATTCAGTAGTATTACTGCGGCGTCATTTTTACCTCTCCCCTGCTGTTTCCCTGCTGGCTGTTACAACTGACACACAGAATGCTAAGTTACTAATGTATCCCCCCTCGTTTTGCTTTCTTCCCATTCGACCGCTAGCGCATGCGTTGGGAGTGGCGTCGCCGCTGACGCACTCTCCTCTTCTACCGGTTCCCCCACCACGTACCTAGATATTCCCCGCATGCGATCGGGATTTTCGTAACGACCGAATACTGTATCCTCTCAGCAAAGAAGTTTTGGCTTAAAAAAAAAAAAAACTGTTTTACCCCCCCCCCCTCGAAAACCCCCAAAAACATGTATTTTAATTTTTTTTAAAATAAAGCTTGTGTGTCTGACAACGCTGTCGCTCTGCCCAACAAGCTGTCACGGCTGTACTCTTGTGCTACCCCGATGACCACCTAGTTACTGCTCGAGTCACCAGAGGTAGCGAGGTCGCCGCACCAAGGGACAGCTGCAGCTGGTCTGACGGCCGGTGCAGGTCACACCAGGTCACACCAGGTCACACCAGGTCACACCAGGTCACACCAGGTCACACCAGGCACACCAGGCACACCAGCGCGCACGCGGGGACACGCGGCACTGCGACAGAACGTCGCCGGCGCACGGCCTTCCAGGCCAGAGCTCGGGACAATCCCCCGCCAGTCGACGGCACACACGGCGCGACGGTGGCGACCCCAGACACACGGTCCGTGAATCACCTGTTCCGCGGTAATTAACAATCTGTACATCAAGCTCTGTCCCTGCCCGAAAACGCCCGAATATTCACCTTCGGCCAACCTCGGGTTTATTTATATATATTTATATTTCTCTGTTTATTTTAACGTAGCTATACTAACCTAACTAACCGTCCATAGTGTTTTAAAGTGTTTTAATGTAGCTATCCTAACCGACCACTTTTAATATTTGAATTCATTTTTCCTGCGCAAAGTAAAACAAATCCCGAGGTTGGCCGAAGGTGAATATTCGGGCGTGTTCGGGCAGGGACAGAGCTTGATGTACATCTTAGGCTTCTCAATCTGTACTCTGTAACCAAATACTGGGTAGGCTGTATTTTGGTCTACAGCCGCGAGGGGTTTGTTTCGCGAACTTACACACCGTTGAACGGGAATGTTGTGTGTGAAATAAATAATTAAATAATTTAACAAGATTGATGTTGCTTTATTTTTTGACGTGAATTCGACGAACGTTGTACTTGACGTTCGGGCGGTCAAGCCAGAAGAATAGGCGACACCAAAAACATGTACTTTGCAGAGGCTATAATTCAGAAACTAAGCTCTCACTGACTTCAGTTCGATGCTCCCCAATAACGCTTGTTACATCATCACTGCAAAATTTAACCGGGCGAGTCATACGTACCGACCACGAGCAAAGTCTATATTTACTTTGTAGCAAGGTTCAAACCATGCTAACTGCTATTATTTTTGTAGCAGCAAACCACGGTCTGATTACCATCTTTGCCTTGCTAGGTGGATCTTTAGGTTTCACCAGTTTATTAGAAATGAACAAAAACAAGGTGCGATTCCGTCTGAAATATAATTACTCCATACTGAGGAAACTTATAACAGATACAAGAAAATATTAACGTTTAATATTAATTACATTCTTAAACAGCTCTCAGGTATATTAAAAAAAAATTATTGGTCGGCCGTACATGGAATTATCAAAAGTTTCATTTACTAGAAATACATAAACCAATAAAAAAAAAAATACAAAAATGTTTAAACGATCCCAGGATGTATACTTAAAGTCCAGAAATTATATTTATCTAATTAACTGCATCTGACGACGTCATTTAAAGAAAGTTAAAAAGAGGGTCAAAAGATACAGAAGCACCGGAGATCGGGGCTTCGTTTCCCGGAGATCACGCGGGTACATGATGCCAGGGCGCTTGTGTCCTGTTGTGGAAGGGTGATGAAAGTGCCAATTCGGCGTCCGGCTCTCGGACCCTGTCTGGAACAGTCCGAATCAAAACTGATCAGAACTTGTACACAGACAGTATACGGGGCAGAAAACGCCCGGAAAAGTTAAGGGGAGGTTGAGGAAAGTCGCGGATCGTCACTCACCAGACAGGGGAGTTGGCTTCTGTTTACTGATGCGTCGCCCGCCAGGAACTGGATCCCGCGATTACGCGGCTGGGCGCGGTTGATTTCTTCATTTCAAAAAAAAATTTAAAGAAAAAAATAACTATTACACTTTGTACTACGCAGACGGATTAAACTACTTGAAAAAGATTATAGGGATAGCATCCCTTATTTAAGCGACTACATAGTCGGTTGCAGCCGGACGGAAGTCTTGCAGTGTCTCGTCGACTCGCCGACAATCAAACGGTCCGTCTGCAGTCGCGACGCGAAGTGTCCCGCGAAGAACCGTGTCTCGTAATTAAAAGTAAATCTTGAATCATTTTGGGGGGAAGGGGGCTGGGAGTCCGGACCGAAAGGTCCCGAAGTTCCCCGAGTGGGCATCATAAAAAAACTCTGACTGAAGTCTCGAAGTTGGTAGCACTGGCCGACTTTAGCGCTACCTGTTGAGAGGTGTCTGAAATAAAAAGAATCGACTCGCCCAAGGCGTCTGCTTAAACCAAGGGTTAAAGGGCGCAGTCTAGTGCTACACTCTGGCGGCCAAGATAATAAGTTACTGTTTCTGCCGCGAGATGTCGTGGGGTGGTCCAACTTGGCACACACATTTTTTATGCGAGGCGTCCTTGGAGACGGTCGCTGCCTGCTGGGGTCTATGACCAGTCATTGGCCTTAGGCGAATTCTTAGAACTGAGAGGGAAGAGGGGTGGAGTAAGGGGGGGGGGGGGGGGGAGAAAACGCAACGACGCTGGGAACAAGCATCCATTACGTGCTTCCAGGGGAGTGAACCTAATACGTATTCGTGACAGTAAAGGCTATGGTCAGCTCGTCTCTGAGAAATGGTAACAGCTCGTCCAGAGCTGCTGTAGGCGGTTTTAGTCATGAAGTGAAGTAACGTTACAGGCCTGGGACGTGCCTGTAAGCGAGGGAAATTTCAAGCGAGCTGCCAACAAAGTATTAGATCTGCAAAATATCAGATACGTCTATGGGAAAGGTGCTTCAGACTACTGGTACTAAGTTTAACTTAGGGGAGTACACCAGCCTAACAAAGTGTAAATCGCCCTTTAGTAACCAAATTATAGAGCAAATAAAATTTACAAAAATAATTTAAAATTATAATAAAATTAGAGAAAAAAAAACGTGTCGAAATTCCTAATTTCCGGCACAACTTCAACTCTGTAGCTGTCACAGTTCACGATTTTTAAGCGGTGTCGATTCCTCAGCCGAAGTGACACCCAACCCTGTTGAAAATTAATGTCAAAAATTAAAATGAGAACTGGTTTTAATTGAGTTTTAAAGGCTTTTGCTTATTTTGATATTAGTTAACTTTTGTCTCTTCATATTTTAGTTACTAACGGGCAACGTTACTTAAGTTGGTATTATAAGGATTTTTTGCCGAGGTAGGAAATACTTACTATATCTATATTGTTTTAGATTGTTTGAACAGTTTCAAATATTTTTTAATATAATTTAGTTTGTAAAATCATAGATAACTTAAAAGTAGTATATGAATGGGGCTCCGAGATCAGGCGCCAGGCGCTGGTGCTTGGTGCCGACCGCCATCTTGGATTGTGACGTCACGGCGGCCATCTTGGATTGTGACATCATGGCGGCCATCTTGGATAAGCGTAACGTGACACTTTTTCGTGCGTGCAGCCGGCGTAACGGGGCACAGCGTAACGGGACACCGCGTAACGGGACACATCGTAACGGGACAAGTAGATCACGGCGGCCATTTTGGATCCGTCATCTTGGATCCGCCATTTTGGATGACGTCATTGTGTTCTCGAAAATTCCGGTGATGTGTTTTCCGCCATATTGGATGGTGACGTCACCGTTGCAATTTTCGTTACGGTCGCCATCTTGAAATTTGGACGCCATCTTGAAAATCTTTATTTATTATCCGATTTTAATGAAAAAAATTCCAAAATTTATCAAAAAATTAACATATTTGAATTCTGTTTGATTATATCGATGTACGTCCTTGGTTCGATTCCCGACGAGAGTAAACAGTCGATCCTTCCTCCATGAAAGCTACCTAGACTGATCTATCACCACCAATACCAAGGTATATATCGTCAACTGGTATGACATCATGTCCGCCATCTTGTCTTCATCCACTGGAGACCACCATCTTGTTTTCATCTGCTAGATTGTGCCGATATCATGTAGTATAATTATCTGGTCACCACACCTTTGACCTTGAACTTTGACCTTGACCTTGAACTTTGACCTTGACCTTGAAATTTGACCCTGACCTTGAAATTTGACCCTGACCTTGAAATTTGACCCTGACCTTGAAATTTGACCTTGACCTTGATATTTGGCCTTGACCTTGAAATTTGACCTTGAAATTTGACCTTGACCTTGAAATTTTACCCTGGCTTTGAAATTTGACCCTGACCTTGAAATTTGACCTTGACCTTGAAATTTGACCTTGACCTTAAAATTTGACCTTGACCTTGAAATTTGACCTTAACCTTGAACTTTGACCTTGACCTTGAACTTTGACCTTGACCTTGAAATTTGACTTTGACCTTGAAATTTTATTTTGTCCTTGAAATTTGACTTTGTCCTAGTCGACCATCATGGATCCGACATTTTATGTTCAGTACATGCTACCAGGAACGACTACCTGCTGGAGTACACCATCTTGTGCGTGTACTCGTATTATAGAGTACATTTCCATCTGGTTAATTTTATTCTAACCCGCTACATTGCAGTAATCATTTATTACCGAGGTGCCCCCGCCATCCTGAAATTTGGGCGACATCTTGGAATAGTGTAATTATTTAGCTAGAAATGCGGAAAAAATTCCAATAGTCTCCGAAAAAAAAATCAATTAATTCACAAATTGAATCGATGGATCCCTGTCCACGGTTCGATTCTTGACCAGAGACAGTTGTAACTAATTATTAAATAAATGTTAGGTTCTGTTTTCCATTACCTTTCACGGAGTTTATTAATCATTCACTCTACGAAAATCAACTCAAGTCAATATACCGGACCAACGAATTAAATCAGTGCCGATTAGCCTATTATGAAAGTCTAATTTTTCAATAATCTGAATAACATAAAAGCCGTTCATGTACAAAGACACACATATAGATCAATTGCCTTCAGTCCATGAGACCGAGTCATGTCATTATCAGACGTATAGGCTAGTCATTTCAGGACCACATGACCTTCGTAATCCATCGTGACATTTTTATACATTCTAAAGGACCAAGTAACCTTGTAAAATATTTTAGTAACACCAAGAGGTGATAAACTAGTAAATATTCAATCACTACATTTTGTACTACGCGCAATCAACAAAAAAGGAAGCACCAACAACGAAAAGACAGCACCACCAACGAAAAGGCAGCACATTTGGAAGCACCGACAACGAAAAGGCAGCACATTTGGAAGTACCGACAACGAAAAGGCAGCACATTTGGAAGCACCGTCATCGAAAAGGCAGCACATTTGGAAGCACCGACAACGTAAAGGCAGCACATTTGGAAGCACCGACAACGAAAAGGCAGCACATTTGGAAGCACCGACAACGAAAAGGCAGCACATTTGGAAGCACCGACAACGAAAAGGCAGCACATTTGGAAGCACCGACAACAAAAAGGCAGCACATTTGGAAGCACCGACAACGAAAAGGCAGCACATTTGGAAGCACCGACTACGAAAAGGCAGCACATTTGGAAGCACCGACAACGAAAAGGCAGCACATTTGGAAGCACCGTCATCGAAAAGGCAGCACATTTGGAAGCACCGACAACGAAAAGGCAGCACATTTGGAAGCACCGACAACGAAAAGGCAGCACATTTGGAAGCACCGACTACGAAAAGGCAGCACATTTGGAAGCACCATCATCGAAAAGGCAGCACATTTGGAAGCACCGACAACGAAAAGGCAGCACATTTGGAAGCACCGACAACGTAAAGGCAGCACATTTGGAAGCACCGACAACGAAAAGGCAGCACATTTGGAAGCACCGACAACGAAAAGGCAGCACATTTGGAAGCACCGTCAACGAAAAGGCAGCACATTTGGAAGCACCGACAACAAAAAGGCAGCACATTTGGAAGCACCGACAACGAAAAGGCAGCACCTTTGGAAGCACCGACAACGTAAAGGCAGCACATTTGGAAGCACCCACAACGTAAAGGCAGCACATTTGGAAGCACCGACAACGAAAAGGCAGCACATTTGGAAGCACCGACAACGAAAAGGCAGCACATTTGGAAGCACCGACAACGAAAAGGCAGCACATTTGGAAGCACCGACAACGAAAAGGCAGCACATTTGGAAGCACCGACAACGAAAAGGCAGCACATTTGGAAGCACCGACAACGAAAAGGCAGCACATTTGGAAGCACCGACTACGAAAAGGCAGCACATTTGGAAGCACCGACTACGAAAAGGCAGCACATTTGGAAGCACCGACTACGAAAAGGCAGCACATTTGGAAGCACCGACAACGAAAAGGCAGCACATTTGGAAGCACCGACTACGAATGGCAGCACATTTGGAAGCACCGACAACGAAAAGGCAGCACATTTGGAAGCACCGACAACGAAAAGGCAGCACATTTGGAAGCACCGACAACGAAAAGGCAGCACATTTGGAAGCACCGACAACGAAAAGGCAGCACATTTGGAAGCACCGACTACGAAAAGGCAGCACATTTGGAAGCACCGACAACGAAAAGGCAGCACATTTGGAAGCACCGACTACGAATGGCAGCACATTTGGAAGCACCGACAACGTAAAGGCAGCACATTTGGAAGCACCGACAACGAAAAGGCAGCACATTTGGAAGCACCGACAACGAAAAGGCAGCACATTTGGAAGCACCGACAACGAAAAGGCAGCACATTTGGAAGCACCGCCAACGAAAAGGCGGCACATTTGGAAGCACCGACAACGAAAAGGCAGCACATTTGGTAGCACCGACAACGAAAAGGCAGCACATTTGGAAGCACCGACAACGAAAAAGCAGCACATTTGGAAGCACCGACAACGAAAAGGCAGCACATTTGGAAGCACCGCCAACGAAAAGGCGGCACATTTTGGATGCATCATCGAATAAGGAAGCACATTTGGAAGCTCCATCAACTAAAAAAGGCAAAAAGGAAGCACAAGTTACGAGATCTAAGTCTTAGTAAGAAATCATAATACAAGAAATAAAAACATTACATTCTTATAATTTAAATTATTTATTTTATTGCTTTACATTATACAAATGCAAGTAAAACAAGTCAATATTGTATGCAGCCAGCATTCCTCAGTTCCTTGAGTATGAAGGATATTTCTTTGATGCACGAATAGTTTCCTGCACAAAGCGAACCATGTAGAAGTCTTAGCCGGTCAACCAATATGTTTGGATCTTTCCATGATGTGTAATCATTCTCTTCTACCACCATCTTCCTTGCACCTTTATAATAAATATTATGATCTCTGGTGTCTTCCGTTTTACCACCAACCTCAGGGTAACTTTTATGTTGGAGACGATGATCATCACAAGCTTGATCAGATTTATTTAATATATCACGTCGTTTCCATCGTTTCGGTCTCAGGACACCGCCACATTCTTCGATCTTGGCAGGTTTAGGTGCTTCATCATAAACTATGTCTTTGTCAACAGCCTCAGAGTCACTGTAACAATCACCGTAGAAGGAATCGTTTTCACCCAATTTACCGTAATAATTCGATGTTGATGATGTTGAAGTGTCTTCATCGTCTTCATGCTTCCTTTTTAGGAGTCCATCATTTTTACAAAATAGGAAAGATCTACTTGAATTCGGCTGGAATATATTCTCACTTTTAATGTTAAGGCTTCTTCCACTGTCTTCATTCTTCCGTAAATCATCAACCTTCTTCAATTTAAGTTCTTTGTCGAGATCGGAAGAGCCAAGAAAATTATTGTCGTAATGCAGATCACTCTTCCTTAGGCTAGTAGATTCATCGTTGTCCTCTAGCTTGTACGCAGACTTGGCGCTACAAGTTCTGCCATGTCTTTTTAGGCTCTCTCTCCGCGTAAACGACTTGCTACATCGAACACAACTTATCATATTGCGCAGTTGATTTTTAACACAGTCATTCTTCTCGTGTTGTCTTTTATTCTTTCTCAAGATAAACTCTTTACTGCAAAACTTACACCTATGTTTTTTCGATACAGCGTCAGATCTCAAATCGGAATTCATATTAGTTACTGAGACTAATGCCAGATACCAATTGAGTGTTTTAAATTAGATTCAATACTTAAATAGAAATTTTTTCATATTTCATCAGCGAGAATTAATATATCTCATGCAAAAGTACTTTATGCATGTAGTTCTGCTTTTCAACAACAGATGTCGCCACATGTTGCTTGCATGTAAATAATATTTAGTTATTTTATGCGGGATGCGGGATGCTCACTATCGATCGCAAAAGAAGGATGGCTTCGTTAGACTCCAAGGAAAAGGAAGTTCGTCTTGCATGTTGGTGCTCCACAGATGTCTCATGGCGTAATATTAATTTGACTGAGTAATGATATTTGTTAATTCCACCTGATAAAAATATTGCAAGTTTTGATTTAGTAGCAGAAATTATGGAATTAAATGTAACTCCAAATAAAATGACATGTCTCATTAGAACAAAAAAAATCCATGCAGAGAGCGGTTTCTCAGAATAGTCAGAAACACTTGAAGAAACCACAGGAATGATTGCAAGAACACGGGAAAAACCATCAAAATATTGTCAAGAATAATCAGGAGCACACTGAGGAAACCACCATAATATTAACAATAATAATCGGAAGCACACGGAGAAAACCATCATAATATTGACCAGATTAATCGGAAGCACACAGAGAAAACCACCACATGTTTTCTTTGATATCATAAAAATTAAAATAAATTAATAAAAAATTAAAAAAATTAAAAAATGCATAAATTTCTGGCTTGTACAAGAACTCTATCTTTGCTCAACAATGATAAGTTTACAAGCTAGCAGAAACTGTTTATGTATTTTTTAATTTTTTTTAATTTTTTATTAATTTATTTTTATTTTTATGATATCAAAGAAAACATGTGGTGGTTTTCTCTGTGTGCTTCCGATTAATCTGGTCAATATTATGATGGTTTTCTCCGTGTGCTTCCGATTATTATTGTTAATATTATGGTGGTTTCCTCAGTGTGCTCCTGATTATTCTTGACAATATTTTGATGGTTTTTCCCGTGTTCTTGCAATCATTCCTGTGGTTTCTTCAAGTGTTTCTGACTATTCTGAGAAACCGCTCTCTGCATGGATTTTTTTTTGTTCTAATGAGACATGTCATTTTATTTGGAGTTACATTTAATTCCATAATTTCTGCTACTAAATCAAAACTTGCAATATTTTTATCAGGTGGAATTAACAAATATCATTACTCAGTCAAATTAATATTACGCCATGAGACATCTGTGGAGCACCAACATGCAAGACGAACTTCCTTTTCCTTGGAGTCTAACGAAGCCATCCTTCTTTTGCGATCGATAGTGAGCATCCCGCATCCCGCATAAAATAACTAAATATTATTTACCTGCAAGCAACATGTGGCGACATCTGTTGTTGAAAAGCATAACTACATGCATAAAGTACTTTTGCATGAGATATATTAATTCTCGCTGATGAAATATGAAAAAATTTCTATTTAAGTATTGAATCTAATTTAAAACACTCAATTGGTATCTGGCATTAGTCTCAGTAACTAATATGAATTCCGATTTGAGATCTGACGCTGTATCGAAAGAACATAGGTGTAAGTTTTGCAGTAAAGAGTTTATCTTGAGAAAGAATAAAAGACAACACGAGAAGAATGACTGTGTTAAAAATCCACTGCGCAATATGATAAGTTGTGTTCGATGTAGCAAGTCGTTTACGCGGAGAGAGAGCCTAAAAAGACATGGCAGAACTTGTAGCGCCAAGTCTGCGTACAAGCTAGAGGACAACGATGAATCTACTAGCCTAAGGAAGAGTGATCTGCATTACGACAATAATTTTTTTGGCTCTTCCGATCTCGACAAAGAACTTAAATTGAAGAAGGTTGATGATTTACGGAAGAATGAAGACAGTGGAAGAATCCTTAACATGAAAAGTGAGAATATATTCCAGCCGAATTCAAGTAGATCTTTCCTACTTTGTAAAAATGATGGACTCCTAAAAAGGAAGCATGAAGACGATGAAGACACTTCAACATCATCAACATCGAATTATTACGGTAAATTGGGTGAAAACGATTCCTTCTACGGTGATTGTTACAGTGACTGAGGCTGTTGACAAAGACATAGACTATGATGAAGCACCTAAAGCTGCCAAGATCGAAGAATGTGGCGGTGTCCTGAGACCGAAACGATGGAAACGACGTGATATATTAAATAAATCTGATCAAGCTTGTGATGATCATCGTCTCCAACATGAAAGTTACCCTGAGGTTGGTGGTAAAACGGAAGACACCAGAGATCATAATATTTATTATAAAGGTGCAAGGAAGATGGTGGTAGAAGAGAATGATTACACATCATGGAAAGATCCAAACATATTGGTTGACCGGCTAAGACTTCTACATGGTTCGCTTTGTGCAGGAAACTATTCGTGCATCAAAGAAATATCCTTCATACTCAAGGAACTGAGGAATGCTGGCTACATACAATATTGACTTGTTTTACTTGCATTTGTATAATGTAAAGCAATAAAATAAATAATTTAAATTATAAGAATGTAATGTTTTTATTTCTTGTATTATGATTTCTTACTAAGACTTAGATCTCGTAACTTGTGCTTCCTTTTTGCCTTTTTTAGTTGATGGAGCTTCCAAATGTGCTTCCTTATTCGATGATGCATCCAAAATGTGCCGCCTTTTCATTGGCGGTGCTTCCAAATGTGCTGCCTTTTCGTTGTCGGTGCTTCCAAATGTACTGCTTTTTCGTTGTCGGTGCTTCCAAATGTGCTGCCTTTTCGTTGTCGGTGCTTCCAAATGTGCTGCCTTTTCGTTGTCGGTGCTTCCAAATGTGCCGCCTTTTCGTTGTCGGTGCTTCCAAATGTGCTGCCTTTTCGTTGTCGGTGCTTCCAAATGTGCTGCCTTTTCGTTGTCGGTGCTTCCAAATGTGCTGCCTTTTCGTTGTCGGTGCTTCCAAATGTGCTGCCTTTACGTTGTCGGTGCTTCCAAATGTGCTGCCATTCGTAGTCGGCGCTTCCAAAAGTGCTGCCTTTTCGTTGTCGGTGCTTCCAAATGTGCTGCCTTTTCGTAGTCGGTGCTTCCAAATGTGCTGCTTTTTCGTAGTCGGTGCTTCCAAATGTGCTGCCTTTTCGTTGTCGGTGCTTCCAAATGTGCTGCCTTTTCGTAGTCGGTGCTTCCAAATGTGCTGCATTTTCGTTGTCGGTGCTTCCAAATGTGCTGCCTTTTCGTTGTCGGTGCTTCCAAATGTGCTGCCTTTTCGTTGTCGGTGCTTCCAAATGTGCTGCCTTTTCGTTGTCGGTGCTTCCAAATGTGCTGCCTTTTCGTTGTCGGTGCTTCCAAATGTGCTGCCTCTTCGTTGTCGGTGCTTCCAAATGTGCTGCCTTTACGTTGTGGGTGCTTCCAAATGTGCTGCCTTTACGTTGTCGGTGCTTCCAAATGTGCTGCCTTTTCGTTGTCGGTGCTTCCAAATGTGCTGCCTTTTCGTTGTCGGTGCTTCCAAATGTGCTGCCTTTTCGTTGTCGGTGCTTCCAAATGTGCTGCCTTTTCGTTGTCGGTGCTTCCAAATGTGCCGCCTTTTCGATGATGGTGCTTCCAAATGTGCTGCCTTTTCGTAGTCGGTGCTTCCAAATGTGCTGCCTTTTCGTTGTCGGTGCTTCCAAATGTGCTGCCTTTTCGTTGTCGGTGCTTCCAAATGTGCTGCCTTTTCGATGACGGTGCTTCCAAATGTGCTGCCTTTTCGTTGTCGGTGCTTCCAAATGTGCTGCCTTTTCGTAGTCGGTGCTTCCAAATGTGCTGCCTTTTCGTTGTCGGTGCTTCCAAATGTGCTGCCTTTTTGTTGTCGGTGCTTCCAAATGTGCTGCCTTTTCGTTGTCGGTGCTTCCAAATGTGCTGCCTTTTCGTTGTCGGTGCTTCCAAATGTGCTGCCTTTTCGTTGTCGGTGCTTCCAAATGTGCTGCCTTTTCGTTGTCGGTGCTTCCAAATGTGCTGCCTTTTCGTTGTCGGTGCTTCCAAATGTGCTGCCTTTTCGTTGTCGGAGCTTCCAAAAGTGCTGCCTTTTCGTTGTCGGTGCTTCCAAATGTGCTGCCTTTTCGATGACGGTGCTTCCAAATGTGCTGCCTTTTCGTTGTCGGTGCTTCCAAATGTGCTGCCTTTTCGTTGTCGGTGCTTCCAAATGTGCTGCCTTTTCGTTGGTGGTGCTGTCTTTTCGTTGTTGGTGCTTCCTTTTTTGTTGATTGCGCGTAGTACAAAATGTAGTGATTGAATATTTACTAGTTTATCACCTCTTGGTGTTACTAAAATATTTTACAAGGTTACTTGGTCCTTTGGAATGTATAAAAATGTCACGATGGATTACGAAGGTCATGTGGTCCTGAAATGACTAGCCTATACGTCTGATAATGACATGACTCGGTCTCATGGACTGAAGGCAATTGATCTATATGTGTGTCTTTGTACATGAACGGCTTATATGTTATTCAGATTATTGAAAAATTAGACTTTCATAATAGGCTAATCGGCACTGATTTAATTCGTTGGTCCGGTATATTGACTTGAGTTGATTTTCGTAGAGTGAATGATTAATAAACTCCGTGAAAGGTAATGGAAAACAGAACCTAACATTTATTTAATAATTAGTTACAACTGTCTCTGGTCAAGAATCGAACCGTGGACAGGGATCCATCGATTCAATTTGTGAATGAATTGATTTTTTTTTCGGAGACTATTGGAATTTTTTCCGCATTTCTAGCTAAATAATTACACTATTCCAAGATGTCGCCCAAATTTCAGGATGGCGGGGGCACCTCGGTAATAAATGATTACTGCAATGTAGCGGGTTAGAATAAAATTAACCAGATGGAAATGTACTCTATAATACGAGTACACGCACAAGATGGTGTACTCCAGCAGGTAGTCGCTCCTGGTAGCATGTACTGAACATAAAATGTCGGATCCATGATGGTCGACTAGGACAAAGTCAAATTTCAAGGACAAAATAAAATTTCAAGGTCAAAGTCAAATTTCAAAGTCAAGGTCAAAGTTCAAGGTCAAGGTCAAAGTTCAAGGTTAAGGTCAAATTTCAAGGTCAAGGTCAAATTTTAAGGTCAAGGTCAAGGTCAAATTTCAAGGTCAAGGTCAAATTTCAAGGTCAGGGTCAAATTTCAAGGTCAGGGTCAAATTTCAAGGTCAAAGTTCAAGGTCAAGGTCAAAGTTCAAGGTCAAGGTCAAAGGCGTGGTGACCAGATAATTATACTACATGATATCGGCACAATCTAGCAGATGAAAACAAGATGGTGGTCTCCAGTGGATGAAGACAAGATGGCGGACATGATGTCATACCAGTTGACGATATATACCTTGGTATTGGTGGTGATAGATCAGTCTAGGTAGCTTTCATGGAGGAAGGATCGACTGTTTACTCTCGTCGGGAATCGAACCAAGGACGTACATCGATATAATCAAACAGAATTCAAATATGTTAATTTTTTGATAAATTTTGGAATTTTTTTCATTAAAATCGGATAATAAATAAAGATTTTCAAGATGGCGTCCAAATTTCAAGATGGCGACCGTAACGAAAATTGCAACGGTGACGTCACCATCCAATATGGCGGAAAACACATCACCGGAATTTTCGAGAACACAATGACGTCATCCAAAATGGCGGATCCAAGATGACGGATCCAAAATGGCCGCCGTGATCTACTTGTCCCGTTACGATGTGTCCCGTTACGCGGTGTCCCGTTACGCTGTGCCCCGTTACGCCGGCTGCACGCACGAAAAAGTGTCACGTTACGCTTATCCAAGATGGCCGCCGTGACGTCACAATCCAAGATGGCCGCCGTGACGTCAGAATCCAAGATGGCGGTCGGCACCAAGCACCAGCGCCTGGCGCCTGATCTCGGAGCCCCATTCATATACTACTCTTAAAACAAGTTTTTTAGTTAAGTAAATCTTACATATTCGTATGTACCTTTTTTTAGTAAATTTTTAATTTGTTTGCATACTAATTTTAATGGAATTATTTTTCAAGATTATTTGTGGCACCAAAATAGCTTGTTATATGTATATAACATTTATAGATTTATTTATTTTAAATGTTAGCGAGCTGATTGTAGACTCAAGTTTGCGCGACTATGTCTTGATATCTTTAATTTTTGCTGCTATGTTTATTAGCTTCCTTCCCAATTGTGTTTTTTTGATTGATAGTGAATTTCAATTGTGCCCATAGCAGTTTAACTTCGGCTTCATGCATCGTGCGTGTGTTTGGCAGCAGATGTCTTCCTTCTCGTGTGGAGGCAGGAGCGCCTTCCCGCCGCCAGGCCCGCCTCCCCGCCGCCAGGCCCGCCTCCCCGCCGCCAGGTCCCCCTCCCGGGTGGTCCGGGTTCCAACCCCGGCGGGCTGGTCGCAAGTGGAGGACGTGGCGGACGTTGCCGTTTCCTCCACCCGCCCATTCGGCCACGTAACAAACCCGAACTTGGATAGTTAGCTGTGGAAGCCATAGGTACTTCTTTAGGCGCGTTATGAACAAAAAAGTTTGACAGTGAATTTTTACCATGCGCGCGCACCATGCAACGAATACAAACAAACACAAATACGAATTATATAAGTACATACTTTTAAATCATATTCTTTAGTGATCGATATTGAATAATGGTCCATACCGTTGAAAAAATTTATATTTGTTGTGAATTTTAGTGATTGAAATTGTGTTTATAAACATTTTCGAGTGTATTTTCAGTTGTATTTCTATATGTTAGTTTAGGTTATACTTCTTTAGGCGTGTTATGAAAAAAAATATTAATATGGATTTATACTTTACTAACAGTATTTATAAGATCACTCCATTCATTTTATTATTTTATTTATGTTAGTTATTTGCATACAGTATTAAAGTTCTTTTTATTACGTCAAGTAAGTATAACTTTTAACGTGCGTACATAAGTACACGCACCAATTGTTACAATTTGGTCGCCTATCCTAAAGAAGAGAACTAAATAGATCACAGACTGGAAATTTTACATGTTGAAAGTTATTGCTGCTGGCTAACTCATGAAACAATCTGATTGCTTCATGTAACTATTATATAACTTTATTTGTCGAAATTCTCAAAATAACTTCTATAAAGTATGATGAAGTTACATGAATTTAATGAATATGATGACCTTTTAACTGCAACACATGCAGTTTTAATTTTAGGGTAGGCAACCAAAATGTTAAGAATAAGGCTCAAATACAGTTAAATGTTAGTATGTACAAGCCTTCTCAAAACTCAGCGTTCAGCCGAGAGCAGGTGATAGGCCAATTATACCAGTTCTAAAAATTAAAAAAAAATTCAATAACCGTCATAGTGTTCATGGAATAGGTTCTTTTTTTTTCAAGTTCTGCTTCAGAATTATTAGATACTGTGACTAATATTATTTTTGTCTCCTTAATAATAAATACCCATACTATTAATAACATTACAAATAAATTCAATTATGCTAAATTTTAGGATAAAAAATTAGTTCGAAGACTTTTGTGGTAAAAAATTGCAGCGTGTCAGGTTCGAATCCTGGGTACTCTAGTCGGCGCTCACGAGATGGTAAACATAATGTTAGCGCAGTGTATAGAATATGTGCCCTGTTATAGTACAAGGAAGAAGCAGATAAGTGTTTGAAACGGGAACGAAAAAAATTACTCTGAATAATAAGGTATAATATACTTAAGAAAATAACAAACCTGATTTCAAGGAACGATCATAGAAGCAGACAATTTTATTTTAACAAACATAAGTAAATAGATATAACTTAATTTGTAGAGTTAAAATAAATATATAAAACCCTAACAACCAGTGGCGTGCCCAGGATTTTGCTCTGGGGGGGGGGGGGGGGGGGTCAGGCAGAAGGCTAGGGCCTTTCCGGGGGGTCTGGGGGGTATGGAATATCTCCCAGCTAGGCAGGGGGTCCGGGGGTCCTCCCCCGGGAAAATTTTGAAAATTCAATATTGCTGATTAAGGCTATCTAAAAATACTGTTTAATTAAACATTTATGCTTGTCATTGAATTTATTTTAATATCATACTAAATATTTTTTTCTTAATTTTATGAATTTAATATTAAAATATTTTTAGCCCGGGGGGGGGGGGGGGTCCGGTCCCGCTCGTCCCTGCTAACAACCTTTTTAAGCGTAAATATTATCACATGCTCACAAAACTGAGACCTCGAATGGCATTACAATAAAAGTGCACAAGTTAACGTCACGCAAATCTCAACAGTGAACCATATTTAGACTGTGCATGTAGCAGAGGAATCTTGAAAATAATATTTAAAATAATAATAATAACACGTGGGTAAATCTTGAACACAAACAAACCTCAAAAGGATCAATATTAAAATACAAAGATAGGTAGTATATCCCGCAGCAGAAAGAGCTTAACATACACGCATATAAAAGTTCTTATCCAAAGTTCGTACGTACTGCTGAATACCAATGCATTTTTTTTCCACACAAATAAATAATACATTAATTATAAATACGCCAGGAAAAATATACGGACGCTGGCAGACAGTCGTCCCAGGGAAACAAGCGTGATCGCTACTTAAGTTACAAGGCAATGACTGGATGAGTC
This sequence comes from Bacillus rossius redtenbacheri, assembly GCF_032445375.1. Taxonomy (NCBI): domain Eukaryota; kingdom Metazoa; phylum Arthropoda; class Insecta; order Phasmatodea; family Bacillidae; genus Bacillus; species Bacillus rossius. The sequence goes on along the minus strand of NC_086338.1, from coordinate 10,084,493 downwards.
AAATTCATTCGGGACAGTCAAACAAGGACCATGAGGTACAAATTACTTGTGTACCACTCAAAACAAGCGAGTATAAATAAACTGCGATCCTGCATATACTATCATTACAATAACATTAAACAAATTAACCGGAAACAGAATAGTAAAAATGAACACAAAAGTAAAAGAAAAGTAGCAAACGCGACACAAGATGACGGGACATGGCACGCGTGATCAAACCGCGCGACAAACTGGCACGATACACATCACCACCAGAACGAGAATTTACAGTGGCTGATAAAATTCCAAAAATTAAAAAAAAATAGAAACGCACAGAGACACCACTGTCAATGAAGCTACAAACCAATACATTCACATTTTACCTTTCATGTTTCGTCGTTCGTTCGCGTTGCACATTTAATCAGAAAATATTTAAAGTAGGAATTATGAAGCTACATGTCTATCTGGCCAGGGAAATTGAAGTTAAAGTTAAAACTAACAAAGAATATATAAATTACTGGTCAATTCCTCTTTCATAATCATAAATTGAATTATTGAGGGCGAGCTCAATTATTTTCCTAACCTAACTAAAACTAAGTGTATTTGGGAGGGGTCCGGGTTAGGGGAGGGACCTATATGCGTATCAGGCCGAAGCCTATACGCCTAGTCATGCTGGGATTAGCCATGCAGGGAAAGGGTCGCATGCATCGTGTGCTAGGAGGTGATTGGCCAGCCATGGCAGCGATTGATTCCATGACTAACTCCCCTCACTCATAAATCTAGACTATAACTAGAGAGAGGTTGGGCCCAGGTGAAACCTCCATAGACACAGGGGAAACCCTGGGCACTGTCATGCGGGGTGCAATTTTGAATGCATTACGTGTAGGAATTTACAGGAGACAGAGGATGGTCTGGATGAAGTGTTGGACAGAGTAGAAAAGAGTCTACCATGCGGGGGTTGGGCACTTGGACTCGTGTATCCAGGACGGGAAGCCTTTTTTTCACAGACGAGAGAGCCAAACGCCCGATCGTGCATCTTCGGTTTTTTTTTTTTGTTCATTGTAACTCATGATAACTAATGGTCAATTTGGTTAGGATAGCTACATTAAAGATACTGTGAAATCATGTAAACGGTTTCCTAGCCCTGGATACCTACCTACATATTAAAAAGTTATTTGCTAAGCAACCATAAAATGATTTTACAGTATTTTTAATTTCGCTATACTTACCTAATACAACCAACCATCCACAATGTTTTAAAGTATTTATAATGTAGCTAACCTATCCTAATCGACCGTAAAATGTAATGCCACGCCGGTTTATACAATGAGATAGAACGGAAAAAATGGTGAGCGTGAACTTCGGGTGTGGCTCTCTCGTCTGTGAAATGAAGGCTTCTCATCCAGGACTGGATTTAGTGACCAGGGACGCAAGCGCCCCTGGCGGTGAGTGGCTGCACTGACCGCTCACTCCGCTGCCAGTCAGCACGAGGGCGAGCTCGGCCTGTACAAGACTATTTAAACACACAAAAACAAAGGCCTAGCGCGCATGCGCCGTGGGAAGGGTGATTGGTGGGGGGGGGGGGGGGGGTAAACGAACCATTAGACACTGGAGTGGGAGGGGAAGACACTGAAAGGGTTGGAGTGGGGAAACAGAGGGAGGGACGAAGATATCCGCTCCGCGCGGTGTTCGAATCGACGGCGGTTGAACCATTTCATAAATATCTAATCGCTAACTTTGACTTAGCTACTATAATAAAAAATTATTTGCCAACTTAGCTAGCTATTTGAAGATATGATTAATTAATGCAAATAACTTGCTAGGTTAGCAAAGTATACTTTTTTACAGTGTGAATAAGTCAAAGTTCCCCGATAAATTAATACCGCATAAATCTTGCAAAGATTTTTTTCCTCCCCAAAGTGTAGTATTTTTAAAGTTTCATTTTAATTAGTATTAATTAGTCACAGTATCTAAAAATTTGGCGCAGTGTGGATATTTGAAAACTTCTGAAAAATGCTTTTAACCTGTTAACTAAGACGCTTGATGAATATCAGTTTAATAGACAGAACCGTAATTAATTGGCCTACCAACTGTTCTCCGCCTGATGGCGGTGTCTTGAGACACCTGTATACATGTGATAAGCATACAGCAGGCTCACACTGGTGCATTGCAGCGGGCGTGCACTGAGGAGCGCGTGCTGGTTGCAGGAGTGGACCGCGACACGCAGCCCGCTGCGCCCTCCGGCGACCTGCTGCTGCTCAAGACACCGCTGACCGCGCGGCTCCCGGCCGCCGCGGCGCCCGCGTCCCGCCAGCTGCTGCTCGTCGAGCGGCCCACAGGTCAGTGCCCCACTGCCCCGGTGCCCCGGTGCCCCAGTGCCCCCATGACCCAGTGTCCCACTGTCCCCAGTGCCCCCGTGCCCCAGTGCCCCCGTGCCCCGGTGCCCCCAGTGCCCCGGTGCCCCCAGTGCCCCGGTGCCCCCAGTGCCCCCAGTGCCCCGGTGGCCCCAGTGCCCCGGTGGCCCCAGTGCCCCGGTGGCCCCAGTGCCCCGGTGGCCCCAGTGCCCCGGTGCCCCAGTGCCCCAGTGCCTCACTGTCCCAGTGCCCCAGTGCCCCACTGTCCCAGTGCCCCACTGTCCCAGTGCCCCAGTGCCCCACTGTCCCAGTGCCCCACTGTCCCAGTGCCCCAGTGCCCCACTGTCCCAGTGCCCCCAGTGTCCCAGTGCCCCAGTGCCCCGGTGCCCCACTGTCCCAGTGCCCCACTGTCCCAGTGCCCCAGTGCCCCACTGTCCCAGTGCCCCACTGTCCCAGTGCCCCAGTGCCCCACTGTCCCAGTGCCCCACTGTCCCACTGTCCCCAGTGCCCCTGTGCCCCAGTGCCCCCGTGCCCCAGTGCCCCGGTGCCCCCAGTGCCCCCGTGCCCCGGTGCCCCCAGTGCCCCCGTGCCCCGGTGCCCCCGGTGGCCCCAGTGCCCCGGTGCCCCACTGTCCCAGTGCCCCAGTGCCCCACTGTCCCAGTGCCCCAGTGCCCCACTGTCCCAGTGCCCCACTGTCCCAGTGCCCCGGTGCCCCACTGTCCAGTGCCCCCAGTGTCCCAGTGCCCCAGTGCCCTCAGTGCCCCGGTGGCCCCAGTGCCCCGGTGCCCCACTGCCCCAGTGCCCCACTGTCCCAGTGCCCCACTGTCCCAGTGCCCCACTGTCCCAGTGCCCCACTGTCCCAGTGCCCCCAGTGTCCTAGTGCCCCAGTGCCCCAGTGCCCCAGTGCCCCGGTGCCCCAGTGCCCCAGTGCCCCAGTGCCCCAGTGCTCCTGTGTTCCCGACGTGCCCTAGTGTCCCATTGCTCCAGTGTCCCAGTGCCCCAGTGCTGCATGGCTCAAGTGCCTCAGTGTGCCAGGGCCGGGTACCTGCCCAACCCCCGAGGCGCCACTGCCCAGCCCTAAAGTGACTCCTCAGCCATGGATCCACCCCTGCCCAGCCCTAGAGAGTCACTGCTGAGCCCTGAAGCATCCCTCGCTCAGCCCTGGAAACGCCTGTTACCGGCCGCGGAGAGGCGCAGCGTGTAGCTGGCACGGGCGACGACGGGCGCACGCGAGGCCAGGAATGCCACGACCACACACACGCACGAGCGCCGCTGCTTGGCAGCTGGAGGAGTCAGCCCGGGGGAGCACCAGCCCGCGGAATTACAGTCAGTCGGCATCTGTTTGGAGCGGAGAGGGGCGGACAAATTGCTGCTCATTGATCCAGTGCCCCAATGTCCCATATTTCCGGCGCCCCAGTGTCCCATTTCTCCAGTGCTCCTGGTAGATAGCTTTAGTGCACCATTATCCCCCCCCCCCCTCAGTGTCCCATTTCTCCAGTGCCCCTGTATTCCCGACGTGCCCTAGTGCTCCTGTGACCCCGACATGCCCTAGTGTCCCATAGCTCCAGTGTCCCAGTGCCCCAGTGCCCCAGTGCTCCATGGCTCAAGCGCCCCAGTGTTCCAGTGCCCCGACCTGGCCCTGGAGCGCCCCTGCTCAGCCATCGAGGCGTCACTGCCCATCCTTTCGAGCCACCCGTGTCAGGCCCTGGAGTGACCCCGCTCAGCCCTGGAACCACCCCTGCCCAGCCGTGGATCGCCCCAGCTCATCCCTAGAGGGTCACTTCTCAGCCCTGAAGCTTCCCCTGCTCAGCCCTGGATCCACCCCTGCCCAGCCGTGGATCGCCCCAGCTCAACCCTAGAGGGTCACTGCTCAGCCCTGAAGCTTCCCCTGCTCAGCCCTGGATCCACCCCTGCCCAGCCGTGGATCGCCCCAGCTCAGCCCTAGAGGGTCACTGCTCAGCCCTGAAGCTTCCCCTGCTCAGCCCTGGATCCACCCCTGCCCAGCCGTGGATCGCCCCAGCTCAGCCCTAGAGGGTCACTGCTCAGCCCTGAAGCTTCCCCTGCTCAGCCCTGGATCCACCCCTGCCCAGCCGTGGATCGCCCCAGCTCAACCCTAGAGGGTCACTGCTCAGCCCTGAAGCTTCCCCTGCTCAGCCCTGGATCCACCCCTGCCCAGCCGTGGATCGCCCCAGCTCAGCCCTAGAGGGTCACTGCTCAGCCCTGAAGCTTCCCCTGCTCAGCCCTGGATCCACCCCTGCCCAGCCGTGGATCGCCCCAGCTCAGCCCTAGAGGGTCACTGCTCAGCCCTGAAGCTTCCCCTGCTCAGCCCTGGATCCACCCCTGCCCAGCCGTGGATCGCCCCAGCTCAGCCCTAGAGGGTCACTGCTCAGCCCTGAAGCTTCCCCTGCTCAGCCCTGGATCCACCCCTGCCCAGCCGTGGATCGCCCCAGCTCAGCCCTAGAGGGTCACTGCTCAGCCCTGAAGCTTCCCCTGCTCAGCCCTGGATCCACCCCTGCCCAGCCGTGGATCGCCCCAGCTCAGCCCTAGAGGGTCACTGCTCAGCCCTGAAGCTTCCCCTGCTCAGCCCTGGATCCACCCCTGCCCAGCCGTGGATCGCCCCAGCTCAGCCCTAGAGGGTCACTGCTCAGCCCTGAAGCTTCCCCTGCTCAGCCCTGGATCCACCCCTGCCCAGCCGTGGATCGCCCCAGCTCAGCCCTAGAGGGTCACTGCTCAGCCCTGAAGCTTCCCCTGCTCAGCCCTGGATCCACCCCTGCCCAGCCGTGGATCGCCCCAGCTCAACCCTAGAGGGTCACTGCTCAGCCCTGAAGCTTCCCCTGCTCAGCCCTGGATCCACCCCTGCCCAGCCGTGGATCGCCCCAGCTCAACCCTAGAGGGTCACTGCTCAGCCCTGAAGCTTCCCCTGCTCAGCCCTGGATCCACCCCTGCCCAGCCGTGGATCGCCCCAGCTCAGCCCTAGAGGGTCACTGCTCAGCCCTGAAGCTTCCCCTGCTCAGCCCTGGATCCACCCCTGCCCAGCCGTGGATCGCCCCAGCTCAGCCCTAGAGGGTCACTGCTCAGCCCTGAAGCTTCCCCTGCTCAGCCCTGGATCCACCCCTGCCCAGCCGTGGATCGCCCCAGCTCAGCCCTAGAGGGTCACTGCTCAGCCCTGAAGCTTCCCCTGCCCAGCCCTGGATCCACCCTTTCCAGTCCTGGAGTGACCCTGCTCCGATATGGAGCGTCCCTGCTCGGCACCTGGAGCCGCCCCTGCCCAGCCCTGGAGCCGCTCCTGCTGCTAGTAGAGGAAGCGGAGAGGCCAGGAATGCAGGCATCGCACAAACACGACCACACACACGCACGAGCGCCGCTGCTTGGCAGCTGGAGGAGTCTGCCCGGGAGCGCTGCCAGCCCGCGGAATTACGGCCAATGGGGATCGATTTGGAGCGGCGCAGGGCGGACAAATTGCCGTCGGGCCAGGGGCTAATCGCCCCTGGAGACAAAGTAATGTTTGTTTGAGAAGGGGGGGGGGGGGGAGCCTGTCTGACCTGCTGTGCAAGCTTCCAGCGGTGCCGTGCTGGCTGTTCAGATTGCCATGCAAATGAAACATACCTGCTTTAACTTACAGCTGTGTTCAAGTCTCGTGATCTTACACACGCAAATGATGGTTCTTAGTTTGGTGGGTCGCGTTTGGTAACTAACGGAACTTAACGAAATTAAAGAAGAACCAACAATGCACGTGTAGGAACCTAACTTACTTATTTTTAAACTAGCTATAGCTCCTATCATAACTTGGTTGTGTTTTATAAATTAGTGTTTTTATACTTTAAGCAGCATGGTGTGTTCAAAAAACTAAATTTCGGAAAATTCTTCCAGTAAACCAAATAATCGGCGGATAATATTCATTATAACAGATACAATACATGGTAGACAGTTTATTTTTCTTTTTCCATTTGTAACTTAGTTGCAAGTAGTTTCAATTTTTCTGTTAAAAAAAAAAGCTTCTTTTTTGAACTCACATAAAATTTTCTTTTAAGAAAATAGTCGGAAAAAATTGTTGACTTTTTTTTTTAAAGAACTAGCTAATGCCCGGCATGCGTTGCAATGCCTCTTTATATTTTTTTTTATAATTTCTTTTTTTTTTTTAAGTTTGTACACATATACAAAGCATCTATATCCCTTTCTTTATCTTTCTGCAACTCTTTATATCTCTTTATATTCATCTCCTTATCACTCCATATCTCATAATCTCTCTATCTATGTATCTATATCTGTCTATATCTATTGTATATTCATATATTTCTATATCTCTGTCTATTTCTATATAAATGTATCTGCATAATTCTCTATATTTCTAACCCTTTATTTTTATCTCTTTATAAATATATCTCCTCTAGGTTTATTTCTTTATATTTCTCTTAATCTATACATCTATATAAATATCTCTCTCGGTATATATCTCTAGCTCTATACCTCTATATATATATATATATATATATATATATATATATATATATCACTTTAATCGTTCTGTATTTCAGTCTCTATATCTCTATCCCTCTCTATCTCGCTCCATCACTCTCTGCCTCTCTTTTTTTCTCTCGCTTTCTCTATATCTCTCTCTCTCTCTCTCTCTCGCTCTCTCGACTCGCACGTCACCACTATTATTGGGACCATAGAAAAGAGGAACTGACATAAAGTACTTATTGGTAATTATCTGATACTACTCGCGCGCCAACTTAATTTTTGTTTTAAGGGTTAGAATTATCGAAATCTCACCTGAACAGTGACCTTCCTCGTGTTTTAAACATGGAAAAGAAGGAAGGGAGTTGGTGTATACAATTTTTGCCATTTTAATACTTGAAGTCAAAATGAGAATGACCTCTAATCTTTTTTTTTTACTTCTGCATAGCAAAACAATTTTTGGTTATAATGAAGCTTAATCCTAATTTCTTGTAAATGTTTTGGTATTATGTTATTCTTTAACAATATTCACTACATGATGGAATACGTACGATTCTTCCTAGCGAGTTCTTTTCAAGCTATTAAACAAATTTATAGCATATTAGCCTTTATACAGCTACTATATCAGGCACTTCAGAACAGACAACCATTCCATAGACTATTTAATATCTCCGTGGTTTCAAAGGTCAAGCGGGCAACATTTCATAGAGATCGGATGAACAATGAGTTATCAATGCAATGACGATATTTTATTAAGACTAAATAAATCTGCTTTAAGGATTTGTTTTATCAGAATCTCACCTAGACAGTACAGCATTACAACGATTTTCCGTCGAAAACGGTCAAATTTTCGTTCCCGCCAATAATAAGATAAGCTTATACGCTATTTTTATTTTATTTTTCCGTTTTAAGAAGTTGATCATAAATTTATTTTCCTGTATAAAAGATGTGTTTTAAAGTTGCAAACTATTATTTGTTAGGATATTACCGGTTAATTATTTAATTAACAGTAATACGAAGTGGGTGATGTGTAAAGTTTCTTTCAAAGACGTTTTAAATGTTATAGTCTTTATCTGCAGCGCATTCATATTTGGTACGTTGATTACTGTATTAAGTCCGCTCGCGTAAATATCGATATCGATAGTTCGCCGATTGCATGCAGCGCGCACGCTCTGTCTCGTGCCGAGTGAACTACATTTAATAGCACGCATTCTATCGTGGTTAGTCTGTACTATGATGGAATGACGAGATTTCACCAATAATAATTAAACTATTATTTAAGGTTTTGTTTTTATTGAAATCTCACCTTGACAAGGACCTTCCCCTTGTTTCGAAGGTCAAGTGTACAAGGTTTCAACTCAGTCGGATAAACGATGCATGATCGTATAGACGAACACATAAACTTTCATTTTTATATATAAGAACATTAGCTGCACGTTGTTTCTGCGTTGTTAGAAAACTGCATATATAAAATAATAAACTTAAAGGGCAATAATTTAAATTTAAATTAATGCTGAGTAAGACGCGTTTGCAAGTTTTCAGTAAAAAAAACTGGTCAGGCCAAATTTTGAACAACCTTTTTGCCAAAGCCAATTTTTAGAATCATGTAATTTCTGCCACAGTTGGCACATTGTTGATGTTATAGCAATTTGGATATCGGTGGTTATATTTAGAGAGTTATTAGCATGGCGCAAATCTGTCGGACTTTTTTATGTTGGGGGGGGGGGGGGGGCTGCCCGATTAGTTTTTTGCGCGTGAGGTTAGCCAAAGCGACATCTCTGGATTTGGTGCGTGTATCTTGTATACTGCCCATATGTTGGCCTGTATACATACAATAAGCATAAAAATTTAAAAAATACAAAAAGTTTATCATCAAATACAGTTTTTACATCAAACCCGTTTTACAGTCATGCTTGTACGAGTGCAGGCTTCCCTCCCCTCTCCCCCCCCACCCCGATTCATGCCCATGATTATTAGGATTGTAGACAGGAAGAATGATCAGTTCTCTTTTCTTCAAAATACTAGTTCTCTTCTTTTAAATGATATCATCTGCGCACTAATTATTTTGGAAACGTTAAAAATTTGCACACAAAATTCCAGATACAGTTGAAATAGATTGTTACGAGGCTGCTAGAGAGGAGGCCGGCCGTCCTGCCCGGCGCGCCAGTCCGTGGGATTGGTAGGGAGCGGCCGTGATGCAGGTAGCAGCCGTACCTTCCCTACCGCTACGCGGGTCTACCATTAGCTCCGGGACGCCCCTCTGTCTGGCTCGAGAGTTCGGCAGGTTCCCCGTCGCGTCAAGTGGCGTAACTAGGACGCCAATGTTCTGGCAGCTTCGAGGGTTATGTTGGGGAACTCTGTGGACGCGACACTTAGGAGAGCTACGATACCTTTTCAAGGGTAACGTCGGCAAGTATAGAAGGCGTAGCCGACCTGCGGTGAAAGCGAGGCTGGTGGCGACACCGGCGAATCCTCGGGGCGATACAAGAGTGCAGTGAAGTGGGTGGAGCGACCACTTGGCGAGCGATAGCGGGTGACGAGAGACGGGCTGAACTGCAACACGCCTTGCAAACAGCAGCAGGAAGCAGGGTGTCATCTCAAACTGTCCGCAGAGGGCTGCCTCCATGCACGTGGGCCCGGGGCGTGTGTCCCAGGATCCCAGGAACACGAGAGCACCGCTAAGCCCATTGGAAACTGGCCGGAGGAACTTCATGCCAAATGGTGATCGAAAATGTTCTCCGATGAGTTGCAATCCAGCGTGGTACCTGATAGTCGACATGTTCTCATCTGGAGGGAACGTGGAAAAATGGAACAACCCAGCAATTATTTTGTCCGATCCTCTATTCATTTTTATCTGACCCCCTAATTATTTTGACCAGTTTATACAAAAATATCACATATTCGTTGATGATCCAAACTAAAATAATACTGCTTACTAGAAACAAATAAATATACTGATGCAGAGCAATTTCAAGAGAATACCTACTTTGAAGTATATACCTAGGCATGATACTACACATGGCTCACACGACGAAGGTATCGTGATGTGTGCCAGCTGTAGCGACGCTAACATCATCCTAAGTGCGGTATATACAGGATGTGCCGTAAAGGCCTGGCCACACATATCCGAGCCACAGAACTGAGCGCGTCTGTCTATAGTCTGTCGCACGCTTAGACTGTAGTTTTGATAAAATGACGACCATCGTTGCAAGATTGATACTACCCAGATGGTAAACATTAATTTTTTTGTAAACCATCTATGATTATAAGAAGTTTTTATACTTTTAAAATTTTACTATTTGTGTATTTTTTAAGATAGTAAATTAATGTCTATTGATAGTATTATCACAGCTGTAGTCATTCTGACAAAAAATAAATCCAATGCTAACATAAATTATTATTTCACAGGAGAGACTATTTACAGGCGCTAACTATTGATAATATGGCATTCTTTAAAAGCATGGGCTATGCTTGAAAGTGCCAAAGTTTTTATTATTAAAGTTGTAAACATTTTACAAATACAATTGAAAGCAAGATAACGTCTTTCAAATACGACTCCTTTGAAATAAATAAAAAAAAATCTTTTAGATAATGCTCTTGATGAAATACAATAAGATAATGTATTTACGAAATTCTCATAACAAATTCTGCGTTACAAAATACAATGTTTCAGATAGATTTGAGTAAGTTTTTATTACAGTACGAAGTTGTGTTTAAAACGGTTTTGCACCCTAGTGTTTATCTGGCAACAGAACACATGGAACCAAGGACAGTGGAAATAGCAGATACCGTGCAAGGGAAGGAGATGTAATGCCCACTGCAGTCCCAGGATGAGACGCGCTGTACAAATGTCCGCGATGCGTCCGGGCGCGCGAACCGTGTAAGTAGTTTCCTTTACTTGTTTCCGCCGCACCCATTCCTTGCCCTGTCCCTGGCCCTGACCAGTCACCGAGCACATTTCTCAGCGAGAAAAAGCAACATTTTCAATCAGAGTTTTCGGTTTGGTGTAACTTAAAATCTGCATTTAATCCCTCGATCTGTGTCAAGCGAAGACTGTAATTTTTCTCACATTTGTAGTAGTATTTGGTTCCCTTTAGTTTAATGCCACGTTGTTGTAATAATCTTAAAAAAATCGAACCAGCTGCGGGTTTAAAAACTTGGGTACAATATTAATTAGTATTTATAATATTATTTCCAGGTTTAAAAAGTCTGTGAACAAAGACAGAGAAAATTATGGAAGTTCGGAGGTATCCGGTTATGTAGGAACAAAGTACAGGAATTGTGGTACAGAAATTGCAATTACAATGAAAGAATCTGGAAATAAATTTCAAAAGATTTAAAAGTAGACGGTAATAAAACATTATTTTTATATTAAAGTATTGTCGAACGAAATTGACGTACAATATATTAGCAGACAAAAAACATATCCAAAGTATATTTTATAAATATCAATTAAATTGGTTTTTTCCATTTTTAAGTTAATTTTGAGGCAGGAAACCACAAACGCACATGCATACACCTAATTCTGTTGTTTATTGTCACTTTACTTGGCCTGCTGGGGAAACAAAGAGGGAAATAAGTTTCTCTCGAACTTAAAATGCTGTGTCTATTGCTCTTCCTTGAACAGCCCGATGCCTCTGGAAATGTTCTGACATGGTGGTTTGTCTGTTGTTATTTGATTTCAACAATAGCACATGGAATGTTGACTGCATCATTCTAAAATAATAAATTTTTGTTTCGTCGTGCATGAAATGAGGGTACAACGTCTCAAACTCCCTTTCCACTGCCATACTTTTCCATGTATTGTCCAGCCATTGCTCGAACTCCTTTAGAACCTCTCAGCTGTTCTGAATTCGTAAGTGTGGGGAACCACGACTAGACACGACAGTCATGCAGTCACCGGGCGCTGTCAGGGACCCGGATATGTGTCAACGTCAAGCCGGGACCAGTTGATAGGCCAGTCAATCACGGTTCTCAATCAACAAACCTAAATTCAAAAAAGGATCGAAGTTTTCGAGTAGACATGTATTACGAAATTTTGAAATCCCCATGGCATGTTTGCTTTAATTAGCCATATTTTCAAATAATTAATAATTTTTTTAATATTTTCCTCTAAATTTTTGATTCAGTTTTGATTTGTTATCAATATAAAGGTTGTTATGATGGCATGTGCAAAAATTTGTAAGTCACGGTCTCGAAGAATTTGCTACAGGGTGGAGATTATAATGTTTAGAAAAAATGCCTATAACTCGAAAACTACGACACTACATGAATTTGGGTTATTTAATTTAAAACAGTAGTAATAAACTGGCATATAAAGTGATGTGGGCTGGACACCCTGCATGTGCCGGCGATGTGACCTTTATGGCGGGGCGACATGACTTCCTGCCGCCGGAATCCTCGTGGTCCGCACGCGAGGTCCCTTCCTCCCCGCACGCCCCGACCCCGGGTCGTGTGCCCTATCGATTATCGCTTATCGGCGGCGCTGCTGCTTCTGGCGCGGCCTCGCCTCTAGGCGGCGGGCTGGGTCTGGTCGCCGCGCACGGGGCGACTCTGAGAACCTCTACCTGGCGTCTCGTGTCCAAACAATGTCCAGCCGTCTTAGCGCTTCGAAAAATACAATTTGAACAAGAAATACGGAAACAAAACACAATCATCCGCCCTTAGCTTATTCTTAAATGCTTTTCGTAAACAGACCCCACTTGGATATCTTGAGCATTTTTTCAAATGGCGTGGTTTCTTTCTGGAGCTCTGCACACCTCAGGAGTGCCCAGGTAGGGCGGTGGCCTTCAGAGATAGAGGAGGGGGGAGTGCATTAGAATAATAAAAAAAATTATTGTCTGTAAAGTCGTTTTACGGACGATAGTTTAACGTGACAGAGTCATAACAAAACATTGATGAAATGATTGCATACTTTATGAATAAAATTGAATCGTTTTTATTTTAATAATAAAAGAATAAATACTTTAAATTATACCTACTAGTAATCAGATTTTTAAAATGCAAGAATAATTAACCTTTATTACCGAAATTGTTGTTGTAATAATCAATGAAAACCACATGAACTTTTCACTTCACTTTATAAACAATCGAGTGGAAGAGAGATAGATGCGGCGCAAGCGTACAATGACCGTAACGGGACACAGCTTAACGGGACACCTTTTCGTGCGTGCAGCCGGCGTTCATCGATTTATTAGACGTCACGTCAAAAAAAATCCAGCGGGGTAGCTTTTAGTTGGAAGCTGGTATTTCTAGTTACGACATAATACTTTTATTCTGTGATCTTATAGTGCGGGCCAGACTTTCCACGAGCAGTGCGGAACTGCGCCGCTCGTGACGGACCGACGGAGGCCAATAGCAGCGGAGCCCTTCGGACCCGGATAGCGCCGGTCACACATAAGCTGTTCTGAATACATGTCAGCGTAATGATGCTGGTGCGTGTATCTGAGCTAGAAGTGCTCGCTGGACACTACATGGTAAACATATTTTTAACGGGCGTAGCAGCGGAAGAAAAATGCCATACCCGACTTCCTTGGCCGCTTCCTTGGCATCTCCCAATTGATACGTATTTCCTTTGCTACTTCCCCCCTTCCCCCCCCCCCCTTCATTCATCACTCAGGCTCCCCACCCTGCGCTGACAGCCCATAAGACGTTTGGCCCCCACTATATGTATTTTGGTGAGCGATTGATGTTTTCACAGGGGATGTTCTCAAGGCGGCAGCAAGTTCCCGATAAGAGAGGGATGAGGACAGGAAGACACGACTTGGATTCAACAGTTTTCGGACCATAACAATTTCTTTATTTTGAAGATTTCGTTTCGTTAAATCACTACGTATCATTCAGTGAAATGCTTGAATTCAGTAGTGACTGGCTGCTAGATAAATGGTTTCCCACATGAAGTCATTGGAGTTTAGAATTGACTTAATTTTTTCGGGATGACTACAACTGTAATAATACTGTCAAACATATTTTGTGGTCTTAAAAAATCTCTTGGTGTGTGATTTCTGCCATAAAGAAAGTTAATTTCCAATATGAAATCTCAAAACATTGCTAAGGTAAAAACTGTTGAAACCATCTATCTCTCCCCGTGTGTTTTTTTATAGGTGTTGCAACGAACATCCAGACTTTGGCAAATGAATAGTCTTATAAAATTTAGAAAAATAATTATTGATACACGATTCGCATCTGTAGTACTACATGGATCTATGTTTGTTTAGTTTATGTCACTATATTCTGCTGTTAAGTCTGAAAGTTAGCTGAAACACCTGTCAAGATAGATGCATATTGTCCAGAACTGAGTGCAACTTCTGGGTATTAGTTGACATAAACGTACGTATAAACAATGGACTTGAGTTATTACGGGGTGTTTGCATTGTGAAACTTTGAGAATTTCCATAAATAGCCATTGAATTACAGATATTAAATTAACTATGCGTACGGTGCATGAAAAAAACATATTTAGCACATATAGACAAATGCCACGTAATCGAAATAAATAGTATTATATTAATTAATACGCACGTGTGGTTTGTAGATGAAACTAGAAATCTACGGGAAACTATAATTTGGGCTTCCAAACAAAGCTAAGAGAAGTTCTGTTTAATTGTAGTAGTTCAAAATAAATATAAATAAACATATACGTAGGTTATATCTTATTTCAAGAAACTTTTCCAGCAGTTTTTAGTTTAATGACACGAATGTATTTATACAATCTGATAGGAATTTCATAAGTGTCATTTTTTGCTGTTTATAAGCTTCAATCGAAAAATCTGCAGGTGCGTATCGTAAAGCGCAAAATTCAGCAAAAAACATGTTTTGAAGAAAAATTGAGCCGACGGTATGTATTAAGTTAAAAATTGCGGTAGTACCAATTTCATATCGAAGGTCACTGTCATTTTTTTATGCTGGTATTTATGATTATAAATATTTAACTTATTCAATAGGAAACTGATATAAATATTATTTTCCTCGTAGGATATGTAAGCTATGTGAAATATTATGTTAAATATTTTTGTGTGTAATTACCATCTCGAGTGAAATGTTCACGAATTTTTCGGCGCAAATAAACACGATTTGACGTAAAACTTAAGAAAAAAATATTTCACTGATATCGCCAGGGCTGCAGACTACAGTTGAATATAATTTTTCCATTCGAAAACCGTGTATTTTATATATTGTACATAGATAGGCCTACGTTTTTGAATCATTGAGTGATGGTAGAAAGAAGCCTCTGTATTTTTAGTTCAAAGAGTAGCTATAATGTGATATTATAAATGAAAGGTTGCCGGTGATAAGATGCAGGATAGGAACCACCCCTTCGATATTTTCATAACATAATAAACTCGCGCTCTTACGATGTGCTACGATAACTTCGATAGGAGAGGATGGCAAATGTATGTTCTTATTATATCTTATAGTTATTGGTTATTAGGAACGTAAATTGTGGTATGATTTCAGAATGTTTCGTGAAAATGAAATAAAGTTTAGCAAATAATTTAACGCACCTTTCCAAATTAGCATGATGAAACACAGACGAGTTCAGTTCAAATACACTAGAGACTAATACCGGACAGCTCTATACTAACAACACAGGCGAGAGTGTGAAAAATAACCTAGCGGCAAGAGGTGTAACTACAAACATATTATATATATATATATAGCGTCAAATTATATATAATATTATCTGGTGTCAAACATTATTAATTTAATTCGTAAAAATTTAAGAACTGGACGTTTATATCTGTCATAAATCTGTACTATGATTAAAAAAAGTTTTTTCCAAGAGAAAAGAAAGTTATTTTTGTTGCCATAATGTTGGTACCATATGTATTTAACAGATACATTGTTCATACTGGGCATACCGTTTGCCATCTATCGGACTGACGTGACAACAACACAAATTTCTTGGAGCTGTCCGGTATTAGTCTCTAGTGTATTTGTTCAGGTCGCCTCGCGCGGGACCGCCATCTTGGCGAGTTGTGTGGCGCCAGTGGCGCGGCCTGGCGAGGCCGCCCGGATATTGCGCCTTGCTGACGTCGCAGCGAACGCTAATACGTTTCATTGGATCACTTCGGAGGCGCAAGCGCGCCGTGGCTTGGTCGCGGCCAGA
Organism: Bacillus rossius redtenbacheri; assembly: GCF_032445375.1. NCBI lineage: Eukaryota > Metazoa > Arthropoda > Insecta > Phasmatodea > Bacillidae > Bacillus > Bacillus rossius. The sequence continues at coordinate 10,068,593 of NC_086338.1, read as the reverse complement.
ACCTTACACCCCTCGCCTGACGAGCAGGCAACACGCACGTCACGCGATACGCCATGGTTGCGGCGCGCCCAGGGGCGTTGCATTCGCTTCCACGTCCACATCTGGGCCGATGGCCACTCTGGCGACGAAACGCCAAGCCCAGGTGAAATGAAAATAAATATTTACTTGTGGGTTCCAGCCGCGTAGACGCCAACGTGTCTGCCGACGTCACAGTCGCCATCTTCAGGGCAGCAGCCTCCTACTGAGGGTCTTCCAAGTTATCATGCTTTTAAAGACTCTCGCCCGATTAGTTGCAGCTGCTTCCCAATCAGTAGCTTATCTTCTCCTGATCGGCTCTGCTATGTGGTCAATCAGAGGTGATCTGCCTTTCGTTGAATTCAGAGTTCAGTTTAAAGGTTCGTGAAAAGGGATGCAGAATTCTGTTCAGTTTGTATCAGTCCTGCCCTATGGTGTTTGGTGGGTGTTTTGAAAAAGCCAACCAGGATATGAGAGACCACGGACTGGCCAACAGCCCCAATAAATGATTATAATCTCAACTCAATCGAGATTATTTAAAGGCAAGATAACTTCCAAGACCCTCAGTAGTGGACTGTTACCCTGAAGATGGTGATTGCAGTGCCGATTGAAACGTTTGGCGAACCTTCAGCTTTGACGCGGCTAGAACCCAAAAGCCAGTGAACCTAAAAAAATGGCTGAGAGAGCCTGCGATCTGTATCAAAACAACTGATATAGCGGATTAATATCGAGATCGCCTTTAAAGCACTTGTCGCGATTTTTAATGCACTTGAAGCGCCAGCAGTGCTTTTGTTGCACAAAACTTTCGCGGATTCGTGCCGGCGGCGACAGTTGCCAAGTTTCGCCGTGCTGATTAGGCGGAGTGTGTGGAAACCAGACCCGCGCTATTTTCTGATGGTTCGGCCTGACCTCCGTCCCACTCTTCCCGTACAAGATACAGTGGGGTGGAGGGTTACAGCTCAGTCTTGTGGGGTCCATCATCGATCATTGCCAGAGCACTCGCTCCGAGCCAAAGCCATTCAGATCCGATTCTGGCGTGTTTCCCGTGAGTTTCCGTGGGTTTCCGTGAGTTCCCGTGAGTTCCCGTGGGCTAGAGGGTTTGCTCGGGGCCAGGGTTGAAAAAATTAAAAAAAAACCAACAAACAACCTGTTTTTTGGTTTAAAAAATATGTTTTATATTACTGTAGTTATTTTGGTTCTCAGCACTTTCAAATGAAAGCTATACAACATCCCGCTTTCTGCCATTCGTGTTAAACCAGGAAAGTTGTAACATCAAATAACTGAAGTCCAGCAGATATGCACATCTGACTGGAAGTTAACTACATAAAGGGTATTTCCCCACAGGAAGAGGATTCTCCGCAGAATGGGTGTTTCTCACAGAAAAGGGATTTACAGTACAGTCGGGGATTTCCCACAGAATATTAACTAACTATTTGGCATTTTTAATTTTAGAGGAGAATTTAGCCGGGTATAATTTACCACTTATTCAGATTATTGAAATGATAAGATCTTGATTGGTGTATAATTTGTTGTTCCTATAAATCACAAGAAACATTAATGACCAAACTTTGGTTGTTATTAGAGTGGAATTATACCTTTAATTTTAAAAAAGTTTTTATTTAAAATTTTCATTATTAAAAATATGTTTTCTTATAAATAAAAAAGTTGTTTAAACCAGGCGACCATGCTCAGGCCAGTGTTACGTCGCTCTGCACTCTCCTGCAAGGACCCCGGTCTCGACGGGGCAGTAGTCCACATTCATAAATCAATCAATCAATCAATCAATCAATCAGAGTACTGTGATTCAAAATAACAAGTATCAGCTTCTCGTGTCTGGCTTGCGCGCGCACAAGTGCCTCTTGCTTATTGATCGGGTTTTTGTTTAAGCTACCTGAACGCCATCCAGAAAATCGAGAGGAAAATCAGAAATACTGATTCAAAGATAGTAATTGTCTGGTTGTGTTAATTTGTCAAGTTGATAATTCAACACAAACGTATAATTTCTTTCATCCCAGCAGTTAGTGGAGTGCTTTAAGAGGAAGATGGAAAACACGCGAACCGCTTACAAATGGGAAGCACGGCGCATAGATCTACACCAATTTTTATGATGTAAAGATTGATACGGAGCCATTAAGGGCCCTACGCACCATAGGCACTTCTTGCACATTGGTTTGGTCTGAGTGCGGGACAAGCACTCGACAAGCATGGTTTGTCAGGTGGTCGGTGTAGGGAGGGACCTTAAAACCCCCGCCTACCCGGGCGCACAACGGCGCGCAGAGCTTCAGGAAAAACCACGCGATTTGAAAATTACTCGAGATATCCGAGTGGGGTCTGTTTAAGAAAAGCATTTATAATTCGCTGAAGGTTGATGAGTACTTTTGAATCGGATTAAGTTTTTAAACTGCATGTTTAGAAGATTTAAAATGGCTAAATGGTGTTTTTTTCAGAATAATTTTTAGATATAAAACAATCCGTAGAATTACTTGAAAACACTTAAGGGACTTCCATTACACCTTTATCATTATTTCTCCACCATATAATATTACTGTCACCGTTCAAATTTCATTATTCTACGCACGACGAGAAGACTGCGCGCCGGTTCAGGGCCTTGCGCTTAGAGGCGATACCGCGCTTAGAGGCACCAGCGAGCGTCGCGCTTATCATCCCGCCTCACTAACACATGTACACCCCTGACTAGGCGGGCCCCTTAGGGCCGGTGTCAACAGCAGTTGCTAACATGTTTGATTTTGATGAATTCACTCAGTGCGTTCTTGAGAGACATGCGTTGTACACTCATATGAGGAGTGATTGATAGACTATCCATACAAAAGTTTTTACTCGCAGTGGCTGAGACGCACCAGACAACTGCGACTGAGGGGCGCCTGGCTGTAGCTAGATGACGCGCCGAGCTCGCCCAGTGTAATCGCGGCCGAGGAGCCGTGACCCGCACGGCTTGCCTCGTCTCGATGACCCGAAATAGTCGCTAGTTGCCGGACGGGGGCGGGGGAAGAATAACAGTGGAAACTTGCAAATACCCCGGCCGTATCGACCCAGCACACGGGGTGGGACTAGTGGGCGTGTCGCACCGAGTCCACGCGGCGGCCCGGGCTCTGGGTCTGCCACGGGACGGGGTACCTGACTCGGCTCGGCCTGCCTCGCCCTCGCCCGCCCTCGTCCGCCCTCGTCCGTCCTCGTCCGTCCTCGTCCGCCCTCGCCCGCCCTCGCCCGCCCTCGCCCGCCCTCGTCCGCCCTCGTCCGCCCTCGCCCGCCCTCGCCCGCCCTCGCCCGCCCTCGTCCGCCCTCGTCCGCCCTCGTCCGCCCTCGTCCGCCCTCGTCCGCCCTCGCCCGCCCTCGCCCGCCCTCGCCCGCCCTCGTCCGCCCTCGTCGCATTCTTATTTGCTGTTCGTAAACAGAGTCACGCGGTTATCTCGAGCTGTTTTCAAATCCCGTGTTTATTTTTCTGAAGCTCTGTACACTGTATGTGTTCCCGTGTAGGCGGGGACCTTAATTTATATTATGGTTTCAAATGTGACGAAATTACACGCAGATAAATAGGGTGGATACAAAAATTAAACCCTAGTGTCATTTGTGTGTTTTGTATTTGAGTCAGTGGAGTGGTAGGACTAGGGAGTTGTTTTTGTCGTCTGTCTCGTGGACAGCCAGGGCACGAGGGTGGACACAACAAGGACACAGGGCAAGGACTCGCGCACTGGCCAGGAGCGAGTCCAGGACACGAGAGGCCAGCGTGTTACCACTGCGCCGACTCTCTTCGCGCGCGGTCCGGCGGCCAAGGACGCCGCGCCGGTCGATAATTAGCGTCCCGGCGCTGTGACGTCACACGGCGTCCAGGCGCTGCTGCCAGGCGCCGCGCTGGACTGCTGGGTTGTGGCGTCTTCACTCTGTGGCCGGGCATGCTCGCCGCGCTACTCGCTGTCTCCCGCGTGTGTCCACGTCTGGGTGAAGTAAGCCAGCCCGGTACCCAGCACTTGATCACATTCAGGCCAGTTGCTAGCAAACATACTTCTCCAAGCGCAATATATTATGATTTTATTACGTGTGCAACCAATACGCCACAATATTTCTTTTTTTATTACTTGAGAATGAAATTTACAATCCTGGACGATTAACGTGATCGAACCGATGATAGTTATAATTGCGAGTATTTTGCGCGACTCTTGACGGAATCTAAATGTAGTCCAGGAACGTCGAGTCTCAGAAGTGTTCTGCAGTCACGAAATGCAATCAAAGGTTTGCAATGCAAATTTTAGCGCAATATTTAAAACATTAAAACATGCGGGGAGAGTGCCCCCGTTAGAAATGCCTCGTCATATAAATATGTAATCAGCAGAACAAATCTAACATGACGTTCGAGTCCGAGCCTTAAAAATTCAAATTCCGCGAAATTGCGCTGTAGTAAGTTTGAAATACAATTTTTTTTTACATGCAGCTTATAAATCTTATTCGAAATGTGTTAACGCCGTATGCCTACACTAAACACATTATACGGTTGATTAGTTCCTGACTAGGGCTGAGATCACGTCCGTGGATGTGCCTGACGTTTCGACCCGTCTTTGTCGCAGCCATCTTCAAGAGAGATTAACTGGTGAAGACTTGGTGTTCTACCAGAGTTTTTATTTGAGGTTTCTCAAAGCCGAGCTGAGATATGGAGAAAAGTGTCCAAATTAACTTTAATTTAATTTTACTGCACCTTTTAAAATCGTTATGCTCAATTAGTGACGGCTTACAAGCTGAACTCACCCTGTTGTTACAGTAGAAATAGTCACACACATACCCGCCTTTACTCATGATAGCGTAGGAACGTGACTCTTCAGACAACTGTGTTCCGAAGGCGATTTTTTCATATTAATGTATTGTAATGCTATATTATTTTGTGTGTAAAATTATTTAACAGTGCTGTTCATGCGTATCTCAGCGGTCGCCAGACACACATTTAAATATGATGTGCCTGTGGTTATTCCCGTCCCGTGCCTGCCTTACAGTTGCAGTTATTTAAAACTTAATGTTATTAATAAATAGGTTATTAGCTACTAAAACGATTACCGGGCTGGTTAAATTTTAAGGAAATTTTAAGAAATTTCTTACTTTTCAGGTCTCCGTTTACCCAGTTTTTTCCAAGAGAGAACAGTGTGCACAAGGAGAGTGGTTTTAATTGTTCAGAAACTATGTGAAAATATGAACCACCTGTTTTCCAGTGTCCTCTTATCAGTCTGTTTGTACCTGTTTTGTGACGCTGTGAGGCAGACACAAAAGCTTGAAGATAAGCAACGTGCAGTGTCAAAACAAGTTTATTCAACCTTAATATCAAAGCACATATAGGACAAATTCCAAACAAACAAGCTTTATAGGTTTCTACGCCACTTGCAGTATTAAAAATGGTGGCTGAAAGATACTGTGGACAACCAATACAAAATATTTGTAACCTCGGGAGTGTGGCGGCTTACCACAGCAGAACATGGCGTCCTCAGAAGCGTGGGGCGCTCGCAGCGTGACGTCACAGGCGGGCAGCGGTGGCTGTGTGCCGCTCAGAGCTGGCCGGAGGCTCATATAGTCCGAGTGTCAACGGTTGGCACAGCAATTTTTTGCTTAATTTGTGTTTTTTTGTAGTTTTCTTCTACAGACAGACATACATGTGCTTAGTAATGGCGTATGTCCAAAAGATTACATCAAGTCATGCACTCCCATTGCACAAATCTTTCAAAGATAATTCATATTTGCTGATTAATTCCTTCCACGGAATTTTCTGAGTTCATGCATTTAACTTTTGACATCGGCTGATATGGGCACGGAGTTGGGAATTGTCAGGAGACGGCATGCTGTGACGCCGTTGAAGTCACAGATTTACCTCGCCATCGCCATATTGTTACGCCCAAAACATTTCGGAGTGTTAATGTTGGTTAGTTAGTATGTATTAGAATTTCTGTCGTTCCATATAATAGAGACATTTAATAATTTGTTATCTGTAAAGTCGGTTTACGGACGATAGTTTTACGTGACAACGTCATAACAAAACATTGATGAAATGATTGCATTATTTTATGAATAAAATTGAATCATTTTTTATTGAATTATCACTATTTTGTATGGATACAAAGAAGGAGTGAAATGAAATCTACAATTTAATTGATAAATTTACTTTTATTTGCACTCATTAATTCAAATATGTTTATTACTTTAACGAAGAGATTATTTTAACTATAACTTTTATACATGTTTGCTATTTAACTTCTTCCAATTTGTGTTATTCTGTTAAGGATAGGACGATGATAGGAAAAGTAGGAAACGAATGGGAGTGTTTCAAGTTTAATGTGCTTCGAAAAAGTCAAATCGATGGTTGTTCCAATCGAGTGGAAGAGAGATAGATGCGGCGCAAGCGTACAATGAGCGTAATGGGACACAACGTAACAGGACAATGTGCGTAACGGGACACTTTTTCGTGCATGCAGCCGGCGTTCATCGATTTATTAGACGTTGTCACGTCAAAAATGTTTGCATAATGTAAACACTGTACCTCAGCTGATGTTTGGTACGTCTAACCAAATGGCGCAGGCCACGGTCTGGTAGAACAAATGACTTCGCTAGGTTACTTTATATTCATGCAGCCGTGGCCACCCGCTATGCGTGGTCTTGTTTTCTGTGCGTTTCAGTTGTGTTTTCATCCTTTTTTTTTCCTTTCCGTTATTGAGTTTTTTCTATGATGTTCAGTGTGAATCAGCAAGGTTTATGTCCGAAACATCGCTTTAAATAATATCCAGCAAATTTTGATATCAATTTGTCATCCTTCGCTAATAACTTACTTTTTTTTTGTTGCAAATCGTAAGTTGAACTCCCAAGTATTGGTTTATTGATTTAAACATATTTTCAATAGATCAGGAATCTTTTAGTTTTTTTTTAAAACTCTCAAGACATGAATTTCAACTTCGGGCAATACTTTTCGCTATCTTAACGACCTGAAAGTTTCTTGCTGAGGAAGATGCGGAATAGTGTTAAGTATATACGTGTTGATGGAAGTATCTGTTCATCATTGCTGCAGATGCAGCTAATGCCACTGGAAGCTGTACAGGACAAAGTTGCTTGTTTGCTACTATTTCACTTCACGTGATGAGATGCCGTCACATGACCACATGCTGTAACGGATCGAAGCCCGCGTCACTGGCCGTCCTTGTTGGACGGCTGTGAGCCAATTATGGCGGTGTTCATTATTCAGTACTCCCTCGTTGTCACTGCCATCACGCGACCTCTGGGGCTACACCTGTTGGCTGAGGGCTTCCTGATTGGTCCAGTCTCGTCGAGAGACCCCCCCCCCCCCTCCCACTGTGTTAGTCGGGAACTCTTCTTTTCACAGACGAGAGAGCCAATCGCCCGATCGTGCATCTTCGGTTTTTTTTTGTTCATTGTAAATAAATATGGCGGTGTTGATAAAAGGATACTAATGTTCAATTATGTTAGGTTAGCTACATTATAAATACTTTAAAACATTGTGGACGGTTGATTTGGTTAGGATAGCTACATTAAAGATACTGTGAAATCATGTAAACGGTTTTCTAGCCCTGATAGCTGCATATTAAAAATTTATTTGCTAACCAACCATAAAATGATTTTACAGTATTTTTAGTGTAGCTATACTTACCTAATATAACCAACCATCCACAATGTTTTAAAGTATTTATAATGTAGCTAACCTATCCTAATCGACCGCAAAATTTAATGCCACACCGGTTTACACAATGAGATAGAACGGAAAAAAAAGCGAGCATGAACTTCGGGGAACTACGGGTGTGGCTATCTCGTCTGTGAAATGAAGGCTTCCCGGGTTAGTCGGCGCAACCGCGCGCGGGAAACATTCCAGCCACTCTCGCATCTCCTCATTGCTGCTTCAGTTCATGGGGGCGGTGTCCTATTTCGCTTCTCAAATTTCGTGGTTTGGCCCCGTTATTTATATAGATTCATAGTATAACCACATTAAAATGTTTGTAAAAGGAGTTTTATACTAAATTAGTCCTTATTTCATATTTTTTTATGTCAGTCCTAGCATTTTCTGAAAGCACGAAAGCATGTAGTAGGTATACAGTTTTAGGTTAACCGTGTGTATCTAGTGTTCGTCATTAAACTCTTCATTCTCAAAATATAATTAATTTAGTAAAAAAAAAACTAGGTTTTCCCAAAACCCGGAAATAACTCTGGTCTCAATGTTTTTTTAAAAACAACTTTTTATTGATTAATGAATGATATGATACAAAAAAGAGTTCGAAGACGATGACTACAAACGAGTGGTTAATCGAAAACTGTGTACCACATGATTTTATGCTTTCAGTACATGCTACGATCGACATAAAAATTTCCCTTTAAGTTTACAAAAACAATTAAAAACTTGTTTATTAGAAACAATCTATTATAAATAATTAAATATGGCTATATTATGAAGTTTTTTTTAATAATCATGTGCAAAAACACAAAATGTTAGAAGCAAAATAATTCATGTGCGTTGTACGGGCATAATAAAAATAAAAAATAAAAACATAATCAGAAGTCATTCGGAATTGATTTCCCAGGTTTCCTGTATGATTTTGTACTGTAAATACATCTCAAATTAACTCGCTGTCGCCAATAGAAAAACAGTATTTTACCAGTTGACTGACTTGTTCACCAGAAGCCACGCATTTCTCGGCACAAGTGGTCTTCTGACTGCGGCTCGCGGCTGTTACTAACGTTACCTGCTGCATCCTCAGCCGCGGCTAAGGAAAAGTCCGGTACAACTTTAGTGTTGGATGAATTTTCGAATAATGCATTACACCTTGCCAAAGGTATTAAAACATGTCTTCTTGTTTTACTAAACATTAATAGTTATGTCAAAGTTAACATTTAATACTTTTATAATATCATGTTTTAATTAAAATTATCACCACAGCTTCCTAGTAGGAATCGTACATGTACATAATCAACAAACCATCAAAAATAGGTGTCGGCAGATTTAAAGTAATACTTAACATTTTTATTCAAATGCCAATGGTTATATATTTTGTCATCCTGCAAAACAACTTCATAAATCACCGAGAAATAAAAATCCCTTTCGGCCCAGCCTACAGGCATAGGTATATTTCGAAGAACCTATTTCTTCTGGAAATGTTTTGGAAACTTCTATAAACTTCTGGAAGATTTCAAGAACTTAACGTACACAACATTCTATATGTTCTCCAATATTCCAAAATGATCAACAACACATTTTCTCATATTCCCTGCAGTGAAAATATTTGTAATGTTTTTAACTCTTTTAAATTGATGAATCAAAACGGAATAGCTTAGAAAGATTTTATATTATGCCTGCTAAGGTAGTTGAGCAATTTTTTTTTACCTTCAAACACTAATTTTCATCCCTTACACTAATACGAGGTAGTATAACAATTTTATTTGGACCAAGGTATAAGATAATAATTAACACGGTTTAAAATAAAGTCTAACGAATTTGGTGCTACGGAAGTATTAGATTTCCAAAAATTTCAACTCCTATTTTTTACGGTACCTGTAATAGTTCGTATCATAAAAAATAGTTTCAGTCACAGGTTTTAGATAAAGTTTAGGATTTTTACAATAAATAATAACAGATTTTATAGTATATCTATTTTAAAACAAATAGCTAATGATTATTTTTTACGTTTTTCAACCCTTGATATTTCTACCCCTTGCAGTAATGGTTGGTTACATCCAATTTTACTTTAGACCAAAGTTTTAGACAATATTTATAAAGTTAAACAAAAATAAGACTAGATTCGATAGTGTACGTGGTAGGGAAGTTTATGTTTTTTATTCCAACTCCAGATTTTTTCACCCATTCCAGTAATGGTTTGTATTATCAGAAATTATTTCGGACAAAGGATTATGATAAAAATTGTAAGATTTACAAACAATTTTAACGGATTCGTTGGTGTGCCTACGGAAGGAGTTATGCATTTTTTGTCCCCGACTCTTGATTTTTCCACCACTTGCAGTTATGGTTGATCGTACCAAACATGTATTTAGACAAACATTTTTAGTATTACTTGAAAGAGTTATAATATGTTCAAACGGGAGTTTTAGCTATTTTTCTGTTTTTCAAAAAATCTTCCCCATTTCAATCCCTCAATTGAATAGAGTTCGCTACAACATTAGCAAGCTACAATAAAAATGTGCCTTAACATCTATTCGCGATCAATTAGCGCTGGAAAATTTACACGACAGTGGATGGTAGATTCATATTTGGAAGTAGAGAACAACTTTAATTTTACTAAACATAGGCTATATACGCGGCCAAAACATGGCAAACCAAGCCACTACGCGCTAGCTACCTAATCACTGAAAAATGCTGAAACCATCTGTTTCGTCAAAATATGACTCTATGCCCCCATGAATATTATCTTTGCGCCACGGACTCGGCAGCAATGCTAGGAGGAACAGGTTAGCAAAGAGCAATGCAAATATCACACTGTAAGCGCTGCGTTACAGAGTCAGTCAGTGATGATCGTATTTATGTATAAATATATGTAAAATGGGATGTTGGTTTGTATGAATGTATTACGTCGATAAACTCCGACACCGTTTGACCGATCGCCATGAAAGTTAGCACATTGAAGTGTTTTTCATGGAGAAGGTTTTTATGCTATCAAATTTTTCTGTAAGCTATCTATTTTTTTTTTGTAACTCGCCGCTAGATGGCCCTGCAGCGCATCGACTTATAAACAGTTCAACCGATCGCCATAGGTAAACAGAACATCATAGGTCATGGACATACAAACAGTAATTGTGTGTCATTTCTCTATGTCCATCACACTGTCATATAGGTAGAGCTATCACCTTGTGTTCAGCCCAGGCAACGCCGGTACTGCAGCTAGTATTATGTATAATCATTGTAAAGCCGGTATCTTACGTATTTTGTAACTTGCAATTACTTTTTACTGTAACTCTTTTAGTTGATCAAATATATTCCAGGGTAGTTTCACTATCATAAAGTTTCATTTGGCACACGAATATGATTGGTATGTCCACTAAGGTTTACGAAAGGCACTATAAACGGGTTTGTGTTGTTGACGACTTCGGCACCTAGGTTACACATTTCCGTTCATTCTAATTCCGTTCCATTCACTAAATTACTCCTACCAAATGCCGTACTCCGAGAGCCAAGATGTTTACATATCAGAACTGATAGCCAAATTTACATGGGACCACCACGTGTATATATGTTATCCATAGATTTGTCGGTCGCCTAAGATTTGTTAATCTCATTCTTATGGTGGGCCGTATTAGGTACAGGTGCCTTACTACAGCAGGGTAATAAAACAGTAAAACCACTATAGCTTAATATGTCTGAACACTTTGAATTTTGGTGTTGATATTATGCTGAAATATTAATTGTTTGATTTTAAAATATACCAAAAATTTCTTTAGTGCTTTTGGCCAGGTAAACAAGAAAATTGTGGGAAAATGTATTATGAAATTCTGCGACAACCACTGGAATGGTCACGAGTCACAAGGTTCGCAGAGACCGCGATTGGCTCGACACCTTCTCGTGGTAGCCTTATTACAAGACAGGAGGACAGGATTAAAGGGGACAGGGGACAAGAGGGCAGGGGACAGGAGGACTGGAGACAGGAGGACTGGAGACAGGAGGACTGGAGACATGAGGACTGGAGACATGAGGACTGGAGACATGAGGACTGGAGACATGAGGAAAGGAGACAAGAGGAAAGGAGACAAGAGGAAAGGAGACAGGAGGAAAGGAGACAGGAGGAAAGGAGACAGGAGGAAAGGAGACATGAGGAAAGGAGACATGAGGAAAGGAGACAAGAGGAAAGGAGACAGGAGGAAAGGAGACAGGAGGAAAGGAGACAGGAGGAAAGGAGACAGGAGGAAAGGAGACAGGAGGAAAGGAGACAGGAGGAAAGGAGACAGGAGGAAAGGAGACAGGAGGAAAGGAGACAAGGGGAAAGGAGACAAGGGGAAAGGAGACAAGAGGAAAGGAGACAAGAGGAAAGGAGACAAGAGGAAAGGAGACAAGAGGAAAGGAGACAGGAGGAAAGGAGACAGGAGGAAAGGAGACAGGAGGAAAGGAGACAGGAGGAAAGGAGACAGGAGGAAAGGAGACAGGAGGAAAGGAGACAAGGGGAAAGGAGACAAGGGGAAAGGAGACAAGAGGAAAGGAGACAAGAGGAAAGGAGACAAGAGGAAAGGAGACAAGAGGAAAGGAGACAAGAGGAAAGGAGACAGGAGGAAAGGAGACAGGAGGAAAGGAGACAGGAGGAAAGGAGACAGGAGGAAAGGAGACAGGAGGAAAGGAGACAGGAGGAAAGGAGACAGGAGGAAAGGAGACAGGAGGACTGGAGACAGGAGGACTGGAGACAGGAGGACTGGAGACAGGAGGACTGGAGACATGAGGACTGGAGACATGAGGACTGGAGACATGAGGACTGGAGACATGAGGAAAGGAGACAAGAGGAAAGGAGACAGGAGGAAAGGAGACAGGAGGAAAGGAGACAGGAGGAAAGGAGACAGGAGGAAAGGAGACAGGAGGAAAGGAGACAGGAGGAAAGGAGACAGGAGGAAAGGAGACAAGGGGAAAGGAGACAAGGGGAAAGGAGACAAGAGGAAAGGAGACAAGAGGAAAGGAGACAAGAGGAAAGGAGACAGGAGGAAAGGAGACAGGAGGAAAGGAGACAGGAGGAAAGGAGACAGGAGGAAAGGAGACAGGAGGAAAGGAGACAGGAGGAAAGGAGACAGGAGGAAAGGAGACAGGGGGAAAGGAGACAAGGGGAAAGGAGACAAGAGGAAAGGAGACAAGAGGAAAGGAGACAAGAGGAAAGGAGACAAGAGGAAAGGAGACAAGAGGAAAGGAGACAAGAGGAAAGGAGACAGGAGGAAAGGAGACAGGAGGAAAGGAGACAGGAGGAAAGGAGACAGGAGGAAAGGAGACAGGAGGAAAGGAGACAGGAGGAAAGGAGACAGGAGGAAAGGAGACAGGAGGAAAGGAGACAGGAGGAAAGGAGACAGGAGGAAAGGAGACATGAGGAAAGGAGACAGGAGGAAAGGAGACAGGAGGAAAGGAGACAGGAGGAAAGGAGACAGGAGGAAAGGAGACAGGAGGAAAGGAGACAAGGGGAAAGGAGACAAGGGGAAAGGAGACAAGAGGAAAGGAGACAAGAGGAAAGGAGACAAGAGGAAAGGAGACAGGAGGAAAGGAGACAGGAGGAAAGGAGACAGGAGGAAAGGAGACAGGAGGAAAGGAGACAGGAGGAAAGGAGACAGGAGGAAAGGAGACAGGAGGAAAGGAGACAGGAGGAAAGGAGACAGGAGGAAAGGAGACAGGAGGAAAGGAGACAAGAGGAAAGGAGACAAGAGGAAAGGAGACAAGAGGAAAGGAGACAAGAGGAAAGGAGACAAGAGGAAAGGAGACAAGGCCTCACGGGAGTCGTGCTCGCGTGAAATGGCTCCACCCCCCTTACCCCTTACCCCTTACCCCTTACCCTTCAACCTTCACCCCTTCCAGTCCCTGCCGTTTCGTTTTAATCACCCAGGAGTTTTCCCTCGAAGCCACGAACAGAAGACATTTGTTTTCCTCGCCCCGAACTTAGTTTAGAATTACAGCGCCGGTCACGAATTAGCAAGGGCGCTGAGGTAGTGATGGGTGGGAAGGGGGTGGAGGAGTGAAGGAAAAAAAAAGCAGAATTATACATAAGAGCAAGTTTTCCTCTCGCCCTCTCGCCCTCTCGCCCTCTCGCCCTCTCGCCCTCTCGCCCTCTCGCCCTCTCGCCCCGGGGGCCTCGGGGGCCTCGGGGGAGGTTCCCGCGCGGCGGCTCGAGCGAAGTGGGTCACGAGGGGGTGCTGTGACGTCACGAGCCCCCAGGCCGTGCCGGGCCAGCAGCGGCGGCAGGGGGGGAAGCCTTCTTTTCACAGACGAGAGAGCCAAAACCCGAAGTTCATGCTTTTTTTTCCCGTATCTTTTATATAGCTATCCTAACCAAATCAACCGTCCACAATGTTTTAAAGTATTTATAATGTAACTAACCTAACCTAATTGACCATTAGTATACTTTTATCAACACCGCCATATTTATTTACAATGAACAAAAAAAGAAACCCCGAAGATGCACGATCGGGAGTTTGTCTCTCTCGTCTGTGAAAAGGATGATTCCCGTCGGCAGGGAGTCTCGCTGCACGCTGCACGCTCCTGCCAACAAACTCCCCGGTCTCGGCCGAGCTGCTTGTCATCCATGCCATTACAAAACTGTTGTTTGTCTGTTTGTTTGTTAGAGGATGACGCAAAAAACTACTGGACTTAATTCTACGAATCCTGTTCGTTTTAAAATAGCTTATGTTTTGACTTATAAACTGGTGTATATTTAATATCTTCACGATGACGGAAGCCGTAAATATAACAATAAAACAACAAAAGTGTGTTTGTCTGTCTGTCTGTTTGTTCGTTCGAGCACCACGCAAAAACTACTGGCCCGATTTCGATGAACCTTTTTGTGTTTGAAAGCTTATTATTGGACGTGAAAACTGGTGTATTTCTATCTCATTACGATGATTGGAGCCGGAGATATGTATAACAATAAAACATTTTTTTTTCACAACCAAGCGCAACGAATATAAGGTGAGCCATTTCAAGTTCATTCATATCAAAAATGGGTCAGTCTTGAGTGGAGCTCTAATATACCATAAAGATGAGCAATAATTGATGAAATTTCGTCATTTCATTGATAATGCTTTCTTAGTATCCATGGCAACGGCTTTTGCAACGGCAGTGGCGCACCCACGAGGAAAATATTTTCATTCCGTGAAAATTTTAATCTCCTTTCTCGCTAGATCTTCCTGAGATAATAGGTTCTAAACTACATATTAGCTGAATGTGAATAAAACGTATACAAATTCTATTAATTTTTTTTCTTATCGAAAATCGCTTAGACCCGTATATGTTTATTTCCAACCGAACATCATAAAATCAAAATTCATGCTTCTTACTTCAAAAATGACGGACTACACGGGAAATGTCCGCATTTGTTTTGTTGAAAATGTTACCATAAAAACACTCGCGTATTGAAATGCAACGTTGTGTCAAAAATTTGAAGACAGTCGACTGAGTTACGCGAGCACTGAGGCTATATATATATGTGTGTGTGTGTGTATATATAATAATCTATAATCGCTGGCGCGCCTTTTTACACTTATTATATTTTTCTTGGTGAATATATCTTGGTAATTTGTTTTGGCAGAACAACTAATGCAAGGAAAATATAGTTATAATTTTAGCAATAGTGTATCATTTATAATGCACATAAATTATACATATAGGAACATAAGTTCAGTGCATAAATTCACTTAAAAAGTTTATAAACACATTTTGCATCATTAATATTCACAATAAATAAATAAATATGGACTAGTTTTCAATATGAATCACTAAGGTATGTTGCTACGAACGCGAGAGACCAGACAGTGATGCTGGCTGGCGGCCCTGCGCGACCACGTACACCCCGCGCATCGTCCTGCCTCGGCGCAGTTATCTTTCGCTGAGCGGCCTTGGGAATTCCGCGGGCCGCCGCGTGAGCGAGCGACGCTATTCTCGACGGGAAGCCTACGATTCACACAACCTTCTGGACATACCCGAATACTCACGTTGGCAAGCCTTCTTTTCTTAAAATTAGCAAGAAGTAATTAAAAATACTTTAAAACATTGTGGATGGTTGGTTATATTAGGTAAGTATAGCTACATTAAAAAAACTGTAAAATCATTTTATGGTTGCTTAGCAAATAACTTTTAAATATGTAGCTATCCAGCGCTAGGAAACCGTTTTCATGATTTCACAGTATTTTTAATGTAGCTATCCTAACCAAATCAACCATCCACAATGTTTTGAAGTATTTATAATGTAGCTAACATAACCTAATTGACCATTAGTTTTCATTAGTTGCATATTTATTTACAATAAACAAAAAAAAACCGAAGATGCACGATCGGGCGTTTGCCTCTCGTCTGTTGAAAGAAGGCTTGCCAACGTGAGTATTCGGGTATGTCCAGAAGGATGAGTGAATCGTAGGCTTCCCATTCTCGACGCTTCGGGCTGCGCTCGTCACTTCTAGAAGGACGCCACAGACTACTTGAGCAGGGAGTCTCGCGACGGCGAGGACCGGTGAGAGTTTGGCGACAGAGTCCCGCGGTGGGTTCTGCGACGGAGTGCGGCCCTAGCGAGGAGTGCGGACCTTGGAACTTGACAGACACTGAGTGATTAGAAGATAAAATCGTTTTTAAGTACAAGTATTTGTTGATTAGACATTATCAAGTAAAATTATTTATTAGTGATGTAAATATTAGTAATCAATAAAACTGTATTCGGAAAAGCTAATTGGGATATCCCTTACGAACCCAGCAATTCTCCCCGCATTAGATAGAATTGTAACATGTTTTTTAAGCACACACAAAAATATTATTTGTATGTAGCTTTTATTCGTTGTGTCAATTTTATATGTATACACCGTGCGCATCGTAAAAAATCATTCTCATCAATTTTTTTCACACCTAACAATTGCATACTTGCGCCTAAAGAAGTGCAACTTAAAAAATTCACGTGCCATGCGGGCCCGAGCCTCAAGGCGGTGCGCTTCAGCAGCTGGGCACGTGCGGGCCCGGGCCTTAAGGCGGTGCGCTTCAGCAGCTGGGCACGTGCGGGCCCGGGCCTTAAGGCGGTGCGCTTCAGCAGCTGGGCACGTGCGGGCCCGGGCCTTAAGGCGGTGCGCTTCAGCAGCTGGGCACGTGCGGGCCCGGGCCTTAAGGCGGTGCGCTTCAGCAGCTGGGCACGTGCGGGCCCGAGCCTTAAGGCGGTGCGCTTCAGCAGCTGGGCACGTGCGGGCCCGGGCCTCAAGGCGGTGCGCTTCAGCAGCTGGGCACGTGCGGGCCCGGGCCTCAAGGCGGTGCGCTTCAGCAGCTGGGCACGTGCGGGCCCGGGCCTCAAGGCGGTGCGCTTCAGCAGCTGGGCACGTGCGGGCCCGAGCCTCAAGGCGGTGCGCTTCAGCAGCTGGGCACGTGCGGGCCCGGGCCTCAAGGCGGTGCGCTTCAGCAGCTGGGCACGTGCGGGCCCGGGCCTCAAGGCGGTGCGCTTCAGCAGCTGGGCACGTGCGGGCCCGGGCCTCAAGGCGGTGCGCTTCAGCAGCTGGGCACGTGCGGGCCCGGGCCTCAAGGCGGTGCGCTTCAGCAGCTGGGCACGTGCGGGCCCGGGCCTCAAGGCGGTGCGCTTCAGCAGCTGGGCACGTGCGGGCCCGAGCCTCAAGGCGGTGCGCTTCAGCAGCTGGGCACGTGCGGGCCCGGGTCTCAAAGCGGTGCGCTTCAGCAGCTGGGCACGTGCGGGCCCGGGTCTCAAGGCGGTGCGCTTCAGCAGCTGGGCACGTGCGGGCCCGGGCCTCAATGCGGTGCGCTTCAGCAGCTGGGCACGTGCGGGCCCGGGCCTCAAGGCGATGCGCTTCAGCAGCTGGGCACGTGCGGGCCCGGGCCTCAAGGCGGTGCGCTTCAGCAGCTGGGCACGTGCGGGCCCGGGCCTCAAGGCGGTGCGCTTCAGCAGCTGGGCACGTGCGGGCCCGAGCCTCAAGGCGGTGCGCTTCAGCAGCTGGGCACGTGCGGGCCCGGGCCTCATGGCGGTGCGCTTCAGCAGCTGGGCACGTGCGGGCCCGGGCCTCAAGGCGGTGCGCTTCAGCAGCTGGGCACGTGCGGGCCCGGGCCTCAAGGCGGTGCGCTTCAGCAGCTGGGCACGTGCGGGCCCGAGCCTCAAGGCGGTGCGCTTCAGCAGCTGGGCACGTGCGGGCCCGGGCTTTAAGGAGGTGCGCTTCAGCAGCTGGGCACGTGCGGGCTCGGGCCTCAAGGTGGTGCGCTTCAGCAGCTGGGCACGTGCGGGCTCGGGCCTCAAGGTGGTGCGCTGCAGCAGCTGGGCACGTGCGGGCTCGGGCTTCAAGGCGGTGCGCTTCAGCAGCTGGGCACGTGCGGGCCCGGGCCTCAAGGCGGTGCGCTTCAGCAGCTGGGCACGTGCGGGCCCGAGCCTCAAGGCGGTGCGCTTCAGCAGCTGGGCACGTGCGGGCCCGGGTCTCAAGGCGGTGCGCTTCAGCAGCTGGGCACGTGCGGGCCCGAGCCTCAAGGCGGTGCGCTTCAGCAGCTGGGCACGTGCGGGCCCGGGCCTCAAGGCGGTGCGCTTCAGCAGCTGGGCACGTGCGGGCCCGGGCCTCAAGGCGGTGCGCTTCAGCAGCTGGGCACGTGCGGGCCCGGGCCTCAAGGCGGTGCGCTTCAGCAGCTGGGCACGTGCGGGCCCGGGCCTCAAGGCGGTGCGCTTCAGCAGCTGGGCACGTGCGGGCCCGGGCCTCAAGGCGGTGCGCTTCAGCAGCTGGGCACGTGCGGGCCCGGGCCTCAAGGCGGTGCGCTTCAGCAGCTGGGCACGTGCGGGCCCGGGCCTTAAGGCGGTGCGCTTCAGCAGCTGGGCACGTGCGGGCCCGGGCCTCAAGGCGGTGCGCTTCAGCAGCTGGGCACGTGCGGGCCCGAGCCTCAAGGCGGTGCGCTTCAGCAGCTGGGCACGTGCGGGCCCGGGCCTCAAGGCGGTGCGCTTCAGCAGCTGGGCACGTGCGGGCCCGGGCCTCAAGGCGGTGCGCTTCAGCAGCTGGGCACGTGCGGGCCCGGGCCTCAAGGCGGTGCGCTTCAGCACCTGGGCACGTGCGGGCCCGGGCCTCAAGGCGGTGCGCTTCAGCAGCTGGGCACGTGCGGGCCCGGGCCTCAAGGCGGTGCGCTTCAGCAGCTGGGCACGTGCGGGCCCGAGCCTCAAGGCGGTGCGCTTCAGCAGCTGGGCACGTGCGGGCCCGGGTCTCAAGGCGGTGCGCTTCAGCAGCTGGGCACGTGCGGGCCCGGGTCTCAAGGCGGTGCGCTTCAGCAGCTGGGCACGTGCGGGCCCGGGCCTCAAGGCGGTGCGCTTCAGCAGCTGGGCACGTGCGGGCCCGGGCCTCAAGGCGGTGCGCTTCAGCAGCTGGGCACGTGCGGGCCCGGGCCTCAAGGCGGTGCGCTTCAGCAGCTGGGCACGTGCGGGCCCGGGCCTCAAGGCGGTGCGCTTCAGCAGCTGGGTTCCGGTCAGGCGCGAGGCGGAGCCGTGCTGGACCACACACTTCGTCTACAGCAGAGTGTCACGCTGCGGCTCCGATCACCCCGACCCCACAGCTCACACCACACAAGTAGTTCACATGCTATAATATTATTAGAGAAAAAAACCTTAAATGCACCATTTTTTTTAAATCACTGACATATTTACTTGAAGTTATTTTGTCGTATTCTGCATAGTATACATATTGTAACTGTGTGTGTGATTGATTATTATGGGTTTTCAAATAAATGTTTAAATATGTATAACTAATATCTAAACATAAAACGCTTAGAGACATGATGAGATACCCAACTTTTTTCTCGTTCTTAAATAATATTGCACCTAATTATAACTATTTCACTTAGGTTATTTAATGGACAATCGTTTTATTAATAAAAATGGGCGTTACTTATAATTGCAAAATGTGTTTTGATACTGTGTATATAATGTGACCCAGTATTGTTACTAAAGCAAATGTTCGGCACTGAAAACCAATTTGACAACATTCCCCGTAGAGCCGGCGGCCACTTTAAGTTAAAGACACACTAATTTATGAAATTTGAAATTTTTGAATTTATTTTAAAACATAAGTTGCTGACATTCAGGGTCAGTGTATATCTGTGTTAGATTAGGTACAGTTTCCCACCAATATTGGCTTTCTCGAACATTAAGGACTATATGCTTACAATGCTTAAGTATACTTTTGCTTTTATATACTTATAAACCTTATGTATACTTTCAATGCTTTAGTCTCATTTTCTTTGCTGCACCTGCATTTCGATGCATCACACACTTTGGTGCTCTTTCCATCTTGGCTTTCCACATTGCAGCGCTACTAACATTTTTATGCTACCCATGTATACTATAACCAAACCTGTACGATACTCACATCTCGATGACATATTACAATGCTGAGCTTGCCTGCACGGTCTCTTTCGTTATTTATTTAAGTTATAGCAAAGTGTCGGAAGGAGACTGTAAACAAATCTGACGTAATCTCCTTAAAAATGTTCATTTAACACAAACCAAATGTATAGTTTTTTTTTGTGGTCACACATAGTTTCTCCGTGGCTGTATTCACGGTTTACATTACGCTGTCATGTTGCCAACTCGACGTTTACGTAATTACGCGCTTTTTTTCCGCACAAACATATTCGTAGCCTTATTACTTTTACTATTAGCCAACGGAAGTTTTTCCATCGTTTTGAAAGCAATTCTGTGCCTCAGAAGTAAACGAGCCTAAGTCACAACTTGGCACCTTTACAGAAGAGCTCTTTATATGATACCGTGTTTTCATCAGTTGCCATATGCTCCTCACTGTCTCATGCTAATAACGTGAACAGTATTTAACGAACAAAGTAGGTATTCAGTTATTTTCAATACATACATATTTTTATCGACGTGTTTGTTTACTATTGTAAAATTGAATTTGCAGCACATTTCACTTTAACATAGTCCTTTCTTTACTGTAGTTGAGTGTGACCGACAACATCGCAGTTTTTATTCAAGCTAGGTGTAATATAAGTAGCATTTTTGTATTTCATCTGTCCTGGTTTTTGTTAATGTGTAATAAGTTCATAATTTTTTTATATAGACGTTAAGTAATCTTATAACTGGTTTTTATTTCTTCCGGCTAATCGTGTTTGTAAGAAATTGTTTAAGTCATAATTCACGAGAACAGTACGAGATTATTCTGCCTTTAGACTTCTGTAGCGAAGCACTCACTAACTATCGCTAAATGCCGTAGGGTAGACTGGGGGAAATCGGGTCAATTTTTTGAAATTCCTGAATATGTATAAAACCAATATTAATTTACCATAAAATAATATACAGTAATATCAGTCATACATTTATGTACATATTTACATACAAACATTAACCAATCTTCCTTATGAATTGACATTAAACTTGATAAAAGGAAAATGAAATGTTTTGACCCGATTTGGACAGAAGTGGGGTAAATCGGATCACAAGTGGGGCAAATCGGGTCAACAGATTTTCTTTACTGTTTTGACAGACACATTCCGCATACAAACTGTTTACACTGAAAAGCATTGACACAGCGCTCATGGTACCACATTTTGCAAGACTGGCACTGAATCCAGTCTCCAGCAGTGCAGCTTCTGATGTCTTTGTATGCAATTTTGCACATATTGCAGAGAACATCTTCCTCATCATCCTGGCCTTCTTCCAAAATTTCCAACTCGGATGTGTTTTTAGCTTTTGTTCGCTTCTTCGTCTTCAGAGGTTCAATTTTGCTGTGCTTTGAACTTAACACCTGCTTCTTGCTTTTCAATTTCCTGGATTCCAACAATGTGCGATTCTCTTTTGACAGTAGCCTTAGAGAAGCAACAGGTTTTCGTTTACCTATTCTCTTTGGTGTTAATTTTTCCGGTGTTGGTAACAGACCTCTCACTTCTTCTGTGGTACTCCTTCCACTTACATATTTGGCAGTGAAAAGGTTATGTTCTTTTCTGATGTCCGTAGATTCAATCTGCTGGATCGACGGGGAAGAAGATGTGGTAGTCATATCAGAGATCGAAACACAGCTCTGTTCCAACGACTCAGGAGAAAACACTATTTCTGACACAAATTTGTGGCTTGAAATAGCAGTGGTATTGAGAGGGTAAATACCAGTTGCTTCAAACCCCTTCACCCCATTCCCAACTGTTGCAGCCAAGTTCCAAGCATTTTTAAAAATTCCTCCAAAACTTAATTTTGTAATTGGTCTGTTCGGGTTGCTGTGTTGCCACGACGTTGCTTGCTGGTGGTAGTAAGTCTTTAGTGGCTTGAAAACACATACATCAAGGGGCTGAAGTGCATGTGTTGTATGTGGGGGTAGTAGCAAAACTTCAATGTTAAACTTTTCGCACAAATCAACTGTTGAAAGTGAAGTGTGGGATGTATGTCCATCAAGAATCAATATTACTTTTCCTGGTGTTCTGTGTTTTTTAAAGTGTTCCAGCCACTTGCTAAATGCCTCCTCATTTACCCATCCCGATTCTGTCATGCACACTTCTGTTCCAACTGGCATGTTGTCACAATATTCATTCTTCATCCTCTTTCCTTTAAATATTACAAAGGGTGGTATGTATGTACCAGTACCTGAAACACATGCAATCACTGTGACATTTTCTCCACGTTCCACATTTGTCATTGAAACAACATCACGTAAACCTTTCAGAGCTACCATATTAGGAGGTTTATTGTTCATTGGCAGTCCTGTTTCATCTTGGATGTAAATGCTTTCCGGCATGCCTTGAAGATTGCACTCCACTGTCAGCCACTTCAATTCATCATAAAATTGATTTACTGTCTCACGCTGCATTCCATTTATTCTGGCACGAGACAGACCTTCAGCTTTTCTAATTGAAAGCTCTGGATGTCGCTTCATAAATCCATGAAACCAGTCTTCCCCAGCCATGTTCTTTTCAGTGTTGAAGCTGTGCTGTATTCCATGCATTGTGGCATACTTGAAGGCATATTTGTGTATACTGCTCGGAGTTAAGCCAAAACCTCTAGTAGATAAGTATATAAGCCTCACTGCTAGTTCTTTCTCAACATCAGGTGGTAGCACCGATTTACGACCGACTGCGGACACTGGCGAGTTATCTGGAGCAGATGTTCTTCTTTGCAGAGAAGAAAAAGGCACGCCAAACACATTAGCTGCTTTCCTTGCAGAATACTCTCCATCTTTTACTGCTCTAACAGCTTCATCCATCACAGAGATTGACCAGGAACCATGAGTAGTTTTTCGGATGTAGTTCCTCGGCATTTATAACAGATAACCCAGGCAGCAAAAATGCATTTGTTTTTTAACACAGTAGTTTTCGTCTAAATTATATGTTAAAGAGGATGCAGTTATGCTGCTTTTCAACCCTATTATTTATTGTCCTTGACATAAGTTAGGCCAACTATATGATAACAAATGGAATTCTATTTAAATGAAAAGGGTGTTTATATTTTTAATTTGATACAACTTATATGCGGAATAAACTAAATAATAAGCCTGTTCACTTTTTCCACTCCAAAACTACAGAGCTGTTTTTAATTTAAATGTTAATTTTTTTTATTTTTAGATTCTGCAAAATCTTGGTGGACAAAATTCAAGTTTTGCATTAACCATGCACATAAACTAAACTCAGACTATTAAACTTAAAAAATTCAACATCGCACAACATTTATCTTAACCTAAAATATTATTAAACTTAGAAGATAACCTGGCTCAAAACTATAGAAGGAGTGTAGATGATTTGGTTTCGAATACCTGGTTTTGGCATTACAAAATGTGTAACGTTTTTCATTATTTATTAATTTAGCGTGTTTACATATTCCTCATTAAAAATCATTTCGTCAATAAAATAAACGACAATATATATGTTGTCAAACTCTCTGCTTCATTTTGAACTCGTTATTCTATATTTACATGGATAATATTTTCATTATTTTAACATGTCCTACACTTCAATATTATTATAAGTACTTACAAATTTATCTTTATTATTATAAGTACTTACAAATTTTATCTTAAGTTGAAGTCATGTGCCTTAAATTCATTTTTACACTTATTTAAATTAGGTCTTAACTTAAAAACTGAGAAAGAAGAATAAAGTGCTTCACAATATAGAGCAAATATGAAGCGACCCGATTTCCCCACTGTATGCAGTGACTCGTTTTACCCCAACGGCAGCGACCCGAATTACCCCATTTCGCACTTTTAAGAAAAGAAAAATATTATAAATTCTGTCAAACATGTAGAGCTTCAGTAATGCAGAAGAATGTTAATTGGGTACATATTTTCGTACTCCATTACTTAAACTACAATACTTTTTCGAAATGCGAACGTAAAGGCTTACGTAACACAAAATAAAACTTACATTGTTAAGAATTTTCCACTTCAGGACTGCACAGGTTCGGGTTCATGTCGCACAGACTACCAGAATGTTGTCACAGACGATGTTCGTCTTGTAGTGGACGGTTGTATAGACAGATAGCAGCACACTTCGGTAGGTTCCGTAGACTCCAGTTCATTCTTTCGCCGCAAGATAGCAGATCTTGTTACGATGACCCGGTTTACCCCGTGACCCGATTTCCCCCGGTCTACCCTATACAATGTTTCGAGCGAGCTGCTATGATGGGGTTCGATATAGAAAGTAGCTTGTCCGCTCTGGAACAAGCATCGCAAGAGCTGCTCTCGTCTGGTCAGGGCGCCGCGCCTCACGCTATGCTCGGTCCAGGGCCATGAAGCTGGGGAGCGGGAGAAAAATCCATCATGCCCTTCACCCGTCAACCGTCTCCTGTCTGGCTTTGCTTCATCCTGCGAGGTTCTGGAAATGCTCTGGTCTATCGACTTGCCTTTTGGAATGAATAAAATTTCAGATTTTTGAAGTGAATATCTTTTGCTGAGGGGACTAGATATGTACTTGTTGGGAGAACCAGTATAGAAGGACATTGAAGATGACAGGTTGGAAAGAGAAAGCATTCAAAACACTTGCATACTGGTTCCCCTTCATACCTGCACAAATTATAACTGTGTTACTGCACACTTGCATACCTGTATTAGGCTACTGCACACTTGTATACCTGTGTTACTGCACACTTGCATACATGTGTTACTGCACACTTGCATACCTGCATTACTGCACACTTGCATACCTGCATTACTGCACACTTGCATACCTGCATTACTGCACACTTTCATACCTGCATTACTGTGCACTTGCACACTTGCATGCCTGCATTTGCACACTTGCATGCCTGCATTTCTGCACACTTGCATACCTGCAAACTTGCTCACTTGCATACCTGCAAGCTTGCACACTCGCGCACACTTACACTTGCGCACACTTACACTTGCGCACTCTCACACTTGCGCACTCTCATTCTTGCGCACTCGCATTTTTGCACAGTCTCACACTTGCACACTTCTTCACTTTTACACTTTCAATTTTTATAACTTTACACTTGCATAATAGCGCAATAGCATAATTTAGCACTCGCATTATTCCATATTATATTTTTTATCTACGACCTCACCCAAAGAGAATTGTATTTCCTAAACCTTAAAAATTTAATAAGCAAAAAATTTCACTTCTGTCGTGCGTGAACTGCACGCATACTTTATTATGTGTAATAACTTTGCTCTCGCTATACGGAATTTGATGGGGGTAAACAGAATAGGGGCTGGAGGGCGACAAAATTCATAAATCCTCTAGTAGGAACATTCGCTCAAATTTATTGTAGACCTGAAGTAACTGGTTACCAGTAGGTTACTGCTCCCTGGTGATGGCGACTGCAGTGTCGACCGAAACGTCGGTGAATTATTCGCCAAGGACGCGGCTACAACCCAGAAAGCCAAGCTACTTCAAACAATGGCCGTGAAAGCCTGCGAACATTATTATTGTAGACCTTTCAATATCTGAAATTATTGTGTTTGAAACAATTACTGATACGACCATACTTTCCTGCAAGGGGTGACATTGGGTTAGAATGGACTTGGGGCCCGTTTTATTCCAGTATACAGCGATATGAACTTCGGAATATACCTGCGCCTGGGGGTAGAGAGGCAAAATATATGTTTTAAATGTGTAATTCTTGCAGGGGTGTTCTCTCGCCCAGCCCTGGGGACTGGGGCTTGTTGGGAAAAGGGGGGGGGGGGGGTAAGTGTGTCGGAGAAAGTCCTCTTGGCAAACAAACAGAGCGCTCGTGCCTTACGCCACGGAGCTGCAGAATTATGGAACCAGCGGGGAAGGATTTTGACCTATTTTCCATGGTCGCCAAGGCTTTCTTTTTTTTTCTATTTAATATTCGAAAACCCTAAAGCCGAGTATCTTAGCGAATCGTGACACCGAGCGAACGGTGCGTTTAGTTTGGGGACATTCACGGACATGCTTGTCTCGAAGCTAGAAGTGTTTTGAGTGCATGTTAGCGTCTCCAACATTTATGATCTCGTATAGGATTCGTATCAGGTCCGCACAGACAGGGACAATCTTGAAAAATAGGAGAACACATGGAATTTAAAAGGCGTGTGTTAAACCTGGAAAAAAACCCAGGGAAATTATCTACAACTTAGTTGCAAAAACAGTGTCAGTCATTTTTCTTTCTGAGGGGTATCTTAATGTCTTAAATGGGTACGTATTTTAAACGAAATTTGGTTTGTTGTTAACAATCCATGTGGTATTCGTATTAACATTAATTAATCGTTTGGAAAAGAAATCTGGTTTAAATTTAAATTAGAATCTGATTATGTCTTTCTCCTGATCGCAATTATATTATGTATCTTTTAATTATTTTAACACATATTAATATATTTTTAATATTGGCAGAGTTGTTTATGTAATTTGATGGAAATGATAACAGCGCAAACTTTAAATTCTTCAGGAAATCTTTTTATAGCCAATTCTAAATGTGATGCACATTTATTGAAATTTCTTTTGGTAACAATGTGTCTTATTACATTTACATTTTATCATGCCATATTGTTAAATGACAGGGAGAAAATTATTGGTGAGAAAGGGAAAACAGGGAAATCTAAGAAAAATTGACTGAAGTAAGAGTGTGGGAACCCTGCATTTTTTTTTGCTACGATTACTTGTATTATGTGTCCTAATTAAGTAGTGACATTAAATAGTATACATTATTTTTTATTTGGTGAGAGAAAATAACTGATTATATCATGTAGGTAGTTTGAGAAGACGGTAATAGCTTCATTAGGTAAAGAATATTGACTCATAGTCCTCTAAAAAGTTAGGATTTGTGGTGCGTAGTGCTACAAAATGTAATAATAATTATGTACATTAACCTGTTGCAAACATTTTAAACAATCCAAGCTTTACAGGATTAATCCTTCTTTAAGAGTAAGAAAAGTGGTCTGTTACTTTATAGGTTTACTCAATTCAGTTATTTCTTAGCTATTGTTAGTAATACGCCGAAAGTACAGTAGTGCATTGTCCCCTTGTTTTTTATAGGATGATTAGAAGATGCATGAGAAAAAGGACGCCATTTTTAAAAGGGTTTTAGATAAGTTATAAATGATAAAAGCTTGTTCTTGGATACCCAGTGTCGTTTCAGATACTACTATATCATTATCATCCCATGCTGACACATCTCCTCTTACTAGCCTACAAATCCATCTATCCCACAGTCAACTCCGTAGCGCAGAGTGGCACCCTCATAAGCGATTACTTTCCACCGTACTGGAGTCGAACCGGGATCCCAATACGGTGAAAGTTCTGCGGAAATCAAACGGGAGCCAAGAGAACTTTTAGTGAGCAGAAAGGGAAAACTAATGTGCATCACGAAAAATTATCCTGTAGGAATCACACTTGTAATAATTAATGCCTTACTTGAGGCATACAAAAGTTTTAGATTATTGGCACACACAAGGCAAGATGCACAATACAGATTAAGCGTTGCGTAACGCTCTACAAACAGGCACAACAATGACGACATGTAAGCAAACATAAGCCGTAATAAGGGCTTCAAGGTAAACATCGAACTTACGTTGCGTTACAATAATCAGACACATTTGAATAAAGTTATATGTCATTAGATGTAAGCCTAAAAAAATTACAAAAAGAACAGGATGTTCAAAATCAACATTAAACATAGAACAGTATCAAAGGATATTAAGAGCTCAAATGCATGAAATGTAAACACAAAAGAGTACAAGGTAAATACAGAACATTATCAAACATTTACAGCTACAAATTAAACAAGATATCATACAAGTGTGAGCTGTCCTGGGAAAGTTACCGAACATTAGCTCGTGCAAACATTAAAATGTTGCCGAGCATCAGCACATGGTCAGCGTCTCTGAACAACAACGTGCCTCAAGGTGACAAAAGAAAGAGCAGTGACTATACTGAGACTTGGGAAAAATCCTTGGCAAAATTATGTGCTTCTCGAGCGTCACGGGGAAGATAATTATGGCAAAAACAAACGTGAAATTACCAAGCCAAAATAAATGTTGAGAATGGTTAATCGAAACACATAATTTTAGAGAAAAGGAATTATTGTAAATTTAAGTTTACATGACCGGGTTATACCACGGCATACTGCGTTAAACCACAAACCAAAGACGAGACTTCTCCACGACTCACCTCCACTCAGCACACCTCCGCACCGGGATATGTCAGTACCGCTAAAAGAGACACAGTAATGAGGCATAGGCCAGCGACCTGGCCCTATTGAAGCACTTGGAGCATGAGGAAGTAGGTGGCGCCAGAGATGGCCGGGGGGGGGGGGGGGGGAGGACAGTACGCCAAGGATAAGTCGTCAAAACTTGGGTTATTCTATGTCGACCTGGCGCAGTCCCCAGTTCTCTGCTGTGTCTCCACCCCGGCGTCCACACTCTGTCCGACAGCCACACTCGCGAAGACTTGCGGTGTCCTCGCTCCACCGAAACCCAGACCGCATACCGCGATCAAGAACCAACATGCGGAGTGCGTTCCGTTATGACCCGCGTGACTCGAGAGCCACGGTATAAATGACTCACGTCAAAGGCAAGCAACCACTGAATATTTCATATGAGTGTTGATAAAACTATTTGGCCAAAATTTGTTTCACTGATAAATTAATATTTTTTTTAATTTCAGGAATTTAAAACTAACAGTGATTAGTTCGATTGTTATTTAATTTTAATATGGAGTAAAATAAATTTGTGTCGTCAATGTTACAGTACCTGTATGTTGCCATAGCAATAATGAAACCATAGATTAAAAAAAATACTACAGTAACAATTCCTAACCTCAAACAATGATCACGCGTAACTTCGTTGTAAATAGGTTTGGCTCCTTAACAGACCCAGCATTTTTAAATAATTTTTGTAGTTAAATTACATCGCTAACCTCATATTAGTTTCACACCACCAACTGATACACATGTGGTACACAACGTAGCACCGGTGCGATGAATACCGTCCGAAATGGTGTGTTCATACTCAAACGTTTACAGTATATACCGTGAGAACGTCATCAATGGTCGGAGTTTAAGGAAAATTGTTGTGTTCGTAATCACGTTCCTTCCCCCCCCCCCGCCCCACGGGAATCTTTACCGTGTCTTGTGTCGCAAAGTGTGTGTCCCTAATCAGCCCGCAGGGAAGCGTTGCTAACATTAGAGAACGACGACGGTTCAAAACACGGCGTCGGAAGATTCTGCACTCGGCTCGACGATGAACATTCCGTGGTCTCCTTGAACCCACACGACGGCCACGGTGACGTCTTCAAGAGGCAGTTCAGCAGACAGACAGTCTCTCGGCTCGCCAAGTGAGCAGGCTGCCCGCGGTGCAGGCGAGTTGAGCGGGAAGCCTGCACGCAGGGGCGACGCGGGTCACCCCAGGAGGCAGGGAGAGCAGGCTGCTCGCAGTGCAGGCGAGTGAAGCGGGAAGCCTGCACGCAGGGGCGACGCGGGTCACCCCAGGAGGCAGGGAGAGCAGGCTGCTCGCAGTGCAGGCGAGTGAAGCGGGAAGCCTGCACGCAGGGGCGACGCGGGTCACCCCAGGAGGCAGGGTGAGCAGGCTGCTCGCAGTGCAGGCGAGTTGAGCGGGAAGCCTGCACGCAGGGGCGACGCGGGTCACCCCAGGAGGCAGGGAGAGCAGGCTGCTCGCAGTGCAGGCGAGTGAAGCGGGAAGCCTGCACGCAGGGGCGACGCGGGTCTCCCCAGGAGGCAGGGAGAGCAGGCTGCCCGCGGTGCAGGCGAGTGAAGCGGGAAGCCTGCACGCAGGGGCGACGCGGGTCACCCCAGGAGGCACAGGGTGAGCAGGCTGCCCGCGGTGCAGGCGAGTGAAGCGGGAAGCCTGCATGCAGGGGCGACGCGGGTCTCCCCAGGAGGCAGGGAGAGCAGACTGCTCGCAGTGCAGGCGAGTGAAGCGGGAAGCCTGCACGCAGGGGCGACGCGGGTCTCCCCAGGAGGCAGGGAGAGCAGGCTGCTCGCAGTGCAGGCGAGTGAAGCGGGAAGCCTGCACGCAGGGGCGACGCGGGTCTCCCCAGGAGGCACAGGGTGAGCAGGCTGCCCGCGGTGCAGGCGAGTGAAGCGGGAAGCCTGCACGCAGGGGCGACGCGGGTCTCCCCAGGAGGCACAGGGAGAGCAGGCTGCCCGCGGTGCAGGCGAGTGAAGCGGGAAGCCTGCACGCAGGGGCGACGCGGGTCTCCCCAGGAGGCAGGGAGAGCAGACTGCTCGCAGTGCAGGCGAGTTGAGCAGGAAGCCTGCACGCAGGGGCGACGCGGGTCACCCCAGGAGGCACAGGGAGAGCAGGCTGCCCGCGGTGCAGGCGAGTGAAGCGGGAAGCCTGCACGCAGGGGCGACGCGGGTCTCCCCAGGAGGCAGGGAGAGCAGACTGCTCGCAGTGCAGGCGAGTTGAGCAGGAAGCCTGCACGCAGGGGCGACGCGGGTCTCCCCAGGAGGCAGGGAGAGAAGGCTGCTCGCAGTGCAGGCGAGTGAAGCGGGAAGCCTGCACGCAGGGGCGACGCGGGTCACCCCAGGAGGCAGGGAGAGCAGGCTGCTCGCAGTGCAGGCGAGTGAAGCGGGAAGCCTGCACGCAGGGGCGCCGCGGGTCACCCCAGGAGGCAGGGAGAGCAGGCTGCTCGCAGTGCAGGCGAGTGAAGCGGGAAGCCTGCACGCAGGGGCGACGCGGGTCACCCCAGGAGGCAGGGAGAGCAGGCTGCTCGCAGTGCAGGCGAGTGAAGCGGGAAGCCTGCACGCAGGGGCGACGCGGGTCTCCCCAGGAGGCACAGTGTGAGCAGGCTGCCCGCGGTGCAGGCGAGTGAAGCGGGAAGCCTGCACGCAGGGGCGACGCGGGTCACCCCAGGAGGCAGGGAGAGCAGGCTGCTCGCAGTGCAGGCGAGTGAAGCGGGAAGCCTGCACGCAGGGGCGACGCGGGTCACCCCAGGAGGCACAGGGTGAGCAGGCTGCCCGCGGTGCAGGCGAGTGAAGCGGGAAGCCTGCACGCAGGGGCGACGCGGGTCACCCCAGGAGGCACAGGGTGAGCAGGCTGCCCGCGGTGCAGGCGAGTGAAGCGGGAAGCCTGCACGCAGGGGCGACGCGGGTCTCCCCAGGAGGCAGGGAGAGCAGACTGCTCGCAGTGCAGGCGAGTGAAGCGGGAAGCCTGCATGCAGGGGCGACGCGGGTCACCCCAGGAGGCAGGGAGAGCAGGCTGCCCGCGGTGCAGGCGAGTGAAGCGGGAAGCCTGCACGCAGGGGCGACGCGGGTCTCCCCAGGAGGCACAGGGAGAGCAGGCTGCCCGCGGTGCAGGCGAGTGAAGCGGGAAGCCTGCACGCAGGGGCGACGCGGGTCACCCCAGGAGGCACAGGGTGAGCAGGCTGCCCGCGGTGCAGGCGAGTGAAGCGGGAAGCCTGCACGCAGGGGCGACGCGGGTCTCCCCAGGAGGCACAGGGAGAGCAGGCTGCCCGCGGTGCAGGCGAGTGAAGCGGGAAGCCTGCACGCAGGGGCGACGCGGGTCACCCCAGGAGGCACAGGGTGAGCAGGCTGCCCGCAGTGCAGGCGAGTGAAGCGGGAAGCCTGCACGCAGGGGCGACGCGGGTCTCCCCAGGAGGCACAGGGAGAGCAGGCTGCCCGCGGTGCAGGCGAGTGAAGCGGGAAGCCTGCACGCAGGGGCGACGCGGGTCACCCCAGGAGGCACAGGGTGAGCAGGCTGCCCGCGGTGCAGGCGAGTGAAGCGGGAAGCCTGCACGCAGGGGCGACGCGGGTCTCCCCAGGAGGCACAGGGAGAGCAGGCTGCCCGCGGTGCAGGCGAGTGAAGCGGGAAGCCTGCACGCAGGGGCGACGCGGGTCACCCCAGGAGGCACAGGGTGAGCAGGCTGCCCGCGGTGCAGGCGAGTGAAGCGGGAAGCCTGCACGCAGGGGCGACGCGGGTCACCCCAGGAGGCACAGGGAGAGCAGGCTGCCCGCGGTGCAGGCGAGTGAAGCGGGAAGCCTGCACGCAGGGGCGACGCGGGTCTCCCCAGGAGGCACAGGGTGAGCAGGCTGCCCGCGGTGCAGGCGAGTGAAGCGGGAAGCCTGCACGCAGGGGCGACGCGGGTCTCCCCAGGAGGCAGGGAGAGCAGACTGCTCGCAGTGCAGGCGAGTTGAGCAGGAAGCCTGCACGCAGGGGCGACGCGGGTCTCCCCAGGAGGCAGGGAGAGCAGACTGCTCGCAGTGCAGGCGAGTTGAGCAGGAAGCCTGCACGCAGGGGCGACGCGGGTCACTCCAGGAGACACAGGGTGAGCAGGCTGCCCGCGGTGCAGGCGAGTGAAGCGGGAAGCCTGCACGCAGGGGCGACGCGGGTCTCCCCAGGAGGCAGGGAGAGCAGACTGCTCGCAGTGCAGGCGAGTGAAGCGGGAAGCCTGCACGCAGGGGCGACGCGGGTCTCCCCAGGAGGCAGGGCGAGCAGGCTCGGGTGTGCTGCAGGGAAGCCGACGGCACGGGCAAACACGGGACTGGCGGGGGCTGGCGGCGGCTGGCGGCGGCTGGCGGCGGCTGGCGGCGGCTGGCGGCGGCTGGCGGCGACTCCAGGGGCGGGTCCCTGCCCCAGGCAGCGGGATGAGCGGGCCGACAGTGCCGCGTGTGCGCGACGGACGAGCAGAACTAGGCGTGTCGACTCCCAAGCAGCGAAGCTCCTCTCCTCTGCAAGCACACGACACAGGACGGGCAGCAAACAAGCTCGACCAGCTCACTCAGTAGTCTATTTGAGCTGGCTCACAGGACATTTATGAAACTGTACTTCTTGAGACGCGTTATGGAAACAATGACGACTGTGAATTTTTACAATGTGCGCGCACCATGCAAAAAAATCTTCATATGATGAAAAATTAAAATTATATATATATGCTTTCAAATCTTATACTTTAGTGATTAAATTATATATATATGCTTTCAAATCTTATACTTTAGTGATTGATTCTGAATACTAGTCCACATCATTAAAAACATCTATTTATTGTCAATATTAGGGATGGAAATTGTGTTTAAAAATTCTTTTTAGTGTTCTTTTTAAGTTTATTTATATAAGTGAGGTAATGTTTTCGAATGTATAATTTATTTGCATTATAAATTATTACATTATTAGTTAATACATAATTAAAATGAATTAATAAGATTAAACTTTCTAAATATTTATTGTTTTCCAATACTTATTGAATTTGTACTTTACCAATCGTATGTATAATATAACTTAAGTAATTTTACTATAATATTTGCATGCATTATTTGCATGAAAAAGTAATTTTTTTTTACTACTCCAAGTAAGTATAACTTCTAGCGTAATTATGTACACGCAACCAATTTCTTTAAAAACATTTTGGGGAACCTTACAACACTGTGTTCCTACCCACGAATTTGCACATGTTGTACGGCGAGCCAGAAAAGGGTTCTATTAATATCGCGTTTGCAGTGTACGCTGAAGACGGCAGCACAAGATCGCGACGTGAGACCATGTCGCTTGGTTTACAGCCGTCGCAGCGCGCGGTTACGGCCTTCCGAGCCTCTCCCGGGTTACAATCAGCCCGCTGCGACGCAGCTCCCTGGGGGTCGCAACACAGTCGACCCCCCAAGCGGCGAGGGGGGAAGACAGACGCCACGTGCTCAAGAGGGGGAAGTGAGCTCACGCCCCAGCAGCGGCACTGATGGAGGAAACCCAGCACCGGAGTTTAAGGCCCTTGCCTACCCGGGCAGACTCGAGACATCCGAGTGGAGACTGTTCGCGAAAAGCATTTAAGAATTCGCTGAGGGCCTGTATGTAGTTGCTTCTGGATTTAAGTTGTTGACGTGACAACGTCTAATAAATCGGTGAACGCCGGCTGCACGCACGTTAAAGTGTCCCGTTACGCTGTGTCCCGTTACGCTCATTGTACGCTTGCGCCGCATCTATCACTATTCCACTCGATTGGAACAACCATCGATTTGACTTTTTCGAGGCACATTAAACTTGAAACACTCCCATCCGTTTCCTACTTTTCCTATCATCGTCCTATCCTTAACAGAATAACACAGATTGGAAGAAGTTAAATAGCAAACATGTATAAAAGTTATAGTTAAAATAATCTCTTCGTTAAAGTAATAAACATATTTGAATTAATGAGTACAAATAAAAGGAAATTTATCAATTAAATTGTAGATTTCATTTCACTCCTTCTTTGTATCCATACAAAATAGTGATAATTCAATAAAAATAATTCAATTTTATTCAAAAAAGTATGCAATCATTTCATAAATGTTTTGTTATGACGTTGTAACTTTAAATTATCGTCCGTAAACCGACTTTACAGACAAACAATTTTTTTAAAACTCTATTTTCAGAAGAGTTATAATGGCTAAAAGGCGTGTTTTCAGAGTAATTTTTGGGCATGAAACAACCGGAACAGATTCGTGAACCACTTAAGGGACTTGCATTACACCTTTATTTTCGTTCCTCAGCACATATAACGTTACGGTCACCGCTCTAATTTCACAGTCGCCCTGGGCCCAACGAGAAGAGCCTTCCGCTTAGAGGCGACACCGCGCTAACAGCACAAGCAAGACCCGCGCTTATCATCCCGCCTCACTAAGATACACCCCTGACTAGGCGCGCCCCTTAACCCTGCAATAATCCCAGAGCGTTTGATTCAGGACACTCTGTGCAGGGGCGCAATTCTGTAGTATGCGCAAAGGGACCCACGCGGCCCGAGAGTTTTGCGCTTGGTTTTTTAACCGACACAAGTGCTTCTATGTTGTATACTGCCCATATTCTGGCCGATATGCATGCAATATGAGTAGTATATATTGGCCGGTCCGGAAACAGGGTTCAGAGTAGGTGTTGGTGTCGGCCGCAATCTTGTATTGTGACTTCACGGCGGCCATCTTGGATTGTGACTTGACGGCCTTGAAATTACACCTTGACCTTCAAAATTTGCCGAAAATGACTCAAAATGTGACAAAAATTTGCAAAATTTTCCAGTTTGTTCCGGGAAAAATCACAATAAATCTCATGAAACCAGTAAAAAAAAAATTCTCATTTTCGAGGGGAAAATTCCTTTTTTGAGGGAAAATTACCAATTTTAGTTCTCAAAATTGCTAGTGGCTTGAAATGTCCTAAAAGCAGCTTAAGAGTCCTAAAAGAAAGCCGCCCTAAGCCGCTTAGGTCATGACCTTGACAATTAGGCTGTTGTGGCCGCTATTTTGAATTGTGTCGTCACCGTTGCATTTTTCTTTACGTCTGCCATCTTGAAAATCCGTAGCGAAGCACGGGTCACCAGCTGCAGACCTGCCAACTCTCACGATTTTGGAGTGAGGCTCACGATTTTAAGGTCCATCTCACGCCCTCACGCTAAAATAGTGTTTCCTCACGATTTTTTGGGGCCCCAAGATTTTGTTTGTAAAAGTTACAAAACAAGTTTTACGAAAGCTTACAGTAACGAGTTGCCATCAACACTCGAGTCACGTAAAGGAAGCAATTTTGCATTTTGTAGCGTGTGCCGTGCTGATTTTTCTATCTCGCATAGTGGAAGAGGAGACATTGTGAAACATGTCACTACAAAAAAAATTCAACTAACACGTGAAGTGTATTGCTTCCAATAAAAAAAATTAATTATGCCGTGAACAGTGATAATAATGTTACACGAGCATAATGTTATTTTACATCTTTTTTAGTTGCGGCCCTGCATGATCACTACACGACAGCGCTAAATTATGTTCAACTAAATTAAATCTGCAACCTATAATTTGTTGAAATAAATTTTGAAGCAGAGACCATGTAACATATGTACAGGTATGTCACTTAAATTTAAAGATTTTCATTTGTTGTTTTTTATATCTAACCTGTATTTATGGGCCTGAAAATTTTTATCGAGGACCTCATGATTTTTTAAATTTGAATGTTGGCAGGTCTGCAGCTGGTAGGAGATAAATAGTTAATGAAGTCCCGAACGACGAACATCGTGGTAGTTGTAATTATTATCCTAAAACTACACAGTGAAATTGATTTTTTTGTTGCCATCCCAGGAAGTCTACATAAACAATGAATGTGCTTAACGGTTCGGTCCCACACGCCATTTTGGTTTGTTTAAATTTCTTGCCATTTATGTTATTTGAAGGCCTTTACAGTACATTTATTACTGTAGGACGTTTCCACTTTTGTTTCGTCTCAAATTTTTTTATTGGATATTTACTAGAGATTATCTGATGCCGGTAAAAAGTGTCACAAATTTTTATAATCACGACACTACAGCTCGTAAGTAGTGTTACACTGTGTCTGGTAAGAGCACTAGAGAGCCAGCAATCAATGCAAGAGCGCTGTCGTGGTACATTTACTCTATGAATCCTCAAATTATATAAATGACAATAAAATGAAACAACGAACTCGGCAAGTGATACCGGGGCTTAATTTTAACGCAGTCTCACTTGGGAAACAGCTTTGTTTTAATTGAAAACTTGGCCTAAATTACCTACCCTCCCCTGCCCCCCTTTCTCTATCCCTTTTTCCCCCTACCAAGATTAGCAAAAACTCATCCCATGAGGATTTTTTTCGTGTTTGATGTGTAAGCATCTTAGATCTCGACATGCGGCACTTAGTAGCAGTAATTTCGTGACATTGGAACGGAAGTCGATAAACGGAAATGTGTAAACAAGATGGCGGACCCGCTTGTAGCAACACAAACGCGTATTTAGCCACTTTCGTAAATATTAGGGGACATACCGAACTTATTGGTGTGCCAAATGTAATTTTATGATATTGAAACTACCCAGGAATATATTTGGTAAACTAAAATAGTCATGGTAAAAAGTAATTTTACGTTTTAAAAAAAGTCATAAAACTGGCGTTTTTATTATAGTACATATTCTCCCTCGTAATTCCCAATATGCTTAGTAGCACAGTCTTAAAGCGCTCGGTTGTTGACCTCAAAGGAACATGGTGCAAATCTCGCCACTGGAAATAGTTTTTAAAACATTTTAATAACATTATAATATAATCTGTATATATGAAACAGTGTATTGGTATGTATGACGTCAAAAACTCCGACACTGTTTGACCGATCGCCATGAATGTTGACAAATCGAAGTGTTTTTTTTTCCATGGAGAATGGTTTTAAGCTATACATTTTTTTGTAACTCGCCGCTAGATGGCGCTGCAGCGCATCGACTTCTAAACCGTTCAACCGATCGCCACGGGTAAACAGAAAATCATAGGTCATAGACATACAAACATGAAATGTGTGTCATTTATCTATGTCCACCACATTGTCATATAGCGCTATCCATTTTCTTTTAACTCGCGGACAGTATATCACCCGGTGTTAAGCCCGGGCAACGCCGGATACTGCAGCTAGTAATATTGTATAATAATTTTAAATCAACTTCAATAACGTTAAGGTTTATTTGTTGGAAGTATTTAAAGCGTGATTTTAAGGTGTTTTAAGCATAAAAAAATTACATACACATACTTACCTAGTGTGTTATATGTGTTTTAAAATGCTCAGGTTAATATTTTTTTAATGCCATAGAAGTATGACTGCTAACGTGTGCGGAAACATTTTATTACTAACTGTTTAGTGACTTTTAACAATGTGGATATTATTTTATTAATATTCTTTGTCGCAAATCAGTTCCAAAGCCGGGGTTTGGAATGTCTCAAATCTGTTTCTCTTATATCGGAGCCGTTTCTAATCGTTAAGAATTTTCGATTGTTTTGTGATGCTGCCTACGCGTGTTTCTGGCAAGCAACGTTTACGATACAAGTAGCGAATTCTAGCGGCGGGCGCGTAAAGTACGTTTGTGATCCGCGTTCAGAAATTTTGTTACTTGAAAAGCAAATACTTATTTATCAGTATATATTTATCATGCTCGGCATTGTTTTATAGAAATAATTTGTTGAATTTCGTGTCCGAGTTTCGTATTATAAGTTTTTTTGCAACATTGACAACAATGTAACACATGAAAATGCTCATTACCGAGTTTTTATGTTTACACATTACTAGCGAGTACTAAAAGGCTCGCTCACATTTGTTTTCATTAAAACCCGTGTGTTTTTGACGTTACCGTTTTTTTTAAGGTCTGCATGTGGTTGGGTTTTACTAAAATTATTACTAAAACAAACTTGATAATACTAAGCCCATCGAAAAAACTTTGTTTAGTGGTCTACACTCTTAGTTATTCTAAATGTAATATTATTTATATGTACCTAACATATATGAATTTCTAAGGTTTTAGTTACAATTGGCTGAAGTCAGTATTTTGTACAATGGTGTTATAACTAAATTTTTGTTGGTATTAATATTGAAAAAAAAAATATCGGAAGTGATTCATAGAACAGGTTTATTCAAATGGGTTTTATTGAAAAAAATTGCACAAAAAAACCCGAGTGCTGGTTACATTGCTGCCAACCCTGCTCCCCCTCAATACTATCTCTTTACTCGTCTCGCCACGGGAAACCTCGCGTTAGCAAGGAACACTGACACACTGCACACACTGCACACACTGAACATTGCACACAGACACACTGCGCACACTGACACACTGCACACACTGCACATTGCACACTGTCTCGGATTAGCGGAGCGGAGTGTCTGCCGCGCAGAGCTCCTGGGAAGATCACGCGATGTGGAAACTGCTCCCGCTATGAGAGTGGTGTGTACGCGGAGTCCACGCGCGATCAAGTGAAGCTTCTTGCTTGATATATTCTTGGGTATAGCAAACATAATTCTCTTTGGTTGAGGTCGGAGATTAAAAATATGTGCACGTATGCGAGCGCTAAATTGTGTTGTTGCGCAAGTATGCAAGAGTGAAAAAATGCAAGTGTAAAGTATGCAAGTATGCGAGTGTGTAATTATGCAAGTATGCAATGTGTGCTAGTATGCAAGTGTGTAATTATGCTGCCTTTCTACCTCTCCCCTGCTATCTTCTCCTCTACCGGTTCCCTCACCACATACCCAACTAACTCCTCTCATGCAATCGGAATTGTCGTAACGCTTAAAATTTGTAAGGTTTTCCCCCTTCCTCCCAGTAAAGAAGTTTCACTTCAATAATCGGTGGTTGATTAATTCTGATTCCGGATTTAGTTTTTAAGCTGTAGTTTTAGAAGATTGAAAATGTCTAAAAAAATGTTTTTATAAAATAAAAATAGACATGAAACTCCAGGTACAGATATTTGAAAGTAATTAAGGGACATGCATTACTCCTTTATCTTTATTTCTCAGTTATACAATGTTATGATTGCCACTCAAATCTCAAATTTTCCCTATATTTGACGAGAAGACTCCGCGTCAGTCTACAGCCTTGTGCCTAGAGGCGATAACGCGCTATTATTATTATCTCACCTCACAAACACAAATACGCCTTGACTAGTTTCACTAGGCGGGCCCCCTAATGATAAACATAGGTCTTCAAAATATTTTGTGAGAATATTAATGCCCCGTCATGCTATACATAATTATGATAATATGGGGAAGGGTTACGAACTGTGTGACACCATCTTAGTTTTAACAATTTTTACCCTATAACAATTTTCAGTTTTTTGACGTGATAACGTCTAATAAATCGACGAACGCCGGCTGTATGCACGCAAAAGTTTCCCGTTAAGCACATTCTCCCGTTACGCTGTGTCCCGTTACGCTGTGTCCCGTTACGCTCATTGTACGCTTGCGCCGCATCTATCTCTCTTCCACTCGATTGGAAAAACCATCGATTTGACTTTTTCGAGGCACATTAAACTTGAAACACTCCCATTCGTTTCCTACTTTTCTTATCATCGTCCTACCCTTAACAGAATAACACAGATTAGAAGAAAAATAGCAAACATGTATAAAAGTTATACTTAAAATAATCTCTTCGTTAAAGTAATACACATATTTGAATTAATGAGTGCAAATAGAAGTAAATTTATCAAATTGTAGATTTCATTTCACTCCTTCTTTGTATTCATACAAAATAGTGATAGTTCAATAAAAGTGATTCAATTTTATTCATAAAAGTATGCAATCATTTCATCAATGTTTTGTTATGACGTCACGTTAAACTATCGCCCGTAAACCGACTTTACAGACAACCATTTTTTTTTAATTTTCAATAATTGGCTTTGTTAATTCGCAACGTTGAGCTCATTTAAATACCTGAAGTTAATAATGTTTGGCTGCTACAAAAAGCAAGTGCAGTCCTCGAAAATTTCTTAATGGGTGTTCTCGGCTTTAGCGGATACCAACTTTAATTTCTAATACATACAAATTGTCATGGCATAAATCTTGTTGAAACTAATATGGCTTCTCTCAGTCCCACCGCTCCCCGAAACACAAAGTGGTAACTATGCACAGCAATGAGTAGTACGATGTAGCTTCTTGCAGGCTTCTGCCACGAGCGCGCAAGAGCGACTTTGCCGCACACGTTAGACGCACCATCGCCCCTATGTGCTAGAGTTTGGTTCCGTCTGTAGCCTGCTACCCCGTGCCGGGGCGAGCAGCCCACGTCCGTCCCTACCATGACAGCCAGTTGCAACCATTGTGTTTGAACCCAGCTGACTGACTTCACCATGGCTAGTCGCGTAGACACGGTAGGGACGCAAAACTAAAATAAAATGCTTGATTATGTGTTGAGTAGATTATTGCAGCATTCGTAAATTTATTCTGACTCATAAAAAAAAGATAAATTATAATACACGGACTTCTTACAAGTGGCATAAAATACATAAAAAAAGACATAAAAAATTACAATCCTGACGTGATGCCCGGCCGTAGCGATCACGTTACCTACAACACCAAGGCCTTGCCTTCGCATAAGTCTAAGTCCGTACTTGAAAGACGCAGGGGAGAGGGGGAGTCCACACCAAAGCTTGCCTACAGTACCAAACCAACTTCTTCTTCCACCAATAACAAATTGAAGTTTTACTTACAGTAATTCTCGCCGTGTATTAGAAATTTACCAAAACTGTAGCGCCTCCGAGTACCCGGGGTGTACACTCGACGTAGGTGACACATGTAGCACAGTCAAACGGCAGCGGTCTTCGCACTTCGGGGCGAGGTGCATTAACACTCGCGACTCACGAAAAGTTTAAAATCGCTTACGGTAAATACGTTGCCGTTCCTTCCAAATTATAAAAAAAATAAACCAGCTGATGCAGGCCGCGGCAACGATGGCTCCGCGTAGCAGTCTCCAGGGTTAACAGTTCACAACGACCGTGTGGGTCGCGTCCCTACTCCCGTGCACGGAGCTACACCGACACCCCATTTTCACAGCTGTTCTGTCGTCGGTCAACGCCCGCAAGCCTCTCTCGTCGCTAGAGTCCAAAACGTCTCTCCCCTGCATACGTCACACTCCCGTGACGTCATCCACCTCCCTCCGCTAATTCCCCCTCTTTCATACGTGCACAAGTCCATTCAACAGAGGTAATTGGCTGCACGGAAAACCAAAGTCTTTGATTAATTTTAATGGAGACTTTTGAAGACATAAATAAAAATAAATATGAAAGCATTAACAAAAAATTTAAGTTAACATTAAAATTAAACATAGTTAAACATTAAACATAATAACATGACACACCAGAAGTGTCTCACGTCGGATACTGGCTTCTGTAGTGTGTTGAGTGGGGACTGATGTAATTTCGTTTTCGTAGTTTTATTTATTACGAAGTAAAATTTGCAGACAAAAGTGAATAATATTTTAAAACTATGTACAGTACAGACTTTAACAGTTTCTTAAACGCTATTCACACATAATTCAAAAGTAATGTGCGAGTTTTAAAGCAGACGATTTCTTTGTAGAAAATGCATATTGTGTATCAGTTGGTGCTCATTGTTCGCAACTCTGGTTGTATTAATTAACTTCTGTAAGTTTTCGGTTTGTAGGACTAATTAATATTTTCTTTTTGAAGTGAAACTTCTTTGCTGAGGGAGCTATAATTTTAGAGCGTTACGAAAATTCCTATCGCGTGAGGGCAAATAGCTAAGTACGTGGTGGAGAAACCGTTTCAGGAGACAGCAGGGAAAGGTAGAAATGTCACAGCATACTTGCACACTTTCATACTTGCGCGCTTGCACACTTCCACGATTGCACACTTGCACACTTGAACGCTTGCACACTTGCACACTTGTACGCTTGCACACTTGCACACTTGTACGTTTGCGCTCTTGCTGTCTTGCTCACTTGCACTTGCGCTTTGCTATCCTGAATATTTTATCACTCGCGCACATTGTGCACTTGATCACTTGCACACTTGGACTTGTGCTCTTGTTACCTTGCGTATTTGTTTAATCGCGCAGAAGAGGTACAGTAGCGAAGCTGCAATACCATTTAGCCAGTCTTCATTGGCATTATCAGTGAAGGGCAGGGAGTAATCCAGGTTGCTTCGGTTGTGGGCTCTAGCCGCGTCCAAGACGAAGATCCTAACGACGCTTCGTTCGGCCATTGAAGTCGCCATCTTCAGGTTAGCATGTGCCCTGGAGACCTACAGATGGCTATGGATGACCTACCCGGAAGATGACGATTGTTGGGCGTGAATGGAAAGAAAGCGAAGTAGTGCATTGCCTCCAAGAGTAACTAATTGCTGTTGAGCACTGGGCGGCGGGTCACGAGGTAGTGGTAGTGAGTGGGAGGGGGGAGGGGGGAGGGAGCGACCCCGGGCCCGCGAGCAGGTGGCGGGTCGATGCCGGCGCCGGGGCTGCGCGCGCACCCTGCCCCCTGGCCGCGCGGCACCCCGGCGAGGGGCGGCCAGACGCCGCCGCGCCCTCGGCCCGCTCAGGTCCACCCCCGCCCTGGAGGGCTTCCACCGCCACCACGCCGCCCTCGGGGCGTCGCACCACCACCTCCACCACCACCACGTGCTGCTGAGGACACCGTCGCAGCCGCCGCTCAATGCCAGTGAGTGTCGCCCCTAGGAGGTAGCCTGTCCTGCTATACTGGCTCTCCGACCCCCGGGGGTAGGCCAGCCTCAGTAGATCTGCGCTTGAACCTCGCCCCCAAAAGGTAGCCAGTTCTGCT
The DNA here is from genome assembly GCF_032445375.1 of Bacillus rossius redtenbacheri. Lineage (NCBI taxonomy): Eukaryota > Metazoa > Arthropoda > Insecta > Phasmatodea > Bacillidae > Bacillus > Bacillus rossius. The sequence continues at coordinate 10,025,499 of NC_086338.1, read as the reverse complement.
ATACTGGCTCTTCTTCGCCCCGGAGGGGGGGGGGGATAGAGAGGCCAGTTTTAGTTCTATGGCGATTGTATCTCCCACCTAGAAGGTAGCCAGTTAATATAATATCGGCCTTCCTACGCCTGGGGTGTAGGTTGCCTCAATGCAATTGTGATTCTACTTTCGCACATAGAATGTAGCTAGTCTTGTTATATCGGCGCTCTTACGCCTGGATGTAGGCCATCCTCAGTGCTTTTGCTATTCTTCTTCGCAACTAGGAAGTATTTAGTCCTCGTATTCTCTTCTTGGCCTGGCGTGTAGGCCACACTCATTGCTATTATGATTCTCCTTCGCACCTAGGAGGTAGCTAGTCCTATTTTATTGGTTCTGTTACGCCCGGGGGTTAGGATATCATCTGTGCTGTTTGCTTTAATCTTGCCCCTAGGAGGTAGCCTGTCCTGTTGTACTGACCTTTGCGATGCATGCGTGTTAGGTGATCCTCTTCATTGCCCATTGAGTGATAGTTTACTCTCCTTGATTTATAATTCTAAGTTTCTCATGTAGAAGGTAGGCAGACTTGCTATGTTGAGTTTCCCAACTCCTGCCAGGTAGGTAAGGTCCTTTACGGGGCTCCGAGAGGTAGAACGATCTCTCTAATTGTCGTTTAAACCATACCCTATGGAGGTACTCAGTCCTGCTAAGCAGGTTTTCATAAATTTTGTGAAGGGTGTTTTCATGTTTAGCTTCCTTCATGGCCGCTGTAAAAGTGATTATAAGCTTTTCTGCCCACCAAGAGGTAGACTGACCTCCCTGCGTGTCTGCAGGGGGTAGCCAGACCTGCTGCGCCGGCTCTAGAACCCCGGGGGGTAGGCCAGCCTCTATGGTTGGGTGCTTTAACTGTGTGTCTGGAAACTATGCAGTTTTATACTGCCGCTAGGAGGCTGGCACTCCAACCCTTACACCTGGCGGCTAGACCGGGTGCGCCTATGCAAGTGGTCTGGCCGGGCGTGTTCTCCTGCGAGGTAGGCCAGCCTCCTTACACGGCCGGGTCACTTGCGGGCAACGAGCGACACAGCTAGGGCTATGGGCCCCTCGGGGGGGGGGGGGGGGGCGGTCACGGTGATCAGGTGGTGGTTTGGAAATGTCAATAAAGGTCGCAGGAGCCCGCTAGCAGGCCGCGTGCGTGCTCGCTGTCCCAACAGTCCCCGCCACCCGGCGCCATGTTGGCCGGCTTGAGGCAAGGGAAAGTATTCCTGCCGAATGTTTACTTGCATCCTGCTCACATGACTGCGCGCGTCATTCTTCTGCCGGTTCTTTCTCTCATTTCACATTTAGCAGACAAGTGAAGGCTACAACTAACATTTATCTTGTGCGTGTTTTGTTTCTAAAGTCTTCAAATAAGGAAACAGATAAAAATTTACATTCTTTTAACTCGTAAAGCAAATAATGGTAGTGTATTTTGAGAACTTTATTTTTTTAAATATTTATTTAATATTTTTATCTGTTTTAAATATGACACAGAACAATTTTTACGTGTAGAGTTAAATTATAAAGGCGGTTGAGATTAAATCGTGTCAGGAATATGTGTAGATACATCGTTGTTGAATTAAAAGAAATGAATACAAACACATGAATTCTTATTGTATACCCTGCTTGTATATATGATCAAACAATGGTTCCGGATTTTTTTTATTACGCTATAACTTATTCAGGCTTGCATTGATTAAATAAAGAAGTGGCTTTAAATTTTCTGGGAAATGTGTTAACGAAATTGAAATTAATTTGTTAACTAGTTTGGAACTGTTTTTCAGTTTATATCATACATCACTTTCGCAAAATATTTAATAAAAAGGTGGAAGTTTATGTTTCAATAATTGTTTATTTTGACTCTGTACACACCCATGTTACACACACCAATTTTTCCTGAAATGCACATAAACGAAACCACAGAATTCCTTCAGAATAGCAGTTTATTATGGAAACAAAATGAAAATTTGTATTGTATATATCTACACTGTGCTGGATATCTGCTTGCCAGGAAAAATTTTTGCTAGCTAAAATAAGAGTTTTCTGAGAGTACATATAAACTTACTTTCCGCTAGCCATCCAGGATGTTTATTCTAAGTTTATCGTTTCGATAATAATTGCCGTTGCCTATCGATTATCGTTCATCCTCGACATTTTCTTATTCTGAGTTTTTCTTTGACGTCATTCTCGCTGTATAAAGTCGTTACAAACAATAGTTTCGTAACGTGAGGGTACAAGCGACCGAAAGACCAACACGATGCCCGTTACTTTGGCAGTGTTCATGTTTATTTTCTGCTTGTGTACCTCTTCTCCCGTGAAGATCACAATTTAGCTTCCTTCCAAAAGGGCATGGCTCTGGGATTAAAAGTTTTATTGGCCAAAGTACCGTACTGCCATTCCTACGAGCCGAAGTCATCACTATGGCGGACTCTCTTGTGATGTAATACACTCCTAAATATTCTCATTCATTAATATCAAGGAACAAACTGAACGTATTGGTGTACCAAATGAAACTTTGTGACAGTGGAATTATCGCGGAATACATTCTGTAAACTTAAATAGTAATGGCTAGAAATAATAACATTTTACTAATAGGCAAGACAACGATCAGTTAGCACTGTGTGACTGTAGCGCATCGGGTAAATGCGTGGTCCTGAAATTGAAAGCAATCTTTTGATGAGTTTCAAATACCGTCGCTGAAAGTTTTATTTAAAACTGCTTATTGCATTTCACAATTTGTACTTCATGTAATATTTAATTTTTTTTTGTTTGCCTAGTTGCTCTAATAACATTAATTCATAGCTCAGTCTGTTGGTTTCGTTGTTTCAATCTGGGTAGGCCTATAGCATTAAATTATTTACTAATAATTAAAATAAATAATTTTAACACGAGTTCCTTAAACAAAAAAATTAACGAAACCTCTACTTTTGTTAAGAAAATAATGTTTATAAATAAATTATGCATAAATAAAATAATTTATATGAATTGCAAACCTAGCAAATTAAAATACGAAAAGAATTTATTTTTTCAATTAGAATTATGGTGTATCTTACATTATGCTTGTGTATTTGGCTCGCTTTTAATTTACAGTTTTTCAAAGAACATATACAAATCATGGCTCCGTGGCAATTTAAACTCTTTAGATTAAGAGAGCACCCGTTTTTCAGCGAATTATCTTTATGAGCTGACTAACTACATGTAATTGTAAGACTGTATCATAAATTACCTACGTACATCAAAGCAGTCACCAATTAATTTATTCCCTGTTTATTTGATAATATGATTACATTTCCAAAATTGCATCACAAAGAAAATTTAATATCGTTATGTCGAAAATTGCAAAGGGTTTTTTTTAATTCCTACTAAGTCAGAAATACATCTCCGAGTGAAATGATTTTAGAATAAATGGCTGAAATGCTTGTTTCTTCTTCTTTATTTTAAGCTTCGGTTATTTGACAGCAAGATGTTTATGTTCAGATATATCAGAAGTTTCTTTGGTTGGCAACTGCGTAGGTTGTTTTTCTGTTAGTACTTAAGGAAACGTGTGTGTGAAAGTTTTTTTTTTTTTTTTTTTGGCATTTCTGCTCTTTTATAAAACTTTCGCAGTGTATCCAGTGTTTGTAAACTCAAATTTTTATTCACGGGATTGTGAGACCTACATAGTTTATATCTACACTTTATCTTACTCTACTAACCAATAAAAAAAGTGTTTAAAAAATTACATATTTTAATACAACATATTTGCAATTCATAAAAATGCGTTTTATTTATAATACTTAAGAAATATAAAGCTTTTCATTTGTTATGTTGCCGCTGTGACGTCATGTCCACGCTCAAGTCTCTGAGGAGGAGAGGAAATCTAAAACCCGAACTTACCCGAACTTACCCGAGCGACCATGGCGTCTTAACGATTACCTACTTAGAATACACCTTACTTGCTCTCGATATTTTTGGTCGTTAGACACACTATCGAGAGAACTCGATGTCGAGATGAATCGTTGGATGTAACGATATACTTAGAATAAGCCACCTGATTGTCGATCTGGATCGAATCAATTAAAGAAAAGAACCAGTACCGCAAACTATTGACACATATGAATAAACTTGTTAGCGTTTTGTTAATTTAGTTACTAAGTAATATTTTCTTCATAGTTAATTTATTTTGTTGTCGCTTCATTCTAATGACCCACATTACGGTCCACTGGTGAAGATCAACTGCCTTGTCATCGTTTTGGATATCTTTGTATTCGGAATATTTCTCATTACTTTCAAAAGTAGTCAGACCCCATTATAAAATCCTTGCAGAATCCTTTTTTAAAGAGAAACTGAAATTATGTAAATAATTATATTTTATACAATATTAAAATTCTTTATTGTGAGATAAAGAACTATAATTCATCTTTAATGATGACGTTAACACTTCAGATGAAGAAACAGTGAGATATAAATAAATAATTTGTTTAATATTCTAAATTTTGAACCCCACAATCAAATCTAATTACAGTTAAAAAAAAGTGTGTTCATAGTAATAGTTTTTTCAATGTAATCCATTTTTGTGTCTGTACCTGTTTTTGAGGTTTCCATACTTTGGTATCGCTCGCCTGATAATTGATAAAATATTTATTCCTCAAAAACCTTTACCTAACCTTTACCTTCGCCGATTACATTATTGAATAAACTGTCCGTGGATAACCATCACGGATTCTGCACTGATTATTTGCTGTAACGAAGGAACGTAAGTATTTGCCTAAAAAGTTCCTTAATATTAGTTATTCATTTAGTGATATTTGTTACTTTAAAATTCCTCTGATCGCTAATTTGATTTTTAGATATGCTCACAGCTTCTTCTAGCTGTGAGTCATATGCACGTTTTAATTTTTGAAAACTTCAATTTCAGTTTGCTTTTAGTAATTTCTCGGCTAGCTTCCCTTAAAGAAGCAGGCTCGGGAATATCACTAAAGCCACTACTTTGCATGAAGTTCAGCTGGTTTAACTAATCATGGGTACTGAAGGCGCGGTTTATCACGAACCTTTCTATAGGCATGGAACCAATAATCACACGGGAAAGCTTAAAAGTGTCACTAGAAATTATGAAAATATTAAACGCCTTTATAGGTCTTGTTACTTACTAAGGGCTCATTCTTGTCTAACTATTTGTGGCATATTACTATTACATTTGGTATTCAAAACACCGTATAGCTAATTATCGTCTAAATTAACATTTATGTATGTGCATTTTTAAATTTGACGTTTTGCCTCTATCTACTTGTAAAAAAGTGTAAATTTACAAACTGAATGTTAAAATATTTTTATATTTTTGTCTTGTGATTCAGAAAAAAATACAGTTTGTGTATTCTTACACATATTTTTTGGTAAAATTAACACTGAATCGTGTAATTTTACACCAAAAGTAGGGGAATATTCTTAAAACTCAACATCAGCGTAAAAATATACAATTACCTTGTAAATAAATTATTTTTATGGTAGTTTTCCACCAACATCATCCTTGTAAATGTACACAAAAATTAGGTAAAATAACATATGTTTTGATAGCAATACCCAACTTGGTGAATTTAATTTTACACGGACAGTAGGCATTTTTAATCACTATATGGTGTGTAAATTTATTTGTTTGTCTCCCTGTATGCTTAGCAGATAACATTTCTTTTTGTAAAATTACTACTGTGTCGTGTAATTTTACACCAATTGTAGGTGTATATTCTTAAAACTCAACATTGGTGTAAAAATACACTTTCCTTTGCAAATCAACAATTATTCCGGTAGATGTGCACCTAAAATATTCCTTTAAAAGTGACAAAATTAAAGTAAAATAAAATATGCTTTATTGTGATACTACACCAACGTATTGTGTGTATTTTTACACCAACAGTATGCGTTTTTAAACACTATATGATGTGTAAATTTACTCACTTGTATCCCTGTATGTGTATCAGGCAACATTCTTTGTGTAACATTACCACTACTTCTTGTAATTTTACACCAAATGTAGGTGGATATTATAAAAATGCTATATTGAGCTGAATACATTTCGTCACGAATAAGAAAAATGCGAGGCTTTGAACGGTTCACAGTAAAAAAATAAATAATAATTGAAATTTTAGCTAAAATATTTTTTTTTGTAAAAGTCAAAAGGTTTGTAAAGTTACAAATCTCTTTTTATAATCGTGTGTCTTCTGTTCAATTATAAACAAAAATATTTCAAAACCAAACTTGTATAATTTTTGGTGTACCGCAGGTTAATGTGAAGCCTGCCGATAGATGGCAGTCGTAGGCATCAGCCTCGTAAAAATAAATTTATAACATAGTGATTGGGAGAGAGATGCAATAAGCAACAGTGAGGGTTTGTATTTTTGTAGCCTGTGTGTGTCATTTCAATAATTCGTTCTTTAAGGGTGATGTGCCCGATCTGTGTAACACAGATTTTCAAAGTGCCACACATTTTATAAACACTGCAATTTTGAATTTTAAAGGCTATAAACTTCTATAAGCAAATTATTGACTTTCTTTGCCATGGCAGCTAAATTAAACAGATTTTTTTTTTTTTTTTTTTTGTAGTTTTACAAACAGCGTGTGTTGAAGCACAAAAATTGGAAGTTAATTCAACACACAGTGTGTGTTAAGACACAAAAAAATCGGAAGCTGATTTTACACAGTATGTCAAACAAAACACTTAGGCAATGTATGTATAGTTTTACATTAATAAGTTGAAAAATCCACGACGTAGGGTAGACTGTGTACGGTTGAAACATTTTAGCGTTTATCGTCTATTGCGTCGGGATTAGTTAAGCGAGCGATGACGGAAATATACTAAATAAAATACCATATATATGTCTACTAACGGGCAATGTTATTTAAGATCACTGTATTGTATTTTATGTGTAAAATCAAATTTTAAAAAAAAATGTAATTTGTTTCAACCGTCCCCATGCCAGGGTCGACTGAAACAGTGCCTGGGGTCAATTGAAACACATGCAAATAATACAAAATATAGGTGATAAATGAACATGTTTTATTCATCGTGTAATAACATTTTACGACTCGTAATGTCACAGTTGAACGTCACAAATATTTTTTTTATTAATATTAGATACTTATAATCTAGTGCGTTCATGTGAATATGTGAAGAATGGTTATCAAGCACAAGTATGACTTTATGTGAAGAAGAAGCATTTGTATGATCCTTAAAGTGTTCCAGGAAATGAATAAATTTTCTGACAGTTTAGGATTTCTTGTCATAAACATGCGAAACCATTCTTCGCCAACCATTTCGTTGTCATCCCAAGTTCGAGGTCGTGATAAATCGTACTTGGAGGTTAGTTCGTATGCCAATTCCATAACATTCTTTTTAGTTAGGCCAACATATATGTCTGTACATCTAATTAAATATGTATACAGCTCATGCTCTTGATCCTGGTTAAACTCTCGAATTTGAGCCTTATATCCAATTTCTTGATTTTCATCGCAACCAGTCGCATCTCGTTTATGTACATACCTCAACAGGGAACAGTGGTTCAGTCCATTCTTTTCAGCCGCTATTCTTTACGAAGATCCGGCTTTTACATCTTCATGGGCTTGTTTGTACGTTGATAAGTCAGCCTGACCTCTCGTAGTCTTCCTTTGGCGTACCCTTGGCATCTAAGAAACAAGAAAACTAAATAAATAAACGGTTTCAACCGTACCCACAAAAAATTTTTTCAACTGTCCCCAACCCCCCTTCTAGGTATAAAACGGTTCACAGTAAGAATGATAATTAATTTGAATAAAAACTAATCATACATCCATATTCTACAAACTTCAATTAAAACTATAAAAAACTCTCAATACTCTAACTGTAATAAAAACATAATAATTGCAAAAACGTACGAACAAACAATTCTTACTTTTCCATCACAAAACTTTTCCATACACAAGCACAGTGCGCGAAGAGCGACGCAACACTAAAATTCGTGTTTCGACTTGTCGTCCGCTTCGTTCTCCCCTTGTACCCCTCACCCCAATCACGCACGGTGTCGAGATATCCGCTTTGTTTCAACCGTCCACTGTTTCAACCGTACCCAGTCTACCTTAAAGATAAATTTACAACAGCAGGGTTGGTGTAATATTACACACGCTGTTTGTCATAATACACAGGTAATGTATGTGTAAATTTACACAAATAAGTTGAAAATTCCACAACATAAAGGTAAATTTACGTCAACAGAGTTGGTGTGAAAAGGCACCACGTCGGTAATTACTCAGACCTTTTGTCAAAATACAGACGCATGTGGGTGTGAAAAAAAAAAAACCACCAATATTTGAGGAGATTCACGCTGCCACCAAAAGTCGTGTAAAATCACACTTTTTTTTTTTTTAACCGTGTGGAGTCAAAGTTATAAAATCACAGTGTGATTAAGGATGAAATCAATTCCAGCACCACACAAATGTATATCACTGTTATTACGGTTGATGATGTAAATCTATGTAGTGTTTATGTAAAGAAGGCATGTATTCAGTCTAAAGTTACAAATTTTGGAAAACTTTGCGTTTTGTTTTGAACTAATTGGTATGTTACACGTGTGGCCGTGATTTCTGAAGTAACAAATTGCTTCACTGCGTTAACTTGTAGTCGCTGGACGGATGACTGCAGTGTAGCTTTCCTGCTATAACTTGAGGAAGTACGGGGACGAACATCCAGCCAGACGAGAGAGCCACACCCGAAGTTCCCCGAAGTTTACATGATTTCACAGTATCTTTAATGTAGCTATCCTAACCAAATAAACCGTCCACAATGTTTTAAAGTATTTATAATGTAGCTAACCTAACCTAATTGACCATTATTATCCTTTTATCAACACCGCAATTTTTATTTACAATGAACAAAAAAAAAACCGAAGATGCACGATCGGGCGTTTGGCTCTCTCGTCTGTGAAAGAAGGCTTCCACCAGCCGTAATCCCGACCCACTGGACAGTCAGGGACACACTAGGAAGGCGCCCGCCCGCCAGCCCGTGTCTAATGAGCGCTATTTCGGAACTCGTTCGCGGCGAGGCGGGCGGGTGGTAAGGGCGAAATTATCGCTCGCATCAAGCGCCACGTCACTTCTATTCTCAGCTCATCCAACTGGCGTGTGGCATGCAACCATCGGGAGAGATTTTTTTTTTTTTTACTGGCAGTTCTTCTTTATTGTGTTGCGATAATGACGACAAAGTTCATTCCGTGTAAGATGAAGTGTAAAAAATTGTATGTTGTGATTTTGATGCAAAACGTAATCATGAAATCATTTACTAATATATTTTATATTCAAAACTGGAATAATTAATAATAATTATTGAAATATAATAAAGAATATATACTCACTAATGATTTTTAAAACTGTTACACTGTTTAAATATTTTTTTTAAAAGAGCTTTGGACAGAAAAAAGTTTTTTTTTTCATATTGAGATTTAGCTGAAAATTTGTCACTATTATAAATCCAATTTTACAAATCGGTAGCGATAATTATTATATTGTTATTAAAGTGTAGAGAGGTTTCTGACATTGAGTATTTATCAAACATTTGGGATGATATTAATGGAACGAAAATATAATAATACATACATCTTTACCATTAAATGGTCAAACCTTTATAACACACTCAGAATACGTAGCATATTAGAACTGCATTTTATTAGTAATAAAAATGTAAAATATAAGCAATGTAAACGTGTTATTTCCCACATTAAATATAAGGAGAAAACATAGCTCATGTTGTTTAAATTCGTCAGTCAGAATGTGAAGTCACCGCTTTAAATCCATGGAAAATAATTTGCCGAAAAATTTGGTAATATGTTGGGTAAGGTTGATCTAATGACCGTCTCACACGGCTATACTTTAAGCGTTAAGAGTTAGTTCATAATAACTTTATTTTACCTAAACTGTTTCTAATCATATACTCCAATACGGTTTCTGGTTATTACATGGTCGGTTCTCTCTCGTGCAATCAACAATTAAGGACTATTTAAGGACCCCTTTACTCTATCACTTTTGCCTCTAACATGAGGTGAAAAACTTTAATATCACAACATCCCTCAAGAAAATTACAATTTTAAATAGTTAATTAAAAATATATATTTTTTCTCGATAGTTCAATTCTTACAGATACGCGCCTATTGTACATTATCATCTCTGGAACTCATATCTAACCCGTGCATAATATTTATCCGAAATTTGAATCCCTAACTTTTAATTTGATCATATTTATAAATTAAAGAATTTAAATAAATGAAAATGTTTTTATATCATACCCCGAAATTCGCAAATTGTACTGCATTGTACAGCCATTAAAAATACTAAAATAAATTGGTTGTCTGTAAAGTCGGTTTACGAACGATAGTTTAACGTGACGTCATAAAACTATGATGAAATGATTGCATACTTTATGAATTTAATTGAATCATTTTTATTTTAATAATAAAAGAATAAATACTTGAAATTATACTAGTAATCAGATTTTTGAAATGCAAGAATAATTAACCTTTATTGCCGAAATTGTAGTTGTAATAAGCAATGAAAACCACATTAACTTTTCACTTCACTTTATAAACAGTCGAGTGGAAGAGAGATAGATGCGGCGTAAGCGTACAATGAGCGTAACGGTACACAGCGTAACGGAACAATGTGCGTAACGGGACACAGCGTAACTGAACAATGTGCGTAACGGGACACAGCGTAACGGAACTATGTGCGTAACGGGACACTTTTTCATGCGTGCAGCTGGCGTTCATCGATTTATTAGACGTTGTCAATTTAAAAACAAAATCCATAGTTAAGTTATACGGTGGGAATGTTCAATATAGTTTGTTATTTAAAAAGCAAAAGTGAGTGTACAAGTTTTGATAGGCACGTTCTTGACATTCTCGCATTGTAGTTTTCTTTCGGAAGCGAATCTAGTAACCAGTGCAGGAGGGTGGCTGCCAAGTTGCGTGTGACGTCAGTGCCACGTGTAGTGCCGGGAAGCCTAAGATGTACATCAAGCTCTGTCCCTGCCCGAACACGCCCGAACACGCCCGAACATTCACCTTCGGCCAACTTCGGGTTTATTTATATATATTTATATTTCTCTGTTTATTTTTAATGTAGCTATACTAACCTGACTAACCGTCCATAGTGTTTTAAAGTGTTTTAATGTAGCTAACCTAACCGACCACTTTTAATATTTGAATTCATTTTTCCTGCGCAAAAATAAAACAAATCCCGAGATTGGCCGAAGGTGAATATTCGGGCGTGTTCGGGCAGGGACAGAACTTGATGTACATCTTAGGCTTCTCGTGTAGTGCCTGTCATTGTCTTCTTGGCGCCAGAAAGTGTGCAGAGTAGTTAAGTTGCGGACACGCCTATCGTTACGAAAACTCGGTGCCAATCAAGGTTTGATTTATTTATTTATTTATTTATTTATTCGACTTTTGTTTGGCGCAGTTGAGGCGTTTTACGCCTTCTTTTAACTTTACAATGAGACATAAGTAGCGTATAATAAGTTAATATCTAGGAATCAAACATGAAATTACATACAAATCACAAAATACCTCAATTACTGATGAATCATCTACCAATTTAACATCCAAATTTAGTACTTACATAAACTAAGTATATATTCAATTGTATTAGCTATAAAATATTATTGAATGCTTATCTAATCATATCAAATATAGATACTAAAATATTAAATTTAATTAAAGTTCTAACTATGATACTGTAATTCTCTATCACACAAGCGCACGTCCATTCAGTATTCTCTTAGTCACGTTTCTATACAGCCAATTTTATTTAGTAAGGTTTTTTTAAATGTCATGGTGGATCGATGGCAGATCGTGAGACGAATGGGTGCCGCAGTTTTCGAACGAGCGAGCCCCTCTCCGCCGCGAACATTCAAGTGTTCCGTATTTCCCGCCAGTCAGTACTTCAATTGTAGTCGGTCACATGTCGGCAGTACGGTACACTTTAGCACACTTTTTCGTTTTGCTGTGTTTTTTTGTCACGTTTCAACGGTTGTGCTGAATTTTTTTGGGTTCAATATTTTTGTGCTGTCATCATTTGTGGTTTTTTTTTTCTCGTTCTGTTAGTCCATTTTCTTTGTTTTTCTTTGTTTGTTGACCATATTCCTGTTATGGAATATTATTTGGTGTTTATATCCTGTTGACAACAGCAAAATTTTTGCTTAATTTGTGTTTTTTGTAGCTTTCTTCTACAGACATACATGCTTTAGCAATGGCGTATGTCCAAAAATTCACATCAAGGCATGCACTCTCTTTGCACAAATCTTTCAAAGGTAATACTCTTTAGTAATTGCAAGTGACTGCCTTAGTATACACACACACACACACACACACACACATATATATATATATATATATATATTTACGCTCATCACTGACTCGCTGACTCTGTAACGCCATAGAGATGTGTATACCTTTGAGACAAGCGTATCATGAAGTACTAATATTAGCCTTTTACATAGATATGTGTCTAAAAAAGAATATGAAAATATAACAATAGAGTAACATTTGAATTACAGCTATATAAGTGGAACACGCCTTGGTTATTAAAGTGTTTGTTATATTCATCATTTCTCAATGGGCGCCTTAGACATTTTACGAATAACTATGCTTATATCTCAGAAAATTTAGCTCTAAACGAAAAACAGTGAAAAATTTCCCTATATGTAAATCTAAGTTTGTGTCACTTGATATTTTGAATTTCGTACTTATGCCTTTTCGATGTTTTTTTTAATATGTTTATATCTTTAAAGTTTGTAATTTTATTAAAAAAATTGTCTGGCAGGATTCCAAAATCTTTGCTGTTTTCTTTCCTGGTCATATTCTAGTATTTAGCTTCAAGACATCTTCTATCTTCAGTAAGCAGTCTTTTATCATTACTTGGTTTTTCAACTAGAGTTTTCTTCTTTTTTAATGCTTTCAGTACCATAGTTCTTGTTTAACTTTCGTCACTACCTTTTTTTTCCTTCCATTTCTGGCCTTGAAGTTGGCTCTTCATCCTTTACACAGCCGAAATCTATAAAAGAAACCGATACAAGTTTTTCTCACTGTTCGTGTTTCTGCCATATAGATCGACATTCCTTATTGTAACACTTTGCAAATATCGTTCTCAGTTATAAATGGATGTTTCTCGTGCTGTTAACGGAAACTTTCTTCACTTTGGCATGTACAACTTTTCCTTGCGCGGTTTTCTCTCTTTCTCTCTCTTTCGCGTGGCTACTGTTTAATTTTATGACACATAACTTGTTCCAACTGTTTTCCTTCAGTTTCAGTATTGATTGGCTTGTCGAGCTGTGTAATTACCGTCCCTTTCTATTAACCAGTGCTGTACATTTAGCCACTTCCTTTTCTCTTCCACCATTCGTTGTATTTCCGCTCACTGCTTCTTCTGTGATCTTTTTCCTTTCTGACTTTACTTCTTTCCAGGAAATCTAAATATCTACTTATTTTTGACGTGACAACGTCTAATAAATCGATGAACGCCGGCTGCACGCACGAAAAAGTGTCGCGTTACGCTCATTGTCCCGTTACCCTCATTGTACGCTTGCGCCGCATCTCTCTCTCTTCCACTCGATTGGAACAACCATCGATTTGACTTTTTCGAGGCACATTAAACTTGAAACACTCTCATTCGTTTCCTACTTTTCCTATCATCGTCCTATCGCTAACAGAATAACACAGATTGGAAGAAGTTAAATAGCAAACATGTATAAAAGTTATAGTTAAAATAATCTATTTTTTAAAGTAATAAACATATTTGAATTAATGAGTGCAAATAAAAGTAAATTTATCAATTAAATTGTAGATTTAATTTCACTCCTTCAATGTATCCATACAAAATAGTGATAATTCAATAAAAATGATTCAATTTTATTTATAAAAATATGCAATCATTTCATAAATGTTTTGTTATGACGTTGTCACGTTAAACTATCATCCGTAAACCGATTTTACAGACAACCAATTTTTTTTTCTAATAGCAGTATTGAAATAAAATAATATAAACAAAAATGTGTTCTTCAGGTGGTCGGGAGTCGGGAGTCCAATGTTACATTAAATAACTATCGCCTTAAGCTCAGTGCATGACAGATGGACGTTAAACTTGTAATACGAAACTCGGACATGAAATTAATTTAAATTAATACCGAGCGTGATAAATATACTGAATTTGTGTTTTGAACTATATTTCTTGACGTCAATCACAATTTTCCGCACCCGCCGTTAGAATTTACTGCTGGAGCAGCTACGTTGATTATTTTATTATTCCATTCGCAGACGGAAATTTTAAACCACGTAATGAAACAGCTCCGATGAAAGCGAAAAAGATTTGAAAAAATATTTAACCCCGGCTTTCGACCGGATTTTCAGCAAGGTATTTTATTAAAACACTGTCTATGTTGTAACAATTCTCTAAACAATTAATACTATTAAGTTTCTCCGTTTCCTGTGTGAAAGCTGCCACGTCGTGGTTTATTTCCGTTCTTTGTGACTTACTTTCTAGTTACGAAATTACTCCAACCAAAAAGCTGTATACGGAGACCTATAATGTTACACATCAAAAATTATCTGTATTCATTATTTATTGCAAGCAGCTCCTTTACGTTTTCGATGTGAAGTAGCGTGCTTAATTCTTATTTTTGTAATAATAATGCAAGCGTATTCTCTCTTGATTGACTGTTTGTGAGGGAGGGAGTTCAGGTTGTAATATCCGATGTTACACCGGCGTGACAGTTCCACGTGTGTAGTTACTTGTGTGGTCCAGTTCCATTCTCTGTGAACACCTTTCATGGCCGAGCAAACACGCATTCACTGAAACTTACTGAAATACTGTAATAATTCACTTTCTGTCTAGCTGTGATTTACGCAGCTTTTTGTACACACAATTTGCGTTTTTTTATTAGAACAAATTAAAAAGGGCTGGTTTTGATGTATAATTATTTGGAATTTGAATGGACGCGTGTCAAAAATAACGAACGATCGATAGAACAACACAAACTAAAAGAGAAACGTCGAAAATAAACCAAAAGAGAGTCTGCTCCCCTGCGATTGTTGAAGGGGACAGATTCAGGCTCCGGAATTTTTTTTTTCCGTCTAGTGGCGAGTTACAAACAAATGTATTATGTATAGCATAAAAACCTCTCTATGAAAAAAAAAACACTTCGAGTGCCAACTTTCATGGCGGTAGGTCGAACAGTGTCGGATTTTATCAACGTTTACCAACATCCTATTTTATATGTATCTCGTAGATTCCTTTCTTTACTGCGTCTCGTGTGGACGGTAACATTTCAGCTTAGATTCAAGTTCGGAATAAATTAAATATCATTTTGATATTTTTTCTGTTATATTTTTGTGGTTATTATTAATAATTTCTTCCTTTTCGATAGTAAAACTAAATATCCAATCAACCTAATAACTGCTGGATACGATATGGCATCTTTGGTTTAGATTTTTCCCCGTAAATCTTAATTGTAACAATTTGCTTAAATTTAAAATTCTAAATAGTTTTTTTTAATTGAGGCGTGGCATTGGTATAGGTAACCACGAGGAGAGTTGTGTATGATGATCAGTGTGAGAGTGTTTTGTTTTGCCCGTAGACAGTAGTGAAGCTCGGGCACACCAACTAGTATTACGTATTTCAACTGGAGGTTGATAGAATCGAGATAAGGTTCGTGGTGAGCAGTAAATGCGGATAATCGAGTGTGTTTCCTAATAATAGCTCGTGAAACTGGCTCCGAGTTGTAAGTTCTGAGTGCTAAGTGCTAATCGCGCGTGTTTCCGAGACTGGGAGTCTCCTGATACGTTGCTGGTGTGTCGACACTGTCAAAAATGTTCACCGTAAAATAACTGAAAGTTCCGGTTACAAATCGTCCAGATATATATATATATATATTTAATTCTCGGGCATTGAGTTATCTTTTAGCGTGAACTTGAAATATTGTTACGAGCGCGAGAGTCCAGACCGCGATGCGCGCCAGACTTGGAGCTGGCTGGCGGCACCGTGCCGTCCATTGACGTCAGGCCAGGCCACGCGTGCCTGGCCGTGCTACAAGGGTCCTCTGCTTCTCGCGTTTGTTTCTTTGTGCCCGAGGTGGACTATCGCAACTGAGATAAAAGTTATGAAATTAAATATTTAAGTAAACATAAATATACACTAATCAATAAAATTAGTCTCGGGAGGGGTTGTCCCTCCCACCGCCCCCCCCCCCATCCTTCTGGAGCCGCGCTTGGTCGGGCCATTGTCAACTTTTAGTGGCCTGAGAATTCCGGGCTTACAGAGGTCGCCGCGCGGAGTGGCGTGAATAAGCGTCGCTTTTCTGGGTGCGTCGGGTGGGCCCGGGATGACGCGACACGTCACGGCCGGTCTCGACCCTTCGAGAAGGACGCCACGGGTATATAAGCCGGCCCCCGGTAGAGTTCCGAGCGAGTTCTGAGAGTAGGGGAGAGAGTCTCCCCCTCGGGATTGATACTGGCGATACCCGTGCGATCAGCCGCAACCGAGTGTAGTTTCTACGGGACTGTAGTTATCATAAGGGAGAAACTCTAATTGCCGAGACTGAGACGTAGTTTTTTTAAAGTAGTTTTGGGCCCACCCACTAGATAGTAGCTTTCAAAATATATAAATAACATAGCTTCATTGATTGTGATAAGTAATGCATAATCTATTATCGGACAAAAAACCATTGAAATTTAATGTACTTTATTTTGGTTGGCACATATTTTTTGGAGTAACATACCAGACATTTTGCATCTCCTACTCATTTATGTAGAAAATGCTTATTTTTAATCACAAAACAGCCTTAAGTGTTTTTTGCACAGTTTGAATCTCTTTTAATAAGCAATAAGTAGGGGCAGGCATTTTTTGCGAAAAAAAAAATTTAAGCGCCTATTAGACTGCAACAAGGTATACCCGCAACAGCTGTTTCTTCCTTGTGATTGGCGGCCGTCTGCGAGAGAAGTCGTTGCCTTATGTGACCGGGCCACTCAGGACGCGTTTGCTTCCGCTCTGAAGTGCTGTGATTGGAGTTGTAACAATCGACATGTACATGAAAGAAACTCACCCAATCACGAAACATAGACGATGCTACAGTGTTTTAACTTTCTGATATTCTCAGAATATTTCCTCCGCAAATAATGCGTGCCCCTATAAATTAGTCGTCAAGTAGTTAAATAAACATTATAAACCAAACACTTTGTGTTTGAACCTCTAGTGCAAGTTTTTTTGCTAGTAAGTTATGGGCCCACTCAACAGATAGTGTCACATGTCGTGCAAAACATGGTACAAACTTGTAAAAAAAAATTTCAAAGCAGTCATGAGGACTGCCGAGAGAAGTGAAAACGTTTTCGCAATTTTTACGAAAAAATATTATCACACAACAAATTTGTTTTATCACGTTAGTAAAATAACTCCTACATTACTATAAAATACGCATTGCATGGTATTTGTAGGTATTAAAAAAATTAATAATGATCTTAATTTTTCGGTTATATTGCTACAAAGACTCCGTTTTCTTCGTTCAAACCATATATCTATATGAGAATATTAATATATTTTATACTCGCTTTTTACTGCACAGTAATCGTATACTTAAGATTTAAAAGCGCAATAAGTTGTACTAATAGGAACAGATATGGTGTTATCGTTAACACGTCACGTGACCATGTCGATGACGACTTTCATGAAGGGAAGCCTATGATGTACATTCTGTATTGCACAGACCCGAACAAGCCCGAATATCTACCTTCGGCCAACTTCGTCAGTTTTTTTGTTTATTACTTTACAAAATTGTGGATGGTTGGTTATGTTAGGTTAGTATAGCTACATTAAAAATACTGTCAAATCAAAAAATTATCTCGACGTTGGCCGAAGGTAGATATTCGGGCTTGTTCGGGTCTGTGCAATATAGAATTTACATCGTAGGCTTCCCTTACATGAATTTACTCCCTATTCAAACTTTCCCATAGAAGTTTTCACTTCAAAAAGCGCACTTCAGTATATACCTCCTTGTACCACGGTAGTTACCGGGCGCTGCAGTCCCGTGAAGTGTGACAGTGTAGCAGCGGAGCTCGCGGTCGCTGTCATTACTGTAACAACACCGGCCCCCTTACGCGGCTCGGATCAATCATCGCCCCGCAGTCCATTAACTGCTGTCGGCTGCGGACCATATGCCCCGTCGCTGTGTTTTCTCGACAGGCCCGTAAACCACGGGAGGGCGGCTTCGCGGCACGCCAGCCAGCGCAACCACACTCGCAACCACACTCGCGGATTGCCGCACCACTCGCCGGAGATGTGCGACACCTGACCTCGCTTCACGAGCAGGTTCGCGTGTTCTCGTGCGGCAATTTGCTACAGACCGGAAAAATTCGCGATTTCAATGACCTGTAGGACATACTCCATGATCCTCTACGCACGCGGGAAAATTACCTTTGCTCATTGGCTACTGACTCGCGACAGATGTTAACTGGGACGCTAGTGAATCGATACTTCTTTTAAAAAAGGTTTTTCACTGGCCGAGTGTCATTCAGATAAACTGTGGCCCAATCACTGATGCAGTTAAAAATGCAAACGTTTTTTGGATTCTAGACTATCACGAAATGAATACGCGAATTTTTCCGGTCTCTAGCAATTGCACTTGTAACACGAGAATTCAACCTCGAATTATTTTTGGAATAAAGGCGGAGCGTGTGATGAATTTACGCAAAATGTGTTTTCGACTTTACATTTATGGACGCGAATCGCACGTAGTTTCCACGACCGCCGTTAGAATTCGTTGCGGAAGCAGCTATGTCGCATCATTCGATTTGCAGAGCGAAACTACATTATGAACGGCTTCAATAAAAGCAAAAATGACTTGGAAAAAAAATACTAAACTCAGGCTCTGTACCTGATCTTCCACAAGTAATTTTATTAAAATACTGCCCGTCACGTTAAAATTCACATAAAAGTTAATACTATAAAGTTTCCCATTTGTATTTGTGAACTTTGGTTTGCGCCATCCGCCGCAGATGGCAGCACCCTGGTTGTTACTTATTTCCGTTCCTTGAGGTCCGTCGCATTCGCGAAATGACTCCCGCCAAGCGCCGTACAACGAGAGCTAAGGTTTTACACATAAAAAATTGGTTGTCTGTAAAGTCTGTTTACGGACGATAGTTTAACGTGACGTCATAACAAAACATTGATGAAATGATTGCATACTATTATGAATAAAATTGAATCATTTTTATTGAATTATCACTATTTTGTATGGATACAAAGAAGGAGTGAAATGAAATCTACAATTTAATTGATAAATTTATTTTTATTTGCACTCATTAATTCAAATATGTTTATTAATTTAACGAAGAGATTTTTTTTAACTATAACTTTTATACATGTTTGCTATTTAACTTCTTCCAATCTGTGTTATTCTGTTAAGGATAGGACGATGATAGGAAAAGTAGGAAACGAATGGGAGTGTTTCAAGTTTAATGTGCCTCGAAAAAGTCAAATCGATGGTTGTTCCAATCGAGTGGAAGAGAGATAGATGCGGCGCAAGCGTACAATGAGCGTAATGGGACACAGCGTAACGGGACAATGTACGTAACGGGACACTTTTTCGTGCGTGCAGCCGGCGTTCATCGATTTATTAGACGTTGTCACGTCAAAAAAGTAATTCCCGGGTCTCCATTTACTAACGTTTTAAGTCGAACTTATCTTGAAGTTAAGTTCTTGTTGTTATGTATTTTCGGAACGATTCGCTAAGCTATGTGGTCACTTTATCGCGTATCCTACTGACCTTAACTTGATGGCTGGGTCTAAAATGGCGTTAACTCGCTACTGACATTAACTGTTGAGATAATATGGTGGGATCAAAATAAAATAAAAATGTGTTTGAATGAGTCTATAGCTACGATTATATAGAACATTATCTAACCTAATTTGTATTTCTTGTATCGCATGAAAATTAACATTTATATTTATTCTCATGTGTTTTAAGTTAATAATTTTCATATTAAAATTGAGAAAATTATATTCGTACACCTATATGTATAAGAAAATTAATCACAAACTATTTACTCTAGTGCTTTATCTATATATTAAAAAAAAAGTCTTTTAAATTTTTAAAATATACCTTATATGATAAAATAAATTTAATTTAAAATTGTTTGAAAAAGTTTTTAAAAATAAATTTAATTAAAGTTGTTAAAAAAACAAGTGTTTATCAAAGTGTACTAAGAAGTCAAATAATAACTCTAGCTAGTTGTGTGTCACTGGCCAACAGCGCAGTGGCCTAGGTGGTGACGACTTGCTTGCAGCCCACACGCTCGAGTTTCTATTCTCGCTGCCACTTTCTTAATGAATGCACTGTTTATAAGTTTTATTTATTATAGGTTATATTACTTGATATCTTGATATCTTGATATCTTGATATCTAAAACCCAGAAGCCAAGAAACTTCAGACAATGGCCGCAAAAGCCTGCGATATCTACTAAGTTGTTGAAGTAGATATGATGGGAAACAAACTTCATTCATTGAAGAATAAACTGGCTGCAGAGAAATAATGATCAGACTGTAGAAAAATGATATACAATAGCAAAAAAAGGTTACCCCATTATCCTTTTAAATAGAAACTGATAGAAACGCAAACACTCAGGTCAGATTAAAACCGGTTTCAACAGAATATTTCGTAACTGTTTAAATGGAACATTTTAAAACCATTAATTACATTTTAATCACAATTAGAATTTGTATTTATATCTATTATACCCATTATATATTTATATGTGAAAGATTGAATTATTACTGTAGTTTACATCTCAAGTAGCATCTAATAAATGTCTTTAAATTAATAAAAATATTTTATTTAAATTAATGTTTGTAAATTGTAAATTTTAAAAATGAATTTTTAATTAATAAAAAAGTTACTGTCAGCGAGAATCGAAACCCGAGCGTCTGGGTGGCAAACAAGTATGTTATCACCTTTTTTAAATTTGTTTTTATTGATAGTTTCAGGCAATTGACATAAGGCACAATTAAATTGGTACATTTGGGGGCCAGGGGCTAAGTGCGCATACCCAAAACTATTCACAGTTCACATTTACAAGGCCATTGGCATTACATTGTTGTAATTACAGATCAAAATAAGAAGAGGTAAGGACCAAACTTTGGTTGAAGAGTTTTGTTTTTTACCATAGTCCACCGGGCCCTACGAAGGTTGTCGATAAAGTCACGTACTAAATAAGGTGTTTCGGCGTGCAGTGTAAAGTCAATCAGGTTAATTATGAGCCAGACCAAAGCTCGCCGTTTTACGGTGGGAAACACTGAAAAATCAAGAAAGCATGTTTTCTCTACATTAATGTCATGGATCGGGACAGCGAGTTGAATGCAGCACGTCTTCTACACCCAGGGCCGGATTTAGGGGAGGGCAACCGGGGCGAAAGCCCCGGGGCCTCCACAAACGGAGGGCCCCCACAAACGGAGCATTGAAAGCGATTTACTCCGGGAATTGGATTTAAGCGAAATCATCAACGATTTTTCGGCCAAAAAGCTTGGAAGGTTCCGTTCATTAACACTAAAATTTAATTTCATATGATTATTGTCTCCGATTATATTTATGTATGTTTTTTTTAATACTAAGAGAATCTACTTGATTTCACAATAAATTATTTATTGGAAAACTCGACTGAAAAAAATTGTTCATTTTATTTGGAAAATAATTTGGGGCCAGGGGGCCTCCGCTCCTCTGTTGCCCCGAGGCCTCCAGACCTCTTAATCCGGCCCTGTCCACGCCAACCCCAAAGGGGTTCGGAATATCCCCCAGGCCACTGCCGTTGGCCAGAGCCAAACCTAATTAGCCTATAAACTGTGCTTGAATTTCTGAAGGACATCCCTTGGAATTGGCTGGCCAATGCGCTATATTATTTTATGGCATGGGCCCGCCTCGTAAGATGTGTATGTGTATTAGTGAGGCGGGATGATAAGCGCGACGCTCGCTGGTGCTTCTAGCTCGGTATGGCCTCTAAGCGCAAGGCTCTGAACTGGCGCGCAGTCTTCTCGTCTCCACATGATAACTGTGAAGCATTATTTTTCGGAGAAATGAAGACAATTGTGTAATGCAAGTCCCTTAAGTGCTTTCAATAATCTGTACCGGTTGTTTTACGCCTAAGAATTACTCTGAAAACATGCGTTTTAGCCATCTTAACTCCTCTAAAATTCCAATTTAAAAAAATAATCCGATATCAAAAGTACATTTCGGCCCTCGGCGAACTCTTAAATGCTTTCCGTAAGTGGACCCCACTCGGATATCTTGAGTAGTTTTGAAATCGCGTTTGTTTTTCCTGAAGCTTTGCGCACCGCGTGTGTGCCCGGGTAGGCGAGAGCCTTAAAGGCATACTATTACTAGGGACCTGAAAAATTCGCGGTTTCGATGACCTTCAGGATAGTCTACACAGTCCTCTGTATACTCGGGCAAATAACGCCAGTTCGTTGGCTGCTGACTTGTGAGTGGTCTCAACTGGTATTGCCCGTGATTCGTTACTTCTTTGGTTGAGGGTTTCTCATTGGCCCAGAGTCGCCCAGACGAACAGTGAGCCAATAGAAAAAGCAGTTTAAAGGTATACGTGGATTAATTTCAGACTATCGCGAAATGAATGTGCGTATTTTCCCGATTTTTTTTTTCCTAACCTAACTAAAACTAAGTGTATTTTGGAGGGGTCCGGGTTAGGGAGGGACCTAGGTGCGTCTCAGGCCGAAGCCTATACGCCTAGTCATGCTGGGATTAGCCATGCAAGGAGAGGGTCGCATGCATCATGTGCTAGGAGGGGATTGGCCAGCCATGGCAGCGATTGGCGCCATGACTAACTCCCCTCACTCTTAAATCTAGACTATAACTAGAGATAGGTTGGGCCCAGGTAAAACCTGCATAGACACAGGGAAAACCCTGGGCACATTCATGCGGGATGCAAATTGGCATGCATTACGTGTAGGAGTTTACAAGAGACAGAGGATGGTCTGGATGAAGTGTTGGACAGAGTAGAAAAGAGTCTACCATGCGGGGGTTGGGCACTTGGACTAGTAGTCCGCTTTGCTTTTTATCCAGGACTGGATTTAGTGACCAGGGACGCAAGCGCCCCTGGTGGTGAGTGGTTGCACTGACGGTCTGTAACTATTCCACCGAGTCTGTTCCCGAGGTCGTGTGCCGACGTGACGCGGACCGCCGCAGCCGAGAGCAGCCGAGCGCACCCGAGCGCACCCGAGCGCAGCGGCTCGACGACCCGGCAGTCCGTCTCGGCGCGGTCCGGCGAGCGACAGTTGGCCCAGTTAGTGCTCCGCCCCCTCTTCCTGTAGGCCCCGCGGGGTGATCCATCCCCCGTCGCCCGCACACAGCCGGGAAGCCTTCATTTCACACACGAGAGAGCCACGCCCCAAGTTCCCCCAAGTTCATGCTCGCTTTGCTTTTTCCCGTTCTATCTCATTGTTTAAACCGGCGTGGCATTAAATTTTGCGGTCGATTAGGATAGGTTAGCTACATTATAAATACTTTAAAACATTGTCGATGGTTGGTTATATTAGGTAAGTATAGCTACATTAAAAATACTGAAAATCATTTTATGGTTGCTTAGAAAATAACTTTTTAATATGTAGCTATCCAGGGCTAGGAAACCGTTTACATGATTTCACAGTATCTTTAATGTAGCTATCCTAACCAAATCAACCGTCCACAATGTTTTTTAAGTATTTATAATGTAGCTAACCTAACCTTTTACAATGAACCAAAAAAAAACCGAAGATGCACGATCGGATGTTTGGCTCTCTCGACTGTGAAAAGAAGGCTTCCCCACAGCCGCACAGCACGACGAGCAGGCGTCACGTGTGGGCCTGGCAGGCCACGCGCGCGGCTGTCCACTCGACCTGTGCGGGAAGGGAAGCCGTCTTTTCACAGACGAGAGATCAAAGCGTCCGATCGTGCATCTTCGTTTTCTTTTTATTTTGGACAACTCATGATAACTAATGGTCAATTAGGTTAGGTTAGCTACGTTATAAATACTTTAAAACATTGTGGACGGTTGATTTGGTTAGGATAGCTACATTAAAGATACCGTGAAATCATGCAAACGGTTTCCTAGCCCTGGATGGCTACATATTAAAAAGTTATTTACTAAGCAACCTTCGGGCAACTTCGGGTGTGGCTCTCTCGTCTGTGAAATGAAGGCTTCCCTGTGCGGGAAAGGCTCACTGTTGATTTCAGCCAGTGAAATTTCGCGAGGTATCCGATATACGACATATGTTGTCAGTGTCAGTAAGTAAGTATATTAACTTACAAATGATTATCCCGTGACATCTGACCAGCAATTTATGAGCACAGTTTTTCAACATACAAATGAATCGGGGCTATATACCTAACATTTGAACTGTAACACATTTTTGAAGTGAAAACTTCTTTAGCCGCGTTGAGCGATTTTTGATAGGGGCAAAACTTATGGGTTCGCGTCACCGACATGCTAGTGACGTGTTGCGCCAGACTGGCGAATCGCAGCGGCCTGTGTTCATGTATACGCATATACACACTAATACATTGTATATACTCGACTGTATCATGTGCGTGTTGGACTCTTTTTTGGATGGGTAAAATCTTGTGAGTTCGCATCACCGACATGCTGTAGTAGCAGTAAGTGAAGTTAATTTTACCACGTGAATGTATGATCTAGGTCCGACATCACTGGTAAGTCATAGCTAGGTAATGAATTTTTACGTAATTTTGACATATCGCTGACATCTGTTGTGACTAAAAAATATGATGTAAGGCTAAATGATATGCTGACATCGCACTGATATAATACCAACATCATTTTCTTACGTACATTTGACGTAGAAATGATGTCACATTACACATTTAAAATCAAAGTTTTAAGTTTTCACTCTGTTGACAGTCCCCATGAATGACTATTTTATTTTGGGTCGGCATGGCACGGGACTCAGCGTTGGCTGCTTGTTTAAGTCAACACTTGTGAACTGGTGTGAATGTCATGACAGCTTTAGTCGCCCACGTGAAATAATACGTTATTACCTCGCGGTGCTTACAAGACTGGAGCCTGACAGTAGTTGCAGCATGGCATGGGAGGTCTGGTGAGGGATGGTTAATGCCTCGACATGCCAGAAAGTGCAATGAACAGTTGTAAATGATGATTGTAGCAAGAGGGTGGGAACCCGCTGGCTGGCGGGGCGGGGCGGGTCGTAACCGGCGAGTGCACTCGATGATCTCCCCCCCCCCCCCCCCTATCCAGGTCGCACCGAGCCGTCCACAGACCGAGACACGCGGCCTCTGGGAGCCAATGGGACGAGCCAAATATTATGTAAACATATTCTCCAAATATTTTTTTACAGAGCCGCAACAAGTATTTTCTCTGTATCTACATAGAATTTCGAGACTATAAAAAAAAAAAGATGAAATCAAAACATTTTTTTCCCCACAAATTAAACATAAAGTCCTAGAAATAAATGCTACTTAGAAAAATTAACACGTATATGTAAAAAATATATATAAATGGTAGTCATCAGTAGAGCTCTACTGATAAAACAAGAAAGCCTAGTAATTGGTAGAATGAAAAAGCCCTTGGGCGAGTGCGACGGTAGGGCGGACAGCCTTGTGGCAACGACCCCTGACTCCGTGCCCACAGAACAGCTGAGCGGAGCTCTGGAAGCCAGCAGCTTGCAGGCCCTGGCCGCGGCCGCCGGGGTGGTTGCTGACGTACGCTCAAACGCCCGCGCGAAGCAGGTGTAGAGAAAGGAGGCAGAGAGAGCGCTGAGAGCGCTGAAAGCCCTGAAAGAGAATTGTGTTCGCTCGCGGCGCTTATCATCCCGCGACAAACTGCGGTCGTAAATCAATGGAGGCGTATTGCAGCGGCTCATCAGAGAATGGCTGGTTTGCTTCTCATCGCCAGCTCCGGCGGTGGAGCACGTGGCCGTGGTCGGCGGATCTCCCCCCTCCCCCCCCCCCTCCTGTAGTGCTCCATCAGCTACCCACCGCACCTCCATGTCATCTCCAGACGCAAGGCGCCGCCAAACAACAGTCCACCAAAAATTACGGTCAACAAATGAAGGTATTAGCCGAAAGCAGCGGTTTTCTTTTTTTTTTTTTTTGACGTGACTACGTCTAATAAATCGATGAACGCCGGCTACACGCACGAAAAAGTGTCCCGTTACACACATTGTCCCGTTACAGTGGCGGATCCAAGGGGGGCACCAGGGGCAAGTGCTCCCCCCCCCCCCCTGAAAAAACAGTTGTCTGCTACATTAATATTGCCGACAAAAATTATTGTTTCTGAAACCAATAAATTATTTTAATATAATTAATGAATTTCTTGTAGAATCATAAAATCTGGTGGTTGGATGTTACGTGTAGTGTGAGTCGATTAAATACAAATTTAGTAATTTTAAGACATTTTTTCTCTGGCTATTCTGAAATCCTAGAGTGCCCCCTCCGAGGAGAAGAGTCTAGCGACAGCAATGCTACCTTCCTGCAACTGCCGCACCGCTTACGCTCGTTCCGGGGCCGGCTGCCGCACCGCTCAGGCTCGTTCCGGGGCCGGCGGCACGATCATATATATCATCTGAAACTTTCAATTATCAAATATGGCCTCGTGGCTGAGCGCTCAGCGGCGCTATCATCTAAACGTAAGGTTGACGGTTCGGATCCCGGCAGGTACGAACTTTTTTTTTGTACTTGTAAAAATAAATACGATCACGTAACATTTCAAAAGTAATAAATATTTTTGAATAATGAATGCAAATAAATGTATATTTATTAATTAAATTGTAATTTTCAGGTAAGGACATGATAACTAATGGTCAATTAGGTTAGGTTAGCTACATTATAAATACTTTAAAACTTTGTGGACGGTTGATTTGGTTAGGATAGCTACATTAAAGATACTGTGAAATCATGTAAACTGTTTCCTAGCGCTGGATAGCTACATATTAAAAAGTTATTTGCTAAGCAACCATAAAATGATTTTACAGTAATTTTCATTTAGCTATACTTACCTAATATAACCAACCATCCCAAGGGCGCCCATATGATAATTTGGAGGGGGGGGGGCAGACTTAGGGGTATGAAGTATTTTTAATATTTTGGAAGACTTAACTGCGGCTTGTTACTAGCCATAAAATAGTTCCAGTTCTGACCCTGTTAAAATTTTTTGTCCTGTTACTAAAATAATAGACCACAGTACTCATTCGCCATAAAAAAATCTTTATTGGCTACTTTATTAATTAAATATTAACTATTTTATTGAAACAAATGAATTTTTAGAAACACAAATGCAGGAATACAGTCCTTATACTTTTGCAGCGTCTCGGGTACACGGATATCAATAATACAGTCCTTCAACTAATTGCTCTCTTTACCCCTAAATAAATGTCGCGTACAAATTAAATTAAAATAATTATAAAGTTTAAAAAGGTGTTGATCAAAATATTAAACTTTGGGAGAGAAACGATTTGAATATGTTATCACAG
This sequence comes from Bacillus rossius redtenbacheri, assembly GCF_032445375.1. NCBI lineage: Eukaryota > Metazoa > Arthropoda > Insecta > Phasmatodea > Bacillidae > Bacillus > Bacillus rossius. Next base: position 9,997,971 of record NC_086338.1, on the reverse strand, counting down.
TCAGAAAACAGTTGTTTTTAAATATAACACCTGTTTTACGCTTATAATTACAATCAAAAATTGTTTCACAATTAAATGAATATTACTATGTTTCGATATGAATCATAATTGCTTATCATTTAAAATTATCACAGATGGATTCAGTAGTGGAGGACTATAAGTTTATTTAGTGATAGTAAAGCGCAGAAAAAATTAGTTTATTATTAAACTAGACAAGACTTTATGTAAGTTTTTTTTGGACATACGCCATTGCTAAGAATTTTTTCTGTTGAAAAACTAATAAATAAAATAAAAATACCCAAAAATAAGACAAAAAACACACAAAATTAAGCAAACAATTGCTGTTGTCAACAAGGATATGAACTCCACAAAATATTCCGAAACAGGAATATGGTCAAAAAACAAAGAAAAACAAAGAAAAATGTACTAATGTCGCACCTGTGTTTCCGTACCATGTGCGTCTCTGCCTGAGGACGGAAGCAGATAGCAGTTCCCGAAACGTCGCTTGTTTCTGTTTTGGTAAAACTATTGAATTTGTTTGTCTTTTCGTTTTGTCGTGTTTTTGTCTCGTTTCAACTGTTGTGCTGAATTATTTTGGGTTCAATATTTTTGTGTTGTCATCGTTTTTTTTTTCTCTTAGTACATTTTTCTTTGTTTTTCTTTGTTTTTTGACCATATTCCTGTTTCGGAATATTTTGTGGAGTTCATATCCTTGTTGACAACAGCAATTGTTTGCTTAATTTTGTGTGTTTTTTGTCTCTTTTTTTTGGGTATTTTTATTTTATTAGTTTTTCTTCAACAGAAAAAGTTCTTAGCAATGGCGTATGTTCAAAAACTTACATCAAGTCATGCACTCCCATTGCACAAATCTTTTAAAGATAAACTAGACAATTTAACCAAACAGTATTTAGATGTTAAGGAATTAAGTGACACCAAAACCAATGAAAATAATCGAAAATTTCTAAATGCTGACTTAACTCATATATCAGCGTTCCACAGAAGAGTGTAGTTCGGCGCAATTAATCCACACAAAACAACTGGACATACTATGTCGACGCGTATTTTAAGAATATAAGAAGATCCACATCGCAGTATAATTTTTTTTTCGTGTCGTGTGGTGCGGGCCCCCATTTGTGGTGCGGGCCCATAGGCTACATTCTAGATAGCCTGCGAGTACATACGGAACTGATAAACCCTTAAATAACATGTTCAGTACTTAACTTCAGAATTAAGAGTACATTAGAACCTCGATTTTACGGAGCCCGGACTGAACGAAGCCGCGATTTTACGAATACATTTTTTTTCAGGAACCATCTAAAATTCGGAAAATTTGACACCAAAATATATTTTTTAAAAAATTAAAAAAACACTATGAAAACATATAAAAATATTATTTTTAATGCACAGCGTATTCATATTTTAAAGCTAATACAACAGCCATTTACCGTTAGTGAATATTGTATAAGTTATTGCGGCATCAAACTCAAAATCTAAAAGAAAAAATAGACTAGGTACACTTTATTTGTCGCAAAGTTCGAAATTTCTTAGATTGAAAAATTATGCCAAGGCTGTAAAAATATTCATTTTACCGCAAATGAACTATACTCAACATTCCTTACCCATTCCAACATTTCCAGCTCGTGAGCATAGCAACTGAGCTTGAAACCTTGTGAAGCGTGAGAGAAAGAAACGATATTGAGTAGCTACTTCCTCTCCTTTCCGCTAATATCCAGCAACCCAAGCCATTAGGCATTATCTTGACAATTGTCGCATTAATTACCTTCGCTGCATCGGTTTCCCAGTAAAAAACGCTCAAAAATGGTATAAGTGACGCAGCAAGTAGACGTGACGAGCGGATTTTCAACTAAGCTTTTTTTTAACTTACTATACAAACAAATAATTCCCTATGGCTATCACAAATTCAAGGGCTTCTCGCACTAAATTGTACTGTGTTTTTAATGAATGTCCATCGTTAAAGAGCAGCGTTTTTCTTCACCAAATAAGCCTATGATTAGAGACCGTAAAAATTCGCGGATTCCTTTCGAGACAGGCTGGAATCCAAACTCGTTTAGCTTAATGCTGCGTCAGTGATTGGACCGCAATTTTCCTGAAGGACTCTGAGCCAATGGCAAACACTCAACAAAAGAAGAATCGAATCATAAGAATCGCAGTAAACAGGTGTCCCGAGTCGGTAGCCAATGACCAGGTGATAGTTGCCCGAGTACATAGAGAATCGTGGAGTCTATCCTAGTGGTCATTGAAACCGCGAATTTTTCCAGTCCCTACCTATGATCACTTTTATGAAACAGTACAGGTGTACACTGAACTGTGTGCTTGTTCTCCTCGATTATGTTACTAAAAGTGCGTTCATTAATATTTTTCAAGCTGATCTGTTAAAGATTAACTGATAAATATGATAAGGTGAAGTCCATAAAAATGCAAGGCAGGGAATTCTTCCAGCTCATCAACCCGACCCTGGAAAGTCTCGTCTGTGTTCAGTCGTCTCTGGCAAGGAGTGGACAAGTTTGCAAACTCAAATATAAATGTATGTTAGTAACACGCGTCTTACGAAAAGGAAAGATATCCAAGAAAGGCATGTCGGACAACCTACTGTCACCACACAAAAGTTAACATGATGCAATGCGTGGTGCAACTGTGTTTAGTCGCTGTGATGTCGCTTTTATATCACTCGTGCAATGAAGCAAGTTGTGGAATGTTAAAAAAATAAGGGGAACGCAGGGGAGGGCAGAGGGCAGACAGCTGTCATTGTTTTTACTATTTACTATTATATATATTCCGTTCAATAAATTATAACATGTATCTTCACGGGGTGGGGTGTTTAAAATTTTATGAATATAACGATTTTACGAATGCAATCCAAGCGACTGTGAGCGTACGTAAAATCGAGATTCCAGTGTAAATTGCTTCCGAGTCTACTGAAGGTAGCGGAATCCTTATCCCTTTAAACACTTTTGAAGGGAAAAAGTGGTTTTCCTCTAAATTAAAAATTCCAACATAAATTTTACGTTGTAGACTTTTCTGAACAATAATTCTTATTTGAGTAACTTTAAAGGTGTTAGCTTACCTTAAAAATTGTGAATATTCTGAGCGGATGTGACGAATGAGGAAAACTAAGAAACACTACATAATAACAATGGTTTTTATCTTTACACTTTTCACTTATTTATTTACACTTAAGTTATTTATACTGACTGAATACACTAAACTAAATCTAGACCAAATGCATAAAACTGTAGGTAGACCTAAAGACTATTGAAAAATCTCTGTTTTGAGATGTTATTTGTGAACATACACATTATTATGACGAAAAAGTAGCAAAACATTTCGCCGTTTACAAGCACAGAGCTGCCAACCATTACGGATTTTCCGTAATTATTACGGATTTTAACCCCGAATTACGGAATTACGGAACATCGCTAGTTTATTACGGAAACGAGGCTTTGTGCTGCATGGTAACGGAAAAATTTACGTTTCTGCTGTGCGTGTTTCGTGAACGCTGTTTGAATACTTCGGTTGGTTGCTCAAATAACGGAACTAGTAAGTGTGCGCATGTACGATGTACTGTCGAAATAAGTAAATTAATTCTCGTGTTTTCAAATAATAATGGGATGGTATTACGTCCGTTGTACGATACAACTAGTACATATCCTCGGACTTATCGTTTGAAGGCTACTTACATCACGATAATTTTTGTACGGTACTTTGGCTAACCTGTGTTGTATTAATTTATTTCTTGAAAGCCATTTTTTTCATCATAGTGTTTTTGTCCGGTTTTTGTCGTGTCTACAGACGTGAAAATTTTTTTATTTTTTTCGATAGTGTTGTGTTCTTCAGTGCCGGTTGTAGAAATGAAGCGTGTGACAGAATAATGTGCATCTGTGGGAAAAAACACGCAAGACTTCAGAACTTTCCACTTAAATATTCAAAAGAATGGCCATGATTGTCGTTTTCAAATGTTTGGAACGCCACGGTTTTGTAATGTATGCGCGTGTGACTTTTCGATTGCACATGGTGAAAGGGATGACTGTAGACGGCATATTGAATCAAAGAAACATGCAGAACATTTTAAAGCCGTGACTAGCAATAAATCTATATTTTCGTTTTTTCGCTACATCTGAAGAAACGAAAGTAACGAACGCAGTTATTGTTTACAAGTCCTTGTGTTTGTCTTGTTTGTTTACATGACATTTCTTATCGAACCAGGATAAAAGAAGCAAATAAAAAGACAGTTGTTTTAAAGTTTAACTTTGAATACATTGAATTGAAGATTCAAAATATCCAGTAAAATTATTAATATTTCTTACATATTCAGATGATTGTATTGTTCAAATAGATTTTTTTATGTATTAATTTGCATTGTATTCATATTTTTCTTTTTCTTTTGCATATTATTGTCGTTGTTTTATCTTGTGAGTGTGTTATAATGCCCCAGGAAAAATTTATCGTGCATGATTTACGCGTACTTTTTTCATATACCTAATTGCCATTACTGATGGGTGTGATTTGAGGTTGGCAGCTCTGCAAGCACATGTCAACTGTCGCGTCGTCTAACTCTGACTGGTCTAAATCTGTTGTGTTGTGTTATCGCGTGAGCTTGGGTAGGAATACGAAGGGGAATGACTCGCCACGGGCGTTGCGCTTGAACAGCGTTTTCTCCCTGTACACAACACCTTATATCGCAGCAGCAGAAACTAATGCTTGAACTAACATAAAAAATGAAATAGACATGTAAAAAACGATATACAATAATATCTTCGTGTTGAACCACTTCTACATAATACCGAATTTAAATAATTTTCTTTAAAGTAAAACACCTGATTACACTATATATTTTTTTCCTTCCCTGAAAGCTAGGGGGGGGGGGCACGGCCCCCCCCTGCCCCCGGGTATGGGCGCCCTTGAACCATCCACTAAACAGTCTATGTGGCATTTTTATACTGGAGAGAAAAAACGCGCGCTTAAAAATAAAAAACATCCAGGGGGTAGGCGCTCCCGATCGGCTAACTTCGGAAAGGATCGGCATTTGCGGCCAGTTGCAGGAAGGTAGCATTGCTGTCGCTAGACTCTTGTGATTGGAACAACCATCGATTTGACTTTTGCGAGACACATTAAACTTGAAACACTCCCATTCGTTTCCTACTTTTCCTATCATCGTCCTATCCTTAACAGAATAACACAGATTGGAAGAAGTTAAATAGCAAACATGTATAAAAGTTATAGTTATTATGATCTCTTCGTTAAATTAATAAACATATTTGAATTAATGAGTGCAAATAAAAGTAAATTTAGCAATTAAATTGTAGATTTCATTTCACTCCTTCTTTGTATCCATACAAAATAGTGATAATTCCATAAAAATGATTCAATTTTATTCATAAAAGTATGCAATCATTTCATCAATGTTTTGTTATGACGTTGTCACGTTAAACTATCGTCCGTAAACCGACTTTACAGACAACCAATTTTTTTTTCGGCCAGAAATCCTATGATTGACTTTTCTTTTGGCGGAACCCCATATTCTTTACATAAATTATTCGGCAATAACTGTGCCTGCTTTACACGACATTCGTCCCGACCCACGGAACCCCTGTGACCCTGCCACGGAACACCTTTAGGAGTGCGTGCATCACACGCAAGCTGGAGTCGCTTTGGTTAGCGGTCGGCTACAAGACGAGCCGAAGTCGCGTGAAGACTAACGATGTAAGTTATTGTAATAGCCTGAAACTCGCTTGTGAGAAGCGTGGTAATGTTACCATGTAGCGAGTATTGCTAGACAAACGAAATAACAAACAATTCAGCAGAAATACATTATAACCGCGAGTGTTTTTGGCAAATTTTACACACACACACACACACACACCTCAGCAGTTGAAACACGCGCCATTTTATCCGGATAAATATCGAAGTTCAAATTTTCTTGCCGATTTTGTTGTCTGGATTAATTGGCACATGAACTGCCGCTGGTGAAACGGGAAGCTTTCATTTCACAGACGAGAGAGCCACACCCGAAGTTCCCCGAAGTTCATGCTCGCTTTTTATTTTCCGTTCTATCTCATTGTATAAACCAGCGTGGCATTAGATTTTGCGCTCGATTAGGATAGGTTAGCTACATTATAAATACTTTAAAACATTATGGATGATTGGTTATATTAGGTAAGTATAGCTACATTAAAAATACTGTAAAATCATTTTATGGTGTCTTAGCAAATAACTTTTTAATATGTAGCTATCCAGGGCTAGGAAACCGTTTACATGATTTCACAGTATCTTTAATGTAGCTATCCTAACCAAATCAACCGTCCACAAAGTTTTAAAGTGTTTATAATGTAGCTAACCTAACCTAATTGACCATTAGTTATCATGAGTTACAATGAACAAAAAAAAACCGAAGATGCACGATCGGCTGTTTGGCTCTCTCGTCTGTGAAAAGAAGGCTTCCCTGGTGAAACGGGCTGAAGGGAAACAAGAGGCTGTTGTAAGATCCGACCCCAGAGCCGGTGTGTGAGGAGTCCCGTCATTAGACCGCTCTGTCCCCTGCGGCTGTCTCCACTCCGCGCTGAGAGGAGACACCTGCCCTCCACTGTGATACCCCGAGGCCACGCAGGGCTGTACTGAGCATTGCTCCAACCTGCCACACTTTCACGTGGCAGCGGCGGAAACTCAACCACATCAAATATTAAATATCCTGCCCTTCATGACTCTAAACATTCTGCAACAAAACATTTTGCATGAAACTTTCTTGATAACTCCGACCCTTATTTTAAGAGGCAAGTAAGTTTGTTTGCTGCTTAGTTTGTTAAATTAAATAGCATGTTATTTTCAGTGCCAGGATAATGGCAATGTCGTTCTTATCGAGAATACTTTAGAAATCCTTCTAAAATGCGGGATGCATTAAATAGAGAACATACAAAACATTCTGGCTGCTTGGTTTATGTGAAACTGTTCTATCTATCCTTTGGGAATATTAGAGATCATAAATGTTTTTCGTACATAAAGTTTCTAGCATGTTCCAGAAGTTTCTAGAATTTTCAAAATAATTATGATCTTCGGAATCCACCTGCGCCTGTACGCTGAGACGAAAGAAGTGTTTTGTTTTGCGACCTCACGTTGGTGTTCGTCTTTTTATATGATGAGTTATAGTGAATATTAGGGGGGTTTATAATAGCTTTGAATGAACTTTTGAAACTTATTTGCAGTGGTTAGGGTTAGTCGACGCGATGAATCATCAGAGCATAATGCATGGCGGCTGCACACCCATTTTTAAATGTAATTTTTACGAGAGGGAATGAAAGCCCAAATCTGAAGAACTAGCCAGGACTCAAAGGACTCCTAGGTGTTGCCAGATAAACACATTGCAAAACCTTAATGCGTTCAAGTCTCGTTTCACCCTATTGTAAACTAGGACTTCGGTTGGTTGTCTTCGTGTGCTGCTGGTTGTTACTGGCAAGACTTTTGTTGGTTTTCTGCGTGTGCTGCTGGTAATTTTGAACTATTAATCGCTCCATGAATTTTTTTCTTCGATGTGAGAGTTAAGTTTTTGATTTGAACATAATCTGTCAGTATGCATCTGGTATTAGTTGCAGGAGCTAATATGGATTCCAAATCGTGGTCTGCATCGGTATCGAAATGCCATCGGTTTATTTACTGCAGGAGAGAGTTTTACTGGAGAAAGAATGTTAACCGCCATGAAAGGTCCGAGTGTACAGAATGTTCCAAAATGATCTTTACAACTTTGATCGCGTGTAAGTCAGAAATGGGGATTAGATAGGAAGTTGCGGTTTGCCGCATATTGGTAACACACTCCTTAGTTTTAGTAGCCGTCTATAGTTCAACGTGTACGCCAATTGCTGCACGCAGGATATCTCGCCCAGGACCTGCCCAGCATGTCCTCCGTGACGTGTTCAAGTCCTGCGCCGATGCGAGCTCACAGTTACTGCTGGTCCCGCACTGGGTATTGTCGACCACATCTTTCACAAAAGTGGATTTATATCCGGAGACCTTTGGAGGCCAGGCAGTGTGTCCTCATCGTTGAATCCAGTGACCTGGAACTGAGTCGTCCAACGCCCTCCTAATGGTCATGGTACAGTGAAAAGGGGCTCCTAAACAGTCGTGGGGATTGACGCCCCTGCAAAGAAAAACGGTCCCACCACACAGTCACGAAGCAGACCTTTCCGCAGGTTTACCTTTGGACTGTCGCGCACAGTTTCCAGCTTATGTGGGGGTTCTCCGAGCACCATATCCGCAAATTTTGTCATTTTTATCATCCCGGACACATGAAAGCACGCTTCGTCCGAAAACATCACTTTTGTCAAGAAGCCTGGGTCGACGTTTATGTGCTGCAAAATGTTTGCGCTTTTGCCTGTCATCAGGTTTGAGCGCATGCAACAGCTGCAACTTCTAGGCATGAAGCTTCAGTCGCTTGAACCTGTTGCACCTGTTCCACATGTGCTTCACTTGTGCTCGGACGTCCAGAACTCGTCCTCTTCATGGCATGTTTAGTTTCTTTGAACCTCGCGTACCTCTGCCGGATGATCGGATGTGATGGAGGCGTGCGTCTGTAATGCGTCCGGAGTTTCGTTGAACCAGGGTGGCATATTTGGTATCTACCCCCCCTCCCCCCCTCCAATTACACACACTGTGCTTCTCCTAACATACTGTATAACTCTGACTCTGACTCGGAGCTCGGAGCCTTATCGCGCTGGGGCGAGATTTGCTGCGAGGTCCCATGTAGGCACTTAGTCCAGGCGCTCAGGCGTCCAGGCGCTCAGGCGTCCAGGCGCTCAGTAGCTGAGGGGTCGCTGCTGAGTCTGCGACGAGCCGCCTCGGACCTCCGTGAGCTCTGCGCTCGCCAGAGCACATCCATACATATCATCATGTGGAGACATCAAGTAGAAATTTCGTATCGCCGAAGTGTATTTTCAACCCATGTTCCTATGGGATTTTATTTCACCTTATTGTATACGAGAGTGTGTATGTAATGCATGTGTATGTGTATATGTGTTTCTATCAACTTTTGTCCCGCTGAATTGGTTTCGCTGCAAGTTCACATCCATAGGTTTTACAGTTTTTAGATTTGACCATTTAATTTTATTTGGTCAAAATAAATTTGTGATGGTGATTCTGATGGTAGTGTTGATAATGATGTTTGTAATTGTAATGTAGTGTTTGTGATTTTCATGGGATGATTATTGTGATGAGGTGGTTATTTTAATGGAGTGGTTATTGTGATGAGTGGTTATTGTGATGAGTGGTTATTGTGATGAGTGGTTATTGTGATGGAGTAGTTATTGTGATGAGTGGTTATTGTGATGGAGTAGTTATTGTGAATTAGTAGTGATTGCGATGATGATGTTGAGGTTTTGTGATAAGCTTCGTTTGAACCTCTTTTTTTTTTCGTTGAACCCAAAATATTACATTTTTTTACTAACATAGAGTTCTTTATATTGCATGTTAGGTATAAAAAGGATTAAAAATGTTTTTTTTTTTGGCACAGCCTACAGGCGTAGGTTATATTTCGAAGTATCGATTTCTTCTGCAAATTTTCTGGAAACTTCTATAAACTACTACAACATTTTAAGACCCTAATGTACATAATTCCTATATGTTATCCAGTGTTCCGAAATTATCGTTAAAATTTTTTCTCGTATTCCACGCAGCGAAAATGTTTCTAATGTTTTTAATTCAATGCATCTAGCATTGAATAGCTAAGAACGTATTTCATATTATACCTACTAAGGTTGCAATACATTTTGACCTTAAAACACTATGTTCCATCCCTTTCACTAATACATGGTCGTATAAAAATTTGTCATGGAACTATTATTATTGAAATTTTTAAGCATATCGTTTGCCAGTTCAACGTGGTTTTCGCTTTTCGTTGGCCCATAAAATTTCCCACAACTGCAACAAATGAAGTCCAGGATTTTTGCTCATCATCATTCATAGAATTTACGAAGACTTGGTCCTTTGTGAATTTTCTTATTTCTGGGCCGTAAAATATTCCTGCTTTAATTTTGTCCTTACTCGACTGAGGCTTTCCCCCCTATAAATGCAAAGAATTATACGTCCTTAACAAGAGGCTTTGCAAACTTCTCCATAAAGCCCAGGTTGATATGCAGTGGAGAAAAGTATCCATGATAAGCTCTCTTTACAAGGTCACTAACAGTCTTTCTGTTATCTTTTAGTATGTATTCTCCGCATATGTAGCAAAACACATCAAGATGATTTATACAACTTTTTCTACTGGAACTCATTTTTTATCAACTTCGGTCTATCCAGCAAGCTAAAAATCACAAACTGACCTCAAATTGGGATTCCCAGCCTGGGGTGTCCCAGTGACGAAGTGGCTTGAGTCAAGCAGGCGGTTTTACTTCTTTTTTCACACTTATCTCAAGAAGTAGAGCTGATAGAAAAATAAAAAAATGCTAATTTAATATTTGGATTCAGCACCTTAAACATAGCTAAAATCAGTTCCAAATTCCTAGGCACCAAATATTTTTTTTTTCTTGTTGGCCTGTGTAATATTTATAAGGTTTTCAAAAATTTGAACGGATTTGATAGTGTATATAGTAAGGTGGTATAATATATGTTTTTCCTTCAACCCCTGTTATTTTCCATCACTTGTACAGTAAAAGTCGTATAAAAAATTATTTAGGGTGAAAGTTGTAGATAATATTTTTAAGGTTTCGCAATAAATAAGAATAGATTTAATAGTGTGCATGGTACGGAAATTATGTATCTTTTTTATTTCAACTTTTTTTTCAATTCCTTGCATGAATGGTTTGTCTTATCAAAAATTGTTCCATACAAAAGTTTTAGACAAAATTTATAAGATTTACAAATAATTTTAACGGTTTTTATGGTGTTATTACTGAGGAAGTTATGAATTGTCTTTTCCTTTAACTCTTGTTCCACCCTTTGCAGCAGTGGTTCGTTGTATCAACAATTATTTCTGACATAATATTTAAGGTAGGGGAAGGTGGGCGAATTCTGCGCAGCGGGTATTACTGCGCAGTGAGGTTTCTCGGAATTGACGTACACTGCGTCGGTCTGTATAATGCTGCCACACGGCGGTGACATTGAGGACTTAGTGCGAGGAAGGAGACGCCATTGATTGAGTTAGTTGGGTTACGACAACAGTGTGTAGGTTCAGATCGAAATTGTTGTTATTTTCGGCGAAGAATAAACAAAGGTATGGTACAATAGTTGTGTGTTTCTAGTAGTAAATTATATTTGCAACAATAGTTGACCATATATTCTTCCTGTTGAGCACTACAATAACTTTAACTGATCACTTTAAAATTTTATTATTGCAAGCCTTAAATATGTTTGTGCTTGGGGTAATTCTGCGCAAAGATGTAGTGTAATAATGCGCAAGTGCGCAGAATTGCCCTCAATGTTTTCAATTGATAAGGCTTAGTTTATTTGTTTCAGGTAAATAGTGCGTGTTTTAGGTTCCCAATGCATTTAAATATTGCTTTCAATTAATGTAAATGTAATTTTTAGTGATTTAATGGCATGTCTTTCATACAACATGCTGATCCCATTCTGTTGATCCTGGACAATCACTCTAGCCACATTTCAGTTATAATCTAAAACTTCTGTAGGGAAAACGGCATCGTCCTTTTATCTCTGCCACCCCATACAACTCACAGACTTCAACCTCTTGATTTAATGTTCTTCAGTTCGCTAAAAGCAGCCTTATACAGAGAGTGTTCTCATTTTTTGAAATCAAAAAGTAGGCTTACTTCCCCAAATGAAGCAGGCAGGAAAATAACCCAGTATGAACTCACCGAATTGTTTAACCGAGCATATTTAAAAGTTTAAATTATGGAAAAGGGGATTTCTGGATTTTCAGCATCTGGGATTTCACCCATTAACCCTGATAAGCATTTGAACATGGAGTTTGAAGCCTGTGGTAAAGAAACTGAAATTGAAGTCGGCTAGGCTGAAGAGAACGAAGAGCAGAATAACACAAACAGAAGCGAAAGAACAAGGGATGCTGGACCTAGTCAGATACCTACAAAAGTGGCAGAAATTTCAGGCATGTCATCTTCCGAGAAAAGTGATGGTGTTCATGTAACTTTTATCTGTACACCTAGCCAGACAGGAAAAGAACGCAGGTCTACGGAAGGAAATGCCCAACAAGTGAAGGTGGCAGACATTTCACCTTTGCCTGATCCCTCAAAGAATGCTGCATCCCTTAGCACAAATAAACCAAAAGAGCCTAAATCAAGAAAACAAAAGTCAGAAGTCTTAACTGGAACACCTATGAAAGAAAAACTTGAAGAGGTTGAGAAAAAAGAGAAAATAATAAAAGGAAGAAAAAAACTAAAATCCAAACAAGTAGTAGGTCTAGGCCTAACAAAGCAGACAAGAAAAACTCGAAGCTAACACGCAAAACATTCAAGAGACAACTAACGTTATCAGAGAGTGAGTCTGAGACCTAATTAATCAACGAGAAGGATTTGTGTAATGACAGCAATAATGATAACATTGAGCCTTTGAATCTAGATGTGTGTTCAATTTGTGACGAATTTGGCAGCGATAATGAATTGTGGCACAGGTATGTGAAGTGTGGTGGGTGGACACATGAAGAATGTAGTGACTGGGATTCACCAACAGACTACAAATGCGATTTATGTGTCAAAGAATAACAAAGTGTGTTACCTTAGTTTTTAATTTGTTTTAACAAATGATAAGCTAACTCAAACTTATTAGTGATGTTTTTTATGTCTTTTATTAAAAATAATAACCCAAATATTCAATTTCGGAGTCTTTATTGTTATCATCAACTCGTGTGTTTCTTGTGTCTATTTGATTGTTTAATATTTGGTGGTAATTGAATTTATTTTCGTTTATTTGAATCATCCAATTTTAAAACATTACTATCAATATGTTAGATAACTTTGATCTGTTTGGTGTTTTAGTTTAAAATAATTAATTATGCACTAATATTTGGAGAATTTTTTGCATATTTTATTGGTTATGTCTATAATTAGTGATGCGCACAATTACCCAGTAACAGCGCAGAATTACCCGACTGGGTCTGGTAATACTGCGCAGTGCAGCATTTCATTTTAAAATTTATATGACTTTTGGTTATTATGTTAGCGCTTCGAATCATTACAATGAATGAAGATTATGATACAAACACCCTTAAAAAACATTTCACCTGAATACATTATTTACGTATCTTAGATACGTCCCAAGTTAAATGCGCAGAATTCGCCCACCTTCCCCTATACAAACAATTTTAATTGATTTATATTGTAATTTTAATGGATTTATTCACTTATTGTGTTTCAACCCATATTGTTTTATCCCCTGCAGTAAAGGTTGGTCGTATAAAAAAATTTTTTGGAAGAAATCATAGATATTTTTTTAACGTTTCACAGTAAAAAATAACGTATTTAATAGGGTACAGAAATTATGAACACGTTTTTTTTTAATTCTACCCCTGTTTTTTGAACCCCTTGCAGGAACTGTTTGTATTATTAGAATATTTTCTAGACTAAAGTTTTAGGTAAAAATTATAAGATATATAAGCAATTTGAACAGATTCTATGGTGTGCCTACTAAGGAAGTTACGAATTTTTTTGTCCTTCAACCCTTTTTTCCACCCCTTGCAGCTATGTTGGTCGTATCAAAAATGACTTAGCCAAAAGTTTTTGATGTTACTGTTACGAATTATAATACGTCAAAACGGATGTGATATTTTTCATATTAAGAGAGTTATAGTGATTATTCTGTTTTTTTTTTTGTTTTTTTTCAAAAACCTCCCATTTCTTCTCCTTTGCACGGATGTGGCCTATTAACGAACTTTACTGAGATTTTCCATTGCCGTATTTTATGTATCAGTTTGGAAGTGATTTGTGCAAAATTACAGCAGTTATCGTTTAGATGTAAATGTGATATATATGTACGGTAACGGCTACAATAGGTAGTCTTTCTTTGAAATTTAGCGAATCTTTCAGTACTTTCCAGTGATGTGTAAACATCTAACCTCAGTTACGAGAAAATTTATGTATTCTCATGTTGCACATAAACATATAATAGGGTAAGGTGGGGCTATTTGAATCATTTCAAGTTTAAAGCTTAATAATAATTCAACATTGTATCCGATCAAATACAAAAAATTACGTGCATCAATGTTACAATTTTTGCATCCTATGAAATCAACTTCAAAATTTTTAGTCAAGTCATTTCCTGGTAAAATATTATTAACTACAGCACTACTCCAACATGACCATCCAAAAATCGTGGGGCTATTTGGACTGCACAAGGGGCTATTTGGATCACGTAATTTGTTGCCTAATAGTGCACGTATTATCACAATATTAAAGTCTAAAACAGTTCTCAAAATCATCAAACACATTTACCACAAAGAATTTTTTTTTTTTTTTTTTTTTCCTTTAAGCACCAACACAAATTTCATGCAGCACTTTTGGCAACTTATCCAGTCACCTTTACTCTGTGACTTTTCTTCCAAATATCTAACACCACAGAAGCCACATGGTGTATTTTCTTCATCTGATGTTTCTGACAAAATTTCTTTGGAGCTCGTAGAGCTCTCACTTTGTTTCTTCATTCTGCGCTGTCGCTTCTGTTTTCTATGAAACTGTTCAATAGAACTTGGCTTGTTTCTTGTCTGTGCTGATTTATTAAAAAATAATTTCTTTTTCGTTCTTGTTTTTTCAATGTGTTCCGGAGATGTTATATGACCGCTGATCCCTTTGCTCTGTTCAATATTTTCTTCTTTTTTCCCTTTTCTGGTGTTGGCAGTACTACAGAAAAGGATGTGGTTGCAATTGAAGATTTTTGGTTTTCATAATTTTGTTGCGCAGATAAATTGGCTGACGAAGTGGGCATTTCTTATGATTCCACATTTTGTAATTCAGTTCCATTGTCATGGTCGCTAGGAAGTGTATTGTCAAAAATTGCTGAAGAAAGGAACTTTTCTGGATACACTTTATCTGCATGAAACGGATAAATAACAGTGCATTCGAATCCCTCTACTGCGTTGCCAACAGTTGCACCCTTCCTCCATGCTGCATTGAAAATATCAAAAATTAATTTTATCTGTATGCAAAAGCAGTAATTATTAAAGTTAATTTTTTCAGGAATAAAAAATACTAATTTATACTAACTACAAACAATATTGCTATTAATAAATTCACAATAAACATTAAAATAAATAAATTCTAATTATGATACTTTTATACCATTTATATACATTTAACTATTAAACCTAAATTCTTATTTTGTTGTATATAGTATTGTATTTTTTTTTAAATTTAATCTCTTTACCTTAAATCTAAAAACCATAAAGGCAATATAAACTTAAACGAAATAAAAATCCAGTGTGATTCAAATAGCCCCGCCAGAAATGGTTCAAATAGCCCCACGGGATACAAAGTTCAAAACTTCAAATAGTTCCGAAACCAAGCAACATATGTCGCTAGTTGTCATATAGAACGACGAAGTGGTTTGTGCAGACCGCTATACAAACACAACATAGAGTTTCAATTATTTTTCCCGTAAGATCTTAAATAACGAACATCGGAAACTATATCAATGCCATTTCTTCACAGGAAATACTTACCTCACAAATTTTGAATTGATATCACATGAGATACATTACAGATATTTAGTTAAACCTTCTAGCACTTCCATTTACAACTTCACTCACAAGCTCTCACGCGGTAAATGGCGTCTTAGCTAATAAATAAATAAAAATAAAAAAAAAGCGGTGTTTTTTTTTCTTTTTCTTATTTCGATCCAAATAGCCCCGTGGCCCAAATAGCCCCACCCTACTCTATGCGTTACTTGCGTTATTGCGTTTCTTGCAAAGTCTATAAACCCAGCCTCAGAATGGCCACATGGAAATGCGTCGGCGGTTCAATGCCAAGCGTGGTAAATATTCGCTTTTCAAGCACGTATTCTCTCCACCCGCTGCTAGAATTCGCTGCCTGAGTCGTAAACGTTAATTGCATCCATCACGCGCAAACGGCAGCACGAAAATGCACTAAACTGAAGGAAATTTTAAACTATTATAAATGGCGCCCATATAAGCGAAAAAGACTTGAAAAAATATGTTAAACCCCGACTTTGGATTTAATTTTGTGACAACGAATTTTACTAAAAAGACTGTCCTGCTTGTTAAAATTCACTAAACATTTAATAATATAATGTTTCCGCACATGTTAAATGACTATGTATATGAGATTTCATGTACATTCATTTCCTAATAAACGTTATTTATTAATAAATAATTAATAAACGTAATTTTATTTTATGCAAAAATAAAGGCTATAGGCTTGCCTAGTATAGAAACTCTTATCTTTAAAAGATTTGTGCAGTGGGAGTGCATGACTTGATGTATGTCCAAAAGCATTGATCAAGTTATAGACAATCTATTAATTGGACTGAGTTGTCTATTTAATAATATAGTAGCAATAAGATAAACATATAACATGTTTACATATATATTTGTTTAAAGAACCTTTTGTACAATCCAGTAATATGTTATTAAAATAGTAAAAAACGTTTTTCGAGTGACGAGGTGCAAACCATGTCAAAAATTACTCTTAGAGCAATATTAGTCTTCTCCACTTGTGATTACATTTTGCCATGACTATTTTAGTTTACCGAATATTGTCTAGGGTAGTTTTTCACTATCATAAAGTTTAATTTGGCGCACTATTGCGTTCGCTATATACCCTAATGTTTACGAGAGCAACTGCATACGGGTTAATGTTCCTACACGTGGGTCCGCCATCTTTGTGCCCCATTTCCGTTCGTCGACTTCCGTTCCATTTTAACGAAATTACTCCTACCAACTGCCGTATACCGAGAGCTGAGATGTTTCTTCCGTGGTGATGTTTGTGAACCATTTGTTCAAAGGGAAGTGCTATAGTAGTTGTTATTAACCGCAGTAAAAAGTGCGGAGTTATGTTTGGAAACTAAAGTGATGGTATTGCGACGCAGTTGCCAGTTGTGTGCTGTGTCGGGCGGTAATGCTAGCACTCACGTGCAGCAGTGTAGAACTCGCCGAGGGTGTTACATTCATGATGTAGCGGTGTAGCGGTGTGGCGGGGCCACACACGCGCGCGCAGCACAGCACGACATGGCGTGGCGTGCCGACATGACCCGTGTCGTGTCGTGCCGAGCCGCCGGCGAGCAGACTGTATCGACACGACACGGCGCGGTCAGAGCAATCAGCGACCAGGCCGATGTAGGTAGTTCAGCCCTCATTCGTGTGCTCATTGTGCTGTTCATTGAAGTTAAACTTCTTTGCCGAGGGGGCTGCTGCAATTTTCGTAGGTTACGAAAATTACGATCGTTTGAGAGATGGCAGAGGAGAGATAGAAATTACTCACTTGCATACTTGCACATTGCATACTGACACTTGCATACTTGTTCACTTGCATACTTGTGCACTTGCATACTTGCACACTAGGATACTTGCATACTTGCACACTAGGATACTTGCGTACTTGCGCAAGCATACTTGCATATATTTTTTTATCGTGGACTCCACGCACACATTTTTGTTATGGTATTACGTCTCGCGTCCAGCGAGGGCCCCAGATGGGGCGTGCGACCAGATGCCGAGGTGACCGGGAGTCAGGGGTCAGCGGCCTCACGAACAAATGATGCAGTTTCGAAACATACAGTCGATACGTCAAGAAATTCGTCTCGGAAATACTAGTACCATACCACTTACCACCGCGGAAGAAACATTTAAGAAATGAATTTCAATATTTAAGTAAACACATATATACCCTTCAGAAAAAAATAACATTTGGGCTCGGTATGAGCTACTACCTCCCCCCACCCTGATGCCGAGTTCGACTAGTAGGGGGTGTTGGTGAGGCGGGATGATAAGTGCGACGCTCTCTGTTATTTCTAGCGTGGTGTCGCCTCTAAGCGCAAGGCGATGAACCGGCGCAGTCTTCTCGTCTTACATACGAATACTACGAGATTTGAGCGATAACAATAACATGATATGTGGTGGATAAATTAAGATTAAAATGTAATGAAAGTCCCTAGAGTGCTTTAAAGTATCTCTAATGAATAATTCATGCCTAAAAATATTATAAAAAAGTATTCTGTCAATTTTCAGTCCTGTAAAAATAAATTTCAAAACAACATCCGAAAAAGAAAATAAACATTTCGCATATTCTTAAATGATTTTCGTGATTTTCGGATACGTTAAGCAGTTTTCAAATCACATGTATTTTTTTTTTTATTTTGCACATTAATGCAGGGCATTCATACGGTCCTCTTAAGAGAGAAATGGATGGATGGATGGATGGATGGATGGATGGGTGGGTGGGTGGGTGGGTGGGTGGGTGGATGGATGGATGGATGGATGGATGGATGGATGGATGGATGGATGGATGGATGGATGGATGGATGGATGGATGGATGGATGGATGGATGGATGGATGGATGGATGGATGGATGGATGGATGGATGGATGGATGGATGGATGGATGGATGGATGGATGGATGGATGGATGGATGGATGGATGGATGGATGGATGGATGGATGGATGGATGGATGGATGGATGGATGGATGGATGGATGGATGGATGGATGGATGGATGGATGGATGGATGGATGGATGGATGGATGGATGGATGGATGGATGGATGGATGGATGGATGGATGGATGGATGGATGGATGGATGGATGGATGGATGGAGAGTTAAGTGTCCTCTCAGCATTGTAGGTTTGCAAGCGCAAAAGTAATGCATTTGAAAAAATGCGTAGTTTTTTTAAATTAAGAATATAACACATTAACATTACCCAACGAACGAATGATGCATTTTCAAATATGATTTATCGTATTTCTTATTGTGTTATTACTAGTGAGTAGTACATACCTATTGGCCGGAACTAGCCCTGGCTTCTGCGGTGGTGGTGCAATTGTCCGCCATCTTGGATTGTGACGTCACAGCGGCCATTCTGAATGACCTTGACTTTCACCTTTGACCGTCACAATCAAAATTTGCTGAAAATGACTCAAAATTCGCCAAAATCTGTCAAATTTCCATTTTTGTTTTGGAAAAAATCCGCCATAATATTTAAAAAATTTGAAAAATAGAAGTTCCCCTATTTCGAGGGAAAATTTTTCGTTGTGGGGGAAAATTTTCCCGTTATATTCCTCAAAAATTCGAAAATTCCAAAGAAAAAAATCTCAAAAGACTTTTGCCTTAGAAAGAACCAAAAATCCATAAAGTGGCTGAAATTCCTCCACGACAAATCGCTCTAAGCCGCTGAGGGCATGACCTTGATCTTGACCATAAACTTAAAATCAATTTTTTTTGGACATACGCCATTGCAGTTATGCACTGTTTGTCATGGAAAAAATCCTAAAATTAGAATTAAATAACAAAAATATGAATATAAGTCGGTTTGTTCCTCATGACGGGAACAGATGTCAGTTCCCGAAACGTCGCAACTGTTTTCGCTGTAAATCTTCTGTGTTCGTCATTGCTATCGTCGTTGTGGTGTCCATAGTACTTGTTTATCTTCATCGCTGTGTTCATAAGCTTGATGCGTTAGCCAGGTTTGTTGTCTGCCTGCATTTAATCTGTCTTGTCGTTGTTAGCACACTGTGTTCGTGTGTGTTGTTAATTGTTTTTGTTTCCATGACTAAGTTCCTTCAACGGAATTCTTATGCTGTCTGATATTTATATGTTGAACATTTTTGCTGTGCTGTCGTCGTTGTGTTGTTCCATAGTTTCATCGTTGGTTTCCTTTGTCTGACATCAGCTGTTTCAGTCTTGTTTTATGTGAATTTTTTTCATCTTTATATTTTTATTTATTTTTAATTTTCGGAAATTTTCCGTGTACAATAGTGAAAAACTGCAATGACGTATGTAAAAAAAAAAAGGCTTTAAATCAAAATTCCCCATTGCATGAATAATTTAAAGAACGTAATTTTTTTCCCAGTGTGAATAAACCAACTTTACTCGATTAGTAATGTTTGCCTCAAAAACTGCTTGAAGAAATAGTATAGCATGTTCGATTTTATTTTTAATTGTTATTAATAAAAAGTTTTTTTTTCGATTGCGTAGCAAAACATTTTAGTCGCTGTATCTAATAATTTGGTGCAAAGTGGGGATTTAAATATTAAAAAAAATGCATATAGCTCGAAAACTACGACACTTTTTAATTTTTTTTATTTATATAACCGTAATTTACAGGCCTGTCAACTGTTCTCAGCTTGACGTTGCGTTTTGGAACTTTCTGTATATATGCCTAAATTCACATATTCTCGTTTCTTAGATTAAAAGATACGCTTAGCCATTACTAAACAAACCTAAGTATACTTCATCATCATTTCTCAGGTGGTGTTATTTCGAAATACATTCCAATGTAGTTTCAATTAACTTTAGTAAATTTATTTACTGAATTTTACAGACATAGCTTTAGAGAAATTAGTTGTAGGTTAGATTTTTTTTTGGGGCGTACTTCTGAAAGAAATTAAGATTTTGTTAGGTGAACATAACATATACAGCTTTAGTGGAATAAAAAAAGTTAACCTCTTTTTAAAACCCATTTGCGATGGAAATTCATAATGATTTGTAGCCCTAGTTTTTTTATGTGGTATATACACAGTTCTTGCATTTTCCATCCACAAACAGGCAAACAGATGGACAGCCTAAATATGTACTTTAAGTAATCATTTAATTAGTTTTATCGTTTGGGTCAATCCTTGCACATTATTATTTATTATTAGCATTATAAACATTCTGTGTTGAAAAATAATCGGTTTTTTGTTGTTATTAGTATTTTTATTTGGGAAGCGCTGTCTTGGGTTGTGATCTCCGTGTTTCATTGCTTTACCCATTTGCCGTGATGTGTGTTATGTGATTTTTAAGATTAAAAAGTTAAACTTTGCGAAGATATCGTCAACTATAAGACACATAGTCCCTTTGTCACGTATAAATTTTTAATGAAACACTGTTACTTTATCTGTTGTGTACGTGGGTTCAGGTACTTTTTATTTTCAATATCTAATATGTATTCGAAGGTAAATATCAGGGCCGGTGTTAATATTAAATTACTTTAGAGGTATAGTGACTTTCACATGTTTCGTATAAGTTTTTACCCTTGACCATTATGTAGCTGGTAAACATAAAATTTAAATATAAAATTGAAAACCGTATGAATGTGAACTACTGTCAGTGAAAATGTGCACCTACCCCTGTAAACCATTTTTATTCATTATTATAAAAAAAACAGCCAGTCTCATAAGAGAAGGGGGGGGGAGGGTTAATGGTGTTTGCTTAGTCATTAAATTTGAAAAATACTCTAAGATTTTTTATCGTTAAGATTTCGACTAGTAACGATCGAAACAAACGCACGTAAGCCTTTCGTGATTGGCGGAGATCACGCGAGCTAGACTGCTGCCCCACACTCTGTGGTTCCACTGCCCCGGACACAGTCTGCGTCCAGCGGCACAGACAGCACATTGGCGGAGGTCACGCGAGCTAGACTGCTGCCCCACACTCTGTGGTTCCACTGCCCCGGACACAGTCTGCGTCCAGCGGCACAGACAGCACATTGGCGGAGGTCACGCGAGCTGGAATGCTGCCCCACACTCTGTGGTTCCACTGCCCCGGACACAGTCTGCGTCCAGCGGCACAGACAGCACATTGGCGGAGGTCACGCGAGCTGGAATGCTGCCCCACACTCTGTGGTTCCACTGCCCCGGACACAGTCTGCGTCCAGCGGCACAGACAGCACATTGGCGGAGGTCACGCGAGCTGGAATGCTGCCCCACACTCTGTGGTTCCACTGCCCCGGACACAGTCTGCGTCCAGCGGCACAGACAGCACATTGGCGGAGGTCACGCGAGCTGGAATGCTGCTCCATACTCTGTGGTTCCACTGCCCCGGACACAGTCTGCGTCCAGCGGCACAGACAGCACATTGGCGGAGGTCACGCGAGCTGGAATGCTGCTCCATACTCTGTGGTTCCACTGCCCCGGACACAGTCTGCGTCCAGCGGCACAGACAGCACATTGGCGGAGGTCACGCGAGCTGGAATGCTGCTCCACACTCAGTGGTTCCACTGCCCCGGACACAGTCTGCGTCCAGCGGCACAGACAGCACATTGGCGGAGGTCACGCGAGCTGGAATGCTGCTCCATACTCTGTGGTTCCACTGCCCCGGACACAGTCTGCGTCCAGCGGCACAGACAGCACATTGGCGGAGGTCACGCGAGCTGGAATGCTGCTCCACACTCAGTGGTTCCACTGCCCCGGACACAGTCTGCGTCCAGCGGCACAGACAGCACATTGGCGGAGGTCACGCGAGCTGGAATGCTGCTCCATACTCTGTGGTTCCACTGCCCCGGACACAGTCTGCGTCCAGCGGCACAGACAGCACATTGGCGGAGGTCACGCGAGCTGGAATGCTGCTCCACACTCAGTGGTTCCACTGCCCCGGACACAGTCTGCGTCCAGCGGCACAGACAGCACATTGGCGGAGGTCACGCGAGCTGGAATGCTGCTCCATACTCTGTGGTTCCACTGCCCCGGACACAGTCTGCGTCCAGCGGCACAGACAGCACATTGGCGGAGGTCACGCGAGCTGGAATGCTGCTCCACACTCAGTGGTTCCACTGCCCCGGACACAGTCTGCGTCCAGCGGCACAGACAGCACATTGGCGGAGGTCACGCGAGCTGGAATGCTGCTCCATACTCTGTGGTTCCACTGCCCCGGACACAGTCTGCGTCCAGCGGCACAGACAGCACATTGGCGGAGGTCACGCGAGCTGGAATGCTGCTCCACACTCAGTGGTTCCACTGCCCCGGACACAGTCTGCGTCCAGCGGCACAGACAGCACATTGGCGGAGGTCACGCGAGCTGGAATGCTGCTCCATACTCTGTGGTTCCACTGCCCCGGACACAGTCTGCGTCCAGCGGCACAGACAGCACATTGGCGGAGGTCACGCGAGCTGGAATGCTGCCCCACACTCAGTGGTTCCACTGCCCCGGACACAGTCTGCGTCCAGCGGCACAGACAGCACATTGGCGGAGGTCACGCGAGCTGGAATGCTGCTCCACACTCTGTGGTTCCACTGCCCCGGACACAGTCTGCGTCCAGCGGCACAGACAGCACATTGGCGGAGGTCACGCGAGCTGGAATGCTGCCCCACACTCTGTGGTTCCACTGCCCCGGACACAGTCTGCGTCCAGCGGCACAGACAGCACATTGGCGGAGGTCACGCGAGCTGGAATGCTGCTCCATACTCTGTGGTTCCACTGCCCCGGACACAGTCTGCGTCCAGCGGCACAGACAGCACATTGGCGGAGGTCACGCGAGCTGGAATGCTGCTCCACACTCAGTGGTTCCACTGCCCCGGACACAGTCTGCGTCCAGCGGCACAGACAGCACATTGGCGGAGGTCACGCGAGCTGGAATGCTGCTCCATACTCTGTGGTTCCACTGCCCCGGACACAGTCTGCGTCCAGCGGCACAGACAGCACATTGGCGGAGGTCACGCGAGCTGGAATGCTGCCCCACACTCTGTGGTTCCACTGCCCCGGACACAGTCTGCGTCCAGCGGCACAGACAGCACATTGGCGGAGGTCACGCGAGCTGGAATGCTGCTCCACACTCAGTGGTTCCACTGCCCCGGACACAGTCTGCGTCCAGCGGCACAGACAGCACATTGGCGGAGGTCACGCGAGCTGGAATGCTGCTCCATACTCTGTGGTTCCACTGCCCCGGACACAGTCTGCGTCCAGCGGCACAGACAGCACATTGGCGGAGGTCACGCGAGCTGGAATGCTGCTCCACACTCAGTGGTTCCACTGCCCCGGACACAGTCTGCGTCCAGCGGCACAGACAGCACATTGGCGGAGGTCACGCGAGCTGGAATGCTGCTCCATACTCTGTGGTTCCACTGCCCCGGACACAGTCTGCGTCCAGCGGCACAGACAGCACATTGGCGGAGGTCACGCGAGCTGGAATGCTGCTCCACACTCAGTGGTTCCACTGCCCCGGACACAGTCTGCGTCCAGCGGCACAGACAGCACATTGGCGGAGGTCACGCGAGCTGGAATGCTGCTCCATACTCTGTGGTTCCACTGCCCCGGACACAGTCTGCGTCCAGCGGCACAGACAGCACATTGGCGGAGGTCACGCGAGCTGGAATGCTGCTCCACACTCAGTGGTTCCACTGCCCCGGACACAGTCTGCGTCCAGCGGCACAGACAGCACATTGGCGGAGGTCACGCGAGCTGGAATGCTGCTCCACACTCTGTGGTTCCACTGCCCCGGACACAGTCTGCGTCCAGCGGCACAGACAGCACATTGGCGGAGGTCACGCGAGCTGGAATGCTGCCCCACACTCTGTGGTTCCACTGCCCCGGACACAGTCTGCGTCCAGCGGCACAGACAGCACATTGGCGGAGGTCACGCGAGCTGGAATGCTGCTCCATACTCTGTGGTTCCACTGCCCCGGACACAGTCTGCGTCCAGCGGCACAGACAGCACATTGGCGGAGGTCACGCGAGCTGGAATGCTGCTCCACACTCAGTGGTTCCACTGCCCCGGACACAGTCTGCGTCCAGCGGCACAGACAGCACATTGGCGGAGGTCACGCGAGCTGGAATGCTGCTCCATACTCTGTGGTTCCACTGCCCCGGACACAGTCTGCGTCCAGCGGCACAGACAGCACATTGGCGGAGGTCACGCGAGCTGGAATGCTGCTCCACACTCAGTGGTTCCACTGCCCCGGACACAGTCTGCGTCCAGCGGCACAGACAGCACATTGGCGGAGGTCACGCGAGCTGGAATGCTGCTCCACACTCTGTGGTTCCACTGCCCCGGACACAGTCTGCGTCCAGCGGCACAGACAGCACATTGGCGGAGGTCACGCGAGCTGGAATGCTGCCCCACACTCTGTGGTTCCACTGCCCCGGACACAGTCTGCGTCCAGCGGCACAGACAGCACATTGGCGGAGGTCACGCGAGCTGGAATGCTGCTCCATACTCTGTGGTTCCACTGCCCCGGACACAGTCTGCGTCCAGCGGCACAGACAGCACATTGGCGGAGGTCACGCGAGCTGGAATGCTGCTCCACACTCAGTGGTTCCACTGCCCCGGACACAGTCTGCGTCCAGCGGCACAGACAGCACATTGGCGGAGGTCACGCGAGCTGGAATGCTGCTCCATACTCTGTGGTTCCACTGCCCCGGACACAGTCTGCGTCCAGCGGCACAGACAGCACATTGGCGGAGGTCACGCGAGCTGGAATGCTGCCCCACACTCTGTGGTTCCACTGCCCCGGACACAGTCTGCGTCCAGCGGCACAGACAGCACATTGGCGGAGGTCACGCGAGCTGGAATGCTGCTCCACACTCAGTGGTTCCACTGCCCCGGACACAGTCTGCGTCCAGCGGCACAGACAGCACATTGGCGGAGGTCACGCGAGCTGGAATGCTGCTCCATACTCTGTGGTTCCACTGCCCCGGACACAGTCTGCGTCCAGCGGCACAGACAGCACATTGGCGGAGGTCACGCGAGCTGGAATGCTGCTCCACACTCAGTGGTTCCACTGCCCCGGACACAGTCTGCGTCCAGCGGCACAGACAGCACATTGGCGGAGGTCACGCGAGCTGGAATGCTGCTCCATACTCTGTGGTTCCACTGCCCCGGACACAGTCTGCGTCCAGCGGCACAGACAGCACATTGGCGGAGGTCACGCGAGCTGGAATGCTGCTCCACACTCTGTGGTTCCACTGCCCCGGACACAGTCTGCGTCCTGCGGCACAGACAGCACATTGGCGGAGGTCACGCGAGCTGGAATGCTGCTCCACACTCTGTGGTTCCACTGCCCCGGACACAGTCTGCGTCCAGTGGCACAGACAGCACATTGGCGGAGGTCACGCGAGCTGGAATGCTGCTCCACACTCTGTGGTTCCACTGCCCCGGACACAGTCTGCGTCCAGCGGCACAGACAGCACATTGGCGGAGGTCACGCGAGCTGGAATGCTGCTCCACACTCTGTGGTTCCACTGCCCCGGACACAGTCTGCGTCCAGCGGCACAGACAGCACATTGGCGGAGGTCACGCGAGCTAGACTGCTGCCCCACACTCTGTGGTTCCACTGCCCCGGACACAGTCTGCGTCCAGCGGCACAGACAGCACATTGGCGGAGGTCACGCGAGCTGGAATGCTGCTCCACACTCTGTGGTTCCACTGCCCCGGACACAGTCTGCGTCCAGCGGCACAGACAGCACATTGGCGGAGGTCACGCGAGCTGGAATGCTGCTCCACACTCTGTGGTTCCACTGCCCCGGACACAGTTTGCGTCCAGTGGCACAGACAGCACATTGGCGGAGGTCACGCGAGCTGGAATGCTGCTCCACACTCTGTGGTTCCACTGCCCCGGACACAGTCTGCGTCCAGCGGCACAGACAGCACATTGGCGGAGGACACGCGAGCTGGAATGCTGCTCCACACTCTGTGGTTCCACTGCCCCGGACACAGTCTGCGTCCAGCGGCACAGACAGCACATTGGCGGAGGTCACGCGAGCTGGAATGCTGCTCCACACTCTGTGGTTCCACTGCCCCGGACACAGTCTGCGTCCAGTGGCACAGACAGCACATTGGCGGAGGTCACGCGAGCTGGAATGCTGCCCCACACTCTGTGGTTCCACTGCCCCGGACACAGTCTGCGTCCAGCGGCACAGACAGCACATTGGCGGAGGTCACGCGAGCTGGAATGCTGCTCCACACTCTGTGGTTCCACTGCCCCGGACACAGTCTGCGTCCAGCGGCACAGACAGCACAGGCCGTGTCCCCTGTGCCTTCAGTACTAGTGGTCCGCTACCCGATTACGTTAAGTGTGTTTTGGTTACTCTACTGTGCGCTGGCTTCTTGTTTACAAGGAACCTCCGTAGGATGATAGGCGAATATTTGAAAATGGTAATGCTCCTTGATTGTAGTAACTATTCAATCAAAGGGCCGGAATTTACTGTATTTATTATGTTTGTAACTTTAATAATGGTCCGAAATTTCTTGTGAAATATTAATGTGTATGTTTGGGCGTATATATAAATGATCATTCAATAATTTAATTTACTGTAGGGAAAAAAACTGTTCTTTTAAATTTTCTCAACTACACATAAACATCACTTGAATCCCACATGAAGTTGCCAACCTTATAGGAAATGATCCACGGAACATTTTTTGGCGAGTTTCGCCAGTCATTAAAAAAATTAATATTCGTTTTTTAACATTCGCTTTATTTAAATTGTTTATTAATTCCTTATATTTATATTAGCTTTATAGTTAAATTTTCATTAACATTAACGATATAGCTGGGTACCTCGTGTGGTACTCAGAACGTTGGTAAAATTTGTGTAAGGTTGAGAAAAAATTAAAATACTTTTTTTTTCATTATAAATTAAATCATTGTAAAATAACAATTGATTTCAGATATACATAATTCAAATACCATTTTACGGATCTTATTGACTAATGAAAAAATTTAATGAAATATTTACAGCATTATTAATGAAATAATTAATTTATAAACTCTTTCAGTGGGTCCACTGCAATCCTGGAAGTGTGGTTGCATTTAACCGCTGTGTTAATGTGGGGACATAAATTCCTATCTTCGCCCCTTTTAGGTATCCGTAACCAAGGGGTCAACCACAAGACCTAATTAATTTTTATTTTCTTCTGTCCATTCTTTGCCGGCTTCTAATTTAAAACTTGTTACGATAGATTAAAGTTTATACTTCAACTTTACAGATGAAGAATTGATTCTACCCACATTTAAAACCCGTGCTAATAATATGAAATATTTTTTTTAAATGTATTATTTTAGAGAAACGTGTTTACCTAGACGTGGGATTATGCTTTTTTTTCAGCGTACTTTATTTTTTTGTAATGAGTTATAACGTCGTTAAAAAAACGGTTTTAGACAGTTTCTTTCTGTGTTTTTAATGGAAAACGGTGATAGCTATTGGGATACGGAATTCTCTTCCTATAATATGACCTGTTCTCTGGAAGAAAAAAAATGCTCTCTAGTCTGAAATAGTTTGCCAGTTAAGTTACAATGATTTATTTTTCCCTTCTTCGGCCAGTTAATTAATATCGAGGCTACTTCTTGGTATCTGGAGTGGGCCCAGATGTATGGACTGTACAAGCGTCTTATTGCAGTTCAATTACTTCAAGTAAGTGTACGTGGATGTTGTCAAATACTTATTGTCAGAGTACACGGTTAATAATACGTGTTTCAATAATTTGTATTTTATCTAACTATGAATTTATATGAGAATAATTGGTTGAAATCCTGTACGTTGACCACACTGCAGAAAAAATGCACGTTGAAAGAAACGAACGGGTGTGAGTCCAACGGACGCACCTATTCATATTTCCGACAGCTTGTTTTTTTTTTTTATTAACTTTTAAATACCAGTATGCGTTTACAGTTGTTCTTAAAATTCAAAAGATGACGCAGCGACTGTATTTGCTGCTATCTTGTGGTAAGCGCATCAACCGTTTGTTCGACGAGTTGCAATCGATTGTAGCGACTTCATATCGTTCCAGCCCACCAATATAATTAGATGGTTGTATGCACAAATGAGTTAACCAACAAAAGGAAAAAAAAGTTATTGAAATAATTGTGTAGGTAAAATGACACTTTTAATTGAGCTAAATTTTTTTAACCGACATTCCTTGCTACTATGCCATCTTGCGACCAAACATTCAACGCACTGCCACAATACCGGTTATTGAGCTCAATTTACTCAGTTGAAAATGTTTGTGGGTTGAACCATTTTTACATAACACCGTCCAATTGCACCTAACATTTCTACGACACTGCTGCTGCCTGTTGTCACAGATTGGAAATGTGTGAAGTTCAGTTCACGCGAACAAAGCTCGCGTGGTCCCAGAAAGTGTTGGCGCAACGCACAGAGGAATCATCCTCAGGTCATTCTTGCGCTAAGATCATTGGATCGCCTATCGATAGGGACCGGAAGAATTCGCGGGTTCAATGACCTCTAGGATGAACTTTATAGTTCTACGCACACTCGGTCAAATGTCACCCTCTCATTGGCTGCTGTCTTGTGAAGGTGTCCCAACGTAGCGGCCTGTGATTCGATACAGCTTCGGTTGAGTGTTTCTCACTGGCCCAGAGTCGTCCAGGTGAGTTGTGAGCCAATAGCAGAGGCACCACTGAGGTATAACTATTTGAATTTCAGGCTGTCGTGAAATGAATCCGCGAATTTTTCCGGTCTCTACCGATGGAAGAGCAGAATGGTGCGACTAGGTTCATGAGCACCGAGCTTCGTGGCTCACCATGTATAGTCTTGGTTGTCTCCGAGCCGACGCCATACTCTAGTTTGCGACAAGCACGAGTCTCAGCTTGCTAGCAGGCCCGCGCTCACGTGGGGACTCATTTGGTTGCGAAGTAGACTCGAAGCACATATACGTCTGATGCGCGCTGATGATTGGACTGCAGAGGCCTTGACACGCCCTTGCCTACCCTCGGCCAGTAGTAAACAAGGAGAAGAAGTTATGGTTACCCTTTCACGTGAAACAGTGTTATCTACCAATGAGTAGAGACCTGCAAAATTCGCGGATTCATTTCGTGATATGCTACAATTCAAATAATTACACCTTAGCGCTGCTTCTACAATTAGTTCACTGTTAATCTGGAGGACTGAGGGCCAGTTAGAGACCCTCGCTCAAAGAAGTGTCGAATCACAGGCCACTCAGTCGAGATGACTCACAAGTCAGCAGCCAATTAACAGGTGGCATTTGCCCGAGTGTATAGAGTGTAATGGAGTCTACCCTTGAGGTCATTGAACCCGCGAATTTTTCCGGTCTCTAACAATGAGCCTTCTTGAAAGGCTTCATCATGTGTGGGCTAGTCTGGTGTGAAACGTATCCGCGAAGTATGGTGGCTGTTCTCATGAAGTGTGTAGATGTCGCCCTTGAAGCACCCGTCTACCTGAACACACACGTGGGCGAAAAGCTTTAAAAAAAAAAACACGATCGGAATGGGGTCTGTGTACGATAAGCATGTAAGAATATGCTGATGGCGGGCGAATATTTCTGTTCCCGTTTTTCGTTTCTTAACTGTATTTTTAGGAGAGCAGAATGGCCACCACACGTGTTTTCAGGATAATCGTTTAGGCACGAAACGCCCGGATTACACATCTTCGCTTCAACGCCATATGGTCACCTTTATCCTATGCACGCGGATAGGACTTGGCGCCAATCCAAAGCCTGGTGCTTAGAGGCGATACTGCTCCAGAAACACCAGCGAGCGTTGCACTCACCGTCCCCTCTCAATAACACGACTACACCTCTGACTAGGAGCGACCCTCAAGAATGAAGGGTCGCAGTTGGCGTGGCGGCATGTGGCGGCATGTGGCGGCATGTGGCGGCATGTGGCGGCATGTGGCGGCATGTGGCGGCATGTGGCGGCATGTGGCGGCATGTGGCGGCATGTGGCGGCATGTGGCGGCATGTGGCGGCATGTGGCGGCATGTGGCGGCATGTGGCGGCATGTGGCGGCATGTGGCGGCATGTGGCGGCATGTGGCGGCATGTGGCGGCATGTGGCGGCATGTGGCGGCATGTGGCGGCATGTGGCGGCATGTGGCGGCATGTGGCGGCATGTGGCGGCATGTGGCGGCATGTGGCGGCATGTGGCGGCATGTGGCGGCATGTGGCGGCATGTGGCGGCATGTGGCGGCATGTGGCGGCATGTGGCGGCATGTGGCGGCATGTGGCGGCATGTGGCGGCATGTGGCTGGCAACCGAAACGCGAGGACAGCAAGAAGGCTCGATGGGAAGAAAAAGGAGGAAAAAAGAGGAGCCCTACATTGTAGCACAATAAATCCGAGACACTTTCGCTGGGGGAGTCGCAGCTGTCCCGGCATCCTGTGCGCTGGTGCGGCAGTCCTGTCTGCCCCTGCCCCCTGCAACCTTGTCATCCACCCCCCTATGTGAGGGGGGGGGGTCTCCTGCCCCCCGCCGCATCACCCACTCACGGGGGAAAGGCGAGGACACAGAGGAACTTTCCTGTGCAGATTACTGTGGAGAAATACACGAGCTGATCACACGCCGCGAATAATCTTATTTACCGGAGAAAAATATGGGTGCGTGTACGTATGTACGCGCGTGAGAAGTTATACTTATTTGGCATCATTAAAAAATAGTTTTTAATTGCATGCAAATAATTAATTACAATAAAATAATAAAAGTGCTGGAAAAAGATAGTCAACACAGTCTATAAAGTTCAGTTTAAATTAGAAAAATTAAATAAATAAAATTTAGAGAATAATAAATATAGGTATATGTCATAATTTGTACTAAATATTTTAAGATTCTTAATTTTAAATATTTATTATTGATTATTTTATATTTTAAAAGAAAATAAAAAAAATAATAATAAATTAAAATTTTTTATTTACGTTTATTCAGTTTTTAATAGTTATTATTTTCTTAATTTAATATTCACTTTTCATTTTTATCAAAACGTTTTCATTAAATTTGTCCATTTATTTTTATAAATATTTATAATTTATTCAA
Organism: Bacillus rossius redtenbacheri; assembly: GCF_032445375.1. Taxonomy (NCBI): domain Eukaryota; kingdom Metazoa; phylum Arthropoda; class Insecta; order Phasmatodea; family Bacillidae; genus Bacillus; species Bacillus rossius. Next base: position 9,966,360 of record NC_086338.1, on the reverse strand, counting down.
TTTAATAATAAATATTAAAAATTAATATTTTAATTTGATGTTTGATTTTAATTTTTATCACAATTTTTTTAATTTTTTTTATTAAATTTATATTTTTTTGTAAATATTAAATAACCAATAATAAATATTTAACATTAATAATTTAATAATATTTGGTATTAATTATATTAAATAATAATATTTTAACTTATATCAATAAATAATACATACGGATAGTTATCCTCAATTATATTGGAGCACTTGAAAAAGTATATAAGCACAATTTTTTTACTAATATTTACGAATAGTAATAATATTAATCAAAATATTGCATTTAAATCACTACTGAATATAATTTATTAGCACATATAATTCGCACTTGTATGAAACTTAAACACGTGTTGTGAATGTAGAAACTAGTAACATGTGGATAAATATTATAAATATGAAAACAGTGATCAGAGGCGACGAGCGTGCCAACATGCGCGACTAATAGAGGTTCTATTTATATTTTGTTGGTAGCTTTTTTTCCCAGACTTAATGACCGGTTTAGCTGGCAGATTCAACCTGTTAATTTTGTGTTACAGTGATGCGCGCGCATCTTATAATTTCACTCTCATCATTTTTTCATAAAGCGCCTAAAGAAGTATAACTTCAAAACAGCTTACTGCTTTACAAAGCCCTCATACGATAATATTTGCGTATGCTGCCCCCGTGTGGGCAACAGTAGCCTAAACACATGTTATAAAATTGCAGCGACAGACGCCCCAGTATACTGCCCCGTAGAGGCACTACATCGCGAGACGAACTCCGAAAGTTAAAGAACTATTACTAGAGACCTGCAAAATTCGCGGTTTCGATGGCCTTCAGGATAGACTGCACATACCCCTGTACACTCGGGCAAATAACGCAAGTTCATTGGCTGCCGACGTGTAAGTCGTCTCAGCTGGTTTGTCTGTGATTCGATCCTTCTTTGGTTGAGGGTTTATAACTGGTTGAGATTCGTCCAGATGAACAGCAAGCCAATTGCAAAATTATCTAAGAGGTATAGCTATGTGTTTGAATTTTAGCCTATCACCGAATGAATCCGCGAATTTTGCAGATCTCTACTATCACGCCCGGACTGCGCAAAATTTCTATAATAAATGTGCAGTTAGTCACAATCCTTATATTTCCACTCTTGGAAATGACGACCTCGATGAAACTCAAAAACATAAACGGCCCAAATCGATCCACGCACACCGGCCGCCCTAGCGAAGCACAATTGGCTGATGCGTCCGGCCGTGCCAACCGCACCCGAGCACTACATTATATTTGTATAGACAATAATGCTGGTAGTTCTTAACATAGAATAAGTTGATTTATTAGCTAGCCCTTTACCTGAATTTGATAGCTCAATGCTGCGTAGGCGCTGGGGTTGGGGTTTATCGATGAAAGAATTGATAATTTTGCTAAATTCGAACTTTTTTTTTTTTTTTTGCTGGCGTCAGGCGACCTGCCGGTCTATCCGTTCCGGAGTGTGGCCCAATGCACGAGCTCGCAGCCACGACTGTTGCTGATGCACGGACACGTGATTTCCATGGTCAGTGAGCACACGCGACTATCGCTGATTGAAAGACACTTGTTCTCCACGGTTGTGATCACTCGCTGCTGTAGCTGATGCTCCATAGTTCGAGAGCATCCGCAACTATGACTGACACAAGGTCACGTATTTCCACGGTCCATGAACAGACACAACTGTGGCTGGTGCAAAAACATTTTTTTCTACGAATGTGTAAATATAATTGTGTTAATTGTTATTTAGGTACAGCATCATACCGAAGACATTGAAACCAAAAAAAGACTCCAAAAAATAAAGCAAAAGGTTTTTTTTTTTAAATTTTCCTTTTATTTAAATCAGGTTTTTTTCCTAACTATTCAAATATAAACTGTAAATAAATTAAAAATTATATTAAGGCAAAAGAGCACTGAGTGCTGGAGTGTCCTGTTGTATATACCAAAACTGTAAAGAGTAAAGTATGTGTTAATGAAAACTTTTGAATTTGAATTTGAACGGTCCGTGAGCACACGCGACTGTGGCTGATCCAAGATCACGTGTGCTGCCCACCCTCGTAGCGCAGTGGCTGCGCTCGGCTCTCGGCGCGAGGGCTGAGGGTTCGAGTCCCGGCAAGGCACGGCTGCGCATTTCAGTACGAAATATACGTCAAAACCAATATAAATGTCAAACTTTAACAGAATTAATACCATTAAACATGCGTCAAAAATTATTTTTAAAAAGCAGTGAGATTACTCTCTTGCAACAAAGTTCGTTCCGGGTTCGATTCCGGTCTGGGTCGAACCAGTTTTTTTTTTGTAAGTGGGAAGCTCAGATGGCGTTGCCGTGCGTTGCTGTGTTTTCTTGGGTTACTCACGTTATCCTTACCCACACATTACGCTCATGTCCGATCAAGTTTTTTGCAGAATGGTACATAAAACACACATACTTAGTAACACAAATAAAATAAATCTTTAAGCTCAGTAATATTTGTTTCAATGTAAAATCGTGTAACTTTAATACGTAAATATACTTGTACTTTCAAGGAACCAAGAAAGTAAAATACAAATATTTACATATCAAATGCTCAGTACATTGTCACCTTATCATCCATATGCAGTATTATTTTGCCATACTTATTCCTCTTTTCCTGTAGCTGCTCAAGCAACTCGGGGTCCATACATAACTTAGAAACACACAACTTAGAACATTCATAACCTTTAATTCTCAAAAAATATCCACTAACTTAGTACTGTCATAAGTTAGAACGATCATAACTAAGAAACACGTAACTTAGAAACTTAGTAACTTAGGAACTCATATCATTGAACTATCGTTACTTATAACTTTCGTAGTTTAAACATACAACGGTGAACCACATAGCTTAGAAACATCATAACTTAGAAAACACAACTAAAAACTATCATAACTTAGAAAAAACACAACTTAAAACTGCCATAACTTAAAAACTCAAATCGAATCACACAACTTCGTAACGTCGTAACTTATAAATGTCACAATTAGAAGAAAAAAATGTAACGTAGAAACACACAACATAGAACCACAGAACATAGATACGCCGTAACTTAGAAACACACAACTTAGAACTGTAATAACTATGAAAATTCTATTATGTGTGTTTCTACGTTAAGTGTTTCTCAGTTACGACTGCAACCGAAGCAACTGTTGTACACTGATACACCTCCAGGAAGGAAGAGTGCGCAGGAGCTGACGGAAGCCTCGCAAGCTCCATCATTCCTGGGAAGCTGCTCAAGTTCAAACGGTCTGTGGCTGGCCGTCGACTCTTTAAACGTTGCGTGTCTTGCCCTCGCCTTCAACATCTTTCAACTCGGCTAGAAAACTACAGTTGTTATACCAGGAGCTTTACATTATCCCCTTTCCACCTCCGGAGAAAGTCACCACCTACTATTTGCTGTAGGTAATTACCTAACAAGTCTTTTTTTAAAAATTTTTTCTTCGGATTTTTTGCCTTGTAACGCAATTACATGTCATATGTAGTATTTCATCTAACCTACTATGGATAAAAAAAATTGTAATGTCTGTTGAAGCGAGTGTTTATTTTATTTGGCGTCAAGATAACTTACATGTTGGCTTGATTTTAGTAGGTATCAGCTATTGTAACATTACTTATAATTATTTTTATCGTTGTTATGAGAAAATTTACCTTGAAAAAAGCCATCACCCAAGTACTGAAAGAGAAATGTTGTGTCAAATGTGCATTAGTAGTAGTCCATCACACAATGTGTCACTTTGAAGGTGAGGTGACATGATTGCATTAAACACTTCAGTGTTGATTGCGTGAAATTACATATGTAAGTTCATTTGTGTTCCTTAACATTCAGAAAGAAAATTTTAATTTTCATACATTGACAATGTATGATAAAAGATTTTCGCAAAAAAAAAAAATATATAATATATATATCTCCTCGTTTCTAAACTGAACGAAAGATCTTCACTTTAGCCAGTGTTTCCCTTATAGCTTTACTTGCACGTTTGTGATTCCTTGGTGTAGTTTGTTCGATACTTCTACTTATCATGGCTTTAAAAACGCCTATTTCAAAAATAAATAAGTTTCACGGTCTCACATAGAATTTGTGTCGGTTTAAAAAGACGCTTTTTGGTGGGCCTTTTAATTTTAAAAGTTCTTTTAATGACAACTTTTGGAAACCAATTGCACAAACGTTAATTTGTATGTGTTACATTAGTACAGGAATGTTCGTGTTGCCATTCGCTGAATGAAACATACTTTTTGTTGGTGGTTAATTGTATGATTCAAGTTTGTATGTTAGGTGGCATGTTTCTTACACACCTATCCTTTAACTATCTAGTTAATAAATGCGTCAAAGTTTTCTGCTTTCTTCGGATGACATTGGGGACTGCCGTATAGTCAGAGCGGACACAAACCCTAGTATGCCAAAATTAGTATGTTTTCAGGAGGTTGGCAAAATGGTATCACAAGCAGTATCATTGTTTCGAAAACATTCGTTTTATTTTAGTTTGTAATACCACAACTAACAAGTACATTCACTCATGTTTTCGGCATCTGATGCAGACATTGTTTGCTAATATTTATATGTTTATTTTGAAAACATACCAAAAATTGACATACAAGGTGTTTGCTTTTGCAGCACGCTGTATACACATGTTGTTGAGGTATTTATCTAAATACCTATTCGTTTGTCTTCCGATGTAGCGTCCCAGGACTCCACGAGTCCTTACAGTCTACAAGACTGTCTGGGTTCTGTCACCCAGAATTGCAGAGCACCAGTGGATGTGTGTTAAGTCAATAAGAAGTAAATGTGAGGGAAAACACTTGCAATATTCGTTTCGGTTATGTTTATTCCAGAACATTATTTCACAACGTGCTTGAATTTGGCAAACAAGAAAACCTCACAATTAGGGTAAAATTACTTTGTATGATTGCGTAAATTGGCATAGAAAAACTCAGGGAAATATAAAAACTTCCAAAACAAAAATATTCAGTTTAAGTAAAAGTTATAGAAATTCCATTACATAGATGGACCTCGTGTCTGTAATAAATTACTAAAGACACACTTGAATACTTAGGTACAACATCTAATAAGCAAACGGTAGACTACGCATGTATGAATTACGTTTCACTCAAAGTTAAATATTAAGACTACAAAAAATTATGACGCACGCATGCGTTTACAAAATTTACTCTACATTTATCGTACCGCGGCACGTAAATTACAAGGTATACCTAAAAAGCTGAAACATAAAATGACCATACGAGCCAGATTTCCTCCAAAGTAATCAATGAAATGAAACCTGGACGTTAATACTTTGACAAACAATAGTGTCATAAAAAATTGAAACATCATGAACACGCGTGTTAAATGGGCACGCACAAAAAACCCGCAACAGGCATAAGAAAACGTGCATGACACAAAACATGAGAACAGATCGAAATAATGAATTGTAAGTTATAAATGAAATTACGTACAAGAAATAAAAGAGAAAATAAAACAGGTTAAACATACCAAAATTCAGGCGTACGGTACACGCCCACACATTTCATGGCTTCATGTTCATTGGTCGACTTCAGTGCAAACATATTAAATTACCAATTTAAAACACAGTAATTACACATTTAAATTTAGATGATGACGATCCAAATAAAATAGGAAAAAAAGTACATGAAGTAGAACTACGTTACTTTACTGCAGCCATCGTGCAACACACACAAACGACGACCCATGAGAACTTTAACAAACAAGAAACTTTAAATTAAACTTGGCCATGCAAAGATAGAAGTTCCCGTCTCAGAGGTCAGGACCGTGCTGGTGACCTTTAACTACTAAGGCATTACTCGAGATCCGAAAGAAGGCGGAGGCCTCCCCAACAACCTTACTTACGCCTAACGCAGGCGCCACAGCGCAGACGCCAAGCAGAAAAGGGGCGGCACACAGAAAAGACGTGACGTCATGGCACTGAGGTGCGAATGGAGTAGTGGAGAGGGAGAGGAGGGGAGGCAACCGGCGCACAAGAGCACATCTTCATAGCGGTGGTCAACTTCACCGAAATCACTTCAGGAAGGTGCCATTAAACAAGTTTTGCCCAATAGTCACTTATAGCCTTATGAGGCAGATACTAGAAGTGTAGATAAGAGAGATGCTGGGAATTTCAGGGCAATATGAATGAGGTGTATGAGCAGTATGTTGGCAGTCACGTGGCGAGACAGGATGAGGAGTGAGATGGTGCAAGCAACAGTAGGAGTACAGGAATTGAATGAGATCACCGGAAAAGCAAGCATGAGATGGTATGGCCATGTCCGGATATTGGGAAAAGAGAGGTTGCCTAGGAAAGTGATGAAGTACACAGGGAGGCCAAGGAGATGGAAAGAGCCGATAGTTAAATGAGTGCACGAGGAAGGAGAAGTATTGAAACAGAGTGAAGGAGGAGGAATTGTGGAAGGACAGAGGAAGTTTGAGGCAGTTTACTTTACTGATCCGGCCGCATGCTGGAAAGCAGATGATGATGATGATGATGACTTCTTGTAAAGACCATGTCCTACGTTCTCTATGCTGTGTCTTTGCGCATTACCGTCGCTTATGACATCGCCACAATGTGTGTTCGATTGGGTGATCCAGTAGTTTTCTCCTTTAACAAGGTTAGTATTGAGTTCAGCTGATCAGCAAAACGTGGCGGACGGTGCCGCGAGCTGGCGAGTTTTCTCCGGGTACTCCGGTTTGCCCCATCCATCCATCTCGTCAGTGATCCATTCTCGTGTCATCACTCCTCGCCTTCTGCCATGACCGCGATGTCGGCCAGCAAGGCGCTCGTCGCGTCGCCACTGCCTGCTCCTCCGTGACTCCGGGCGTAGCGGAACTTCTATATAGTTCTGGCCGAAGTGTACCTCGACAACCACGCTCTCCGCGACACGATGCACACTCGCCGAGAAGTTTGTCATGGACTGTACTTGGTCTGCAACAGATTCCTCAGCTCCTTCGGCGCACTCCGCTCCACTGACGAGTGAGCTTCCTGTAAGTGCACTTATTAGCGGACTGCGCTGACGCGTGTGAATATCACGTCTGTGGCACGCCTGCTCGGCCGAGCTACGGCAGAACGGCCGCGGCGTGAGCTAAAGTAACCCGAAACAACAACACGGTTGATAGTTAAATCAAGACAAACAAATGAAATCCAAGTGTCTTTCTGTGATTCTTGAGCTATTACACATAAAATATATCTCGCGTTAGCAAATTAGATACCTAAAACCAATCTAAAGTGTACATTTTTTTTGTCTGTCTATACCAAATATTTTAATTTAAAATCTGTTAATTATATTGACTTGAAATTCAAACAAGTTTTAGTAGTAACCGCGGGATTAATTTAATTTTATAATCATATATTGGGAATGTAAGATATAAACAATTAAAAGTGTACGAAAAACTGATTTCACTGCTGGAAAATGGATATATTTACTTTACTTATTTAATTTAACACAAAAACACCCATGAATTAAAAGTATAACATTTATATATATTTTTTATTATTCAAAATAAGTAAGCTAGCTACCTTATAGAATGAAAGTAACTTGTGCACGTGAATGAAATCACAGGCACAGGTACTTGTAAATAAATGTAATTGAAAGTGGCACTGTGTGAAAGGCTCATGTTTCGGCTGTGAGTGAGACCGTGTCAGAGTGTCTGCCCACGCGGCGCTCTGCCCGAACTAGTGCCACGTGCCACGTGCCTGGTGCCTCGTGCCTGGTGCCATATGCCTGGTGCCACATGACTGGTGCCTCGTGCCTGGTGCCACGTGCCTGGTGCCACATGTCTGGTGCCACATGACTGGTGCCACATGCCTGGTGCCACATGACTGGTGCCTGGTGCCTGGTGCCACGTGCCTGGTGCCTCGTGCCTGGTGCCACGTGACTGGTGCCTCGTGCCTGGTGCCACGTGCCTCGTGCCTCGTGCCTGGTGCCACGTGCCTGGTGCCTCGTGCCACGTGCCTCGTGCCTCGTGCCGCGTGTCTCGTGCCTCGTGACGAGCCCCGGGTGGCGTGTGCTTGCAGACGGAGAGCCCATCAAGCTGCCGGAGAACCTGGAGAGCCTGCCCCAGGCGGACCACTTCCCCACCCAGAGGCATCGCTGGAACACCAATGAGGTGCGTGCGATCCCTCGGCGGCATTACTTCCCCCCCCCCTCTTTCATTTAGTACTTGTGTGTGAGTGCATCTAGTCACGTTAAGCTACGTGCGGTATTTTGACTAATGTAAATATTTTAAAAAATTAACAATCGACAAATAAATAACAATAACTTTATAAATATTTCATAAGTTTTTATAAATTTTAAAGATCAAAAAGAGCAATTAAATTGAATGTAAAATAAAGTATATAATGGTTTAAGAAAATAATTACACATAAAAAATGCAAAAATTAATATTTATAGGTAAAGTACAAGTACATAATATTACCCCAGTATATAAAACCTTACTTCAATATTACAGAAATATCTTCATCAGTTAATTTATTCACCCAAATATTGACATAATTTTTTTTATTTGAAAATAATTGTTTTGTTTTCAATTTTTCAAGAAGAATTAACTACAACTTTTGAATCAAAATGCTAAATATCTCTGTGTAATTTTATTAAAGAGAGGAATAGGTGAATTTATGTTCTCGGCTCCTGGGCGGAGGTCCCTTGCTGCAATTGTCGTCTGGCCAGCGTCACACTGTGCCGTTCTGCCGCTGCGGTTTAAACCCCCGCAGCGTTTCACTGCTGAATATTCCTCTGGCCGCATTTCCTAGAGCGCACAGTGCTGGTCTCTCAAGAATGCACTGAGTACATTCATCAAAATTGAACATGTCACCAGTAATATTGACCTGGAAGAAATCCCCGAGTAGAAACTGGCAACCGCTCTGGTTAAATGGCATGGTGTGTTGCCTGCCTTAACTAACCTCTGTGGGCAAGTGAGTGTGTCTCATGCCCACACTGTGATTGGAAGGAGGCCAAACTCTTGTCTCAACCCTCCTACTGATGGGCATGTAGTCTTGTACGGCAATGTAAACCTATCAGGCGTATCTTCCGTGGAATAATACTGGGTCCGAAATCCTGCTGCAAACTGGTGTTAGTGGTCGAGGACTGCCACTCAACACAGAAGATGGTTGTATCAAGGAATGCCGAAACATCAGGAGCATCAACATTTTATTTTCGTATATGTGACCTCAAACCATAAATAAAAAAATAAGATTTATATTTAACGAATGTTACGACGAGCGCCTATGATTCAGATTTTAAATGGATGTGGTTTGTTGATTGCTAGCGTCTAGTTGTTTCCATTGCTGAACAGAACTGTGGAAAAAAAATCGAAGTAAAACACACGTGTCGATTTCCTCTTCGATACTCACAGTTTATTTCCTTGTCTTCTGTCCTTCTTCTATATCAACAAAATCTTTCACCTTATCTGTTCTTCAGACAGACAAATACCTGTACCTCAGAAAAAAACGAGCAAAAGTCGCGAATGGGCCACTTTGCATGTGAGAAAAAAAATTACAATTTTTTAAACGTTTATGTATGATCCATTAACCTCCATATGTATGTGTTCGGCAAGGGACAACTTGTGATAAATTAATTCGTAATGGGGGACATCTTCCAAAAGCCACAGGTACACAATATTGTAACTGGACTTGTGCATGTCTGGATCAACTAAAGCTATGGACTTCGGCTCATAGCTCTCACTTATGGTTTAGAAAATTTTTTGCGTAGGTAAAGATGTTAAGTTATGATACAAAACGAAATTTAAGGATACAATCTGACAAAAAATCTTCCAATTTTAACTTCGGCTCATTCGGACATGAGGTAGGGCAGCTCTCTCCATTGGGCTTTATTTCCAGTGCATCCATGCACATGCTAACTCAGGTGATAGAAACACGCAATAAAACATAATACAGCTTCATAAGTCTGTCAGCTTAGCCATTCTATAAGTTCCCGTGCTTAAGCATACAATAACATCACCCTAAATTGATCGACGATTTCAATGATTGTTGACACAATAGCCAAATGCTGTACCCGAATAACAAAGAATTCAAGGGTAAAACAATGTATGCTCACCTGCCGACTACTTCACTTGCTGTAACCTGTGACATTTACGCTCGAGCACCCACCCTGATGCCTGCTAGCCTCACATCACAAGTAGGGACCTGGTGCCTGCTAGCCTCACCAGTAGGGACCTCGTGCCCTCTAGCCTCACATCACAAGTAGGGATCTCGTGCATGCTAGCCTCACATCACAAGTAGGGACCTGGTGCCTGCTAGCCTCACCAGTAGGGACCTCGTGCCCTCTAGCCTCACATCACAAGTAGGGATCTCGTGCATGCTAGCCTCACATCACAAGTAGGGACCTGGTGCCTGCTAGCCTCACCAGTAGGGACCTCGTGCCCTCTAGCCTCACATCACAAGTAGGGATCTCGTGCATGCTAGCCTCACATCACAAGTAGGGACCTGGTGCCTGCTAGCCTCACATCACAAGTAGGGTCCTGGTGCCTGCTAGTCTCACATCACAAGTAGGGTCCTGGTGCCTGCTAGTCTCACATCACAAGTAGGGACCTGGTGCCTGCTAGCCTCACATCACAAGTAGGGTCCTGGTGCCTGCTAGTCTCACATCACAAGTAGGGACCTGGTGCCTGCTAGTCTCACATCACAAGTAGGGTCCTGGTGCCTGCTAGTCTCACATCACAAGTAGGGTCCTGGTGCCTGCTAGTCTCACATCACAAGTAGGGACCTGGTGCCTGCTAGCCTCACATCACAAGTAGGGACCTGGTGCCTGCTAGTCTCACATCACAAGTAGGGTCCTGGTGCCTGCTAGTCTCACATCACAAGTAGGGACCTGGTGCCTGCTAGCCTCACATCACAAGTAGGGTCCTGGTGCCTGCTAGTCTCACATCACAAGTAGGGTCCTGGTGCCTGCTAGTCTCACATCACAAGTAGGGACCTGGTGCCTGCTAGTCTCACATCACAAGTAGGGTCCTGGTGCCTGCTAGTCTCACATCACAAGTAGGGTCCTGGTGCCTGCTAGTCTCACATCACAAGTAGGGACCTGGTGCCTGCTAGCCTCACATTACAAGTAGGGACCTGGTGCCTGCTAGCCGAGGGCAGCTGTTAAACGTCTGCCTGATTTCCACATATAAAACAAACACTACTTTTTTTACATGCTCAAGTATGTAAACTGTGTTACGTAAAGTAAAACGTACTTTAATTATCAAGCTATCATTTATGAAAAGATATTTTCTCGTGAATAAATGTGCGACAATGTTTTCCTTCTTGAAGTATTGGCTAACACATGTGTTTCTTTCAGTATTCAGTTTTCACATTTATGTGCTTTAAGTTACGTCTGGAGTTTTTTTTTAGTTTATTTGTTAGTTCAACGACATTGACTCGTTGCTGATTGTAGGTATCTGTTTCAAATTGGGTTTGTGATTGTTGCATACGTGCCGGGCGTCGAAGTATTTCATTGTAAATTTTAGAATATTTTTTCTCGAAAACGGTGGGGTAAAGTGTAGTACAGCAAGGCATCCATTTTCGTTACTTTATGCATGTAGATTAATAATCAGGTTTTTAAAAACCACATTATTGATTTAAATCACAAACATTTATGGGAAATAAGGGGGTTATCCTAAATGTTCTCAATTAAATAATTTTACCTCAGTGACAAGATTTGCAGTGTTTGTAGAACTGTGTTCAATCCGACATTATCAAGATACTTTTGGCATCCACCACAAATACTTTATTTAATTTCAATAAACGATTGTTCAACAGCAACTTCAAAGGCATGTGAGTATGAATTTAAAAATTATTCTCTCAAACATGTGTATTAAATGAAACCCTGCAGACACTGAAGGCTGGCTAAGGCAAGAAAATGTTTACGAGCAAAAGTTTGTTTTTGGTTGTCGAGCGGGCGACAATAACGCGATATTTTGCTGTGGCGTCGCCATCGCCATCGTCGCGTCGCGCCGTCGCACCGTCGCGCCGTCGCGCCGTCGCACCGTCGCGCCGTCGCGCCGTCGCGATCGCAGCAGGAGTATGACAAGGCCCGCTCTGCAGTGACACGGAACTCGCGGAACACAGTCTCTACAACAGCACGCGATGCCGAGCTCTTCTGTTGACGTTCCGTGCGACCAATAGCCATGCTTGTTTACCTATGTTCTTAATTTGTTAACATTTGTTACAAATACAAGAAGATATAAGTGGTATTTTATTACTTTATGGGATATTATTATCATATTTGTAAATTCTACATTGGCTATAATCTCGAAGCAAATTTTTTAAAAATTAAATTAATGTTTCGTAACTTTGTCATGCAATCTCATTGGTTGCCTTTTGTTACGTTGCCGTGTGTCGTGGAAGCAGACGAGACGCGATAGTGAGATAGTGAGATGGACTATATAGTGAGATCCTGGAGATCCGACTCCGTGTTGTTGTCATTGAAGAACCGGCCGAGCGCGCAGCTTCACGTGCAGACAGCAGCCGGTGGCAGATAAAACCTGGCGGGGAACTCGCGAACTGGGTGGTCGCTGGGGGGGGGGGGGGGGAACACGGGCTGTGACGTGCGAGTATGGCGGGCATGGCGGGCATGGCGAGGGTCGATGCTCGCTAATCTCCCGGAGCCTCGCAGGAGGCGCGAGGTGGCCAGTCATGTCTGGTGATTGATTGCCTTCTGCTGGCCATCAGCTCAATTACAACTCAACATAGGCGGTCCCGTGTCCGCTAACCCCCTCCGCCCCTCCCCTCGTCCCTCCCGGTACACCTCCTGCTGATTACTGACCCCTCTCTTCCCGTGTTGTTACTCCCTGGCCGTAATCAAGAAATTGATTGTTGTTTGCTTCCTATCACGTGCTCACACTTACAAGCTGTCAAATATAAAGTAAACCCTTGCAAAGGAGATGGGGAAAATATCAGTTTTGGACCGCATTTTCACGTTCATGTTAATGTTCATATTTTACATTCAAATAGACTGTGTTATTAACTAGCTGATGTATCGGTGTTTCTTTGCGGCAGTCTACAGCCAGAGCACTATTGGACTGCTCACACATGCCCCAACTCGAGAGAACGCCACTTCCGCGTATCAAATAAAAAATAAATAAACCTAATAAACTTTTAAAATCAACACATACAAATATTTAATGCAAAGATATATAGATGACACATAACCTTAAGATGCCATCTTGGATTCACCCGTTTTTAAGGGTCTTTAATCTTACATTTATTTAACCAATACTGTGTCCATATAATGACGAAGATAATTACGTAAAGACAAAATAGGATCCGAAAGTAAAAAAAAAGCTTTTAATAATTAATAGCAGTTTACTAGGAGACGAAGAAAGCAATAGCTGTGCAATAGCTGTAGCCACTAGCCAGTAGTCGTAGAACGCATTAAAAATGCAATAGCCATTGCCATGAGCTGAAGAAAGCATCAAAAGTGCAATAGCCAAATGCAGAAGATGGAGATTGTTTTTAAGATTGAAATAGCTTTTGCTAGGAGATGAAGATAGCATCAACAGTGCAATAGCCATTTCAAGGAGGTGTTGAAAGTATCAGCCATGCATTAACCTTTGCCAGGATATGAACAAAACATGAACAGTGAACAGGCATTTTCAAAAGACGGAGAAAATGTCTACAATGCAATATATGTTTCCAGGATATGAAGAAAGCATAAAAAGTGCTATATCCATTTCTATATGATTGGAAAATCAATAAAAATATAATAGTCATTGCCAGGAAATAAAAAAGCATCAGCATTTAAATAACCATTCCAGGGAGATAAAGCATCAACAATACAATACAATACAATAGCTGTTGCCAGGAGATGAAACACGCACCAGCAGTGCAATAGCCAATTACAGGAAATGGAGGAAGCATCATGAAGAAAGCATCAACAATGCAAAAACCATTGACAGGAGAAAAAGGAAAAAAAAAAATCATTTAAATAGTCATTCCAGGATATGAAGAAAGCATCAACAATGTAATAGCCATTGCCAGGAGAAGCAGAAAGCATCAACCGTTAAAAGCCATTTCAAGTAGTCGGAGGGAGCATCAGTAGTGCAATAGCAGTTTCCAAGAGATAGAGGAAACATTAATAGTATAATAGTCATTTCCAGGAGGTAATAAAATCATAAACAGTGCAATAGCCATTGCCCGGACACGAAAGAGCGCCAACAATGCCATAATTGTTGCCAGGATACGAAGAAAAATCTTTTTATTTTTTTCAGCCTATGCTTATATCTTTGAAATTTTATTTTTAAAAAAGTTGATATTTCGTCGTTTATGTACATATGTTTGTATACCCGAAATTGTTTTTTGGCAGATTTGCTTATTTGTAGTTATGCCCTTAGAATTTTTATACTTTATTCTTCTTTTGTGGTTACTTGATTTATTGCTGCTAAAATGGTGGGTAAATAGCACATTAATATAACATTTTGTCAATTTTTTTTTATCGCTATATATCATAAATAACATTGAAAAAAATTATATAAATATATATTCAATGGAAATAATCTTAATTTTGGCAATATTAATTTTTTTTTTAAATAAAAATATCGTGTTTGTTATATTCATAATTTTTAACGGTCGCGTTATGTGTCTTACAACCTCCTAGTGGCATTGAATATTTTATATATTCAATGCTAGTAGCAAATACAAGTGTACCAAGAACCGAACCCTGAGAGGAACTCTCGCTGTTATTGGAAGCCACGTACTCACTTCGTTATCAGAAATGACACGTTGGCAACGACCGCTCAGATGGGATTCGATCCAAATACAAACACTCGGAGAGAAGTTGCAGAGAATTAAAAATGTTCTTAATATAATCTTAATAGATTCGAAAGCTTTACTTTGGTTAATCAGCGTTAAAATCGTTGGTTCCCGCCTATAGCATGACGGTTGCTATACATAACATTTATTAGGGCAGTAGTAGTGCTGCGACCAGATCTGAAGCTTGATTGGAAAATATTTAAAAGCTTTTCTTTCGAAAGGTACGTATATGGTTCAAGGGCTCTGGAAACAGCAGGCTGGATGCTCATAGGTAGAATCTTTACCTGGCTCTGGAGAAGTAATTTTTGGAATTGGTTTAATATAGGAGTACCTTCATATTGTCGGATATTGACCTGTAGTAAGTGATGCATTTAAAAATGTGCTCCAGCACAGGAACTACAAATGGTGAAATTATTTCCACCATTTTAATGGATATTGTGTCATTACCAACCGCACAACTTTTTATGTGTCTCAGGGCCTTCGCAACATCCAAGCATGCAGGGGCATAGCCAGGATTTCTTTTCGGGGGGTATTTACTTACACCCTGCCTCCGTACTAGGGTGCAAATTGGTGCTATTTAAGCACTTCCGTAATTAAAATATTGAATTTAAATAACATAAATTTGTGTCCCGACTTTATGATATTTTTAACGAGAAACTGTTGAAAACTCATTGCTGAATATTAAGAGTTATCGGCACAAGGGTTCTTTCTTAGTTTCGCCTTTGTTGAATGTCATTGACTCGATAAATGAATTTTCTTTATTAAGTAAGATCACCTACTATAAATCGATAGTAAAAAAGTGGGTTTATTAAAAGTTTAACTCTTAACACCTAAGAATAAAATACATCCCACTCAGCAAGAGCAAATGATATTGCTAATAAAATATTCAGTATTGTAAAAAATAATATGTTCTCAAACTGCTTATAGTACTTATAAATACATAAAAAGAGAAGTCAATAATTATCAACCACCATTTGATATTAATAAAACTGAAACTGCTCAGAAACTCACAAGAATCAAACAATTTAAAGCAATACATATTTGACCTACACTATAAAATACATAGAAGTAATTTATGCATCAGTATCACCTATTGTACATATTTATAAAAGCTTTTTACAATACCATTCTTCTGTTGGGTTTTCTGGCCATAACATTTAAAATGTCATCAGATGTGAATGACAATGGATAATGAATTGACATGAGCGCTAGGCCAGTTAGTCGCTCGTTGCACATAGTGTTTCTTAAATATGTTTTAACTTATTTCATCGAGGAAAATGACCTCTCGACCTCAGCTGTTCATACAGGTAAAGTTGGCAGAACAGAAAACAGTTGTCGTATGGTTGGGTAAAAATGCTTGTTGCAGCCTCCAAAACAGACATAATCCCATTTGGTATGTCAGATTTGCTGTCTTTCCATTTCTCACACTAAAAGAGATATTCCGCATCAACCGCGGCCTGAGAAGTTTTATCTTGAAAGTAACGGCTTAGTTTGTTGATCTCTTTCACACAATTTTCGTGTGCTGTTTGGGGAGAAGGATCTCTAAAGCTGAAAGAATGTTTTTGTTTTGAGTAAATCGATGCTGAAGATTGACAATGATTCCATCGAGACATGGCAGAAAAATTGATCTTAGATAGTACTGTTCAACTTATTTGTGGGGATGATTACTCCTGTCGAAACAATCCAGAGCTCTAGATCAGCCGTCAGCCAATTAAAAGTAATTTCTGCACAACAATCACCCTGTTACTTAATTCATCTAAGTGCATTTGCAACAGCTAGACAAGTGTAAATTTTGTCATAAGTACATATATTTTTTTTATAATATTTCGGGGGGTTTTTGGACACCCAAAACATCCCCCTGGCTACGCCCCTGAAGCATGATACTGGGGGAAATAAAAACTTATCGTCAGAAAGCTGTGAGTTATTAAGTACAATTGTGTCAGCCGATTCGGATCCACAGATGTTTAAAGTATTTGTATGATTGTTGTCAAAGAATGATTTTAGTTGATAGGCTGTGAGATTATGATGGTAGTATAAATGGGGAGTCTGCGACATGCTTCAGGCCATGGTGCGTGGTGCAGGTTAGTGACCGTGACTTCCATCTAGGATTGTGATGTCATGGTGGCCATATGGGATAACCTTGGCTTGGCCCGCCATTTTTTCCGCCATTTTGTATTCTAGAATTTTTCGCCATTTTGTTATCAGCCATTTTGGATGATAAAATAACTGTTTTAATTTTTGTTTTGGCCGCCATTTTAAAAATCCGCAATTATTATAAATTTTAATGGAAATAATTTAAATTAATAAAAAATTAATTAATTAAATCTTGATAAAAACTTTCTGCCATCTTGGACTCGAATGCCCCACTACCTAACATTGCCATTTTTGTTACAGCTGCCAATCTTGAAGATCCGTAATTTTCATCCGATTTTAACGGAGTAAATTTTAAATTTATAAAAATTAAAAAATAAAAATTTATTTGAAGAACTCTGCCAGTTTGAAAACTGGCCGATATCTTGAAATACCATAAATATTATCAAATTTTATTAGGAAATAGTGAAAAAAAATATAAAACATTTACTTAATAAAAAATCATTAAATTAAATTTTGATGATAAAATTTATTAAAATGTACTGGGTTCGAACCCGGTGAGATAATTTTATTAAAAATTGCGACAGATCCTTCCTCCTCGGAAGCCACTGGCATACTAACATCCCAACACTAATGCCAAGGCAGATATGACATCAGCCAGAATGACATTATGGTGGCCATCTGGTTTTTCCTGCTGGGGGCAGCCATTTTCTTTTCGTCTGCTTGAGTGCTCTGCCGCAGTATTAGTTTAATCTTTAATTTTACCCTCTAGCGTGTAGTAAATTTTATTGCCAGGGCACCCCGCCATCTTGAAAATCTATAGTTACTGACCGAGAAATTCGCGGAAAATTCCAAAAATAATCCAAAATTTCTCCCATTTATTTTGTGATTGATTCTGTCATCTTAATTTGATCCTTGGATGAAAAAAGTTAATTTAATTAAAATTACCATTACAGTGACAGGCCAAGAAATAAAACAACAAAATTACAAATAAAAAATTAGATGTGATTTCTACAAGTAAAAAAAAACAAGCAAATTGCAAGTGATTATCGTTTTATACAATCCTTTAGAAGGCGAAGCGAGCGAGACCATTGCATGCCTTGATATATATATATATATATATCAAGGCATGCAATGGTCTCGCTCGCTTCGCCTTCTAAAGGATTGTATAAAACGATAATCACTTGCAATTTGCTTTTTTTTTTTTTTACTTGTAGAAATCACATCTAATTTTTTATTTGTAATTTATATATTTATATATATATATATATATATATATAGAGTAAGGTGCCCGAATATGGAATACTTTTTATGATATTTTTTTAAACTTTTTATTGCATGGAGGTAGCGTATTCTGGCTTACTCACAATATTTATGGATATTTTTTGTGTAGTTTATAAATTAATCAACAATTTATTTTATGTTGAAACTAATATAATAGTTGAAGTTTCTGGAGACTTACTAGTATTCTATATTAGGTACACAGTGCTCCTAATATGGAATACATAGTGTTCCTTTTATGGAATAGTGTCCTTTTTATAGAATTAAACTTTACATTTAACTGACATAACAAAATCTTACTTAAAATTGCATATAAAATATCTATAAACAGTACTAAAGTATTCAATTGTTATAATTGGTGTTCCTGTGATATTCTTCAAAATTAAAAAGAATGTGTCATGGTTTTCTTTTAGTCGGTGTAGTTCGACAGCTAAAAAAAAAAGGCATTTAGCTAGCACAATATGGGTGTAAATATCATTTTATTTTGCAATTACAGCACAAGAACTGTTTTTTGGGGTTTCCTGCACATTTGACATGAGCCCAGTTTTTACACTTCTGGCACTGGATCCACTCCGTGCTGCTTTGAGACCACAACATCTTGCAATAGATGCACTGTTAATCGACATCTTCTGATGTGTCTTCTTCACTTTCAGTGTTCTGCTCACTTTCAGTATCATCTTCAAGATCACCATCGAGTTCTGAAGAAGAATCTTCACTTTCTATGACCCGTGGCTTAACGTTCCTTCTTCCGAAAAGATTGCGTTTTTTACCATGTGAATGTTACTTCAAACTCGGTGGCAAAACACGTTTCATTGAATTCCTTTTAGCTTGCAGCTCATTTTTGTTTGAAGTGCTTGTTAGAACCGAGGCAGATTCTCGTTTTGGTCCACGGTTACTTGTAGTAGCAAAATTTAATGGAGGTATGGGAAATAGGTCTTCCACACTCACATCACATCCTGAATTCACATCAGCAACCCTGTTATTTGCTTCAAGAACAATGCCAGAACCTTCACTTGGGAAATCGTAATCACGAAACCTGTCATTGTCGAATGGATAGATACCTGACAGATGAAAGCCATTCATAGCTGTTTCTACTGTAGCAGCCCTTGCATATGCTCTGCCAAATAGTTCAGACATTTGGTACTGGGTAACTGGTCTTGCTGAGCTATTGTGATTAGATAGCCACTTACGAATCTCGGAATTATAGAATGTTTTTAAGGGATGCATGAATGATAAATCTAAAGGTTGCAATTTGTGAGAACTGTGTGGTGGCAAACACACTATAACAACGTGGTTCTCACGAGCATACTCAATGACATCCAGATTTCTAGAATGAGAGTAGTGTCCGTCGAGCACTCAAAGAACAGGGTCGTCAGCACTTGGTTTCGTTATGGAAACAAAATGCTTAAACCACTTTGTAAACATTCCCATCTGAATCCATCCTGATTTATGACAGTCAAAAATCGATCCAGGAGGGGCACCATCCATTATTTGATTCTTCATATTTGTACGCGGAAATATCATTAACGGGGAAATGAATGTTCCGCTGGCACTCATACACGTCACAATGGTAACAAGACTTCCTCTTTCGGCAGATGTAAGGGCACCAATTTGCTTTTTTCTTTTTTCTTGTTACAACTTTCGTTAGTTTTGACTGTACAACAGTCAGTTCTGTCTCATCACAGTTAAAAACACGATGTGCTTGGTATTTGTGCTTCCCATACTAATTTTCTAGGATTGTGAAGAACTTATCAACATTTTCTCGATTAAAACCTCTAATACGGTTCACTGATGTAGCTTGTGGAGTACGAAGAGACAGCTGTGGTTTTCGCATTAGGAACTGCTTGAACCATTTTCTGCCAGCACATTTGTCATCATTATTGAAAGGACTGGCAATATTGTTGGCAATAGCTAGTTGGTATGCTAATCTCCTGACATCACCTGCTGAGAGACCAAAATACCTTTTTTCCATTTCCAAACAATGGTTGGCCAGCTGTGATTCTAAATCTGGTGGAAAAACTGGTTTACGGCCCAAAGGAATGGAGACGACATCGTCAACAGAAAGGCCAGGATTGCCCTTCAGTAACTTAACTAGGCGAAACAGTGACCCTCTTGGTACTTAGTAAGTTGTTTGAGCCTTAAGATAGCCCATCTCCTGTGACCATTCATGTTGCCGTCATCCCAACGACGCCGTGAAGGAGTGCGAGACATCTGTCAATCAAAATATTAATATTTTTTTATTGAAAATTTTCGCTTATTTTCCATACATAACAAGCTACTTTCAAAATATAAAATTCAATACACGTATTGCAATCCTGTTTATCTATTATAGTCCCGTATCAAAATATTAATGTTGGCCAGCGAAATGCACAATATAGGCTTATAAACTGATTGTGATAAAAGTGTTTTAAATTACTTCAACAAAAATAAATCACTGTTATACTTATTTAAGAAAATGTGAAAAGCAAAGCCCTACATTTTCTTTATTTGACCTCTTATTCTTTCTCAAAATAATAATGTTACGATATAATATTTAAATTTAACATTTTCACTGGCTAAATGTGACATCTTATAGGCCAGTGGTATTTAAGGTGATGTTATTCAGGTATTTCATGAGCCGACCGCAGCACGGTCTTGCTCTTAAAACCACATTAAACATAGCCGTGATATCATTAATTAACGTAAGCCCGACTGTATTGGCTGATTTTTATGTACACTTTGTTTTGAAACGTTTTCTACAAGCATTACACAGTTCTGCATTAATTATTATTGAGTGTTCGTAATATGGAATATTCAACATTTAGAAACTACCAGTATTCCATATTACGAACAGTGAAGCCATTTTCTTTTAGAGGTTGTTTGTCACAATCCTAGCATATTACATATATTTTCATTTTTACAATGTAAGTACATGGTCTTGATTGCTTTATAAAAAAATCTGTCAACCGGTAATCACCTACCTTTCTACTACTGCAACCCCTAAACCTTCATGCACAAAAAAACTTGTTTACGTTAGAAACACAAAACTACGCACTACTCTTCGTGATCACTATCTGGGTGACTGGTACACTCTGTAGGCACTATGCGGAACCTCTTCGAACAGTTTACTCTAATACCAACAGATGGCAGCTGTTTGCTGATTTGTTAAAGCGGTAGTCTATATTAGGAACATATTCAGTATTAGGGCACTTTACTCTCTCTCTCTCTCTCTCTCTCTCTATATATATATATATATATATATATATATATATATATATATATATATTCATGGTAGTTCTACATGACAGTCGATTAACCAGGCACAACCAAATGTTGGCAAGACACCTCCATTCAGTGGCCAGGCATGAAATCAGAGGCCAGGAACATTCGGTTTGTGGACAGGCATGTCCAGTCAGCGACAAGACATGTTCAGTTGTATGCTAGACACATCCAGTTGGTAGTTAGGCACTTTCGGTTTGTAGTCAGACACATCCAGTTTGTGGTCAGGCACATTTAGTTGTTGGAAAGACAACTTCAGTCAGTGGCCAGACATGTCCAATCAACGACAAGACACATCCAGTGGTAGGCTAGACACGTCCAGTTGTTGACAAGACACCTCCAATCAGTGGCCAGACACATCCAGTCTGTGACCAGTCATGGGTTGATGTGTTTATTCAGTGGTCAGTAACGCATGTCTGTCCGGTAGCTGGCCAGACACATCCTGTTATTAGCCAGGTGCAAGCAGTAGATGGTCAGACACGTCCAGTCAGTATCCAAGATGTATTTTTCGTGGATACTCGGCGAGCATTTTAAACAGTTTATGTACAAAATCATGCGCATAGTCCAAGCGTCTCCGAAACAAGAGGAATTTTTCACCGATATGCGCCCAACATTTTAAACAGGTTATGTTCAATGTCAGGAGTAAGTATATACCAGTCGTCTCCGAACCACGAGGCCAATCATATCCTGAGTACAGACTTATCGATGCTGATTCGTCGTCAAAAAGGAAGTATGTACATTCTAAAAAAAACATTCGTTAAAAGGAAACAAAAAAAGGAAGCACTTCCAAAAAAACTAAGTGGTGGATCCAAGATGGCGGATACAAGATGGCGGCCGGCGTCAAGGTCAGGGTCATCCAATATGGCCACCGTGACATCACAATCCAAGATGGCAGTCGGAGTCATTTACCTGCACCACGCACCACAGCCTGAAGTCTGTCCCAGACTCCCCAATTATACATTACGTATGACTTTTATGATCAAACATTTCTGACGGGATTATACCTGTAGTTCTCAGACCAGCCCACATTTTCTTAGGGTCCGAACATAACTCCTAAATTCCGTACAAACGCTTTCGCTTTGCAGTTATTAAGCTTGGGTACACTGGTTCCCGAGATTCCTGTAATTTTTAAAAGTTAAATTTTTAAGAACCGAGTTGCGTTTCATTTCTGTGAAAATTCGGAACTCATGGGCTCGTCTTGGCCATTAACCAACGAATGTCGGGTGTCATCGGGGGGCGGGGGGGGGGGGGGGGGGTAAATTATACGTTTACGAACGACAGGTGCATTTTAGTAAAAAAAAAAAAAAGTGATTTTTTCATTTAAAATATTTACTTCGTCGTCACTGTTTCTGCACGTTATAATAGCATGCCATTGAGTATTAGCAGCCTCGTCTATAGTGTCATTGGTATTAATGTTTCTTAAGCTCCTATAAGTTATGTTCCTTGGAGAGAATTTAGGTACTTTTAAAGAATTGTTTATAAAAACGAGATCGTGGTGAGAAAGTCGAGGGGCTGCAAGTTGTCTGTAGTTTAAAATCCTTTCCATGTTAGATGTTATGATTAAGTCAAACCACATGCTTGTAGTTTCAGTATTGATATATTGATTATTTCAGATTTATATTAACCCAGTTCCAGCAAGTAAAGAATATGCGTACTTTGAAATTCGGTCCCAACTTAAACATTTAATGTTATTGTAGTGCCAACATGATTCAATTCAGTTCTGTTCTTGACGTCTTGGCGGCAGCAGAGTCGGCATGTAGGGCTGGTCCACTGTGGCTGCAAGTTTGTGAATTGTCACACGTGGGAAACGTTCAATGATATCTGGTCTGTAGAGCTTAAGAAGAATGTTTGAATAATATACTTTGTCCCAAAATTGTGGTTCTTGTTGGTTTGAAACTCCCAAAACAAATTTTTTATCAACAGTGCAATTTCCATTAACAGGAGGTGTTTAAAGCAACAATGCAATATCCTTTGCCACGATATAAAGAGAGCATCAACAGTGCAATAGCCATTTCCATAAGATGGATAAAGTGTCAACAGTGCAATATCCATTGCCAGGAGATGAAGAAAGCATTAATAGTACAAAGTCCTGGGAAGGAGAAAGCTTCGACAGTGCAATAGCTTTTGCCAGGAAGCAGCAGCACAGTATAATGCATTATACTTTTATGAAATAAAAACTTTGATTACTTTTTGAAATCCAGTGGAGGTATTGGTCGACAGTCAGTTGAGAGCTGACTCTGGTGCGCTAAGCCCCTGGAACATGGCTTCAGCCGGGCAGTGGCCTCGGGATGGCTGAGGTGTTGCAGTCCCAGTGCGCCGCCGACAGATGTTAGCCTCTAGGAAACTAGGCAGGAGCTGCAGGCGGCTGCAGGCGGCTGCTGCTTTTCTCTGGGTGCTCCTAGTGCCCAATAGGCATTGTTCCTTTGTAGGGTTTCTTCTCACATCACATGTTATTCACTAATGTAAGTGAACACTTGATTGAAACTAATCAATTGGCATTATATATATATTTTGTTTTTAATTTTTGATTGAAATGTATGCCTTGTTGACGACAACGAAGTCATTAGAGACACAGACCTACAACAAATAAAGTAGGGAAATTATAGAAGTCGTCGATAATGGCCTATGGTAAAATACCCACTCCGCATTTTCTTGGAGTTTTTAGACAAACCAAAATCAGGAGAGGGGGAACTCTGTTCATCTCAAGTGTTAGTGCATGGTTGTACCATTCCGCCTGCTGGCTTGGTGGTGTGAATTGTGTTTGGTTTCAAAATCTTAAATATGAGTCTATAGTTCAGACAGTTTTTGCTATGAACTGTGTTGTAAAAAAACTTGTTGAGCAAATCAGTGTTTTTTGCTCAAGGGTGAACATGATATGCAACCAGTGACCGGTGTTTTTACCTCTGTTTAAAATTGTTTATACAAAAAAACAAATTGTAAGGTCAAGACAATGTCATTCATATTTATCTCCGAAGTAGACATCGGAAGACTCGCAGTTAGATTTACCACACTTAAAACTATTATCTTCATCGTTATCGTTGAATTCATCACCATCACCACCATTAGCATCATGGCCACCATCACTACCACCACCAGAATCACCATCATTATCACTATCCCGCATTCACGTGTGTGTATGTGTGTGTTGGTGTGTGCGTGTGCATGTACGTGCATTGCGTGATTGTTGTATTCGAACTTTGTGGGCGATGGTGATGGTGGAATGTGTTGCAGGAGATTGCCGCCATCCTCATCAGCTTCGAAAGACACGCAGAGTGGCAGTCCAAGGAGGTCAAGATCAGGTGACTAGCACTCGGGTCAACCCTGGAGCTGGCGTGTCCGCGCAGCCTGTGGCTTGGGCCCTTAACATTGCATGTATGGTGCACATTGGATTCTTACCACTAACAACATGCTGCACTGAAAAGCTTAAAGTAAATCATCGCTGGAAATCTTAAAGCCAAAAGACTGGCATGTGTTGTCCACCATAGTAGTAATACTGAAAATATCGCAATGCTGAAAAATCTCACTACAGCAGTGCTATTTGAGCAAAATTATTGCCTTAACCCGACAACCAGGTGAGTTTGGAGTGGACTCGTATTTATTCACAGTAATAAATTCTAAGTCATAGGTATCAAAATCAAAATATTATAACAGTCTTACTGTATTATGGCAATACGCTGGTGGAAACTCGTTACCACTCGACACTGCAACAAAATTTAGGCTGTATATAATGACGGCTCATATCTACTTAACATTACAAGGCATTGAGGTGATAATGATTAAATAAGAAACATACAAACGTATATTTGGGGCAATCTCAAAATATTTGCCTCAGCATTAAGTATTTATTTTATCATTAACACATAATTATAAACAACTGTTATAAAAATATTGAAATATAAAAACAATAAAAAAGGTTACATAACACTAGGTACTGAACCCAATTCCGGGTAGCGATGCTTTGGTTAACGTAAGCGTAAGGTTTGTTACGTATGCCAACGAAAGACTACCGTAGGTGTAGGTGAAATATTCGCGTTAACACCGCCCTTGTATGCCTTACACAGACAAGCCCAACGACTCTAGCCACTGTATCCATGACCATACGTCCTTTCATTTATGCTACGTCGATACATAAATATCAGTCCCACGTAAAAACGTCCAAGTTCAGTACTGGACTTGGAAATATTTAAGTCACTTCTTGCAACTCCGCAGCAAATATTTCTATCACCCACTACACCTCTCAGGTAATATTTATATCACCAAACGTGTCTCCCTCTTAGTAGATGTATGTCAGCGTGTTTTCGTCTATCATTTGCTGTGAAATATTTCAAGGATACGCTCCGCAGCATTGAAAGTGAAGGTGAAACAGGTGTAAGGGTGTGCCAGTGTGACCTGGGCGTGTGTGCTCGCAGGCCGAAGAGCGGGTCCATGCTGCTGTACAGTCGCAAGAAGGTCCGTTACCGCCGCGATGGCTACTGCTGGAAGAAGCGCAAAGACGGGAAGACCACCAGGGAAGATCACATGAAGCTCAAAGTGCAAGGAACCGAGGTACGAGCATCTGCCTTGCATAGCTGGCTACCTGCTTCCTGTTCTCTGTTCGGTCCTCAGCTTTCCTGCAAGCCTCGCTTGTGTGTAATTGGAATATGGAAACCCTTCAACATGTTAAAACAAAGTGGGCATTTTCATACTTCATTCCATATCAAAATTAACAAAACCACCCAAGAATGTACTTCGATGCTTGTTACACATTTGTTCTACACGAAATTGTCATGTCACCACTCACATTTTCTAATTTTTACTGATCATGACAGGTAGACAGCTCACTGCTCACTGCCTTGTGTATCGAGGTGATCGTGACATAAGGCTCTGCCTCACACGCAACGTTGATTTCTCATTTTATTGACATTCCTACTAGTGAAGGGCTGTTCCTGATAATTGAACACAATACTTGTCTTGCATTCGTTGTTCTGTCCCAAATATTTTAAACTTATATTTACTAATTTTAATATAATATAATGGGTTTAAAAAGTGCGCAAGTTATAATTTTTACGATGGGAACACTTGTACAATTTTGACACCCTTTATTTTATATCTGTTAAAAATATTTATGACAGAACAATAAATGAAAAAATTGTATCATACTAAAATTTACAGAAATAGCTCTTATAGCAAAGTAGCAGCATAAAAATTAAATTATCAGCATGGTGAGTGAGACAGAGCTCTAATACGTGTGCAGGTGTCAGCCTTAGCAATTCCGTGCATCTGTCCAGATAACAATGACTCTAGGTGGGCGAGCTCCCTAACATGGTTACCATTAGGTCCCTCTTGTAAGAAACCATCATTCCAATTTATAGTGTCTGGATTGATTTTGGGAAACCAAAAACACTACAATCATTATTGCCACTTCAGGACTCGAATCCATGTCCTCTTGAATGAGATTAAGTGTTTTAACACATTGCTATGAGGGTAAGTTTAAAATTTAATCGTGTACTGTTGCATGGTTGCAGAAGAAGATAAATTCTTCAAATAGCGATATATTTTAAACTGTTATTGATTATACTGGTGTATATTGTAGCCATGGCAAAGTATCAGACCTGTGATTGTTCTGGTCTTCACCTACGTGCGATTCAGAATGTAAGCACTCCTTCAGTAGCAAGGTGTTATGAGTCCTTATGGTCATAAAAATGCAGCACAAAGCTTCTAATTGTTACGTACCTGTGGACGTCTTGATAATACATTCACCCAGGAAGTCAGTTATTACATTTTCTTTCACCCCCCTTCCAGGACGAGTTTTAATCAACACCTCAATTCCTCTATTTGATTATACATTCATTGTATTTTGATTTTCAAAGATATGAATTTATTTTACTGTTACATATTGTACCAGTAAAATTGTTCGAAATTTCAATATTATTGACTATAAAAATAAAAAAAACCTTTCACAAACAAACTATAATGCTTCCGAAAGTATGTCATTAATATTCTGTCTTACCACAGAAATTACGAACTTTGATGGAGTTTCTATACTAACGTGGATCCTCAGAGATCCCCCCCCCTTCCCACAATTTTTTGGCCATACTGATTTAGAGATATTATAATTCAACTGAATAAAAGGTGAATAGTTTGCGACATATTGTACTGGTAGAGTGGTGATAAAGTACAATTTTATTAATAATTTAACTAAAGAGTTATGTTCATACATAGATTTAGCGTTATTTTATATTCGGTATAGTGTTTTTTTTTAACTATCATGATTAATTTTGGTATTATTATACTTTTTGAGATGATTTTAAACATTTAATGTAGTATTTTTTGTGGTAAAACACTTTTAAATACTACCTTAAGTATTTTGAAAAATCAAAATTCAAAATCTGTGAAGTATTGAGGGCAAAATGATAACTACAAAACTTTCTTTTGACATGTCAGCTCGTACTTGGCTATAATGACACCTACATTGCTACATTTAGACTCGTAGCATTCTAGCCAAATATCATTGGAGCTGTTGAAGCAAAGGGAAGTTGGAGCCAATGACTAATGGAGCCAATGAATGGCTTTTGGAGCCAAAAGACTGTTGGAGTCAATGATTGTTGGAGGCATTGTATCCTAACGTAAAATCAACGAACGTAACCTACTGAGTTGAATGTTTGTGAATATGTGTGTCCTTTTCGTTAGATGTGCTTCCTTTTTGTTGAATGTGCTTCCGTTTGAGCTTCCTTTTCGGTGATTGTGCTTCCGATTGCGCGTACTTTCCTATATTTGTGCTTCCGATGTTGCGTCCTTTTCTATATTTGTGCTTCAGATTTTGCGTCCTTTTCTATGATTGAGCATCCGAATGTGCTTCCTTTTCATTGAATGTTTGATCTGTGTGAACGTTGTGTGGTCATTGCGTACATTGCATACATTGCGTGTACAATGCATGTATTGCGCGTCAATTGAGTTATCTTACTGTTGCATTCTGTTGTTGTGTTACAGTGTATTTATGGCTGCTATGTGCACTCGGCGATACTGCCGACGTTCCACAGGCGGTGCTACTGGCTGCTCCAGGTAGAGCAAGCCTCCGAGTGCGCTCGGGCATAGACGACCGAGCCGTTGCCTTCCACTCTTGCACTCTTGCCCTCTTGCCGGCACACTTATCTGCGTGTAGACTTTTAACTGTGTGTGTTGACTTTTTAGTAACAGAAATATTTGCAATGAGGAAAAATATTTTAATGGTATCATTATGATGTTCTGGCTCTCATTTCTTAGTTGTGATTATTGAACTTAATCTGATTTACTGTGTTATGTCTGCATTGCAGTATGTAAAATACTCTCCCCAGTTTAAGACCTTCTGTATAACTTTGATTCACTGCAGCTTCCGTGACTCAGACGTGCCCTGCAATCGAGACAATTCTCTTCGGTCCCAGCAACCGCATTCATCGCAGTTATTACTCAGTTTATGAAATCAAGTTGTTATCCAAGTGGTTTTGACCCCACTATGAATCATTGAGGTATGGACTTCAAATGTCTTGCACGGAACTTACTTATGAACCCTTTCGTTAATTACTAATTACTAACATTTTTTATCATCATAATATCTGTCCTTTTAGTTTCCACATTGCTGTTGGAGGTAGGGAACATGCTACTGGGGTGTATTGGGTGGAAAACCAAGTTCAACTTATGAATTAATTTATGTTTGAAGTTTGCGACTGAAACTTTAATGACCTAAAGAATAGCTTTTACGAGAGGGGCCAAGTTGTGCGAGAATTCGTGCATCAATGGTAAAATTCTACTTAGACTATACTACATATTTTAAATTTTTAAAATATTTCTTGCAAATTTTTTTACAATAAGATTTCTATTGATATTGGCATTTTTAAGTTGTTCATTCCTTGTCTGTTTCCATTTTAATGCCCAGTCCACACAAATACGGCAATCACCATGTACCTGAGTAAAAATTTCATGTTTTATTTATAATATCCTCATAGCTAAATGATCCGCAGTATTCCTTCTTTGTGGTTCACACTGGCGAGGTTACAGTTGGCTCTGCGATAGCGTGTGTGTGGTGTAGACGAGCAGTGCTGGCAGCTGTCGGCGCGAGGCTCCACGGTCACTGCGCAGCTGCAGCTGCCTGCATCTCGTCGTGCCTGTGCAGCCTTATGTTATCTCCTGGTCACAGTGGAACCAAACCTCACAGCTCCATTAAGGAAGTTTTCAAATGTTTCTTTGCGTTAATAACATTTTATTTACAAACCTGAATAAAGATTTCATCTTCATAATTATGTTCAGTTACTATGAGCATCTTGTTCAGAGATATATATATATATATATATATATATATATATATATATATATATATAAACAACATAGATCTGAACTTGTGAAATACTGTAGTCAACTCAGAAAATTAGTGTAAAAGAATGTTTGGTAGTGAAAGTGGATACTTTTATGTCGCTTAAGCTTGGATAACATGGACCCATCTGTGTGTTTATCAGGAATCAATACTTGTTAAATATCTCTACTTATTTTATCTGGAGGTTGGTTGGTGACTTCATATTCCTCTGAATTGGGCAGGGTGGTTTAGTACCAACTTCACAACAGAATTAGACTAAGCATAAACTAATGGCTGATACGGACTGATTCGTATTTTTACAGATTCAGAATTTTGTTAAGATTTCCCCAAAGAACTGTGATAATCAGCTGATGTAAGCTATGGCAAGTGCTTATCTTTACAAATAGTATTTCAACAAACTTACTGTTAAAATTATTAGATGCGTAGTAGTATTTCAGTGCAGAATATTTTTTCAGTATTTATCAAATCTGTAGTGTATAGTGCAGGGTATTCTTTGAAATTTCTCACCACCAATAATGTCCCAACTCATTCACAATTCCACTCGTTTTTTACTGTTGTGTTGGTAAGTACGATCAATATAGAAAGAAACCAATACGAATCCAATTACCGAAACATTTCTTTAAAATATCCGATAATCAATACAAAACTGATTCAATACTTTTTGTAAGTAGCTAATCATAGTGCAATCTCTAGGAATTAAATATTTGTAAATAATAAGTCAGTAACTTAATAAAATTCTTAAAAAAAAAATTTTGGTAGATAAAAAAAATTATTCTATAACTTAAAATTTGTGCATAGCACAATACACGTTATGCATTAGACTAATTAATAGCCTTAAATTACAGGAACATTATAGTAAAAGATGCGTACGGAACTATGAACAGTTCAACAGTAAAGATATATGAATCTGTATAGACTGAATTAACTGTACGTTTATCATTTGTATCACTTTTTTTTTAGTTATCAGTTGTAAATAATTACTTTGGGAACTGCAGCCCACATTGATACAATGATGCGTCACCACGGTCGGACGTTGGCTGCCGTGAAGTGTGCGGACGGCGGGCTACAGTGTTGCCACGTTGCAGAACCCGGACATCGTGCTGGTGCACTACCTCAACGTGCCCTACCCCGACGACAACAAGCTGGCCGTGATCACGCCCAGCCTCGCGCTCTGGGGGGACAAGAAGGAGTGGACGAAGGAAGAGTTAGTGTCGCAACTAAAGCCCATGTGTGAGTCGCCAGCTCCCTCCTTCTTCTCCAGTGTCCATCATTCGGGTGAAGTCCAACAACATCAATGTTGCTGCCTGCTGCATGCCCGCGCCGCGCGCCTCCCCCCCGAGAGGCCACGCCCCCCGCCCCCCGCCGCCCGGTCGCCTGCTGTCGCCTGTGTTTCCACAACCTGTCGGATAGAAAAAAATGGTTGTCTGCAAAGTCGGTTTACGGACGATAGTTTAACGTGACAACGCCATAACAAAACATTGATGAAATGATTGCATACTTTTATGAATAAAATTGAATCATTTTTATTGAATTATCACTATTTTGTATGGATGCAAAGGAGGAGTGAAATGAAATCTACAATTTAATTGATAAATTTACTTTTATTTGCGCTCATTAATTCAAATATGTTTATTACTTTAACGAAGAGATTATTCTAACTATAACTTCTATACATGTTTGCTATTTAACTTCAAGATCGTCGAGAATGTTTTACGCTTTTTCGCAATTACACATTTAACGACGAAGTTTGTTCGTCGTGAAATCAAACGTATAATTTAATAAAAATGCCCTTGCAGTTAATAAAATAAGTATTAGTAAGTTTAAGAAAAAATTTCGGCTTTAATCTCCAAACCAGTCGCTCTTGGTGCGCTGGGGCCGAGATTAAAATTTGTCGAAAAATATTTTACGTTTTTATGTCATCCAGTGCTCAAAATGATATGCAGATGTGGCCCCGGGCACGAAATTTTATTTATAATTCATTAATAATAACAACGCCCCTCGCGATAAACAAAGGAAAATATGTATTAACGAGTTCCTGGTTGTCGTGGAAGCTAATAGATAGCTCGATTCGTTCGGTTCACGTCCGTCACCGTGGATTGCAGCACCGTAGGGGAATAATATTATTTCGTTTTTATAATACGATTTGATAGCAAATGCGCATCCCAAATACACCAAACATATTTATAATGTGTTACAATATTTTATAAAACATCATTGTTCGTACAAAAACGTATCTGTAAATTAAACATTACTTTTAAATAACTGTACCGATTGTGCTGAAAATCGGTGGACGAACGTTAAATTACATAATAATAAAAATTCAAACTACGAAAATATGATTGAAAAGTCAAATCGATGGTTGTTCCAATCGAGTGGAAGAGAGATGCGGCGCAAGCGTACAATGAGCGTAACGGGACACATCGTAGTGGGACAATGTGCATTACGGGACACTTTTTAGTGCGTGCAGCCGGCGTTCATCGATTTATTAGATTTTGTCACTTCAAAAAAATTGGTTGTTTGTAAAGTCGGTTTAACGTGACGTCATAACAAAACATTGATGAAATGATTGCATACTTTTATGAATAAAATTGAGTCATTTTTATTTTAATAATAAAAAAATAAATACTTGAAATTATACTAGTAATCAGATTTTTAAAATGCAAGAATAATTAATTTTTATTGCCGAAATTGTTGTTGTAATAAGCAATGAAAACCACATTAACTTTTCACTTCACTTTATAAACAGTCGAAGAAACAGTTCACGTGTAGATAAATTGTTATTAATTTTAAAACTGGCGTTTAGCTATAAAGTTTAAATATAATTATGAACAAGTTTTCATATAAATAAACTGTAATAAAATATCTATCATCAATTATATGAATCACCATAATTTTTTAGTCAATTGTAACATACCCTATTATTACTGCACTTGCCGACAGCATAACGGAACACAGCGTAACGGAACAATGAGTGTAACGGGACACCGCGTAATGGGACACAGCGTAACGGAAAAATGTGCATAACGGGACACTTTTTCGTGCGTGCAGCCGGCGTTCATCGATTTATTAGATGTTGTCATGTCAAAATTGTAAATTTGTTTCTTAAGAACATGAGGTGATTATTTATATTGGTCTGGAAGAGACTAAGGTATGTGTGAGTGCAGCGCACAGTTCGGGGCAGTTTCTTGTGCTGTGCTGTACTTGCTCTCGTACAGTCCTCGTCTTGTTTGGCACACACCACACCTGTACTGCGTATTTTCTTCAGTAGCAAAAACCTGAAAAATCATTAGCATTAGATTTGAATTTTATCAAATCTATAATGTTAGTCTTAAAAATTTCAAAAAAATAATTTGAAATTGTCACTCACTGGACATTGCAATGTATTTTTTTTATTTTTGACGTGACAACGTTTAATAAATCGATGAACGCCGTCTGCACGCACGAAAAAGGATGACTCATTGTCGCGTTACGCACATTGTCCCGTTACGCACATTGTCCCGTTGCGCTGTGTCCCGTTACGCTCATTTTTCGCTTGCGCCGCATCTATCTCTCTTCCACTCTATTCGAACAACCATCAATTTGACTTTTTCGAGGCACATTAAACTTGAAACACTCCCATCCGTTTCCTACTTTTCCTATCATCGTCCTATCCTTAACAGAATAACAAAGATTGGAAGAAGTTAAATAACAAACATGTATAAACGTTATAGTTAAAATAATCTGTTCGTTAAAGTAATAAACATATTTGAATTATTGAGTGCAAATTAAAGTAAATTTATCAATTGAATTGTAGATTTTATTTCACTCCTTCTTTGTATAAAATTTATAGTTAAAATAATCTGTTCGTTAAAGTAATAAACATATTTGAATTAATGAGTGCAAATAAAAGTAAATTTATCAATTAAATTGTAGATTTCATTTCACTCCTGTATCCATACAAAATAGTGATCATTCAATAAAATTTATTCAATTTTATTCATAAAAGTATGCAATTATTTCATTAATGTTTTGTTATGACATTGTCACGTTAAACTATCATCCGTGAACCGACTTTACAGACAACCAATTTTTTTTTTATTATTCTCTCTTCCATTCTGCTTTTGACGGAAATATTGATTGTTGGTTCTTATTTAATTTATGCTATAAGTATTTATAAAAAAATTTGTTGTTTATCCATACAGTTTGCCTCAACATTTAATTTGTATTGTAAATACATGTTGTATTCTTAGTTAGCCTTTATTTTACGTTATCTGCTGTAAAAATTAGAAACTTACAACGTAGGAAAAATTTAACTCATCTTTAATGTTTTGTTTGGAAAATATAATATTATTTGTCATTTCTATTCAACCAGTTCTTTATGATATCCCACACACTTAGAAAGAAAATAAGTTTAGAATTTTTTTGTGAGCTATACGTATCACGCCTTTGAGCATGGCCCAGAAATAAAACTTGTATTTTCTGAAGTCCTTTTCTCCAATGTTATGTTGTTGAACAAAGTAATTGTTTTCACCTACAATAACTATCCTTTTGAATAACTGTTTAGAAGTGTTATTAGACAGTACAGTTATTAGTTCAGAATTTGGTTATACTCCTATAGCTTTGCATTCTAGTCATAATTTTTCCAAAAACTTTGGTAAGGTCTGGAAATATCTTGCCATAGTACAATAAATTTGTAAAAATAAAGGTTTTATATTAATTTTTAAGCTGAAGTTTTAATTACTTCAAATTTAATTCTCTAATGCATGGTCAATAGTCATGTGGCAACGAAGTTTAGTTCTACCCTTTTAGAGCATGGACTAAAGAATTATACTATGGAGGTCAGATTTTAATTGTAGTGTAACAGACATGATGTAAATATATTTGTTAACATTTTATCATGTTAAGTGTCATTAAGGTTGGGTTAGACCATAGCATTGTTTTTTAGTTATATTTTCTTGAGTGTATTTTTAACCCAGTATGAAATATAATTCTTGTGCTTCAGTTAACAATACATAACCAGGTTGCTATCTGTCATTATTCTCTTATGCTAGTTCTACCGCTGAGTCTTAGCCATGTTTCTAAAGGGAAAATGTATATTAAAACTAACACATTTTTATTTTGTTATCCAGCTTACGTCTGTATTCTCTTTTTGTCAACCAAATGAGGTCTCCCAATGGAAAAATGCTGGACTATTATTTTAGAGGACACGGGTTCGAATCCTGGTCAATGCACCCGGGTTTTGGTTTTCAGTGGTTTGCTCGGGCAAATTCTGGGATGGTTTGTTATTGTAGACTCACAGTTACCTTCCTCTGTGTCCCTGACGCCATGGCATCTGTCCCTTTGCGGTGGTCTCGTCGACGAGGTAACCGAAGTAGATAACTTAAATAGTTCAATATTAAAACATTTCTGATTTAGTTTAGCTAGTGATTGTACACCACTTATATATGGATAAGTAAGGTGGAAATATAGTACTTGGTCAGGATTCAGGCCTGTTACACGTTGTCCCATCTCTTGATAGCAACCACCGTGGAGTCAGTATAATTTGCTACTCTGTTATTTAATTTTGAAAATGTATTCATTGCTGTATAAACCATTTGTATCATAGTTTGATTGAATTCAGTAAAAACTTCTCAAGAAATTACCTGTTAGACATATCATGCTTAACAAACATGAATATGTAGTTTTGCCCATAATCTACACAATTATGTATAGTTTAAGTAACCCTTATAAGAAAATCTTTCTGTTTCTAAAAGATTAAAAATGTTGGTGATTTCAGAACTTCTCAAACAATTTTACTGTATGTATTTTTACTTTAAGAAGTACAATTCAGGGAACAATTTAAAAATGTATTTCAATAAATGTGATTGTTATTAATTAATAATTTTAGTTAGGTTCCACAGCAGAATAGTTAATAGTCAGTCAGTTAAAGATAATTTAGTCCATGAACAGTTGTGGACACAGCTGTGTGTGGCCACACGGCAAAGTGCGTGGCTAGTGCGTGGTGTGTCGTGTCCTCTCTGAGGAGAATCGTGTCTCGCTTCAGCTGCAAGCAAGGTTGGCTTTATTCATGAACAGCTGACTGATGCTTGGTATATCTTACTGCATGTTCATACGTGCACAGGTTTACCAATTGAGCGCTGAGGGGTAACGTTCGTATGCTTGCTTTCTACTCAAGCTTCTAAGCTTCTTCTTGTCTTGTGCACTGGGTATTTACATACACGTATCTCATCTGCATGCTTTCTGCAGTCTCTACTGTAACCGCACTCAGTGCATCATGTTTTCATTATGTCATATGGCTTGTGTATGTTTATAAACATAATTCAGTGCTTGCCAGTGCCCACTTGCCTGGGAGCCAGTGGTACTAAATTTTAAGTTAAATTTTTTAATGCAATCTAACTTACATTGGTTTATTATTTAATTTGGGTTTTTGAAATATAAAATTAAAATAGGATAAATAAAACAACTTCCGCTGTTAGTCTGGTATAGTTAAATAAAATTGTTTGCAGAAACTCTAAATTTTCCTCTCTACTGAGCTTAAAATGTAAATTGCATGTGACAGTATTTTGAGGTTTAATTTGGGACTAATTAACGAAAAGGGTTATGCAATGATTAATGTTCGGTCACTTTCATTTTCTGGCTCGCCTTGGTAAGATGCCCTTATTTGCCAAAGACCTGGTTCGCTGTGCACGTCGGACACTCGTACTTGCTGATCTAACCACTTGCCTGAAACCTGGAGTTTACTACCACGTAATCAGAAACCAAACCTAATTCACAATATGTTATGTTTAATTCCATGTTGTCTTTACAAGAAAAATGTCCTTGTTGCTAGGATTGTTAGATAATTGGCTAAAACAACCTATGGCACAAATATGTGTACTTGAGATTCGTTCACCCTGGTGGGCAAACAGAAATGGTCACATTAGTCTCGAAGTCCCAGAACTTGTGAGGAATTGATTATTAAAGCAGCCTGATGCCTGTTACAGGCCCCGAGGGTTGTGATAAAAGGTTCATGCCGATAAAATTTAAAGAAACTCAATGACTTGCAAGTGATGGCAAATGATGAAGTCCCAGGTGCAATAAGGGAGTCTTATCTGAGGGAGTCTTTAGAAACAGACCGGGCCGGAACAAACACAACATGGCAACTGGGCAGTGCCTTTACGCTCACGCTGATGACCGTTAAAACATTACGGTATCATGCTGCATACGTTACTGAAGTAAGAAATTGTGTTGTTAGCAAAATATAACCCTGTTAGTTTGGGGTCGTCCATTAATCACGTGATGTTTTTTTTAGCAAATTTTTAACCCCCCATCCCCCCTAGTGATTTGTGGTGAGGTTTTAGACTACCCCCCCCCCCCCCTCCCCCCAACAAATCACGTGTATTTTTTCGTTACAAAATATTTTTAAAAATTGTAGAATATTATCTTTAAATATAGGTATAATCTAATTTTATTCTGGAAAATTAAGCACAGCATGTATATTCGGCGCCAAAATCACAGTCTTGCTGGCGACTGGCAAGCCGAGCCGGGCGGGGATATTGTTGCCTGGCTACGGCGAGTCAAGGTCACACGTCGCTTTTTGGTTTAGTAGAAATCGCGTGAAAAAATAAATACACGTGATATATCTCTACATCCCTCCTCCCCCCTTGTGATATTTCATG
Source organism: Bacillus rossius redtenbacheri (assembly GCF_032445375.1). Lineage (NCBI taxonomy): Eukaryota > Metazoa > Arthropoda > Insecta > Phasmatodea > Bacillidae > Bacillus > Bacillus rossius. Next base: position 9,928,964 of record NC_086338.1, on the reverse strand, counting down.
ATTTTTCCGAACCCCCCCCCCCCCCTTTTCGAGCCTCACGTGATTAGTGGACGATCCCTTTGAGCTCACAAACACATTACAGTGTTAATAATTAAAATATTGGTAGCTCAAAAATTTTCCTGCGCCAGGAGTGCGTACTAAAGCAGTCCTGGACAACCTCGCAGTTACTAAATAAATGCTTATTAATGATGGAAGTGCACGCTGAAAGAAACAAGCCCTTGAAATCAAAAAAGAAAGAGTTACAATTATTATTTAAAGATTCTATGGAAGCTACTGCGCTCTCCCACCCCTCTTCCAGGGTTGACACACTATTCACAATTGACCCGCACACACACGTCACTCATAGTACTCACTAAGAACAACAAACAGAGCTATGAGTGGCGCGGGGAAACGAAAAAGGGAAGTTTTAGCCCCTGGATTTGTCACTCTAATTAGAAAGGACATAATTTTTTTATTCTGATGATATGTGGCACTCATACAAAGTTGTGATACCAACATTGAGGGTTTTAATGATTCCTCAATGCTCGTGTTCAGGTACGCTGACCCCAGTAACATTGTGACAGCACACAGTTTCTGTAGTAGGATGATTCTGCGATGGTTTACATTGCCTTCCACTCTGTGTGGGTGAAGAGACACAGCAGTCTGTCCTAGACTTGAGAAAGAAGTCTTCTACAAGCCTAGTTATAGCTCGTTTACTCCACGTCTTTCCAGTTGCGTAGCAAGTACATAGTGAAGAAATTAAAGCAGCAGTTACTAACAGCAAATGAAATACTTAATATTTTCGAAACAAATCTTCAGTACAGTGCTTGAAATGAAGCCATATATTTACAGAAAAACTGCTTAACACTAAATTACCAACTCCAACATGATATATAATGTGTGAAGAAGTTGGTTATTGGCATGCATGCTGTATGTAACCTTCGTAGCCTTAATGCGGGTAGACGGTTTTATGCATACCTATTTCTCTGTAGATTTTGTGTGAACAACTTTATTGGCATGTATTACTTTTAAAGCAAACATTTATGACACAAATATTAGGAAAATTTTTCTTCAAACACACCAAATTTCTTCATTCTTTCAAATAAAAATGTTATTTTTTTTTCTCAGAAATTATAGCATGTTATAGTGCTTAAAGTTTGAAAATATTTACATAATGCACATACATAAATTTTTTAAGCATGCATCAAAATTTCAAATACTTTTTTTTGTATATTTCACATTTCTAGTGCATTGCTTTTTTAATTGATTTATTTTGGTTTATCAGTGTATTTTTGCTGTGATATTCATTTATGAGGTTTTTAATAGATTTAAATGTCTAATAGTTTTGGTTTGTTTTTCAATTTCCAGTCTTCAGTGAGGATGAACCTGACCTGAATAATGAGCTGGAAATTTCGGTAAGTCGCGATAGTGTTCAGGCAGAAGCTCTATGTTCTATATTTAATAAAACTAAAGTAATTCTTTCACTATAAAATTTTACATATGAACTTGTACATTTGTCGTGTTTTATCTAAACTGTTTCTAGAAATAAGGTTAGGTTCTATGTTTACATATTTGTATACCATCATACTTACCAGAAATGTAAACATATACATATATATTTACATTTTTTTTTTTTTTTTAAAAACTGTGTGCGTACTTCATGAATTGATGAAATCATGTAAGAGCATGCTTATTGTTTTGAGTTTATCCCCCAGAGTAACTTGTGGTTCTTGAATCTTACAAGGGCACCACCAAGTATGGTACAAACGGATTTGAATAGGTCTTATATATGTTGTGGAGGGAGGCTCCCAGAGTACTAAGCTAAAAGGGTTTTGTCCAATGCGCCTTAGTTTTTCGCGAAAATGGCAGTTTAAGTTTTATACGAACGTTTTAGACCGGTACATTTTCCGTCGCACCAGGCGAGCCAGCCTAGCCTAGTTGGTAACGCTCTTGCCTAGCAGCCGGCCGGTCAGGGTTTGCTTCCTGCTCATAATTTTTTTTTTTTATTATTTCATAATTTTTTAATAATTCTTATTTTAACACTGAAATAAATAGTCAAGAAATATTATATTTTTGCATGATGTATTTTTTTCAATCATACTTGGGCAATGATTGCTACCTGATTTTGCTGTTCCCAACCTTTCTTTTAATAATCGCTCTTATGCTGTAGTTACGGTAGGCGAGTCCTAATGGGATTCTAATCTTTTAAAGGGGAAATAAATGATCATAAAGTAATGAACTTTAAAACATCATTCACTCATTGTTATATTTAATGCCATTCAATGTGGTCTTAATACACTTCTAGTACGAATTTAATAAAACGTCGCTAGCGTTAAAATAAGAATTATTATAAAATTATGAAATAATAAAAAAAAAATCATCTCATCCACTCTTAACTTAAAACTTAAAACTGTTAATTCCCACAAAGAAGCTCCTGTAAGGGAACTTAATTTTGGAATATTAATATACGGTGTCTGCCTCGTCAGCATAGACGGAGATCACCGCCCCTGCTGTGACATCACCCAGGCTTCCCGATGTGTGACACTGTGCCTTGTTGCTCTCCAAGCACAGCAGCGGCACGCGTGTTGCAGACGGCGGAGACCGTGGAGGCGATAGTGACTCAGCTGATGGAGAAGCAACAACTGGCTCGCTCGGCGGCCCTCACCAAGCAGCTGGAGTGCGGCTGCCCCGACTCCACTTGCGCCGACGGCAAGGCGTGCGCCCACCCCATGAGGCGCATATCCGCCGCCAAGATGGACGCCGGCAACACCTCCGTCGTCAACATGGCCAACGTGAACACCGAGAACAACAACCAGGTCCGGGAGCGCTGAGCGGGGTGAGCGTGGGGCGCCCATGTCCGGAGGAACGGCTAGGAACGGCTGGGGTCTCCTCGCAGGTGTCTTCCACGACGGGCTCCGGCGGCCTGGTGCACACCTCCCACCACCGCCTGCACGTGCCGACCAGCGCGGGGCCCCCCACCACCTCGGCCCCGCCCCTGGTGCTGAGCCTGTCCCAGATCCAGGGCGGCGGGGGGCTGCTGATCCTGAACGGCTCGGGCGGCCACGGCGGGGCGCGCCACCAGTCGCTGGTGTCCCCGGTGGCCGTCACCTCCTTCGTGTGCGGGCCCCGCAGCCACCACGCCAAGGAGCCCGAGCCGGAGCGGGAGGCCATGGAGACGGGCTCGCCCACCTCGGCGTGCCGGCGGCGCGACGCCAACCTCGTCAACAACAACAGCACCAGCATGGACGCGGCGAACGGCAACACGGTGTTCGTGTCGGGGGAGCGGGAGCGGCCGTACGGGCTGGGCAGCGCCCCGCCGACGCCCGCCAAGAGGGAGAGCGCGGTGCTGGTGATGGGCAAGGGGCAGGACGCGGTGTTCTTCAACGAGACGCTGGACCTCTCTCAGGAGGACATCCAGCAGACGCTGCAGGCCAACATGCCCGCCCGCGCGGAGGGTGCCGTCTCCCCGCCGGAGGACACGGTGGTCTCCGAGATCGACCCCATGGACTTCATGGACGGCTGCGACGCGGCCGTGTCCCCGGCTCACGGGGATGACGACGTGTTCGTGAACCTGGATGCCTTCGACATGCTGGGGGACTTCCCGGAGCTGGAGACCCTGGAGCCGGCGCCGGAGGAGCCTGCGTCCTCGCGAGTGGACAAGGGCAGCGAGCAGGCGTCTCCCCGCATGGACTACCGCGAGGGCACTGCCAACATCACCGACTACTCCCCCGAGTGGGCCTACCCAGAGGTGAGGCCACCTCAACCCCTGCTGACACTGGTCCACATATAGTGAACGTGATCCAGTGATGGATGGAGCTGTGATAGGGGAAACTGGAGTGGAGGACCATGAGGAAACCCAGTACCCCATGGCAATGTCCACCACATTTCCCTTTTCAAAAAATCTGGGTTCAATCCTGCATTCTCGGTGATAAGTCACTATGCTGAAGATTTTATATTTTGTATAAATTAATTTTTTTTAATGTGTTGTCAATTGGCGGTAGTTAAAGATAGATATACTCACTCACATCACAGTTCAAGATCTCTTGGTAAGGATTCAGGTGTAGGCTGCATTTAGAACCCATTTCAGAATTTGTCTTGAGTGATTTTGGGAAATCATAGAAAATTGAAACCCTGATAGCTTAACTGAGTAGTGAATTCTGTTTTTCCATTACTAGTGCTTTCCATCATTGCTTCGTTATTGTGCTTCATTCCATCTCATGTTTCTCTGATGTTAATCTCTGTTCTGCTTTCCATATATACTAAACACTTTTGAGTTGTCAGGGTGTCTGGCATCAGGATGAACAGGATTAGCTTGGGATTTTCATGGTTTTAAACATCTGTGTAAATCTGGAAATATATGTTAGCTCAAAGTATTGAATTGAAATGGTTGGACAAAAGCTAATCCTGTATTGCTTATGTATTAATTATGTCCTGTATATTGTTATTTTAGGTTAAATATTATTTCAGTGCTCGTGTGTCAAGTATTTATACGTATAGTTAGTTTTGGGCAACTGAGGCTGGACCATCTGTGATGGTACTTTGGAATGTGATGTAGGAATCATTAATTTGCACGTAAGTTCTAGGATTTTGTAGGTGTATAAACAGTTTTGTCACAACATTGAAAAATTTGTACGTTGTGATTACGGCAGTGTTACGAAGTAATGCAAATTTGATATTGGTTGTTATTCTGTAAGTCAGGGAAAAGTCTAGGTATTTTTTTTGGGCTCTGTTATATGCCCTGGTCATTCTTAAGTGTTTTCTGTCAGTCAAGAAGTTATTAAAATGTAAAACTGCCTACCCATGTGAGCAGTCTTTGCAACAGGTGCCTGTGGTTAGATTTCATGTTACCTTATTTTTTTTACAGGAATGTGTGTCAAACCGAAAGTCAATTCGTAAATGTTCATATTAGCTGGAATACACTGTATGGGTTGGTTTAGTGGTAGTCAAGGTTGGAATTGGTTCGTGCGATTAAAGATATTCAGAGATGAAAAATTAAAAATGCCACCTTTCCAGCGTTGGAGAATGTCCTTAGCACTGACAAGGATTATCGAACCAAGAGCTTAGTATGAGTGGCTCTTCCCTTCGCTGTAGCTCGCACAGCTAGTTGGCGAGAGTTTGTATTGACCATTAATAAAGTTACTGAAACTTAAACTGCTCTTAGGGCGGAATTCATAGTGGTGATATAAGCAATACTTGAAAAAAGTACTGCTTATATGCATGCTTAAGTATGGCATTAAATTCATAGCGAACAAAAAGAGCACTGCTTATTAGGACTACTTCAAGTAATACTTCACGAAGCACTGCGTCAAATAAGTACTGCTCAATACGAATTCACAGCCATGAAATAAGTTTGCCTTGTTTCGCAAGTATTCATAATCAAATAAGCCGTGCTTATTCATTGATATAAGTAATACTTCATGAAGTCGGCTATCTAGGTGACTCAAGTACCGGTACGTTCTATTTTTCTGCTATACCCACGAGCTGGAGCCGTCAAGATGGCGGACCCACGTGTTGCAATATAACCCCGTATATAGTCTGTATTGTCAACATTAAGGGACGTAGCAAATGTAATGGTATGCCAAATGAAACTTCATAATAGTAAAACTACTATGGAATATATTTGATAAGCTGAAATTGCCACAGAAAGAAGTAATCGGAAATTTTAAAATACGTTATGAAAATACGTTGCATTGTATATTACCCATTATCTCCTACCACGTGCGTAGAAGTTGCGGTAGCGTAGTGGCGAAAGGCACGATGGCAGCGGTCGAAGGGTGATTTTGAATGTGGTTCGAATCATCATCAGTCCAATTTTTTTTTAGTTTTTTTTAAATAACAGATAATTAAATTGTACATACTGTGCTTTCTGCAAATATAAATTATTAGAATTAATTTATGATATAATATTATTAACTACATTTAGGTGTCTCAGTCCATTGATTTTATTCATAGTACTACGTACCTAGATTTATTTTTACTTTTAAAAAAGTAAAGTAAAATCACATGTTCACAAATAATTTAAACTAAAAGTTAATTTTATAATTAAAACGCCAACGTTTATTAAGAAACGAGTGTCCATAAATTAATAATGAATAAACTGATACTTCATAGCGACACACCTGTGAGGGTAAAAAAAAACATGCAAAATGTTTTTCTTCACCTAAGATTTAAATTTATTACGCGGTATGTGCGTGTTTATTTGTCTCACTGGGTTACATAAAATATCAGTTACAATTCCTCTAATTATGTAGTTAAATATATAAGTAATCAATAAATCTTATATATAACACGTATGAATCGGTAGCATTTTTTTACTATTACAATGAAATTAGCTTGATTAACTGTATAATTAAATTAATATTAGAATTTAAACCGTACATAAACTACATTTAGTAAACCCAATGTCCCTTGTATCATTTAAATTTATATATTTTTAGATTTTGGAATTAACCTACAACTTAAAAATATATTTGTAATTCCAAAATTGCTCTTAGTTTGTTTTTAAATACTAAACCAATTTTGTTATTTATTTGCAAATGAAAAATATAAGATAAAATATCAAATAATATTTCCGCAAGTTACATAATTTTTAACACAAACAGGTGTAACTTTCACTTTTTTTTTTCAGTATTTTGATAAGTTGACTTCGACAGGTTTATCCTCCCCTGATATGTTTGCTTTGGTCGGCAACTGCGTTGGCTGGTTTTCTGTTAGCATTCTAGGTATCGTGTGTATGGAGTTAAGAAATCTTTCTGCGTTTCTGCTATACAAATTTTTATGAAAATTTTTATACCCATGGGTATAACAGAAGTTATAGCAGAAAATGGGCATCGTGTGGGGTGTTGTAAGGAATATGTTATGTAAGTTATTAATTCCCGTTAATTTTTCCATATATTTAATTAAAATTGAGAGAGTAAACAAATTCAATTTGGGGAAAGAAACGAAACAAATCGTTGCCGCTTAGTTTTGTAAACAATACAGGCTACATACATAACCTCTTCTGCAGCTAGCGTGATGGATTTTGGTGATTGGGACGATTTTGAACAATTTGCGGATGAAGTTTACAAGGACCATGTCAATGTACGGACACCAAAGCGCTACGTACAAGATGCATTAAACCCTTTCGAATGGTATAGTGATTCTGAGTTCAAGCGACGTTTCAGGTTCAGCAAGAACACAGTCATCCAAATTATCATGCCGTTAATTGAACCTGCACTGAGGAAAGAAACTACTGCTTTGTATTTTAAGACCAACTGCTTAAACAAAATTCTTTCCGAATCAGTATAATGTTTTCCTCTCTTTTCTTTCCCACTAGCCATCACGAATCATGAAAGTTGTTTCGCTACCACGTGGTTAACTTCACCTGCTTATAGATCACAAACACAATATGGCCAACATAATTTAACAACACAAAGATTCAAAACATATTTATGTAGTTGTAAGTTCATTTTTAATACATGTTCATATTTATGTTATTCAAGTTCACTATCAAATAAAGTATAAATATCATCTTACGTATTACAGTAGAACCCGTTTATAGTGAACCCGCCTATAATGAATTCCCGTTTATTGTGAATTTCCGTCTCGGTCCCGGCAAAATGATGTGAGGTTATGTATTAATTTATTGGATATAGCGCACAACTTTTGTCAATGTTGATACGTTTTCCCGTGTACCACGAACAAATTTTGCCGACATAATGCACATTTATCTCAAATATTTTCATTTAATTACAAGTTTTTTCACGAAACGTCTATTCTGGATCACATTGAAGTTTTTCTCCGCAATACGTTACTCGATTGTCCATTGTTCATATAATAAACAAGTCGTATTCGAGTGGCCTCGGTAGGCTACGTGTAGCCAAAGATGATCAGTTTGGTGAAAATAAAAAATAGTTTTCCCTTCATAGTTAAAGAATGGGCGAACGCGTGTACATTTAATATGTTATCAAAATTAAACATAAATTACCGCCACACAAATACGTATGTACATTATAGCAGCAAATTCAATATTTTTACGTCTCATTTTTATCGTTCACGTTTCAGACATTTTTATCGAGTAAGGTTCGTAAGACTACCACTAGATAGAACTCTGTGGACTAAATTTTTCCATAGAAAGTGAGAAAATTTTGTTCCAGCTTTAGCAACTGCGATACTAAATGATACGTAGTGATCTTTGATGCGCTAAACTCGTTACTTTTCGTTTATTTACTTTTGACGGTAAAAAGAATTTCGTGTTATTAAGCTGAAAATGTGCTTCAATAAGAAATATGTACATAAAACGGGATGAAAAACGCGGTAAAAATCATAAGGCATTATCTGTGTGAGATAAACTGGACATTATTGAAAAGATAAGACTCCAACCCCACTGTCCCGCACGTGTTAATAGCAAAGGAACTGGGAATTGCAACATCCACATTAAGTACAATATTAAACAAGCTGAACAATCTTCTTTCTCAAGCTGTGAATACGTCACAGAGTATTAAACGCCTGATAAATGGAAAATACGCGGATGTCGAAGAACCATTAATAGAAAGTTTGTACATGTGTAGTGCATTAAAAATATCTGCATTTGCTCATAAAACTGTTGCTTTGAGTATTTTCATTCGTTCTTTTCTTGGCTTAGGCCAATGTGTAATTGTTTTTGTTTTTGAGTATGTATTGTCAATATAAAAGTTTTTCCAGATATAAAGTTTCCCCTCTATAGTGAACATATAAACTACTCCTTTCAGATTCGTTATAACAAGGTTCTACTTCATTATTTTAAACGCATATATGGTTTGAAACTTGGGCATTTTTATTTTCAAACAGGTAAACTATGTATTTACAGCGGTATATTTGCTTGCGTTACTTTGACACCAAATTCGTCCTTTACTTTTTGAGATACTTCATCAAGTACAGCATGGCCAATATAAGTAGTGCTTGTTCAAGTATTACTTCGTCAAGTATAGGTTTATGAATTCATTGCTGGAATAAGTACTACTTGAAGAATAAGCACTACTTTATAAAGTATTACTTATTCGCCAAACAAGCCTTCGACTATGAATCCCGCCCTTAGCATTCACAGACTGATTATCAGTCTGTACTTCACAGTCAGACTATGAAAAATAAAATTAAAAAAAAAAAAAACATATAATGTTTATATTCCCTGACGTTGCAAACAATTTTGGAGAACTTATTAAATAAAAATAAATAAAATTGTAAAATAAAAGTATTTCAAACATTATAGAACAATTTCCGTGAAGGTTATGTTATTGATAGGCATGTGTGAATATATTTTTTATAGTGTGTAACATTTTTGAAAAAGATCTAAAAAATGTTTTGAGTAAAATATGATTTATAAAAATTGAGAAAAATATTTTTAAAGAGATATTTTATGATAGTTTGGATATCACATTTTTACGTTTACTTGTATGAGTTTTGATGCAACTGCAATAGATATTTCAGGATAAAGGTTATAAATATCAAAATGTAAATATAAAACAGTACACTTTTGGCTTTTTTTTTTTTAAGGTTTGTTGTTATGTTTGCAAAGTGCTTATGGTTGGCTATTTACAATGCACCAAAAAAATTGCAAAATTGCAGATTTTTCTTAACTTTAGGCATTATTTGTTTTAATGTGCATAGTCTCCTAACCTCAGTTTTGATACATACCTACTCGATATGCTATAGACCTACATCTTCACAGCAACTTCACAACTGAAGGCACTCTTTATCCAGTATTGTTCGACTTGATGTAATCTACCATGGATGGCCACCCCACATTAAGAATTATACTTGTAGATGGGGCGTTTTTTTTTTACAATGGAAGCAACGTGATATCAGATTTTCTAAACAATTATGCTCACGTAAAAATTTTTTATTGCCATAGAGGTGGCTATTACAACTTTTTTCAATGTTGTTGTTCTATTAATTTTTCTTTGGTATTTATTGATTTTCGTTATTCAGGCATGTCCGTGGTCCAGATCGAGCCCTGTGTTGAAGAGTTCAAGAGCCATCACTGTAGTTGTTGTTTTGAAGTATGAGTGAAGTATAATTGTAGGTGTTGGCACGGGTGTGTGTGGATTGTAGGGCGGGGTGAAGGTGCTGGTGACGGGGCCGTGGTACTCCACGACCTCGCCCTACACGGTCCTGTTCGATACATTCCCCGTGCCGACCACCCTGGTGCAGAGTGGCGTGCTGCGCTGCTACTGCCCTGGTACGTGTCTGTGTGCGCCTGGAACACAGATGACTCTTTCAACAAATCTCAAAATCACAAATCCAGTTTCATTTGAAATTTTTGATTTGTAACAATTTGGCATATGGCACTTGGTGGGAGTAGTTTCGTAAATGCAACTGAATTAAAGGAAGGGAAATGTGTAACAACCACAGTGCTGCCACCTGTGGAGGATGGCTCGAACCAAAGTTCAAAAAGACAAATGGAAACATTAGAGCATTAACTGTTTAGTTTATTAAAACCAAGATGGGTAGTATTTTAATGAAATTCCCTGCAGAAAATCGGGTCCAAAGTTGGGGTGTATTATTTTTCAGGCCTTTTTTGGTTTTATTGGAGCTTTTTAATATAGTTTAAAATTTTGGTCTGCTAATGTAATGATTCAATAGTCGATGTCGATGCTCCGACAGTGGATTCTAGCGGCAGGTGCAGAAACTACGTGTGATTCACATCCAGCAATGTAGTTGAAAACACAATTTGCATATATTGATCATGCTCAGCATTATTTAAAAAATTCTGCATTCATTGTCATGTCCTAGTTTTGTATTATAAGTGTACTAGCTGCAGTACCCAGCGTTGCCCGGGCTGAACACAGGGTGAAGGGGAACTGTTTAAGAGATCAGATGTAGTTAGTAATTGTCTTCTTAATTTGAATGTCAAGTGTGCAAAATAATTTATATCACTTTCAAATCCCGACAGACTTTGTTCTGCCAGTGTATAGTTATTTAGCTGTATATATCTAAAAATTGGTGGTCTGTATGTAATCTAGACTCTATAAAGCACTCTAGAAAAAAGCTGAAAAATAATAGATTACTAATATTGAAAAGATTCCATTATCTAGCTAATGCTCGGCATGCATTGCAATTAGGGATGGGGCGACCGAATCCAATATCCGCCGAATCTACCGAATCCTAGGGATTCGAAGGTTCGGCGGGTCTGATATAGGATTCGTCAAAGGATTCGGTTTTTACTATTTACGGGAAAAAATACAGTAAAACTCACTTACGAGGTCCCGCATGGTAGGTTTTTCCTTATAAAGCGTTTAAATTGCCCGAGGTCTCGTCATTTACGCCATTAAATGTGTGATATAATGTCCGTTAAAATTTTTTCTGAAACTTCTTGTCTCAAATAATGGCACACGTAAATATGAAGAAAAGACAAATGAACAACAACATACGAAGAAATATGGATGATGTACCATAACTATAGTACAAACCCAATAGTTATTTTAAGATAATTACCATATAAAGAACTAAAGATTCTTTGTAGAATACCATAATTACTACAGAAGCAAGATAGCTACCATATTTGCACTATAGTTACCGTAACAACAGATGTATATTTACCGTGATAGTAATGTATTATTTATTTATGACATATTAAATTAAAGAACATTGTTAAAAAAAAAAAAAAGGATGTTAAACATTGATATGTACGGTTGGCACATGTTGCTAAGAAAAAATGCGATCTGAAAGAATGCAGTAATACTACGAAAAGTGACAATGGTACTCGTGGATTTTTAGGTTATGGCAGTCTCTTTCGTTTTTCAGTAATATCGGCCGAAAATTAACGAGCGTACTGTATCGGAAGTCGGCATAAATTCCGATTCAACTAAATATTGGCAAAATCGGCTTCTTCAATACAGCTCTACATTTAATGACATGAGTAAACATATTTCAGACTTCAGGATATTGAAAAAGACTTATTTCCATGTAGGTTTATTGTGTGTATGTTTTTTTTGCAAGTGTAAATTGAATGAAGTAAAATGTTATTTTTATTACTTTCAATTGATTAAACTTTAATGACCAGTTACAGATATTTATGACACTAATTTTGAGGTTAAGCAATTTTACTAAAGCATTCCAGCCAAGCAGGTTGCCAGCGAGAGACGCTTCTCTTCTGCTGGAAACACTATCTCCAATCGTAGAGCTAATTTAACTCCTGAACGTGCAGAACAAATTATTGTTCTGAATGATAGATTAAAGAATAGATTTTAATACTCTGTGACAATCTCTCTCAGAATTATTGTGCTGAAAAGTGGAAATGTTGAAACAATGTGAATGTACTTTTCAAACAACATGATTTTTGGTGCTAAGTTTGTTGAAGCTCAGTAAGGACTCCAGAAAAATTGACAAGGGTGAAATTTTTCCAAAGATATGTTACATTTACACAAACATATACTTGGTTATGTTAGTTGGATGATATCAGTTACTAATGAACCAATGGAAACAGGTAAGATTCAATGAAAAAAAATGTTATTTTTTTTCTAGCAGTGCAAAATGTAAACACACTCTGTAAATAGTTACCCAAAATTAATAAGCCCACTTCATTTTAATACTTTATTCAAACATGATATTAAGTTTAAGATAAAAATAATTTCCCAAAAGTGTAACTGTACCACAAAAGCTCGAGCTCGGCTCGAAGTAAAATTCTTAGGCTCGCAGACCTCTAGCTTATTTATAGAAAAAATCCTAACCGCTAATCTGTACTAAAACTGAAATTTCTCAAGAAAAAATTGTTGTCTTTATATACACTTATACCAGAAATGTACCAATCTACATGTGATAAAGTCAAGGGACTTTTAGTGCAAGCAGAATACATCTCACTTACATTAGATATGTGGACATCATCTGTTAAAAGATTCGGGTTTGGGTTCGAGATTCGGAAATTCCAGTCGAGGATTCGAGTTAGGATTCGGATTCGAGGAAATCAGGATTCGCCCCATCCCTAATTGCAATGCCTCATTCAGTTTTGTTTTGTAATATGTTTGAAGTAGTTACGCATATTCAAATCATCTATCCATGTCCCTAAATATATATTTATCTCTATCTATATCTATAGTCCTATATATCTATGTATCTCTCTATCTGTATTTATCTCTTTATATCTACATATATACCTCACACTATCTCTATGTATTCTATATGACGGTACTGATTGCTTCGTTGTTAATATCACACGGGTGTTTTTTACTTGTATGGGAAAATTAAGAATGATAAGGCATCTAGTGCGTGGCAACAATGTTAATAGGCAATAATAAACTTCTAGCGCCTGCGGCATTGTCAACACACACTTCATACGTGTACTGCATGTTGTATCTAACCTCGTCCAACATATTTGATTCTAAATTGGACTTTTAGTAAGGATCCCTAATGTTATTGATAATATAATATAGCCTATAGCCTTCCTCGATAAATGTGCTATCCAACACTGAAAGAATTTTTCAAATCGGACCAGTGGTTCCTGAAATTAGCGCGTTCAAACAAACAAACATATAAACAAACAAACTCTTCAGCTTTATAATATTAGTATAGATTTGCAACATGAGAAAACATGAATATGCTTGTTAACAAGGTTAGATGTTACAAATCACGGAGAGCAGTGAAAGACTCGCTCAATTAGTTTGTGTCCTTTCATTAAAAATATATTTGTAACCTTATCGCTGCTATTGCTGCTGTAAGAATTAGGTATAATTATTTTTGAAACTGAAATTTAAATTTATTATCTTTGTGCTGTGTGCAGATTCTGATTTAATTTTTTATGTAATTGATAAGAAACACTTAGTGCTTCAGGCCATTTTAAACAAATTCCTAGAGAATCTCAGTGTCAAAAATTTGCAAGAGATCAGTGAATATTGAAAAGAAAGAAATATTTTTGAAACAAAATTCAAAAATTATTTTAAATGTGGGGAACTTCAAAAATAAAATGATACTAATTCCATGCGAGATTGAAAGCTGAGCTTACCAATACCTAGCCAGCAAACGAAAACATCCTCTTCGCCGAGCTCCTCTCGTCATTGTACTTTCCCGCGCTGACGCTCTTGCCTCAAAGAAGCTGTAAACTAGATAATGAAGAAGACAACAGTAGAATTACTACTGAAATGATAATACTCTGTACCTAGTTACTACAGACAAGATTTTATTGTTTTATTTTTAGGCCAATTTTGTTTATAAAATAAGAAATTTTTGTCCTTTTTTTAAATTTTTTTTTTACTTTTTATGAACTTTGGTTATTCATACAGATAGCACAATTTTCAACAATTACTCACATTTTCAATGCTATTTACTTCACCAAACTACTAAGAACAAAATGTGTTTGTAAAATGTTCCATTATCGTACTGTAAGAATTAGTTATTAATACAGTTGTAAAATAAAAGAAAAAATATTTTACCAATCTATTTCATAAATATATTTTGGTACTAACTCCATGCTAAATAATTTACTTTCCGTGAATTTAATATATTAAATAGGTTTTTGTAAGCTGAGTGTAGATTTGATTAAATATTCTGATACATTTTAAAATGTTTTGTTGAATTTCGGTGCTCCATGGTGTATTGGGCCCCTTTAGTCGGGATGTGTGTGTTGATGAGGCAGGATGATAAGTGCGACTCTTGCTGGTATTTCTAGCATGGTGTCACGTCTAAGCGTAAGGCTGTGAACTGGCGTACAGTTTTCTCGTCGTCTATAGGACAACTGTGAAATTTTGAGCAGTGATGTTAACATTATATGGCATAGAAATGAAGTTAAAGGTGTAATGTAAGTCCCTTAAATGCTTAAGAATCTGTATGGGTTGTTTTACACCTAAAATTTACTCTGAAAACATGCCTTTTAGCCATTTCAACTCTTATAAAAATACAACTTAAAACCTTAATCAGTGAATTCTTAATTGCTTTTCATAAACAGACCCCACTCTGGTATCGCAAGTCACCATATAATCTTTTCCATACTAGTTACATATATCTGATTTCTGGCGCGCTCCTATGGGCCAGCCATCACAAGAACACATTCTGTCTGCTCGCTGTGTCATTTAGAAGACCTGTCTCCATCGCCACGTGCTACTGACACTTACCGACACTCTGCTCGCCCCGGGACATTGGCTCTGGCTTGTCCGATCCCGTGCCAGCCCTTCACATCCCACCAGACCTCCCCTTGCAGACTCCCAGCAGCTTTCTTTGTTTCTGTACTCCAGAAAGAGATAACAAGCTACGTCGACAATCACTTGGTGGGCGCACGTGGTCAAGACAGAGAAAACTTGAAACGGAACCAAAATACATTCGCTTGTAACCCACGCCGAAGCGTCTCATTGGATGATACCCGAGCAAAGGTATTAAGAAATAAAAAACCAGTAGGAGATAATCATTTGAGGGTCTCACAAATATCCACGTGTATATTCTGAGAGATAGAACTGCCGGCAGTTTAAGTGCCCCGGCTAGGGCCGCACCCACAGAGCGGGGATTGCCCCGGGCCACGAAATACACAACTGTAAAGGGGGCCACATCTAAAGAAAAACAAAGAAAAAAAGGGAAGACAAAACTGTTGATTAACTGAAACTAATACAATTGTGTTATGCTATAATTTAATTTTAAGAGCTATCATACAAAAATTTAAATATAATTGTTTAGTTTTAAAATAATTTTCTTCAGTACTAAAGTTAGTGTTATTAATTTTTTTTTTTTTTTAACATTGTCACCTATTTTTTAATTTGTTCTGAAACAGTAACCTTAATCATTCCAATACATTTTCCTAAACTAACCACATACAGGTCTGGTGGTATAGTACTGTCGAGAGAGGTAGGAACCAGGCCCCAGGTTTGCCTTCTTCAGTTTCAGGTGAATAGTGTGTAAATGGCAAATTTGGCCAATGGAGTACAAAAACTATTTTGTTTTAGGGCAGGGGGCCACAAATCCAAACTCTGCCCCGGGCCACAAAATGTCTGTGGGCGGCCCTGGCCCTGGCTAAAGCTTAGGGAAAAAATGGAGTTTAACTTACCATGATTGGCTCAAAGCTACAAACTTTTACGATTACTGCAATGCTCGTAAATAAGCTGATTGACAAACATCCTCCTGCTGGCAGCATGGCTTGCTGTGCGAGTGTGAGAGTTCTTCCCCTTGGCCGAGAACTGCACTGTAATGTTGACCAAAACATTAGTGTTTGCCTTGAATTTATTGTGTTCAATACCCACAAGCCAAACCCATTTCTTACCCTAGTAGGGAAGATTACCAGTGTGTCTTACTGGGACACAGAATTCAATAAAAATTTCAGAGTTTTCAGTTAATTTTGGTCTATGTCACTTAAATGTGCTGTGCCGGATTTAAATCTAAAGATTACAAATAGTTTAAATGATGCAGTGAAGTTTATCATAAGAGTGCAGTTTGTACGTTTGATAATCTGGAAAAATCACCAATACATAGAGACAAGATGTTATGGATTTATTTTTAGTCCAATTTCATTTTTAAAACAGATTTTTTTTTGTTATTGTTTTTATTTTCATAAAAGCTGTTTTGTAGTACTTACTCGACTAAAATAGTGTTAAAATTAGTATGCTGCATTTTTACGATAAAATAATTTGTAAACATTCGGAATGATAAAAATAAATTAGCATTTGTGGTTTAAAAGTGATTGATTAAGTGATGCCCATTAAAACTAATTAAATAAATTTTTCTGATCCATGCGTTTTAGTACAATTTTTTTTTCTGGAAATGATTTTCCTTAAATTTCAAACATTATAGATTACTTTTTTTTATGATTTGAATTAATGGTGTGGTTAAAAATCTAGTTAATGCCATGATATAACCTGCTATTCAATGCTGTATGGTGTTGTAAAGTTGCATTTGGCAATTGGCGATGCAGCGAGCTGGTGTGGTGTGGTTGCAGCGCACGAGGTGGGGCTGGCGACCCTGCAGGTGGCGTGCGAGGGCTTCGTGATCTCCAACTCTGTGATATTCGAGTACAAGAGCCCGGCGGCGGAGGAGCGGGGGCCGGGCCGGGAGCTGCAGGCGGAGCGAGGCGACGACCACCTGCTCAAGTTCTCGCTGCTGCAGCGGCTGGAGGCCGTGGACGGCCGGCTGCACATCAAGCAGGAGCCCGACACGGGCGACCTGGTGCGTGCCGTTACTTGCCTCCAAGGAGGGAGGGTCTAGCCCCCCTGGCCTCACTGAGGGGGCCCGCTTGCCCTGGCGAGACGCGACTGATGAACGTAAACGTCAAAACTGATTCCTGGAAAACTTTCTGTGCATTATATAAATTTTCCCGCTTATTGCATGCATATAGGCCAGAATATGGGCAGTGTAGTACGACATACGAGCATTCTATCCAAAGATTATTTGTGTTGGTTGAAACCCACGAAAAATTCTCGGGGTCCCCCCCCCCCCCCCCCCCCTTGCAAATCCTTCAGATTTCCGCTGGTCCTTCAGATTTCTGCCGCTGCCTGGCTACGTCAAACCCGAACTGCTGGCTAGTTCAAATTGCAGTTAGCCCATGGCAGAGCGATTTGCCATTCTTTACGAATAATACTCTAACAGACATGCACTTTTGTTTAATATATTAACCGTGAAGGGGTGTTTTTTTAAGCTTATATACATACTGTCCTGAATATAAGTACGCTCACATACAAGTTGACCTATTGCTTTTCAGTTTAAAATTTGTAAAGTGAAATTTAGTAGATTAATATAAAAAAAAATTACTAGCTTACAAATAATGTAATGTACTTCTTGGGAACCTGCTGGTCACATGATTAATTGATTACACATCTGACAACACATTCCCGGTGAATAAGCAACGTGCAACTCATCAATTTATACTTTACAAATGCATTAATTATAAAAAAATTTACAAATTTTACAAATATTGATGAGGACGCGAGGTTAAGGCAGTGGGAAAGAGGAGAAAGCAAAGGTGAAAGGTTTGAGCGCCCAGCTGGTGCATATGGCATGGTAATGCCATGCACAGTCTCACAGCAAAGCATAACTGAAAGATTTGTCAGGGGGTGAGTTGACCAATGTGGTTAAGGGTTCTTGAATGTGGTAGACTAACTAAGATGGGTGCGAGTTCTTTAAAGGCCACTGGAAAACCTTAATGTCAACATGGAATAAAGTGAACGTAGGCCATCAGACATACTTTTGTGGAAAACACGAACATGAATAAAAATTTCACAAAAATTTCTGGTATGCGGGATATAACAGTTATGTTTTTAAGGTATACATGTATATATATTTTGTTTCCTTGCAATTTATGAAATGCCTGCATATAAGTCTGGTATGGATTATTTTTTTTTAATAAATTGAGGGAAAATTTTTTGACTTATATTTGGGTCAATACAGTATTATTGTACTACTTGGGTGATTTAACACTTTAAATCAGCAGAGACTGTCTACCTTAACCTTTGAATTTTCAAAATCTGATATTCTCTGGATTTCATCTGTCGACTTTCTGTGCAAGGTTCATCAAGTCACTCCAACAGGCCGAACATACAACCTCTCTGACAACGAAGTACAGAAAGCCACGAAAAGCTTCCACCGATTCATTACCCATTGTTTTACTGCTTAGCCTACATACGTGGTTCCATCTCAACCAGTAGTCCTGCTGTCAGAGTCAAATGTCTGGATGGCTGAATGGATTGTAAAAGCATGATACATATTAAACCATATCTCAGTGCGTGGCTTCATCTTCATGTAGGCAGACGTTGAAACGTGAACTTAAGTTAGTTGCCAGTTACTGTCTGTGCCAAACATTTCAGTAGCTAAATATCCGGTAGGCATGTGTGTATCACTTCAAGGAAACATTCCAGGTGGCGATCAGACATTATCTCGGTGATGGTCCGTCTACAACCGAGCTGTTTTAAGCGTCGCCACAGTGACCCATGTGATCAGATGGCAGGCACAGGGACCCTGTGGCAGAGAGGTCTGCTCGCTTCCTTTCGAGACATTCTGATTCAATGGCCGGCAGAGTCGAGCCTGTATTTCTCGCAAGTGGGAAACGTGACAAATTTTGCTGTTAGCTGGTAAATTTTTTGGGGTACTCAAACTTCCCCTATTGTTTCATTTTGTCAGTGCTCCATTCCCATGTCGTCACCTCTCTTTGTGGCTAATGACCTCACTGTCATCAAGATGTTAAGTTCATTAATTTATTAATTCATTGATTTAGTGTAATGTTACTTCAAATGATGTAGAGAACAAGTTTGTAGCAAAAAGGTCTTCTGTCACATTTCATTTGACCTTAATTGTTTATACAATTTCTACTGTGTTTTAAATTATGATTTTAGGTGGAAGTTTATATGTGGAACTTAAGATATCCACTGACTTATGAAGATATCAAATTATGAGAAAATTAATTACAAATGTTTGGGCATTATTGGGGCACATGTTAACTTCTACCCATGAATTTTAAATAGGTATTTTTGTTTTAACAGAAAACGTTTTTATTTACTTCTCAAATAAATTTGTTACTTTAATTTGCATGCTTTTTTTTTAATGTGTTACTGAATGTGTAGCATTCGTAATGCTACACGTTGTTAATTTTTTTGGCACAATGTTTGTAAAGACATTTTCCGTTTAAAAATTGCACAGCTGTACAATATACCAGTTGTACAAGGTAATTTATACAAAAAATCTCTATTGTAGTTACTATTGTGCCTTCCAAATTACAGAGCCAAATAAAAATTGATGTTAGTTAGCTGACTACTTGCACAAAAACATTGTAGTACCTCGGTTTTCCAGGGCATATCAGCACATTCTTTGAATGCTTGCGGGGTGTTTTATCTCTCTCTCTCTCTCTATCTCTCATTCTCTCTCTCTCTCTCTCTCTCTCTCTCTCTCTCTCTCTCTCTCTCTATCTCTTATTCTCTCTCTCTCTCTCTCACTCTCTGTGTGTGTGTGTGTGTGTGTGTGTTTTTTTTTTTTCTGTGGAGCAACACATTAAACCTGGGAATGCATAAAAATTGAAAACTGAAACTTATCAGCCTTGAGCTACTCAATTTCAATGTCTTTGCTAAGTTAGTAAATTGTGTGTATTTATTTGGGAAACTCCGTTGGTTTATACTGGTTAAAACCTTGTTTGATTTTTCAGGCGCATATTCACTAAATCATTGGAAAAAAATATGTATAGCAATCATTGTTTTAAAATACAAATTAAATCTGATATGAAGCTAAATAACTATTCCCATGAGGGCTTCACATTTGCAGTTTGTTCATCAGTATGGATAAGATTTTATGGTTTTATTTTGGCCCAGTTTCATTTTTAAAACAGGAGATTTTGTTGTTAAGGTTTTTATTTTTTATAAACTCGGTTTATTCATAATGATATCACCATTTTCAACAAAAATATGACACTTAAATGTTCAGTGATACTTACTGTACCAAAACAATGTCATTTTGACCAATACATAATTTTTTTTTCTTTACAATATAATGTTTTGTAATAAACATGTAAAACTACTGGGCACAATACAAATAAATCAGCAAGCATCTGTGTGTTTCAAAAATGTTCTAATGTCGTAATGTAAAAATAAGTTACTAATAACAGTTGCAATACAAAAAGAAAGCAAAATGTTTTCCAATCTACTTAGTACGTATGTATAGTTTTGTATAAACTCCACGCTAAGTAATTTACATTCATTGAATTAAATATGTATCTATATATAATGTTTTTGTATTCTGATTAAATATGCTGACTAATTTAATGTTTTTTGTTTTTTTTTGCGTTTTGCGTTTTGTGGCGTTCCGGTGTGTTGACGTGCTCTTGGCTTTGTCGTACCTGCGGGGGAACATGTGTGTGTGCTGAGGAACGTGGGGGACGCGTGGTCCGCAGGTGGAAGGCTCATCCCTGTTCAGCCAGAACAACTTCGAGGACCGCCTGGTCAGCTACTGCCAGTACATGACGTCGCGGTCCTGGAAGCAGGAGGAGGAGGCCGGCTCTGCCTTCTCCGGCCACCGGGGCATGACGCTGCTGCACCTGGCCGCGTGCCTGGGCTACTCCAAGTGCGTCACTGCAGCCGACATCTCACGGGAAGCCTACGATTCACCCGTCCTTCTAGACATACCCGAATACTCACGTTGGCAAGCCTTCTTTTCACAGACGAGAGAGCCAAACCCGAAGTTCCCCGAAGTTCATGCTTTTTTTTTTTTTTTTTTTTTTTTTTTTTTTTTTTTTTTTTTTTTTTTTTTTCCATACCACAACAGGTGTATTTATTTGGGGGAAACTGTTCACATGATTGCACAATACGTATCTTTAATGTAACTATCCTAACCAAATCAACCGTCCACAATGTTTTAAAGTATTTATAATGTAGCTAACCTAACCTAATTGATCATTAGTTATCATGAGTTGTATATTTATTTACAATGAACAAAAAAAAAATAAGATGTACGATCGGGCGTTTGGCTCTCTCATCTGTTGAAAGAAGGCTTGCCAACTTGAGTATTCGGGTATGTCCAGAAGGACGAGTGAATCGTAGGCTTCCCGACATCTCACACCTGTTTCATTTTTAAAACATAATATTTCAATGTTATTGTTTTTTTTATTATTATTAATTCCGTTTAGTGTGAACCCTCATTAAGAAAAATCGTGTTAATACAGAACTCTCATTTATACAAAGGTTTTTTTTACGTCCCTAGAAATTATATAGGAGTTAAAGTGCTAAGTACCCTCTTTTATTGCATAATCGTTGCACGCGCAAAATCGTAGAACCTATATTTCAGGGTGACAAAATTTGGATAAAAAAACCTCTCGCGTAATCATTGCATGATGTTTTTGGTCCTGCTATTAGATTCCAATATCTTTGTGTAAGCATTTTTTCCGTATAAAACGATGTATTTTAAAGTATAAATCTAATATTTATTCGGACATTACCACTTAATTAATTAACGGAAATACGAAGTTGTCTGGTGTGTAAATTTTCTTTTAAAGACTTTTTAAACGTTATAACCTTTATCTGATCGTCTGCGTCGCTGCGGTGTACCGCTTATAAAAATGTAGCCAGCGCTAGTTGGCATCATTCATGTTTGGTTATGTTGCTTCCCGTATAGATCGCGCACACATAGTCGAATATGGATACCTCGCCGATTGCATGCAACGCACGCTCTCTGTCAACTGCCAAGTTAACTACAATTGATTCCTCGCACACACTTGTGGTGTGTACTACGATAGTTATGCGTTCGTTCAGGCTTGCATTCGGGTCACAGATTTTGTTTTTATATTTAAAGTTGAAGAAAGGTTTTTGTTGCGTGACTTATTAATTTAAATTGTTTGGCATGCTCTTTTATACTTCACTTTTTAAATAAACTTACTTTCCATGAATGGGCTTTGTTTTTATGAATAACTTTACCTAACAAAATTTTTTTTCTTGCATAAATGTCGCACCCCTACTTTTCAAACTTGATTTTAGTATAAAATGTGCAACGATTAGGCGATAAAACACGATATATTATGTACATACGTTTTGCATAATTAGCTGGCAAAGTTGAATTGTTAACATTTATGTGCAATATAGATAGGGACTACCAAATGGTATAAATAACATAAAATTTTAGGGTTTAAAGACAATGCTGGTGGCTACTTGCATGATATGGTTTTAAGTAAAATTTATTTAATTTTATTTAATCTTGTAAAATCATAAACATTTTTTGGATTTTAAAAGGCTAGGTAAAATTTAATAATTTTTTTTTTTGAAAGAAATTAAACCATATCACATAGTAGCCAGTAAAATTGACTTTAAACCTAAAAAGTTACAGTTTAATATTCCAATTCATTCCTCTGATCTGTACTGCACAAATAAGTTAAAAATGCAACTTTGGCAGCTAATTATCCAAAGGTATGTACAATATATTTTTTTTTTCTTTTTGTAGAAGTTCAGCCACTCAGAAAGTCGTCAAGTTTAACTGTGTCATATTTAAATATAAAATAATAACCTGAAATGGATGTCAGGCTGTTCATCTTTGAACTTCCCGTGTTAATTTTTCAGTAGTTCCAACTATACTTTCGAATTTTCCTCACTACTAACTACTGTAATGCTACTTGCACCTGTATGCTATAAGTCCGTCATTGTTTTATTTGCCGCCACGATAAACTTTTCCAGCGTATATGTAGTTGGCACAGTTCACAGTTGGATACCTGTGATTGTGCAGTTAAACTGGAATTCTTCGCTGATTTCTCCTCAGGAATTAATGGGAGAAGAGCAAGGCAAACAGTTTCAATGTTATGTAGTACACAGTTCTGTGCCCAGAAATATGGAGACGTTAGCTTGATTGTGGTAGGGAGAGCTCTCACATTGTACATGATATTAAAGAAAATAAGTAAAGCATAACTGCCTTGGCATGAAAATATGAAAATTAAAACTCTAATTGATACTGAATAATTGAGAGACTAAACGGAGACGTGTTTTAGTTTCCACATCAATACAGTCATGTAACCAATTACTTTCAACTTTGTAAAATATTTTTTGACCTTAACTGTTGTATGTTTTGTAGTTAAAATTTATGCTCCATTGTATAGCTGATACAACACTTGCATTAGAGAACAATTTTTTTCCATGCGGTGAAATCTTATTACACATTATCTGAAACAAATCCACAATTTTGGAACTTTTTAATGAAATTACGTTGTATTGAACTGTTCATAAATGTAGACCAACTTGTACTGATTTGAAAATATGTACATACTTATAACTTATAAGTGAGGTACTTTGTAATGAGAGTCCACTGTATTACTTAAATGACCCTTACAAAATAAGCTGTACACATGCCCTGAGTTAGATCTTGAATTTGTACAAACTGCCTCAGGGGCAAAATTCTCTGAGGAGCCAGTAAAAAGCAAGTTTGCTGTGTGGATGCTGAGAGGCTGGTAGCAGCTGTGAAACATGGGGAGTGTGCGTTCTAGGTTGGTGTGCGCGATGCTTCACTGGAGGACAGAGAACTCGTCCGTGCTGCTGGACACGGAGGTGGATGCACTCAGCCAGGACGACGAAGGGTACACACCTTTGGTGAGGGAGCATTCAGCAGAAACTGTGATACCTGTAGCATCCCCACACGCTGTTCCCATGCCTCCCACGCCGTGTGGTCAATACCAGCACGTAGCAGCACGACCATGCCTCGATAAACAATAGAGACGTTCGTGTTTCATGAATTTTTTTGGTAGCAAAGTAGAATTAAAGCTCAGGTTTAGAGCTGTGCCGATTGTGAATCGGCAGAAGCCGATTTTCCCTATATTTATTTGAATTAGTGTTCCTGCCGATTCACGATACGCTTGTTAATATTCGGTTGATATTATTGAAAAATGAAAGTGTGTGTCATAATCTAAAAATCCACTGGTATACTTTTCACTTTTCATCCTACTACATACTTGGAACATCATTTCTTAGCTACGTGTGCCAGCCGTACACATCAAACTGAAACATCCTATATTTTAATAACATTCTTGAATCTAATCATTGTAAATAAATATATCACCAGCACGGTAAAGTTAGATAAGAACAAAAACTTGCTTTATTTAGAGCATGGCTACCACTACAAACAATGGAAAATACCAAATGCTTGAACTTCTAAGAAATTTTCTTATATCATGATGGAGACATTTTTTAATTAACTTACATAAAGTTTTTTAACTTGAATAAAAGAAGTAATAATAATAATCAAATAATATAGGACTTCACATAATGTGAATTACTTTTATTGTTTCCTGTGCAAAGCGAACACATGAAATGCATTTCCGTATAAATGTTTGGTACTGTAAATTTTTGCTGAAGCACGTGTTAAGATTATATTGGAATTCCTGTTCTTGAATTGTAAACATATACAAAGTCTTGCAATTTTGAACATTTTAAATAATTTTTTTAAACTTATTGGTTTGTGAATCCAAGTATTTCATATTTACCTATTATTAAATAATATTATTTATATAATTATTTATTAATAATTAAATTTTCCAGCCTCAATTAGTAAATTCATGTTTCAATAAGCAACTACTAATGGGATGTCAACAAACAAATGAAAACAAGCTCAAAATACTAGTTAATAAAGAGAGGTTATGTTCCGTTTATAAACTAAAATACATGTGCATTTAAATTGCATGCTTTTCTTAGAAAGAATTATCTAATGTAATTTAGTAAATTTATAAAAATATTTTAACCAAAATGTGTTATCTCCTGTATCGGTTCAGAATCGGTGAATCGCAACAGTTGTATTGGCGTATCGGCACATCGGCAAAATTTTGTGAATCGGTACAGCTCTACAGAAGTTTATCTGGTTTACAGTGATGATTGGTTCACAGTTCTCTATACAGGTTGTGGTGATCTGGAGACAGTTATAAACCAGAAATAGGAGAGTGACCTAGGTCGTAGGATTTAAGGCTGCTGCCCCTGGTATTAGCCACTGAGCACGCTTAAGATACTTTAATGTGTTTAAGACAGTTGATTCTAACATGGAGGAAAAATAATATGAAAAGTAATTGTAACTTCACTATTCACATGGGGAATTTCGTCTATGGAACAATAAACAAAGTGTTATCTTGCCATCATATGTGATGTGATGAATTTGCTGTTTCTGTTAAGTGTATTAAAGCTTAACTAATTGGTTTACTTCTCAAATGAGTGGTAAATTCTTCTAACTTTATTTTCGTGGTCAATTCTGTGTGTTTGGGCCAAGCTCTTCAAACACAGTTATGGCCCAGTTCTCAAACACCATTTGGGTTATTTCAGATAACAGTCATTAGTATTATTTAAATGCTGATCTTGAAACTTTTCATTAAATTTTTTAAGTGAATTAATATTATAAATAAATAATAAGTATTTCATTTTCGTCTCCTTATAAGTAAAAATGTTGATTACATCATATGATCTTCTTGATGAAATTCAAGACGTAATTAAATTTCCAATATTTTCATTCCAAATTTTAATTTACAAAGTACGATGTTTTGGATATATTTTTATCATTGTTGTTAACATTATAACGTTGTGTCAGAAGTATTTGAGCTGGATGGTGTGTATCTGGCAACGGAGCTCACCGAAACAAGGAAATCGCCAGTGGCAGAGATTCGTGCATTGGAAAGAGAGATTAAATGTCTATGGAAATGTACACCGCAAAACTGAGATGAGACCAGTTGGCGTAGCCAGGATTTGTGTATCGGGGGGTGTTAAGAAGCATGGCACCCCCTTCCCCCCCGGTATTAAAGCGGGGTGGTCCGGGGGTCCTTCCCCTGGGGAAATTTGGATTTTAA
Source organism: Bacillus rossius redtenbacheri (assembly GCF_032445375.1). Lineage (NCBI taxonomy): Eukaryota > Metazoa > Arthropoda > Insecta > Phasmatodea > Bacillidae > Bacillus > Bacillus rossius. The sequence continues at coordinate 9,902,791 of NC_086338.1, read as the reverse complement.
CTTTTAAGGTGTAAAATAGTGCTATTTCATCAGTTTTCGGTACTTAAATTTAAATATTGTAATGGGAAAAAATTTTATTAATTTTTAATATGAAATTTGTTTGAGTGATGAATAAGAAATTAATTAAAGGTTTGTTGCAAGGGGGGTGGGGGGGGGGGGGGGGTTGATCCCCTAAAAACCATCCTGGCTACGCCCCTGCATGAGACAAGCTTAATTCCAGGCCACTCTCATTAGAAGTTTAGCAGTTTCCTTGAGGCTTGAAGCGAGATGCGGGGCGGTGTGTGCAGATGTGGGCGTGCGCGCGCGGCCACCAGGCCACGGCGCTGCTGCTGTACCACTGGGACCGCTCGGCCCTCGCGCTCAGGAACCACGGCGTGCGCTCGGCGCTGGAGTGCGCCCGCGCGGCGGGGCACGGCCGGCTGGCCCGCGAGCTGGAGCGCCTGGAGGCGGAGGGCGAGAAGGACCGCGCCCCGTCGCCGTCCCCGGCCGAGTCCCCCGCGCGCTCCCGCGACGGGGTCTTCCTGCGCCCGGGCGCCGTGCGCAGGTGCCTCTCCCACTCATACACTTCACCCCATCCAGCATCTATTCCTTCAGGAACATCTTGCATTTTTCCATTCAAACATAAACCTACTGTGGAATCTTTTTTTTTTTTTTTTTTTTTTTTTATGTTTGACAGGAGTCCAAGAAAAGTTTATGCAAAATACATTAAAGTGGTTATACTCTCAAATGAAAATTTGAATGTGTGTACTTTTTTTGGAAAATGGCTGACGTGCATAAATGATCTTAACGCTAAATATGACTGAAACTGAGAATGTCACAAATCTCTTATTATAAATATAGCGTTACATAATTAATGAGAATTTATGTTGTAATGTATCAGACAGCTGTGAAGGCTAATAAACATAAATTTCTGTCGGCTATATAGTATCATTTGGTATACAATGGATAAAAAAAAATTCTTTTATTTCAAATTTTAAGTCAAAAATATTATTGTTTTCATTTTAATTTGAAGTATTTAATATTTTCAGATCCCTAGCATATAATGCAGTCTAAGAGCTCATGAAAACTGCCAGTCAGTCACGTGGGCCTATTTATTGTACAATTTCTAGGAGCTTGTTATTAGGAGTGATTTTACCAGTCTACTCTAGATCCAGTGCTCTGTTCCAGTACTTTCATTTCCAACAAAATTGCTCGCTGAGTCTGTTTTGTAGGTCCATATTCCAAACCAAACTTAATTTAGTTCAGCCACTTTAAATAGTAAATTACTACTATAATAATATTTTTAATGCAAAAGTGTGTTTGTCTGTTAGTCTTTCTTTCACACAGCAAAGGAGCAAAATTATTATTTTTTGTATAAAGATAGTTTATGAGCAGGGGAGTGCCATAGACTACATATAATTATGAAATTTTATCCCTAAGGGAGTGAAAAAGGGATAAATTCAGTTTTATAATAGAAAATCATAGGAGGTAGGTCATACACACAAACAGTGAGTTTGTGCCATTTCTCAATGTCTGCCTCACAGTCACATAGTAAGATCTATTAACTTTCTATCATTTTCCTTGGCGAACCCCATCGGCTTAGTGAAGTTTGAGGCTGCTAGCGAACTAAAGGCATCAATAAAAGTTTAGTTCAGAACTTCATCAATAGGTGGCATTAACTTGGTGTATCCATCACGTATTGCGTAGGGGTTACCTGCCTTCCCACAAAATGAAGCTGAAGAGAGGCATCCCGTTTTGCTGATTAGTAGCCTTGATGCACGTGACTGTCCCATCAATGGAACTTGAATATTAAATTTTTTAATATTTTTGTGTTTAGCCTGGGCAACGCCGGGTACTTCAGCTAGTGCTGTGTAGAGTATCGTGGGTTTGTGAGTATGACTGTGTGTTTGGCCCAGGAACGAAGTGCAGAAGACCAAGATCATGAGCATGGACCTGGACATCAGCTTGCTGGACTCCCACGGCAACAGCTGCTGGAGCTCCTTGTTCAGCCAAGGTCGGTGCGAGGGGGTTGCTGGGTTACGGGGCAGCGTGCCGAGGGCTGCAGGGCGGTGAGCGAGCGTGAGCGTGTGTCGCGTTGGCCGGCAGAGGGCAGCGGCGAGGACGGCCCGGACCAGCGGCCGGGGAGCCAGCGCCTGAGCAAGCGACCGTCCGTCGACAGCGGCATCCACCTGGCGGCCGTCCAGAGCTCCGACAGTCTTCCCTCCCTGCACTCGGGCCGGGACACCCACAAGCTCTCCAGGTGACTCCAGCGCTGCCGAGCCCCATTCTCAACACTATCATCATCATCGTTGTTGATTAGTAATGTACTAATACATGTTTCTCAAATGTCATGTTCTTATATTACAGTGTGTATGTTTCGTGTTTCTGTTGTACTACCGTGTTTTCACGCATAATCGTCGCACATTTTATTCTAAAATAAAGTTTGAAAAGTAGGGGTGCGGCCATCATGCGGAAAAAAAAAATTTTGTTAGGTAAAGTTATTCATTAAAACAGAATCCGTTCATGGAAAGTATGTTTATTTAAAAAAAGGTGGAGTATACAAGAGCACGCCAAACAATTTATATTAATAATTCATTAAACAAAAATCTTTCTTCAACTTAAAATAGAAAAACAAAATCTGTGACACGAACGCAAGCGACTTGAATCTGTGACGTGAACTAACGCGTAACTACCGTCGTAATATACACTTCCCACGTAAGAGTGCGGGCTATCAAATGTAGTTAAATCGGCACTCGACAGAGAGCGCGCGTTGCGTGCAATCGGCAAGATATCGATATTCAACTATGTGCGCGCGCTATATACGGAAGCAACATAACCAAACATGAATGCTGCCCATTAGTGCTGGCTACATTTTTATAAGCGCTACACCGCGGCGATGCAGACAATTAGATAAAGGAAATAACTTTTAAAAACGTCTTGAAAAGAAAATTTACACGTCAGACAACTTCGTATTTCCGTTAATGAAATAAGTAAGTGGTAATGTCTGAACAAATATTAGATTTATATTTTAAAATACATCGTTTTATAAAGAAAAGATACTTAAACAAAGCGCTCGGCATCTAATAGTGAGACCAAAAACATCATGCGACGTTTAGCGAGTTTTTTATCCCCATTTTGACGGCCTAAAATATAGGTGCGATGATTATGCGATAAAAGAGGGTAATAATTTTTTGTTTTGGTCAATGTAAGTATCTGGTATTTTTGACATTGTTGTAGGCCAGTGGGGATATCACTATCTGCTGTGGTTTCACCTCAGGTAGAGCTGGCCTACTTTGGTGCCATCGAGGGCTAGTGTCCAAGTACTTGCAGTGACTATTTTGGTTCTAGTTTTTGTTTTATTTTTGTAATGTCTCTTATTTTCTGTTGGTGGGTATATTACGAACATAAATAATAAATACATTTCTCATGTGAGATTACTTTGGAAACAAAATGTAAGATCAAGACAGTTTAAAATTCAAGACAATGAGTCACTGGATAGAGCCAATATACTTTGTTGTAAAATTTTGTTCAGCTACTCTGAAAACATACGTAAAAAATTATTGAGAACTCATTGAAGAATCAGTTATTTCTTGGGCAGTATCATGATCAGTATCAGTGAAATTCTGTTACTGATCTGTCGCTACTCTAGTGGTGTGAGGTGATAGTCACCAAGCTGCCACAACCTTCATATGGTGAGATTCCAGGTTTGAAAGTGTGTTGCCTCTGTATGTGTTTATTTGAAGTGAATGGGATTTTAAAAATACACACCAAATAACATTTTTTTTTTCATAGTACAATCATTTGGACGAAAATAAACAAACTGATAGGAAGGTTAGTGACATGGAGGAAACACGGGACCTCCCGTGGCCAGGACTGTGTTATCAAGAACCTGAGGACTCACTTTAGGAGTATACGCAGCTGGTCGCGCTGTGTGAACAGGAAGGACAAGCCACGTGTCTCCGCTACAAATGACACCACACTGCTCATGCGCTGCACATATTCCCATTGCTCTGATCATCTCCTCATTCCTTTCACTTTTTTTCAGGTCTCTTGGTTCAAAGAAAATATTATGCCCTTTACTACACTTTTTTTTTTCACTTACCATTTTCCTTATTATCGCACCAAATTCCTCAATCTGCTTTGCAACAAATACTTCCCTCCCCCTTCTCCAAACTGTTCCATCTTTGCTTCTATCATCTTTCTCCAATGCACTTCCCAGATACTTTGGTGTATTCTCTTGTTTTAGCGCAACACCACAGAATTCTGTTAGCTTTTCTGTATATTTCTTTATTTGTTGTTATCTGCATTACTCTTTAGTAGGAGACTGGTTTGCAATTCAGATAGCGACAACCTGTGAGTGTGTGCATTAAGAGCATTACACGAATATTAGATGTACGTAGGTAACATTTATCGCAGACTTGTGCGACAGATAATACATAATAAGAATTACAGATATTTTTATGTTTTTTATTATGAAGTGTGCAAATGGTGCTTAAAAAGTTTATACATAATTTAAATATTTGCAAAATGACTGACTATAGTCAAAATGTATAATATGTTATCATACAGCTCTATATTGTACACATGTTGATGGTAAAAGTTTTTGTAAGAAAATATTTACAGCATGTTATGACTCGCTGACCATGCTTTTTGCTGAAACCATAAAAAATTTATTATCTTCGACTGTCAGGTGTGTTGGGTGCATCATACAGTATGGTGATGTGCATTTGTGAGCCATGCTTCACACTGGCTGGAATGAACTGTGACTCGGTAAAATCAGTATTTATCTGTGCATGTGAAGACGATGCCTTGACACAGAGCATGTGTTAGGTTCGACCGCAGCATGTCTCTGCCGCTGGCGTCCCCCACCTCCGCGGCGTTCGACGTCTCCGGCAAGGAGGACACACGCAGCTCCCCCGTCAGGAAGATGGACTTCGCACTGTGTAAGCTGCCGCACCGCACACACTTAACATACTTCATCCTTGGCCATTCATGGAGGGGACCCTTTTAACAACCGACTGTTAACACACTAATTTTTGATTTTCACATGAAAGCTAGGGGCAAGATTATATGGTTGGTTGCAATAACACCGAAATAACATCAAAAAATATGTCGACACACAGTATAACACCGAAATTCAAGTTAAAATACCACAAAGCACTGAAATGCATTTAAAATCACGAGTCTAATAATCATTTACAATCGAAACTGAACTCTAATGACAAATACCTAATCTTTCACATATTAAATTTAATTGAAGTAATTCATTTAGAATGATGTTTTTTAGGGATGGGTTGAGTACACATTTTTATCGATTCCGATACCGGTACCGATTCCTAAATTTCGATTCTCGATTCCAAGTCATTCCAGTTTTCGATTCCTGGTAATTCTGGTCACATAATTAAAACTACTTAAGAATTGAATGCATTACATAATGATAATAACATGTATAAAGGATAATTATAAACTTAGGATTAAATGTTGAGGGTTTTTTTTTCAATTTCCAGTGAAGAAGCATCTTCACATAAAGTTTGTTTGCTAGTAAGTACTAGGCTGTGCACAAAGAAGTTCAACATTTAGACAGGGTTCTTTAACAGACGATAACGCCGATAACATAACATCTTTGTTCAAAATGGGTTCAAAGGTAGCACTACTTTTTTCTGTGGTACCTTTTGACTTAGTTGGTGACAGTGCTGTAAACAAAAGATTGTTTTTCTTCAAAGACTATTTTTTCTGGTAGTAATGTGTGCCGGGATTTCAAATGCTTCATTAAATTAGTTGTAGATTTGTAAGTACCGCTCCGTGAAATTTGCGCACTACCATGATTACAAATTGCATATTTGTCATTTTCACTATTGATGCGAAAATGTTCCCAAACTTTAGACATGTTGATACAATATCAGACCATTCGCATCGTAATTTGAAACGACAGTCGGCGAACATTTTTTTTACTAACAAACTAGCAAAACACTTGAAAATAGTTTTAGCAAAACAATATTTGTGCCAAATAAATAGCATAAATGCGCAACAATTCACAGTAACCTCAATAGCACGACGGTGAATTACGCCGTAATTCACCGTCGTGCTATTGAGGTTACTGTGAATTGTTTCGCATTTATGCTATATATTTGGCACAAATATTGTTCTGCTAAAATTATTTTCCGTAATTCACCGTCGTGCTATTGAGGTTACTGTGAATTGTTGCGCATTTATGCTATTTATTTGGCACAAATATTGTTTTGCTAAAACTATTTTCAAGTGTTTTTCTAGTAATTATTACGGTTTTCCTTTGCAAGAAATAAACACGAGCCTCTGTTGGCGGTATGGCCAGAGAATTCTTTAAAATCGATTGTTGCTTTCATTATACAATTTGTCCCGTACGCAACGAATCAATACGTTTCGACTTGACTTTATATTTTATGGCCACCAGAGATTTTGTGGAGGCCATCATCCTTGAATGGCTCACAACTAAAATGGTGACGACACGTGATGTGGTCTCGTTTCATAACCGTCACTTTCTTCACAAAAAACAATGGACTTTTCTTAACTGCAAATAAAATTAATAAGTCTTTTTACAATTTATTTACGTCTAATACATGAGTGAGGAATAATGTTCTTCGATCGTGGAGTTTTAATTAGAGGTTAAACATGCCCGGTAACATTGTTTTTATTTATTTTTATTCGTATAAAATTAATATTTAATAATAATGAGCATTATTAGGAATTTTATGCGCATACGGCAGGTAAGATATATTAAAATAAGTAAGTAAAGTTCAGACGAAAATATATTACTACTGTATTTTCTTAACTTAACCGATTCCTAACCTACCTTGCCCTTTTTTAGTACCCGATACTGAGTACCCAAATTTTTTAATAATCGGTGGTATCGAGGAATCGGAGAATCGAATCGACCCATCCCTAATGTTTTTACACTTTATAAAAAAAAAAGGAAAAAGGTGACGACATCTGTCGTGTCTATCCTGGTCCCTAGGCCCGATGTTGCCCATAGCCGTCTGGTCTGGGCATGAGTGTAAAAAAGTGTTTGATTGGTTCTTCGAGGGGTGAGCGCACCCGAGCGCGGCGGCTGGTGTGATAAATGACAGTGCAATCTGACCCGGACCGCGTACTGTCTCGTGCGTCCCCCTCCCCTGCTTCCCGCTCGCCGCGCGCCGGAGCGTGGGAGTCAGTCGTAGCTCGCCTCTCATCCGCGACGGACGCATCCGAGCGCTGCTCCACGCTTCGCCACTAGCGACTCGTGAGTGGTTCGTCGTTCAGCAGCCAGTGCCTTAAAGACATAGGCAGAACTACGGACATACATAGACCGAAAGTGGCGTCTCGAGCGGCCGACAGCTCGAGGGGTTGCTGTGGTCCTGGCCCACTGTTGTAAGCCACAAGGTGAGAACCCGTTCACTCCCTGAGTTTTAGGCTGGCCGGCGCTCTCGTCACGACAGGGAATCACTCGCAACAAGGGTCAGAGAGCCAGGTGTCGTCAAAGGTTTACCTTTTTTAATCTTGCAACTGTTATTAGTTACTCATTTTTACATTTTGGTCTTACAACATTTTTCAAACACAGGATTACTTAACAGATTTTTTCAATTAGACATGCATATTATGAATCATTATATTGAAAAAGTGCATCATGTATCAGTCAAAGTGACACTGATTTGGAGATAGGTATATAAATATCATAGAACATTTATAGTATCATATTTTTTCAGTAAAATTCTATATTTTTTAATAAACATTTTATGATAAAATAAAAACAATAACATTGAAATCTCCTGTTCAAAACCTAAATCTGCTAGAAAATAAAACCATAAAATCTTGTCTCTAATAATAATACAGGTCTGTTTCTTCATGTGTGAACAGTTTGACTAGTAGAGCAGTTTCGCTGGTGGGTAAACTAAACTAAAAGTTTCTGATTCAAAAATTGCCTGTATTTTTACTCTTTATGGTGTAAACATCCATGCAGTGTAGTTAATTTTTTTTTATTGTGTATAACTCAAGCTAGAATTGTTAGCTGCTGTTCCTATTTTCTGGACCACAGTTCTCTCACAGTTGAGCATTTATTTGATTCAACTTTCTCCCATACATATCTTAATAAAATTTATTCCACAGTATTCAGTTTCATTATTATTTAATCTTTGTCTTCTTAGTTTATCGAAGCAGTTTAATGAATACGTATTTTAAGTTTTACTGGTCTTTAAAATAAGGAACTGTAAAGCTTTGAGGCGGTGGTGAAAGTTGAAAAATGAGGTAAGTATTTTCTATTATTTTTATTTACTTTTTTCCTTAATTTGGTATGTTTTGATAGTTTTTTTTTTCCTTGTGGGAAATTTTTCATCACTTTACCTGCTCTATTCTTACAATAAAAGCATGATAAATATTTTATTGATGATTATTATGCTGATCGAAATGTAGTTCTAATTTTTATACTTTTGCTATCTGGTAATTTACAGCAATCTGCAGTTGTACATACAAAATTCCTATGCTCATGCATAATGCTATTTCCGGAAATGGGAATGCTTTGAAAAATATGTTAATAATAACTATCTATTATATATTTGTAGTGAATGCCTACCTCAGTTGCTTTTTAATTTTCTGTAAATTTATTTATGAATCTTAAATCAACTTTCACCATGCACCCATTCAAGCTTTTAGGTTTCATAACATAATGAATTTTTTACTGTACAAAGAATGCCCTGGCTTTGTAGTACCTGGAATTATAATTTTGGAGGTTTTTATATTAATTTAAGTGGCTGTATTTGAACACTTTAATATTTTCTATTTTGTTTATAATTTAAGGTTAGTTATCAACTTGCACATATCATGTACTAGTTGCTTTTATGGGTAAATTTTTGATATGCAATTTCATAAATGAACAAACTTTTCAGTAAGTTTTTGTTTCATTGAAGCTAAATATATAATTATCACTTTATCAATATCTGGAGGCCTTAGGCCATGTCCGAATTCAATTCTGCAGTTGTGTACTTGCGACCTTGCATACGTATCTTGCCTTTGACTAGTCGGGACGGGTTAATTGTTTGGCCTCTTCACGTGGTATTAGCCAGCCGAACGAGTTGTTTACATTTCATTTTTCAACACATAAATTGAAACGAAAATTAAAAAAACCATGTGTAGCTGAATTTAATCATATTTAACACTTCATTGCTGACACACAAATTTATGACAGTTTACTTTATTATCATTCTTTTTTTTTTTTTTGTAGTTACAATCTGTATGTATGTGCATGTTTTTGCTAAAACTTCCTTAAAAACATGTTTAAATATTAATATTGTTATCCAATTTATTAATACAAGTAGCATACAACATTTTTTTTCAAAATGGCGACGTGTCTTCACTGGAAGTACGTGAGAAATACACAATCATTTACTTACGTCCTTGCATACTTCATTTCCAGTTCAGACATTCCTTGTGATGTCGGAGACACGTACGTATTAGTTTATACTTCAGGTGAATTCAGACATGGTCTTGGTGTATATATTTTCTTGACTTGATGTAAGTTTTTGGACATACGCCATTACATCAAGTCATGCACTCCCATTGCACAAATCCTTTAAAGATAACATATACTTTCTTGTCATAATATAGAAGTGAGAGGTTAATTCAGCTGGCAGTATTTGTATATTTTTAATCGTGGTGTGCAGTCTGTTTGCAAAGCCATAAAAGCAATTGTAAGTAGTTTGCCAATCATTTTCATTAAGTCAGCATGTTGTCACTGATATTTCTGAGATGTTATCATTGTATTTATTTTAGTAATCACAAACAAGATTTTTTTATTTTTACTCCCATGGAACTATTGTCATGAAGTTTCAGTTCCAAGTACACCAGTCTCTCTAAGCAACACTGTTCAGTTTACTCAGTTTTGAAGTAATGAAGCCAGTAAATAACCACATAATAAGTACGTGGTCATGGATTCTAAGGGCCGAATTCAGAGAGCTCTTTCGACGGTTATCCACACACCGAAAGGCTTTTCATTTGAAGCTGCTCGGCAGAGACGTTTTTCAGTGGTTGGTTGACTGCTGGATAAGGAGAGCCAACCACTTGAAAGTGAATGTGGTCTGAAGCACATTCGAATGCCTGTTCAGTTGAAAATCGGCAGAGCAGTTGATGGTTTTAATATATAATTCCCACATAAAAACGTGTTCATGTATGTTTGTAATTATTTAAAACATTTTTGTCATATGGCAGATATGTAAAATATGTTTTGGAATTAAATATGCGTTTTTAAAGAAATCGTTTTGCCCGCAAAGTGTGCATCATACACGTGTTTTGTAGCGATGGCAGAAGATTTGGATGAATTTACAAATCACATTGACGAGGTTTTTGATTTTTTTGATGATCTTGAAAATTAAAATCCAGTTCCGCGAAGGTATAAGAAATTTAGCAGACCCGTTTGATTTTTATCGGGATCAAGAGTTTGAACAACAATTTTTTTTTTCTCTGTTAGAAACTGCATCTGTTTTTTTTTTGTTTTTTTTTTCGATTACGGTATTGTGTTTTTTCACGAGATCAAAAATAATCGCTTTTTCATCTGGAGAAAACACTATAATTTTAGGCAACGTATCCATCTTCAGAAAATTTCTCAACCTCGTGTCCAATCCAAACAAAATATTATTTTCAGCGGGAGAGCAGACAAAAGACAATCAAAATGAAATAGGGCGCTTTTCCACACACACTCCAAGTACTTGATCTAAGAAAATTTTTGTGCCATGTTGCCAGATCTTCACCGAAAGTGGATGGGAACAAGCTTTCAGCTGGCAGTCATTCGAAAGGTGTTTTTGAAGTATGAGAGGTGGAGAGTCTGCCAAATGAATGAGAGTTGGATGTGCTTTCGAAGGTCAACTCTGAATACGGGCCTAAGTAGCGCTCTTTTTCATATGTGTGAGCTGTTATTTCCGTGCGTACCGTGTTATGTCCGTGCCATGTGTGTAGCATTAAACACAATACACTGAATTAATATATACAAATAAATACCCTTCATTAAATTTTCAGGCATTCACTGCCATATTCTGGAGTAATAGGCTTCTGGGTTGTAGCCATGTCGAAGGCGAAGTTTTCGCAGACTTTTGGCCGACCTTGCAGTCTTCGTCATCAGTGCAACCGCGGGGGAGAAACTCTAATTGCCGAGACTGAGACCTAGATGTTTTGGCCCCTCGTAGATATGTAGTAGCTTTCATAATATATTGCTAACATAGCTACATTGATTGTGAGAAGTAATGCATAAGCTGTTATCAGGCAAACATACAGTGAAAATTAACTCACTCTATTTTGGTAGCTACATGTTAATGATGCTGCATACCAAAAATTTTTGCATCTCCTACTTATTTATATTTAACATGACTTTTTTTTATTTCAAAACAGCATAAAGTGTTTTTTGCACAGTTGAAATCACTTTTACTCAGCAATTAGTCAAGTAGATAAATTAACAATAATAACCTAAAACTTTGTATTAGAACCTCTACCTGGAGATTTTCTTTCTCTAGTTGTAATGGGCCCACCCAACAGTTAGCGTCGCATGTCGGGCGAAACATGGTTTCAGATTCCACTGTGAGAGTCGCACTTCTATATCTCCGTCCTTGTTCTGTGAGTGCAACCTTCTGAGGTTCTTGGAAATTCTCCTGCCTTTAAACTCTCTCGCATTAGAGGGAAGTGTTTCCTGACTGGCTGCACCTGTGGGCAAATCAAAGCCTTTGTTTCTCCTGTTTGGCTGTTGGGTTTGGCCAATCAGAGCTGGGCTTCTGAGATTCTCTGGGGCTGCTGGCGAAACAGTGACCTCTTCCCTTCTGGTTGGCTAGGCTGTTTGGCCAACCAGAGGTGAGGATTTCTGAAAAGTGGTTCCCATATTATGCTTAATTTGTATCAGTTCTGTCTACTGTTTTTACCAGCAGAAGGGTCGCCCCTATAATTTTGAGCAAAAAATCTAACATTTTAACTATAAGGATCACTCTTGAATATGGGTCACATCATAAATTGGTCTCCAGTAGAAAATAAGTGAAGACTTTATGGTCTGTGTTTCAGCTTATTGCCGTCTAAGAAACAAGCACCTGTTCTTCTTAATTTTTGGCCCATGAATACAATTTTTTGTATTAATGTTCCCTTCCTGTCTGTTGTATTTTTTTTTTTTTACCCATCTCCTTCCCCAAGAGAGAAAAGAGGTCACGCTACTTCCTAGTCAATTGTTCTGTCAGTTCCTTAAGTAAAAACAAGCATGCCCTTTACAGCAGTTTTTTCTGGAATGAAATGTATAAGTAGAAAGTGTAAAGAAATCTCGCACACAAAAAAAGTTTGGACATTTGCGTCACAAAAATATAAATGTGATGACTGTGTACGGTGTCAGTTCACGGACATTTAACGTTGAGAGAGGAAGGGGGGATTCAAGAACATTGCTGCATGGCCACACACACTCGAACACACAGGCATGCACACCCCCTCTTCTTTCTCAGACTCCGGCTGGTTTATTTTTAGATTCCCCCTCTTGCCAGACGCCAGCCCGACTGCAGACAGCCACGTCACTTACCGAGGGCGGCCAAGAGGCCAGATGGTGCAGATCATGATTCCTTACACGCACTGTTGAGATATTTTAATTAACAATTTATACTTACTCATAACATATTTATTAAAGACCAACACAGTCTGTTATTTATGCACATATTCAACCACACGGTGGAATATTAATTTTTTTTTACCCAAAATAAAATAAAAATTGTATAAGGTTAGCAGTATATGTTACTGAACTAAATATTAGCAGTAAAATGTGCGATCCATACACGGGTAAATAGGGTATTTATGTTTGATAGGTATTTTAATATTTCTATTGCTTTTCAAATGTTGTTTTCTTGTGTTGAGGAATGCTGACAGTGGACGCTATGGTGTTGAATTGGTCGAATTAAATGTTGTGGCTGGTTCCCATGGACTATTCTTCTATGGCTGATTGGAGGTTTTAATAGTCACTGATCATGTTCTTCAATCCTAGTTTATGATTCGCCTTCTAGTTTGTCCTGTGCACACTTTGCTACATGAACATGCTATCTTGTACACACCGGCTAGACTTCTGGCTGGAGTTTTTTTTTTCCCCTTCCCTTTTCTGATGTCAGGGCACACTCAATCATGTTTCTAGGTTTGAGGATCGTGTGTATTTTGTGCTTTCTTATAATTCTAGTCACTTGGTCTGGAATTCCTTTGATGCACGGAATGAAGGCTTTGTTAGGAAAACGTTCTTTTTCGTTCTTGGGGGTAGCTTCATGGCTTTCCTTATTTCGTATTGTTACGAGCGCGAGAGACCAGACCACGATGCTAGGTTCGGATCAGGCTGGCGGCCCTGCACAGCCACTGGCGTCACGCGCCATGTCTCGTGCCCTCCATTGATGTAAGTCATGCCACGTGTGCCTGGCCGGATTATAAGGGTCATCACTACCCCCTTCCTTCCCACCTTTCCCCAAGCATAGCCCTTCCTCGGCTTCCTCTATCGCTGAGCGGCCTTGGGAATTCCGTGGCGAATGAGTGCCGCCTTTCTCGATGTTTCTGGCGTTGGGTCGGCAAGGATGACGCGAATCGTCATAGCAACTCTTGTCGGTTCGAGAAGGGTTTTCTCAAGTACTTCAGGGGTGACACCGGCCTCTGCGGGATTCCGGTGAATCCTTTGACGGGGTCCGCTAGAGTTCCGAGCAAGTTCCGAGAGTTCGGAGAGTCCCGCGAGTGAAGGGAAGTGCGACATTGGCGAAGAGGGTGAGAGACCCCCTCGATAGTGGCGCGATGCGGAGTGACGGGATCATGAGAGTGTGACTGAGTGGCGCGAGACTGTGTGTGTGGACAGGCTTCAGGTAAGGGGCGAACCACTGTCGAGCCTAGCTCCAGCGAGGAGTGTGAACTGTGGAAATTGACAGAAATTGAGTGACTTGCGAATAATATTTTTTAAGTTCCAGTTATTGGTTATCGGACATTTTTAATTTCAATTATTAGTAGTAATATAAATATTAGTAATTAATTAAACTGTAATAAAACTTATTGGGCTATCCCTTACAAACATAGTCCCCCTAAATAGGGGGTAACAGTATTTTGAGTACGTAACCATTTGCTTCAACAATACGTATTGCGTTGAGCAGTTGTTAATCTCTTTCCCAAGTTCGTCTTGTTCGCAGATGGTTCTAGCTCTGTTGACCAATATAGAAATAACTGTTGTTCCTTTCTGAGATGGTAGGTGGTGTGAACTCACCTGTAGATATCTGTGTGGGCTGGCTTCCTTTAAACACTGTGGCGGATGTTCTCTTGTGACGGAGATATCCAGAAAGGCAGTTTTCCATCGGTACTTCCATCTCCATGGGTAATTGTACATAAGGATGGATGCTGTTGAGGTGTTTTAGAAATTCTTGCAGTTTTCTTTGCTTTGTTTCCATATAACAATGATGTTATCGACATACCTGTACTGGTTTTTATTTATTACTTTCTTCTCGAACTCGGTCTTGAAGATGTCTGCTAAGAGGGGAGAGAGAACACCATCCTGTTGCTTATAGATTTGCCCTTGAACGAGAAGAAAATGAAATAACACAGTCTCCGCTCAGGTTGTCTTCTCTCAGGGTGAGACCAATAGAATGGTATGGAAATGGATTAGAGCTTTTAAAGATGGCCCCTTTTGTGTTATTTGTGAGGTACGTAGTGGCGACTTTTTGTCATTTCTGAAGATTTGGTGCTGAAAGTTGGCAAAAAAAAGTGAAAGAGAACAGATTTTTACGATTTTGTCATTATCTGAATTCTGAATGTTTTCTCCATACACTTCACAGACGATGAATTTCAGCCACTGTCACGTCTTTAGCACTAAAACACGAATCAAGTACATATTTCAGTTGGCAGGATTCTCAATCGGCGGAGGCGTTTTAATTACTCACAAACAAACTAAAAAACGGTAGAATGTTTCCGTAATGGCGTCTGTGACTGGCCAACAGATGTAGGTGCACAGTCCGCATGCACAGAATGCCGACCACAACACTGCAGCGGCCTAATTTAAAAACCGTACTTAATTAAGAACACGTCCGGTACTAGGTAATGAAAACTCATGTAAAATTTAAACCTGCTTAGCGAAGGCCTTGGGACAAACTACAAACCAAAAAGTGTGTTGGTAGTAATGGAACTTGCGTAGAGAGGAATGATTGGGCGAGGATGGTGCATTCTGGCATCTGATTGGTTTTAGTCACAGCCGGTCCAGCGAGACACATTTACATAGTAAACTTAAATAATAATAATAATAATAATAATAATAATAATAACATAAACTGTAAAAAATATTTCACAAAACAGTTCAACCAAAAAATATGTGGTACAAAACTGGGAAAATTTAATTGTGTTGTTGTTAAGTTACTGTCTATTACTATTAGCAACTAATATACAAATTTCTTAATTAAAATAAATAAAAAAAGAACATCAGAAAGACTGCAGCTATGTACACCCTCGTAACTGGTCTCAAGGTATCACTGTATTGTTTGTACTGAGTTCTGTTTCCTCGTTTTAGTATGTTCTCTTCTCTTAATTGATTAAATTATTTTTGTTGCTGTTAGAGACTGGAGTCCACACAAAAGTCATGCATTAATTTTCTTTAAATTTTTGATTTCTCGGAAATATTTTGTGACGCAGTAAAGCAAATGCGTACTAGTTCCACTGTCATTGAATGCTTTGTTTCTGGTAACTCCACTGCGGTCATTGTGCCTTTTGAGTGGCGTGGAGACGTAGCGAGTGATGACAGGCTGATGAAGCTGCTTGCAGGAGACAACTGACGTATCATCAGCTTTTTCCCCCATTTTCAAGTTTATCAAGTAGGGCTGTGTGATTTGTATTCTTGTGTATATTACTCTCGTGAAGGAAAATACTGTTGTTCAATAACAATTGCCGATAACTGTAAATGTTGAACTTTTCACATGTTAAAAATAGTTTGGAATATGTAAGTGAAAAATTACACTACATTTAGCGATGGTCATTATAACCAATGACTATGTGAGACTGGTGCATGATATCATACAAAGCAATCATTTGTTGAAACATTTTTAGTAATGAAACTAGGCTGTATTGGAAATCAGGGTGTTGTCACTAACAGGTGTTAAAAAAAAAAAAAACTTACCCTGTATTTACTTTTGTCATTTTTCAGATCTTTATTTTCATTTCCTTGTTTCAATTTTTTGTATGCCTATGTAATATTCACACCCTACTGTTGTGAACAATGCCCAGTGAGTGGAATTTAATTTTCGACATCTTTGCAAGCTGCAGCCTAGATTTGATGGTTGATAATTGCAGTTTGAAATCATTCCACCCTGGCAAGAGTTCATAGAGGAAATTGGAAGAAACCGAGCAAAGGAAATTTCTGCTTGTATTTTGCGACAATAACTGCCAATTATTAACCCCCTTTTTTTTTAATCTTTTTAAGCAAATTACAAATTATAGCTGCTGACCCTTTCCATCCCCTTTTCACTGTCAACAAGAGTTTCACTGCATAGATCAGTGATATCTAGCCCTGGTTCCAAGCCAGTCTACGTCTTAGAGCAGCTGTTCAGTCAGCTGCCAGTAGGTTTTGCGTGAGTCGTCGGCTGGGAAGTTGAAAAGCTCAGTACCTACACGTGATAGAAGTGAAACTTCTTTAGCAGTTAAAACCTTGACTCGTAAGTATATTGTAAGGGGCAAAACTGCAGAGAGACAGAAAGAGAGAAGGAAGTTAGTTTTTGAAAAAAACTTGTAGTATTAATAGGATTTAAGGAAATTTTTTAAAGGATTAAAATGAAAACATAAACATAATATCAGTTGAATTTTTTTAATTTATTTCCTTGATATTTACACTAATGTTTATATTATATCTGATTGGTAACTAAAATGTGAAACATACTTAAGCAAAACTGTTCATCTGTTGTTTACAATATATTAAACTTAGCTAACCTAACCTAACAGAGTATTTACACAAATATAAATAATATTTTTAATGTCACTTACCTTAACTAACCAAATCAGTAAACCATTAATTATTGGTAAACTACTTAAAATATTGATCTGCCATTTAACACAATGATTAGAAACAAGTACCTATCAATTCTGTGTCCTTTTCGCATCAGAAACATTTCTCAACAGTGTTTCACAAAAATTTTGCCCAAAGAAGTTTCACTTCAATAGAAGTTTTTTAACTAGTTAAAAAAAAAAAAATCTAGACTCATGCATGTTAATATGGTTCAACATGAAAAAAAATCTCTGAATTAAACCTCCTGATTTTACTCACATACACCTTTTGCAACTTGGTTTTGTGGTCCAGTGTTTTGCTTTCCTTTGTGATGTTCTTTCCTGTATTTCAAAAAAAAATATTTTCCTATTTTCTTGTAAAAGGTGTTATAAATGTTTTTTTCTAAATATTGTTCATGATATCCTCTAAATTGCAACATCTTTTTCATTTAATATATATTTTTCTGTGAAACGTGTGATATATCGTGAGTGATATATTGAAATACCGCATAGCCCTACAGCCCATTATTTTTATTTATTAATTTTTTTTTTGTGTTTGAGTTGTGTGTCTGCTGATGCTCGGCTGTTGGTCCAGGCGAAGTGGCCACGGACGTAAGGAGTGATAGTCCCGTCGTAGACGTGGAGGCCGTCTCGGACGATGATGCAGAGGCGAAGGGCGACGGTGCTGTAGGTTAGCAACCATCTCTGTGTGTGTTCATGTGTCTGTGTGTCTGTGTGTCTGTGTGTCTGTGTGCATTTCCCACAGGCGTCTGATCGCAGCAGAGAACCAGGTGAGCTGGCTGTGCTTCATGCATGGCCTGGTTTTACTGCTTCCTTTCTTCCCAAGCCGAATTTCAGTTCAGATCGAACCATATGCTCGAAATAAAATAAAATAAAATAAAAATTCACACAGTACAAATACAAATTGAGCTTAAATTAATTTTTAATATCATTCACTTACACTTTTTTTTAATATAGTTAATGAGTGTGGCAAGAGTAGCCGTAATGTACACATTTGCTGCTTTGGTTTGAGTTTCATTTTGATGGTCACCAGAAACTTTTGGTCTGAATTCCAAATTTCTGTCAATCTTCGAAGCTTGACAGACTTATTTTCTTCTTCCAACCGTGTTTGCCTGTACAAAGAGTTTCTGGGATATCCCTTAAGTCATAGTCATATAGACCAGTATAAGTTTCATTTGAACTGGAAATTTATTTAAAAAATGGCAACAGGTAAGTGGATTGTGTTTTTTTTTTACTTTTCCTAAATGCTGTGGTTTAAACGTTGATAGCAAGGGGTCAGCCGGCATCAAGTACAAAAGGTAGGTTGCTGCTGTAATTCTCGTCTGTGATTCTGTAGTGAAAGAAATGGTAAGTTTATTTAATGTAGCATGTAATCTGTCAGGCTGCAGCCCTACTTTAATCTATTAATTCTAATTTTTCTTTGTAAAGATGAAGTGCATTGTGTTGAAGTTGAGCACATGCTTGTATGTGCAGGAAATTCAAATGTGTAGCACTATCAGTAATCTTCATAGTGCTATTACTATTTTCTCAGGTCAGCAATGTTATTGGGGTGTATACAGGTACATAACCAGTTTAGGGTTTAGGCAGAGGTACTAAGTACCCTATTATCCCAGTGTAGTTTATCCATTTTACGAGTTAACCATGCCATATTTCACTTTCTTAAACCATAAACACAATAATACTTTTTGATGAAACACAGTGCTTACTTAGTTGGTAAATGTTAGTATGCATCATAAAATTTGAAACTGCTAGAGCAAACGAGGGTTGTCTGAAAAGTTTCCGACCTCACCATGAAGATGGCAGCACATGACAAAAAAATGTTTGGAATGTGTTTGCTCATGTTTTGGAATGTACTCTCTAAAATTTCAGCCATTTTTGATGTGCATTATTAACAATCGTTTGCATGGTTTGATGCAAATTTTGTGAAAATGGAAAATTGATTATCAAACTATCATTGAATATTTTTTTTAAAGACAATACCCCTATGCAAAGTTCAGACGAGTTGGATGCTGTGTACTAGAACTCTGCACCATCATTTACCACAGTAGTAGGTATTTTGGGCAACTGAATTCAAACATTGCTGTACCAGCTTGGGTGACAATGAACGTTTGTGACACCAAAAACTGCAAAGGGAGAATCAGCTCAAAAAATTAAAATGATGGTGACTGTTTTCAAGGATCGGCATAGAACTTTCTTGATCAATCATTTTGAAACATTACAGGAGCATACTATGCATCATTACTTCACAAGCTGAAGACAGATTTTGCAGAAAAAGGTCATGTTTGCAGAAAAAATAAATTGTTTGAGCAAGACAATGCACTAGCTTACTCCTTACTCACTAGATCTAGCCCCAGGTGACTTTGCTTTTGTTCCCTAGGCTGAAAGTTGCGCTCGCTGGACATAGATTTGGTCTCATGAGGAGGCCATCACCTTCGTAAACAAGTTTTTGCAGGGACTCACTCAAACGATTGTTAAAAAACAACTGTGCGTTCAAAATTGCTGACATTTCAGAGAGACTATTCCAAAGCATGAGCAATCACATTCCCCAAATTTTGTTGATAAGTGCTGCCATCTTCATGTTGAGGTCGGAAACTTTTCAGACAAACCTTGTACTGTATCTGTAGTACAGGGTTAGCCTAAATGATTCATCAGGTTTCAAAGCTCTGTTTATCGACAAGTATACAGCGTACAAACATAGGTGATACATGAAAAGATACATACACTCCCCAAGTTTCTGGTACATTCTACAAATGTTCAATGTGTCTGCCCTTTGTCACCCGGCACACATTCAAATGGTAATTCAATTCCCTTCATATGTTCTCTAGCATGTTTCCGTTAATGTCTGTCACAGCTGTAGTGATGCGTTCCTTCAGTTCTTGCACCGTTGTTGGCATGGC
This sequence comes from Bacillus rossius redtenbacheri, assembly GCF_032445375.1. NCBI lineage: Eukaryota > Metazoa > Arthropoda > Insecta > Phasmatodea > Bacillidae > Bacillus > Bacillus rossius. The sequence continues at coordinate 9,882,905 of NC_086338.1, read as the reverse complement.
GGAAGGAGGGGGGGGGGGGGGTGTTACATAAACTGTGTCCTTAACATAACTCCACAGGAAGAAATCACATGGCATGGAATCTGGTGATCTGAAGGGGAGGGGGGCATGGCAATGCAAGAAACATCACCCGGACCAGCGCGCCCTATCCAGCTATATGGCAGCTCGCTGTTGAGAAAGGCGCGGACGATTGTGCTCCAGTGAGTTGGAGCCCATCCTGTTGAAAGATGAAAGTCAAGGATTTGGCAGTTAGTTGCAGCGATAACCACAAATGCAACATATCCACGTACACAGAACCTGTCACCATCTTCTTGATGAAGAAATAGGGGCAATATACCTTTGTCTTGGATATGTCACGGAAGAAAATCACGTGTGGCGAAATTCTTTCCAGCTCCATACATACACGCAGCAATTCAGTACCCCACACACTCACATTGTATCACAAAATCCGAAAATTCCAAGAATCATTTCTTTTTCGATTTGTAGTGTTTCCGAGCCATTCAGGAACCAACCCCCCTTTTCCCCTCAGGGGAGAGGTCATTTGCCCCAAATTTTTTTAAAGTTGGGAAAATTGATGTACGTTGTTTTGACATGCTTTCGACGCCTTCAGTCACCATCAGACCACCTCACTTGGGAATGGGGGGGTCTGTTACCCCCAAATTTTCGGTATATTGAAAATTGATTTGGTGGTGTATTTCGAGGAATTAATAAAAAATATAATTCAATATTAACTAAAAAATAAAGATAAAATTATATTTATAAAAAATTAAAAAAATCTTTAATTTTAAGCAATTTGTTTAACAGCGATAGAATGAATTACTACTCTGTATAAAGAATTTTTTTTAAATCTTGAAATAAGAATTAAGTAATAAACAAAACAATTCATTTTAATAAAATAAAAGTATGGGTGTTCTCTCCTTTCATTTTCATAATGACTCTGTTCTAAAGAATAGCCATTAGTGGTAGACAATTTAAACTTATATCAAGTGTGCGTTGTTCTCATCTTGCATTTTTATAATGACTATCCTAATGAATAGACATTAGTGACAGAAAATTTAAGATAACTGATATTAAGCACCTCACACATTTTTTTGTTAAAATTGATTGTTTTGTTTATTACTTGATTCTTATTTTAAGGTTATTAAAAAAATTATGTTATTCATATTCATTGTTCATTCTGTTACTGCTAAACAAATTACTTAAATTAAAATATTTTTTTGATTTTTTAGTTCATAAAACAATTAAAGCGTGTTTTTTTTTTTTTTTTTTAAATATACTTTTATTCTATTTTTCAAACTAAAAGTTTCACGTCAATAGATAGCTGTTTATATTTCGCTAAGTAATAATAGTAACAGTGGTTTTTGCGGCTCATGTCACGAACTGAAAACCGTGAAAACTTTGCAATAAATTACAAGATTACAAGATTTTTTGAATCGGCCCTCAATTGCTTTAATTTCGGATTTCTATCATTGGATAATGGTTAATGTTGTAAGTTAAGATACAGTTTCAAAATAAAATATGTACATAAATTGTAAAGATACAAATATGTGAGGGAGTGTTGTTCAGTACTCGCTAGTGATGTATAAACATCTAACCTCAGTAATGAACGGATTCATGTGTTCTCATGTTGCAAATAAGTAGGTTTAGTAATAAAAATATACTCTCCGAAGCAAATCAAGCGGGAGGTAATAAACCAAGGGCAAATAATGTTGAACGGAGAAAGAATAACCTTCAAGAGAGGGAAAAAAGTTAAGTCAGCTTTGGTATGAAAAAAAAAATCATATAAACAAATCTAATCTAGTGGGTGGGTGAATTTCTTTTTGGGGGAAATATATTTATTAGTATTAAGCATAAATATTTATCTACTTAAATGAACAGTAAGAAAATTGATACCAGTATTATACATTTCAAATTGAGATGCAATTTTTTTCAAAAATCTTTAACTAATGAAGGTGTGTCTAATAAATTGAAAAAGCGGGAATTGTAATTTTAATCATTCTGTGCATCTAGTCAAATTAAATGGAAGTGGAATTGTTAGATATGACAAAATATCAATTAAATTTAAAATTCAAATTCATATTTTTTCACAAATTTTAAAATAGGCTCTCTCAGAAAACGAAAACAAAAATAAATATAGGTAAGTATCATTTTATCAAAGTAATATATCTCCGAACACACTAAAACAAGAGTTATAAAATTGGAACTCTTAAAACTTATTTAAAAGTAATCAATATTACTTTTTATAACAAACAGTAAGAGGCACAGTGGTCGGGTGGTTAGAACATTTATTCCCCCCGGCGGAATAGAACCTGGATTTTTGCAAATGAGAAATGTGGCAGACGATGCCATGGCCTGTAGGTTTTCTCGGTGCACTACCGTTTCCCGCACCAATTCATACCCCATCCTACATCCCTTCATGTATTCTCCCGTGAATAGGGCAGCCGACTGCTGTAAGTGTCAGCCCCAATACATCCATGTAGACCATTGCATCAGGCGGGACACTGTGTGTCAATTCTCGAGGTACTGTTTACAACATTACAAACATTCCAAAATTATATAGTTTTGTTATGAAAAAATCTTAAAAATATTTAATATTCAGTGTAATTCTTTTTTGGTTAAAAGTATTGGAATTATTCACAAAAAATTTCTGACAGTGGTGCATTATCAGCAATATCCTGAAGTTTCCATGGGTTATAAGCTAGTGTATCATAAAAAGAAATAAATATGTGTTCCAGACGTGGTTTGGGTGTTTTTTAATATAAAGAGTCTAAGTCATGAGTAATTAAAACTTCTAATATTTTATACAACACAGTTCGTACGCCTCCTAAATATCCTTGTAAAGTCCTTAATGTGTCTTTCATTGAATAAGGGCTTTAAAAACTCTTTAAAAAAGACTGATAACGTGCAAATAAGGGATGAACGCAAGTATTTTAATGTTCTTTTGTTTCCAGCTTGGCAGCGAACAACACATGTGCAGTACAATTTGTGAATTTTAGACCACATGATTAGATTTTATGCATATAAAGTTTTATGAATTTGTTTTTTTCATAATGAGCATCTTTCCTTTAAACTAAAAAGGAGTGTTTTACTGTCATACTTTGAAATTATAAAGTTAATGTAATTAGTTATTATTTTATGTATTTACTTACTATTGTGACATGCCCCTCTACAGTTTTCACACTCTAATAATGGGCACAAACCAGACATCAACAATGAGCACACATGGTCACGGCATGAGACCAGGCACCAGTAGCGTGTCAGGACTACGCGAGGTGAGCGAGACTACCAGGACAATCTGGCAGGCAGGCACCACCCTCAAGCAGTCTCAACATAAACGTAGGCACCACTCACATACAGGGACCACAAACATTAACTATGCAACATTATTTCTTTGAGGTATTGTCTGGTATTACAAGTGGTTTTCTACCTCCATAGAATGTTAGGGGTCCTTGAAACTCCTTAATTGTTGATTGCACAGCAGGGTACGAACCATGTAACATCCACAATGCATTGCCACGTACTCTTTCCCCTCACCTCCTCACCCCTTTCCTTTTACATTATTCGACATCACATCACTGGAATTAATACCGCACGTGGTCACCATCGCAATGTATTGGCATATCTTCCACAACAAAAAGTTTCATTAAAATGAAGCCAAGCTGCAAAATGGAATTTAGTAAATTGTCTATGAGGCAATCTCTAAAATTAGGGCATTTGTGATTTGACAACTGAAACAGTCATGAAAACCAACTCCAGAGTTATAATGGAGTTAGGTGGTTCCTTTGTCTGTGTTAGGGTCTGATACAGCAGCCTCAGTTTGATTCTGCATTCTCTATTTTTGGTTGTGACTGACCAGATATCTTAATGACTGAGTTCAGTGTCGTACTGCAAGGTCCTGTTGACATGGTGTGGTCACACACACAGCATGTTCAATATGACTCAGAAAATATTTTTTTTTTTGCTCATTTTTGACGTGATAACGTCTTATAAATCTATGAACGCCGGCTGCAGGTACGAAAAAGCATGACTCATTGTCACGTTCCGCCTGAGCCCAGCGTGCAAGAACCGGCCAACCACCGTGCGAGAAAGTCTTCTATAATGTCAAACAGGTTAAGGTGGGATTTTAAAAAGCAGCAATTTAAAAAATTTTATTTATTTGTCCAATTTCGTCATTTCAAATTAACAATTTATTGACATTGATTTGATTTGAGTTTATTTCAATAACTAATTGTTTGTGATTATATTTAAACAAATTTTTTAAATTAAATTTGCAAAAACTGTAAATAATATTTGAAAATTAAAATAGTATGCAATTTTTCATCAATGTTTTCTTATGACGTTATCACGTAAAATTATCGTCCGTAAATTGACTTTACAGACAACCCCCTTTTTTTCCTTCATTAAATTCGTTATACTTAATTTTCTTTGGAAAATTATTCCTTTCACTTACCACAAATTACGTAATAATCTGGCATACTTTTTCATGTCATCTTAACATGCACTAAGTTGTGACAATGTTTTCAGAATGAACATTCTGCACCGCTTGAGGATTCTGCATAAGATGTATCCCCAGTACAACTTTGTTTGCATTTGAAAAATGTAGTGGACGTTGGCACGAGGTGTGTTTTCTCCGAGTGCTTCCTTCCTCCCCACCCCCGCATTCCGCCACCGCTGTATATCATCGCGTTAACTGTTGTCCACCTGTAACGATCTCTGTGTGTTACCATTCCATCCAAGTACTGAAGGCCTGATGAATCCTCTGGTTCATGTGGTAACTCTCTACGCTCGCCACTCTGCTCTGAGCGCTGACCTACCCCCATCACCACAGGAGTGATACACTTGAGATGGGGCATGCTAGGGCTAGGAGAGTGAGTGTTTGCAGTAACAACACTTTGTATTCCTGAAACACACAGGTTCAGTAGAGAAGGTTTGGACCTAGGTTCAAGTGCAGAATGTAATCAATCTCAAAGAGAAAAACATTTACAGAACAACTTCGAGAATCAGGATAACATTGAGTCTTTTCGTAGTAAAAATTGGTTTTGCAAAATTAACAAAACCCTGTTGTTGAAACTATGGTAAGGTTAAATAAAGGATTGTGCATTGCTTGGCTGTAGGGTCTGGAAAACTTAGGTATGGTTCAGGAGCTTGTAAATGTTCGGCAATGCGAGAGATTGGGTGTTCAACATCATTAGTCTACCCATTTCACTGTAAAATTGTGACTTTTTAATTGAAGTTTGTTCATCTATTGAAGGTTTTACACAATTATGCTGTCAGAACTGACACATTGACTTTTCTACGGAAAGCAGAGAGCCGTTAAATAATCTTGAGTGAATTTTAAACTAGTTGGCAGAAACTGAGTTAAGCTGTAGTTAAGAGTTTTTATAATATTTTGGGTGCAAAATAAGAGAAAGAAACATCACTAATTGTCATCTGGACTCAGCGTATTTTTTCTTGTTTCATGAGTAATGCAGGCAAGAGCACATGCATAGTATCATTTTGGTCGACCCTTGGGTGCGGAAATAGAACCACTTTTCCTGCTGATTGCTTTTAAATTCTTTCCATTTGTTGGAGGGCACAATAGGTTTTTCATGATTTCAGGGTGGGGCTGTTATTGCAGGACAAATGTCTTGCGAGCTATGCTCCAAATTTCAATGGCTTAGTTACACATCAACTGTTCTAAAAACATATTTGTTGCTTTTTCTGCACTTCCTGCTTGCCTTTTTAAACACTACATGGTCAACATGTTTTGATCAGGTAAAGTCCTCGAAGAAAAGTCACGCCCCACTAAAACGTATCCTCTTTCTCTTATGTACCATTCCATTTTGATCACCTCTCACGCTTCTCATCTGCACTAACGCTTTGGAAGATGGGTAAATATGTAGGGTAACGGTATATGCGAAAAAAAATGCTAAAAATCCGAAAATACTTTTATTCTATGCTCTTTCACTTCCTCTTTTCAAATCAACTGGCGGAGATAAGAAATTCCAAATACTTTGGGAGATATGGAATTTTTTAATTTTGAACATGTAGAGTAGCGTTATTTGCGGAAAAAAAAATTCTAAAAATCTGAAATTACTTTTATTATATGCTCTTTTGCATCCTCTTTTCATTAAAACCGGCGGAGATAAGAAATTCCAAATACTTTAGGAGATATCGAATTTTTAAATTTTCATCACAATACCTGTGAATTCAGGCGGCCACAATTGTTTCTTGTTTACGAGACGAGTATAATTTTTTTTTTCCCGCGACGTAGGTGAACGACTACATTGTTGCTTGTTTAGGAGTATCTATTAAAATCTGAAAATACTTTTATTATAGTTAGGTTAGCTACATTAAAACACTTTGAAACACTTTGGACGGTTAGTTAGGTTAGTATAGCTACATTAAAATAAACAGAGAAATATAAATATTAATAAATAAACCCGAGGTTGGCCAAAGGTAAATTGTTCGGGTGTAATCGGGAATGGCCGAACTTTATGTGCATCTTGATTTACCGTTCGTGAATGCCTAATTAATTAAAATGGTCGATTAGGTCAGGTCAGTTACATTATTAATACTTTCAAACTAAGCAGACATTAAAAATAATATAAATTAATTTTAATGGTTGTTTAGCTTTAAAGTATTTATAATGTAGCTGACCTGACCTAACTAACCGGGACAAAGGATGAACGGTAGGAACTCACGTAATTTTTTTTTTACTCATTACTTGCGCAACAAATAAAACATTAAAATTTGAAACGTTAAAAACTCACCTACGTTAGAGGCGGGTACAATTCCTTTGCCATTAGTAGAAAATGATGTAGTCGTTCTACCTACGTCGCGAAAATAAAAAAATCATAAACGTAAACAAGCAACAATGGTCGGTATTGTGATGGAAAATAAAAATTCGATATCTCCTAAAGTATTTGGAATTTCTTATCTCCGCTGGGTTTATTGAAAAGAGGAAGTGAAAGAGCATAGAATAAAAGTATTTTCGGATTTTTGGCATTTTTTTTCGCATATACCGCGACTCTACATATTTACCGGAAGATGTGTACTATTTATGCTCAATCTTGTTGTTTAGCATGGCACGTGACTTGTTTTTTGAATATGCTCACACGTGTAGTTTCTGTACAACATTCAGAGGTAATGACGTGCTTGTTGGGAAAAAGCAGTGTTCATGGCTGTTTGAAACAATGGTGACCTTGTTCGGTAATGGCATCAAGGTTGAACGTGATGAGTGAGACATGTTGCGCAGCGTGTGTTCGCCGTGCTGACGTGTGCGGTGTATGTCCAGGGGAGCCGGACGTCCGTGTGCTGACCTTGGCAGAGCAGATCATTGCTGCCATGCCGGAGAGGATCAAGGTACGTGTGTACCGTGCTGCGTTCATGTATCTCTGGACCTCAGAGAGAGTACTGTATTCAGTTATTATTAAATTTGTTACATGCCTATCAACAGTTAAGCAAGTTAACTTGAATGATAGGTGCAACACAAAAACAAACAAACAATAAACAAAACACAAGACTGTATGGTGGGCACTGTAATGTAAGGTAGGCACTACATACTGGCAGGCACTATCCGCAAAGCAGGCACTGCCCAGAAGGCAGGCACCATCTGCAAGGCAGGCAACACCTGCATGGAGGCACCACCTAAAAGACAGGCACCGCAAACTATTATACAAAAAAAAGACACAGGCTGCCACAAGTAAACACACTTGACTCATGAAAACAAAACCTACTCATGTTAAGTATAATTTTCCAGTGAAATAAAAGATGGCTCAAAATATGGACAAAATAAAACCAAACAACACATTCTCTTGCAATGTTTAATATATTACAAATGGTGACATTAAAGAACAACAAAAACAATACAATGTTAACACAATAAGAGCTAAGGAATAACATATAAGATAAAAATATCTACAAGTTATCAAGCTATTAAAGTCCCAGAAAATATGCAGTTGTTGGAGACTTGTCTTTTTATTAAAGTTGGTAAATTATCTATGCAAGTAATAATTTTTTATGTAATGTATGTATTAGGCTGGCAGCTTTTTTTTTTTTTTATTTAGCACAAACTAACTTAAAATTTCACAGACCAGTCTTCCTTTGTAAAAGCTGTGTAAAGTTTCTTTTGGTTTTACAATTAGTTACTTTTCATTTTTAAAATAAAACAAAATTATAATCAAATATCTCATAATTTTTAGGATTTCTCATCCTAATGGTCTAGCAAAACATTATAGTTTCTACAACTAGTTCTGCTGACTTCCATCTATTACAGGGAATTACTTTGAAAATAGTATATTTTCATAAATTACTGTATTTTTTCCAAGACAGATCACATATTTTGAGCCAATTTTTTGTTTAATAAAATGTACAGTGACCCATATGCAAAAATTTCCATTTTGGGTAAAAAAAAAATTAACATTGCACTATTGTGGTTAAATGTTTGCTTAAATAACTAGCCAGTGTTGGTTTTTAATAAATATGTCACGAGTAAATATAAATTGGTTAATTAAAATATCTTGGCAGTGAGTGTAAAGCATCATGAACTGCGGCTAATCGGCCGGCACTGGCATGTGGCATGGCTGTCCGGCAAGAGGGGGAATCTAAAAATAAACAAGCCAGAGAGAGTGAGTGAGATAGAGTTGAAGGAAGTGAATCCTACCATGCGTGGGTGGGTGTGTGTGTGTGATAAGTGCATGTGGCTATGCAGCAATGTATATAGTTTTCCCTCTCTCTCTATCTCGTCTTTGTAAACTGGCACCGTATACAATCATCATGTCTGTCTCAACAGGTTTTTGTGATGCAACTGTGTCTAAAAATTGTTTTTGCATTATATTCACTATATAATCTACAGCAACATTTCATTAATGACAAAACTACTGTAAAGGGTGTGCTCGTTTTTATTGAAGAAACTGACAAAATTATTGACAAGGAAATAGCCTGCGGTATTTTCTCTCTCGAGGAAGACAGGAAGGGAAACATGGGCACAAGAAATACATCCTTTTCTTAGTTTCCGTGCAGTGCTCCATTCTCAACTCATCTTCCCCCACCATCCCCTTGATGCTCCAGAGTTTATGAGACCCAAAGCCTAATTCATTCATTATCAATTATCATGATTGACTAACACAGTGGTTCTCAAACTTTTTGAAGTCTAGGCACACTCTAAATACTACAAATAATTGTAGGCTTAAGTAAAATATTGCAGATAAAAAAAACTCCATACAAAAAATATAGAATACCTCAAGATCATTCGGGCTTGTTTACAAGCAGTGAAGAGCTAAACTGAATACTGTTTGAGCGGAACCTGCAGAGTAACTCGGATGAAGAGTCAGTAGCGTGTAGCGAAGCAGCCGTGCAGGGCGCAGCGAGGTAGCGGGAGCGAGAGCCGTGGCCGTGCCCTCAGAACGAGAGCGAGGACATGCTGCTGGGGGGCGACTGCAGCCCGCCGCCCCACGCCCTCGCCGAGGTGTTCATGGAGCCGCTGCTCATGGACGTGCAGTCCTCCTCCTTCCAGGCCGCCGAGTTCGACTTCGAGTTCAGCGACCACAACTACAGGTCCGTGTCCGCTAGCGGCAGGCCAACCAACACATTGGTTAGAACTTAGAAGTATGAACAGCTGAGTTTGTTTTGATGTGTTCAGGGCGTCCACAAGGAAAAAAATATTTCGTACTACTTAGGCGAGAAAAAAGTACTAGATTTGAAAGGAAAAAAAAAACTAAATTATAATTTGTTATGGTTTTAACAATTTAGGAAGTTATTATGACATTGCAATGCTCCAAAATATCACACACCACACACACATATGTACTTTCCAAAGTTTTTTTAAAATAACTACGCTTAATAAGAAAACATTTTGGAGTTACTGTAATATTATTATGTTAAAGAAGAAAAAGAAAAAAGTACTAGATCTGAGCGTAAATGTACTAGACCACTAAAAAAATCAGAAAAAGTACTAGATCTAGTACGAAAGTACTAACTGTGGACACCCTGGATGTATTATGTATTTTAATGTAAATTTCATGAGATATCAAACACTTACTGCATTGAAACTTATCGACATACTAAGAGATATGAAGTTTTATAACCTCTAATTGTACAAGCTGCATCTGCCATTACACACATTTTTGACAGTTCAGTTGGCAAAGAAGCTCTTCTGTGTTGGGATAGCAAATTTGTACTGTGTAGCTTGTGCATTCATACTCAGTACAGTAGTTCCAGGCCTCACTCATCTGTGCAGGTGTGTCGTATTAATACGAAAGAAGGCTCATTACAAAGCACATTAAAAATCCTTTACTTTCGGTGTGAAGGAATGTTAGTACCTGAGCAAGATATTAGAATGGCGCAGTTGGACCAGCTGACTAGCAGTGTGGAAGATCCAGATTTGAATTCTGGTCCAGCCATCATCTCATGATTTGCTGAAAATTTTATCCTAATGTATAGTTACAGTGTGAAAATTATGAACTGAAACCAAAATATAAACTAAAATGTTTTTCTATAGTTCATGTTTACACTCTTCTTTCCAGTGTACACCATAGTGCAATAAAAGGTTTAGACACAACTTTGTAATGTAATGAAAGTTTTTAAAAATGTATCTGAAACATTGTACAGTAAACTCCCGGTATATCGCGCCTCGATTGATCGCGGAATCGGGTATATCGCGGGTCAAACCATGTCCCCCAGTCAGAAATGAATAATAATAATGGAATAAATGGTTGACAGCCGATTAGGATAATTTTGCGTTGTAACTAACAAACTAAGCATCGGACAGAAAAAAGCCTAGGCGTAGAACATGTCCGCAGTAAAATTCTAAACAAGATATCTCCGTACATTATTCCTCTATCTTGTAGGGTTTTCAAATTATGGTCCAATCCAGCCCAGTGATATTTTCTGAAACACTAGTTCTTAACGTCGCTTTATCTCACAAATGAAGCATCGGAACGGGGACCTGATAAAGCCCACCGTCCAGCGACATCCAGCGTGACTCGGCTGGGGATTGATGTTGGATAGGCTTGGTTGTCGGCAAGCGCGGGGTAGGGAGAGGCGAGCCGAGAATATGGAGAGAGGTAGAGATTAGAGCGGGCAGAAACACGAGGGGGAGTGGGGGAGGGAATGTGTTCACGCAGCACACAGGCAGAGCATGAGTCACTTGACTGAGCAGCGTCGCTGCGTACAAGGCAAAATCAGGTAGTCCGGTGTTTAAAATTCCACTCCAGAATCTTAATTGGTACTTTACTGGACATCTGTATATAAATGTTTTGTTACAACTTAAACCTACAGACGTAATATTATTGGGTATATCATTGTATTATACAAGTTCATCTTTTTACTTTGGTATAATGTTTTAACATTAAATAGTAAAGTAAATCGGCTAGCGTATTTTTAATCTTTGCCCAGGAATTCCCAGTGGTCCAATATTTACGTGAACCATACTGTACCACTTTTGCCGTGAGGTAGTAAACAAGTCCCGGAAATGTTTATGTGTAGCGGTCTCCCGACCTTTAAACAGAGGCTGGGGAATATAACACTTGCCGATCCGAGCCACACACACTCAGCAACTCGACACAGCGTTTGGTGAAATAAGTAAAGACAAAGTTTAACACGGTTTTTAATACGGCGTCACTGATTGCGCTAAAATTAAATTGGCGCAATTTTTGTTTCCCACATGTGACCATTTAAAATTTACTGTAAGCATGGATAATAAAGTTTAACCACTTGACACGATAGACAATTCTTTATTTTTTATTGTACGAATGCTAGAATCGTTTTTTTCCTGTATCTGCGGCTTGCTTCTACAAAAGACAAGCCATCTGTAAGTAAATCTAGAATTTTTATTTCGTCAATCAAACTCGGTACTTTGCGATTCATATTCGGTTTGAAGTATCACTACGGCCTTTCTTTTTAGAAGACTTCGACCACAGAATCGTGTGTAACCGCACACACTGCACTTACTTTGTTACAGACACTGACGAAGCAGATGCTGTGGCTAACACCACGAGACTGGCAGCAGCTTGTGTGCCGCACGTGTGTATGGCGGCGTGTGGCGCGCTCGTAGGCCGTGCGACAAACTGTGCGCGGCACGCGGAAAAATAAAAACAATTCAAGATTTAATATTTATCTTTAAAATTTATTATTTTTATTTTTTCACCCGTGTTTAGTGAAAACTGCGGATGCAAAGTCCGCACAAAGGCGGGCCGTCTATACTGTGCGTGCTTGCCGACCTATTAGAACACAGGCGGTGTTTTATGCCTTTTGACCTTGGTCACATCGAAACATCGCGGTTATGCAACAACGCGGGTAAAAGTTATGTCCCCCGACAACCGCGTTAAATAGGGAGTGTACTGTACTTTGCAAAGTAAAATTTAGAATGAAAAATTTTACAAATACATTTTTCAGTTATATTTCATCAAGAGCATCATCTGATAATCATATTCAATTTTTATTTGTTTAGAAGTTGTAAATTGAAAGGCACCATCTTGTTTTCAACATTTTTTAATATCAAATAATATTTTAAAAATGTATATCTTTTGAGAAAAGTACATAATTAACAAGTAGTTTCTTCTGTCAAATAATAATTGTTTTCTTAGCATTGAATCATTATTTTTTTGTTAGAATGACTACCACTGTAATAATGCAATCAATACACACTAATTTATGGTGTTAGAAAATCAACAAATAGTATAGTTAAAATAAAAAAAATTATTTAAGATTGTATAAAAAATGAACATTTTAATACTTACAAGCCGGGGTTTTATCGGTCTGGCAACAGTGGTGGCCATTTACTCTGTACTGCAATCTAAGCCTGAGACGGAATGTAGTAAGTGTAATCATGAAGCAGACTGAAACATTTGTCCCCGTCACTCTCCTTGATCTGTGGTCGTCGGTGGGAAGCTGTGGTGTTGTGGTGTTGCGAGGGCGGGCGCTGTCGCAGGTATTACGACGTCGGCAGCCCCGGGTCGTCGTCCAGCCCTGCCTCGTCCAGCTGCCTGCAGTCGCCCGGCTCGCTCGCGCTCGACTCCCCGTCCCCGCCGCCCACCACCGCCGACTTCTGCGAGTTCTTCCAGGCCTCCGCGTCCATGTTCGAGAAGGACTTCTCCAACCTGACTCTGTCCGGTACGCTGTAGCCTTTCCCGAGTCGTTTGAGGTCTGCACACCTCGGTGCATGTGATACAAGTGAGACTTCTGTGGCAATTCAAACCTCCACTCGTAAGTATATCATGAGGGGGGGAAATGGAAGAAGACAATTTTCTAATGGCTTTAATTAACTTTTCTAGTATTAAGAATCCTAACCTTTTTTTGAATTTGTTAGAAATTTCAATTAAATATAAAAATGAATTTATAAACATGAATTAACAAAAATTATTTCTCACTTCAAAATAACTGCTCAGGATATCAATAATTATTTTATCAATCAATAATTAATTATTGATACATATTACTCACTGTTGAAATACTTACACCATAAAGAAAAACTGTGCATGTTACTGTTTCTTCAAACAATTCTGCAATTTGGAACACGCCAAATCTCTGACCGAAATATGAAATTCATAACAGGTAGTGCTATCTATGCGGGAAATGCAGTGACTATCTCAACAGCGCTCTCTACGTTGCTGGTTGAACGAGGAGGAATGCGAGCTGGCTGGTAGCAAATATAAAATTCAAGGCATTCACAACAATGTTTCATGAAAACGTTGCACTAAAATTCAGCCTAGAAGTTTAACTTCAAAAACGGTAATGGTGCTTGAAGTCACAATACTTTAATTTCCAGCAGGTTTTTTGCATTTTGCTATTTTTTTTACATCCCACTTCAGTTATAGTTGCTCATTAAAAATAAATAGTTGGGATTATACACTTAAATCATGTGGATATTAGGTGTGAAGAGGTTTTAGCTTCCTAACATAAAAGTTGGCACTTTCATAGGAGTAGTAGGATTTATTTAATATTGTATTTAATATTGCTTACTTTACATGAAATTTGACCCTGTGAAAGGAAAACAATTAATTTGGTAATTCAAAATTAAATTATAGGAAAAATGTAAATATTCAAGAGCAGGGGCACAAATCTGTAGGATTCGTGAGGGGGCCTGCAGAAATTTGCAGGGGTGGGGGGACAGTGTGGCCTGAGTTTTAAACGTGGATTTTAATTGACACAAAATTCATCTCTGGATATGGTGCTTGTATGCTGTATACTGCCCCTATGTTGGCCTACATGCATGCAATAAGCAGAAAACTTTGAAATGTACAGAAAGTTTTCCATAAAACATTGTTTTGACATTTACGTTTATGATTTTGCAAGTGCATGTGCCCCCCCACCCCTTCCTTCCCCCCGTGAGCTTTCTGGCTCCCTTAAGATCAACACTCATGTTGAACAGGGTGTAGACCAATTCCTCGTATTGAGTCTCGCCATTACGCCATTAGATAAATTGGCTCTTGACTGTAATCTATTTAGGACAGTATTTCCTCCAAAATTTATTCAGACACAACCACCCTGAGTTCTACCGCGTCCTGATTAGGGTGCTAGAGGATAGGCACATGTGTCTGTGAGTTTAAGTTTGAATTTAATCTTGAAGCAAATATCGAATTATTCATGAATCTTTAAAATTTAACAAATCAAATTTTTCACATTAGTAAATAAAATAAAGAAGAAAAAAAAATTGAGAAACTAAATTGTATTTAGAAGTATTTTTGGACATTTGAATAATACTACTATATATCCAAAAAATTAATATTATTACAGTAAATAAAACAAATGAGACACTATTTCCAACATAAACCAATTAAAACATTTTTCGAATGTATGTTTGTGATACAAAAAATTCACAAACAAATTAAATGGACTTTTTTCACAAATGACAGTTTGTGTCTATTAAATTACACAAAGAAAGTGAGAAAATTTTGTGACATTAAAGCTCTTCAGCATACTGAAGCGGAGCTTCACTTAATGTTTTATATTTGTTGATGAAGTACTGTGAAATTGTGTGAACGGCTGCTTAGGTTAGCTGTGTTGAAAATACGGTGAAATAGTAAGAACGTTTTGTTAGGTTGTTTTCTAGGTACATTTAAAATTCATTACAAGTTTTACACTGTGCGAAGCATTGGCTACACTTGACTTGACAAGGGAGTGATCTCCGAGCCAGCGTGTGGTCCTGATGCTGCAGACAGGGAGCAGCGAGAGCTGTACGAGGCGGCCAAGATCATCCAGAAGGCGTACCGCTCGTACAAGGGCCGGAAGAAGCTGGAGGAGCAGGACAAGGAGCGCGCCGCGGCCGTGCTCATCCAGAACTACTACCGGCGCTACAAGCAGGTGAGCCGTGTCGAGGCAGTGTCGTGTGACCACCGAGATTACACCACAGAGCACTGACATGCACGGAAAACACTATATGCAATTAAATGTATCTGAGGACGTAATTAATACTGTCTAATTTAGAATTCAATTCATAAAATTTTTACCTGAAACTTTTTTTTTACTTTCTACAGTAAATAAACTTAGTTTTTAGTGTATTATTTAGTTATTATACTGGAAAAGTACTAAAGATTAACAATTATGTACAATGTACAACATTTTTATTTACCTAGTTTATAGTGTATGGCTATTGCTACTTGTACTGGAATTGTATAAAGAAAATAAGTTTTTATTAAAAACATAAATAAGAGTCAAGTAAATAATAGCACTCAAAATCTGATGCATCACAAGAAAATAATTAGGAAAGTTGACTCCAAAATTGCAATTTATTTTTTTTTCATTTTTACTATAGTATTTTAATAATAATACTGTTAAAAAAAAAAGTTAAAATTAAAATTTGAAACATTATCTGCACCAGAAGGACATTAGAGCCATGCAATCAATATGATGTAATTTTTTTGTTTCTGGGCCTCTGGTTTTTATTTTTTATGAATGTTGTAAATGTCCACTAATATTGTGTATAAATATATAAAATTACTATAACCTGCCATGTACCAAATTTTATGCATTTAAATGTCAGGTTTTAGTACACCATGTTGAGTGATGAAATAACCCAGACTTACGTTATTTAAACTATGTGTCTATGTTAAAATTTTACACATTATAAAAAACATTATCTGTATTTTACTGTAAAACAAAAACAAAGTACTTAAAAAAGCATTCAGGAAAACTAATTGTCGCGGTAGAGTCGGGAGCTACAAAATTAGACTATGTTTATGCTTGCAATCAGCAGTTCTTGTTGCTGATTGATGTTTTTTTTTTTTCTGGGATAGAATCTCAGATTACACCAAATGTTGGATAAGAATTGGTTGAATAAATGAGACACTACTGTATATGGTTTATTTTTAAATTTGGTTTTTAAAACAAGGGTGTATGGTGTTTTTAATTTCTCAAGGCTTTTTTTAATATTCAAAAGGCATTGTCTCACACATTCAATTACTGTTACCATTAAATGTTTATTAGTACGTATTTCACCCAAATACTGTAATTTGGACTTATTTTTGTCACTGGCTTACAGTAATATAGTTGGTTAAAAGCCTGTCAAAGTCAGATTTATTCACAATAAAAAAAATGGGCAACCATATGTGTGTTTGAAAATACCAACAGCAGAAATGTAAAAAGTAAAAATAGTTAGTGAAATATACATGTTCAAACAAGATTAAAATTAAATTTTCTGATCCATTTGGTCCATACAATTTATAACAATCTTTATGCTAAAATAAAGACATTTATTACATGATGTATGTTAAAATTTTATACGGTTGTAATTTTAATTGAGTTTGGTTTAAAATATGCTAATTTTAAGGTTTACTTGGCTGTTCGATGCTTACGATACAGTGAGTGATACAGTGTTTTTTGCATTTTGTGTTTATAGCAACTTACCTTAATATGTTGTTCCTACTTATAACTTGCATGCTTTCCTTAAAGAAAAAAAAATTGACAATATAAGTAACATTAATACTCTCATCTGTGATAATAGACATTTGATAATCAGGCAGATTCGGTACTTGGAGGGTGCCCAATTACTGAAAATTCCGGATTATTGAGTGATATCTCCTGCTGTCCCTGAACGCTAAGTTGTAGAACAAAAACATCTGCAACATGGTGTTTCACAGCAAATATTGTTCAGCCGAAACATAACGATAAACATTTCAACACAAATACTGGCCAAAACTTAATTTACCGTTAACGATTGCAGAGTTCTGCTGAATAAACACGAAACGCACTTATACCTGCCAGGCGATCCTGAATCATGTTAAACATTTCCAACTTATCGCAATCCGCGCAGAGTGCTTCCAACTACCACATATATCCATATTGTGAAAGAGTTTTAACCTTAGCTGTAAAATTATAGGTTCATTAAGTTTGCTTGAACAAGGTACTACAGTTCTTGCTGGTGCATATTGTTGACATTTGTTAAATTCATATTTGTAGTGAAAATTTACTTCGGGAAAAATTCACATTAAATATCTGTAACCTTTCCAAAAGTTTGTGAATTAAAAAAAAACTATAAGGTTTTAAAAAACAAGGTATATACTTTATATGTATTTTGTGGTTGACTAGACTGTAGCTCTAAAGTACATATACTTAACTGGTAGTTGGAGGACATAATATTATTTTTGTGCCAAGAATCTAAAAAGGATTGTGCTTTAAAGTTATATTTACATTAGAATGCTGATGAAACAGACAATCCTTACTTGAGGCCGCTTGAACTCTACCACGTCACATCTGATATGCCAGTGTCCTATGAAGGTATTCTACTCCCGAGCGATGATGAAGTTTTTGACTGATGTGCATAACTGATGTGTGCAGTATGCGTACTTCAAGCAGATGACGAAGGCGGCGCTGGTGATCCAGAACGGTTACCGTTCGTACTGTGAGCACAAGCGCTTCAAGAAGAGCCAGGAGGCGGCGGTGTGCATCCAGAACTACTACCGCAACTACCGTGAGCTCGACCGGTCCAGTAGGGAGCCCACGCCTACATCATCCTGCCTCAAGTGAGTGCTCTGACTCCCCTTTCGTCTCCATCGTCCTGCCTCAAGTGAGTGCTCTGACTCCCCTTTCGTCTCCATCGTCCTGCCTCAAGTGAGTGCTCTGACTCCCCATTTGTCTCCATCGTCCTGCCTCAAGTGAGTGCTCTGACTCCCCTTTCGTCTCCATCGTCCTGCCTCAAGTAAGTGCTCTGACTCCCCTTTCGTCTCCATCATCCTGCTTCAAGTGAGTGCTCTGACTCCCCTATTGTCTCCTCTGTCCTGCCTCATGTGAGTGCTCTGACTCCCCTTTCGACTCCATCGTCCTGCCTCAAGTGAGTGCTCTGACTGCCCTTTTGTCTCCATTGTCCTGCCTCAAGTGAGTGCTCTGACTCCCCTTTCGTCTCCATCGTCCTGCCTCAAGTGAGTGCTCTGACTCCCCTTTCGTCTCCATCGTCCTGCCTCAAGTGAGTGCTCTGACTCCCCTTTTGTCTCCATCATCCTGCCTCAAGTGAGTGCTCTGACTCCCCTATTGTCTCCTCTGTCCTGCCTCATGTGAGTGCTCTGACTCCCCTTTCGACTCCATCGTCCTGCCTCAAGTGAGTGCTCTGACTGCCCTTTTGTCTCCATTGTCCTGCCTCAAGTGAGTGCTCTGACTCCCCTTTCGTCTCCATCGTCCTGCCTCAAGTGAGTGCTCTGACTCCCCTTTCGTCTCCATCGTCCTGCCTCAAGTGAGTGCTCTGACTCCCCTTTCGTCTCCATCGTCCTGCCTCATGTGAGTGCTCTGACTCCCCTTTCGACTCCATCGTCCTGCCTCAAGTGAGTGCTCTGACTGCCCTTTTGTCTCCATTGTCCTGCCTCAAGTGAGTGCTCTGACTCCCCTTTTGTCTCCATCATCCTGCCTCAAGTGAGTGCTCTGACTCCCCTATTGTCTCCTCTGTCCTGCCTCATGTGAGTGCTCTGACTCCCCTTTCGACTCCATCGTCCTGCCTCAAGTGAGTGCTCTGACTCCCCTTTCGTCTCCATCGTCCTGCCTCATGTGAGTGCTCTGACTCCCCTTTCGACTCCATCGTCCTGCCTCAAGTGAGTGCTCTGACTGCCCTTTTGTCTCCATTGTCCTGCCTCAAGTGAGTGCTCTGACTCCCCTTTTGTCTCCATCATCCTGCCTCAAGTGAGTGCTCTGACTCCCCTATTGTCTCCTCTGTCCTGCCTCATGTGAGTGCTCTGACTCCCCTTTCGACTCCATCATCCTGCCTCAAGTGAGTGCTCTGACTGCCCTTTTGTCTCCATTGTCCTGCCTCAAGTGAGTGCTCTGACTCCCCTTTCGTCTCCATCGTCCTGCCTCAAGTGAGTGCTCTGACTCCCCTTTCGTCTCCATCGTCCTGCCTCAAGTGAGTGCTCTGACTCCCCTTTCGTCTCCATCGTCCTGCCTCAAGTGAGTGCTCTGACTCCCCTTTTGTCTCCATTGTCCAGCCTCAAGTGAGTGCTCTGACTCCCCATTTGTCTCCATCGTCCTGCCTCAAGTGAGTGCTCTGACTCCCCTTTCGTCTCCATCGTCCTGCCTCAAGTGAGTGCTCTGACTCCCCTTTTGTCTCCATCATCCTGCCTCAAGTGAGTGCTCTGACTCCCCTATTGTCTCCTCTGTCCTGCCTCATGTGAGTGCTCTGACTCCCCTTTCGTCTCCATCGTCCTGCCTCAAGTGAGTGTGCTGACTGCCCTTTTGTCTCCATTGTCCTGCCTCAAGTGAGTGCTCTGACTCCCCTTTCGTCTCCATCGTCCTGCCTCAAGTGAGTGCTCTGACTCCCCTTTCGTCTCCATCGTCCTGCCTCAAGTGAGTGCTCTGGCTCCCCTTTTGTCTCCATCGTCCTGCCTCAAGTGAGTGCTCTGGCTCCCCTTTCGTCTCCATCGTCCTGCCTCAAGTGAGTGCTCTGACTCCCCTTTTGTCTCCATTGTCCTGCCTCAAGTGAGTGCTCTGACTCCCCTTTCGTCTCCATCGTCCTGCCTCAAGTGAGTGCTCTGACTCCCCTTTCGTCTCCATCGTCCTGCCTCAAGTGAGTGCTCTGACTCCCCTTTCGTCTCCATCGTCCTGCCTCAAGTGAGTGCTCTGACTCCCCTTTCGTCTCCATCGTCCTGCCTCAAGTGAGTGCTCTGACTCCCCTTTCGTCTCCATTGTCCTGCCTCAAGTGAGTGCTCTGACTCCCCTTTCGTCTCCATTGTCCTGCCTCAAGTGAGTGCTCTGACTCCCCTATTGTCTTATTGTCCTCTCTAAAGGAGTATTTGATCCCCCTCCCATCTCCCACCAAACCCTCTTGTCTGTGTGTTAGTTTATAGTTTACACATGTAAAAGTTTGTTCTCACATGCCAATGTGGTTGGTTCATTTTCTTGTATTACTTTTAGTTAAGGTACATTCCTGTAAATTTTATTCCCATAATTTTCTAGCTTTGTTGGTGGCTACAATTTTTTTTAATTATAGAATTAGTAAAATTACTTAATTTTTTTTAATTTGGAAAAAGTAACCTAAGTGATAGTTTTTATGAACACTTGCTTGACTTTTTACTGCTATTAGAAAATATTTAGTAACCGTGTGTTGTAAAATTTGGATATGAAACATATAATGTAAGAGTGCTATCACTATCAGGGTAAATTACAGGAAATATACTTAAATTATAGTTATGACAAGAAATTAAAAATATTCAACATAGCATGTAAGCCCGACCCTTAATAAATTTTTTCCTATAGTAATACTTTCACACACAAGTAATTTAAAATTTTACCGTAATACATTATTTTTAATTCCTCATTTATTACTGTAATTAAAATAATTTTTAAATTACCAATGTTCATTTATTTTGCTACTACTGTGCACACTTTTTTCCTATCCAGGTATTCACCGATTTACGAAACATTCAACTTAGGAAAAATGGCAGTTACGAAAGTTCCTAACAGGTGCGCCGACGAGCGTGCATGCTTACTTCTGAGTCGCACGCGGCCCACCGCCTAGCGCTTGTTACCTCAGCTGTATCCGAATACACAGGAACTCACATCCCTACATCCCTTAGCACTTAGCTAATGCAACCACAATGTGGAGGACGCATTTCTAATGGATGGATGGTATCCGAATACTTTTACTGCTGGCACCACCTGTTGTCAGTTGGTCGTACTAATGTTCACGTAGCCATTTTGAGTCGTGAGATCTACGAATGTTCAGCGATACATAAATAACAATGACCAATTCAAAAACTTTTTTGTAGCGTGAATGTTATAAATGTTAGCGATCAAAATAAAAATTTTATTATGACTCTCAAATTATAAAAAAAAAATAACTTTTAACGAGCATTAAATACCCCTATAAGTTTAACTTTTTATCATTTTTATTAACAGCTTTATTTATCTCTATTTGAATTATCAATTATGCTTATAACCTTTCAAACAAATCTTTATGCCAAAAATCTTAAGTAATATTATTTATGAACAAAATAAAACACGATTCAAAAGATAATGGATGTAGGGACGCATTAGTGGAGGCGAGTGTCGCATCCCTAGAAATCTGAAGTTATCGGACGCATGTAGGAATGCATTGGCATCTCTCGTTAGAATTCGGAAGCGACGCAAGATGGCAGCGTCCACTACGATGCACTTCTAGTGAATTCCTGAGCTAAGGGATCCACTAGGCTAGTATTCGGATGCAGCTCTTGTCTTGAGATGTGCACTTAATCACGCACAAGCTAATGGTTATTATTTGTCTACCAGAACACCTACTTAGGTAGATCATCATTTTTTCTTCTTTTTCCACTAAACATTTTCTCTTAAGCAGTGTGTCAGACGCAGCATGCTAGGTCGATACGCAATCATGTTTTTGCTCAATTTTTCTCTTTGGTAATCAGTTCATATGTGTGCACATTTAAGATATAATTTTATCCTGAAAATTTTTTGGATAAACGAGGACGTACCAGGTACACATGGGCAAATTACATCTATTTGGAGTGTGATGGCCCAGTTATTTGGTTTTTTTTTATATTAGTCTTTATTGGTATTCGCATGTTTTGAATATAATTTTTAGGAGAGTATATCTGCATGTTAAAATGAAAATGTGTATACTAAACAATATCATATTTTGCCATTAACTTGCTTGTCAGGCGTGGCATGTTTGGCCAATATGCGTTCTTGTGTTTACTTATTCTTATGTTAGACATTTTTTTATTAAAATAGGTTATATTATGTTCCCTTCAAATTTTTTTTAAGAATATGTCTGCTTTTTGAAACAAATTCATACGTTATGAAAAACTTCCTCAATTTTATAAGTTCTTAGTATATTGATTCTTTGGCTACTTGCCACTTCCCATCCTTCATTTAGGATTTAGAATGCAAGATACAAAATTTTTTGTAGTAGGTTCTAATTATTAAGTAGGTATGAATATAAAACAGGGACCTATATTTTAAGAAATCCTTTAAAATAATATGCTGGCCTTAAATATAAGACCACCTCATATACTCATTGACCTTAAATAATACAAGCCTTCAATTCAAGATGACCTTGAAATTGGTACCTCAATTATGAGTTGACATTGAACTAGTTTTAGCTTGTGTTCTTAAACTGTATTGTATATAAAAAGTTTTTCTAACATTTCATACTTTTTACTTACTCTTTGGATTTGTGTATTTAAACTTAGTATAAAAAGAATCTAGTATTTTATATACCGTATAACCCACGTACCACCCGCCCCCAGGTAAGACCCGCACCCTTATTTTTAGAATGCCATGGTGGGAAAAAATGTTTTTATTGCAAATCTGCATGGAAAAAAAAAATTTAGTCGTGATTTCTTTTCCTTTCAAACAGTAACAAATCGTAAAGAATTACCAAAAAAGTACTATGCTACTTATTACAGCCTCGGCATTTGTGTTAAAAGTGTACAGAAGGCAGGCAACTGCAATGTGGCAACATCGCGCGAGTAGAACGTGGCATCGCCGCGCGCGATCGAGAACAACACGCTGTGTGTGCGCATGACCTTGCCCAGCTCCCAGCTGTTTACAGTTACAATCTTCCGCGTCTATTATCGTGCGCCGGGCAATGATCTCGTTCAAACAAATAAACGATAAAGCACAAGAGTCCTAGCCACGCATAATAAAATACCTTGTGCCTAAATGTGGCATATTCTACAGCTTCCGCAGCTTTAACACATGCCTCTGAAATGCTATTAATTTCTCATCGTAGCTTGTCGGTAAACGCTGGCAGATTGTAGTACGCCGCCTCATGGACAAACCCTTTCTTACCATGAACCTACGCATCCAGTTCCTACTTGCTTTAAAGTCTTCACCCACGCCAAGTTCACGAGCAATTTGCAGCGCCTTTAGCGAACACATTTCCGTGCTTACAGCATACCCGAATTGCCGTCTGACCTGTATGTAGTCGTAGAGGTTTTCCCTTTATCTCCGGAAACTTTGCTACCGCACCATGGAACGCACATCAATCGCCACTGGCCGAAAGCAGTTTGTCTTTACTTTTCCTCCAATCCCTCTCACATGATTCGTCAACATCATTTATTCGCCCAGCAGCACAGTACCGATTTCTTCCGCTTCACTGATTATTTTTAATTTTTCCACAACTGTGAAAGAACGCAACTGTTTACGATTCATTACAATACTTGCAGCCAACACGCGTGTAAAACCACTGAGTACTTTGCAAATGAGGATAGGACAGTGCGTGGGAGCGCGCGTTTGTAACCAGCGAAGCTGCAGCGTAACAACGCTGTGAGGAATGTGACCTTGACTGTCTGCCGCTTCCTTCTCATACTTTTCCCCTAGCCCTCTTGTCTATCGCAGCAACCTCCAGTCGCGCCGGCGTTATTTCGTCACCGTGCAAAAATGGCCCAAGACCCACATAACACCTGCACCCTACTTTTTCGAACCTGATTTTTTTTTAAAAGGTGCGGGTGGTACGTGGGTTTATACGGTACTATAAAAATATTTTTTTTTTTTTCACGAATAAAGAATTTTGAGTGCATCAAAAAATTACACTTGGCTGTCTTGAATGAACTTGTACTCGAATTGATCCATCATATTTGTGTGTTTAATTAAAATATCTCTGTAAGTGTATGAAGCTGCATGAACAGTGCAGTTATTCTATGTTTGCCACCCATCCTATCAGCGCCAGCACTGGCACGGTGAGGCAGAAATATAAAAATAAACCAGCCAGTGAGAGTGAGAGAGAGAGAGAGTGAGCTTGTGTGTGCATGTGCATGTGAGAGGCCATGTGGCAGGGCTGAAACGTTGGAAACGTCCGAATAAACTGGCCCCTTACACAATTAACGTGTCTATCTCGACTGGTTATTATGAGGCAACTGAGCCCACTTTTTTTTTTTCTTGAGATTCACGACGGTATCAACTGAACATTTCATGACGAACAGCAGCCATCGTCGGAGTTTGTAAGTGCACCTTTTGTATTCCTCCAGCCCCTCACAAGTTTGCTGGTAACGTGTTTTTATATAAGGAACTGACTAAGAAAGTAGCTTGTCGCCTCTTCACTCTCTGTGGCTAGGGGTTGGGTAAAAAATAAAATACAATAGATGGAAGGGTAACACGGGTATAAAACATGGCAGTATTCTTTTTTGTCGTTTTGTTAGGTAGTGCGGGAATCGGAGGGGTTGTAAATATTGGGTCAGGGAGGGGGAGAGAATGGGGCCACCTCACACCCTCCCATAGAAAACACACAAGAAGGACCGCGGGTCAACACCTCTGCGTACTACTTACATGCCAATAAGCTGAGACACCGACCGCAAACACTTCACTTGTACCCATGGAACTCTACTGAGGACAGATATATGGTGCATCCCTTATACTAGGGTGACCCTTATACAGTGAAAATGTTAGATATTCATGCTCAAAATGATTGGTGGGATCCATATGTAACGTACGCTGGGCTGCAGGTAAACACTCAATAAATTAATAAGTAAAAATTAAGGCCTTGGAAGCATCAGCCCAGAAAACAAACGACAACAATAATCAAAGAATGCCCAGACGTTGTACAAAGGAATTTACTTATAACCTACTAGGAACTCGAGGAGGCTATGTGGATCGAGGATGAATAATAATGAAATAACAAGACTGCTGGTTTAATTTATATAACTGCCCTTTTACTAAAATAATTTACTTAGCTTTTTCCTTTCTTTTATCTTTAAGTACACATGTATTAAAATATATTAATTATAAACAGAAGGGAGCCCCGGGGCAACAAAATACATATAAAAGTAAAACAACCATATCTCTTAAACTTGACCCTGGTTTTAAGTGAGCTCGCAGGCTCAAAAGAAAGACAATTACATTTTGTTTTTAATTTTCCTTTGAAATGAATTTAACAAAATCCTGTGTCCTGAAAACTGGCGGTCCTGGCACTGGAGGTTTCTTTAGATTAAAGTCCAGAAGAATTCGTTTTATGTAGAAACTTGTATGTCGACCGGAAAGGGGAGAAAACTTGTGACTGCATGGTCGCCAATCACGGACTGCTAATTTTGGCAGAGAAGTTCCATTCTAATTCTTGCAGGCTAATCTTGCACATTATTCTTACACCCCGCCTGTAACCAAAGTCCCAAATTGCTTAGACTGGTTAACAGGCGGCTAAGTCTGGGCAAGACTATGCCCAGGGAAAGGCCAAAAAGACGGGGGGGGGGGGGGGGTGTTATGACGACCACTTACCCAAAGTAGTGGGGTGAAGTCACGTTAGCTGGCTCCAGGAGTCGAGTAGGCAATTCCCGGTGCGGAAGTCCACGGAAGCCATGACGAGAAAAGAAGAAATAATTTAGATAAAAAAAACTATTACGGGCAGTCAAATTTAAAAATTAGAAAATTAGGCATCTATGCCTCAACGTTGGCGACTACATGATGTAGTGTCAAGTCTTGGAAGTAATAGTGAGATGGACTCTCGCGAATCACGACGCGTGGTCCGTACTGACCAGATGCTGCCCGCCGAATCGTAAAAAAAGGCGTTGGGGTGCCTAATTAAAGGAAGTAACTGCGCCCATCCGAAGGTGTCCGAAGATGCCCGAAGGGGCGAAGCAGACGGCAAAACGCTCGCAGCGCTCTCACCCAAGTCTCAGGCAAACTAAGATCACAATCGCACTGCGACTGCTGCCAAGGTCGATTGTGACAAGCTGTCTCTTATGGTAAGGATGAGTAGTGCGCTCTGGTGGCCAAGATGAGAACCTGCCTGGAGGGTTACAGAAACGTCCGCTAGAGTGCACTGGTCAAACTCGCAACCAGCGGACAGAACAAGGTTAGGGATTTTTCCCGCCGCTAGGCTTCGCTGAGGGCTCTGTTAGACAAGGGCGAATGTCCTTGAAGAGACCATGTACCCTGCCCGAGTTCACTGGAGGTCGATGCTCCGGGTTGAAAGTTCTTGTGAAGCCACAGGTGGGAAATGAGGGAAGGGGGGTCTAAACTTGCTAAGTCGCCTGGGAAAGGCGTCGTGTGGACCGTCCCGAGGCGTCGCCGAGGACTGTAATATGCTCCTGGACGTGCTGGCAAGCAGCTTACCTATGTTTGCCTCCGAGAAATGAAAGTTGCTAGCGGTGGGCTTGGGGTAGCGTTTGCTAGCACGAGAAGTCATACTGTTTTAGGGAGAAAACGTGATGCAAACCGCGGCCGAGATGCTGCGATCACCAAATGTCAGCAAAAGGTATCTAATGGGGCCTGCGAACAAACGAGGTGCACTGGGTTGCACAAGATTACGTCGGAGTGTACCGTAATGGAAACAAAATTAAATGATATTAAAAAGGCAACTTTAATTTTTTGTTTCATTCTTTAAAAAAATGAAAAATTAAACTTAAAATTCAATTCTTGTGCCCAAAAATTATGATAAACGGCACACATACGCAGGGGCGACCCGTCTGCCGGTAAATACGTAGGTCTTCCCCATTATTCTTAATGCAACAGCAGCATAAGTGTCACTGGGTAGGCAGACTACATGCAACAGGGATTTTAATATCATCATTAACACAAAAAGTTTCATATAAGACGAGTAGCAGCTTTTAGGTACTCATACATGGATGAAATTCTTGCCTTGTACATTAGAGAGAAAAAACCAGTAATTATGTTAGCTTTTAAGTAGCATAAAATGAAGGAACTGAAAATTTTTTAAATAAAATAATTTGAATGTAAGAGGGGTTGTTGTGACTGTGCCTGGCTGAGCTGCCAGAGCTGCCAGAGCTGAACCACACGCCTGTGTTCCAGGCGCACGTATTCCCAGCGACGCCAGCACCAGGCTGCTCGCAAGATCCAGCAGTTCATGCGCCAGTCCAAAAACAAGTGAGTGTTTAGTGCGTTACCAAGCTGGTGAGTGTGCTGGTGAGTTTATGTGACCGGGGTTGTGAGTATGTTGGTTCATCTTAACTGACCAGGGTTGTAAGTTTGGTTTGATGAGTTTACATGAACAGGTTTGTGAGTGTGTTGGTGAGTTTACCTGACCGCAGTTGTATTTTGTTGGGCCTATGTGACCGGGGTTGTCAGTGTACTGGTGATCTTACATGACCAGGGTTGTGAGAGTGTTGGTAAGCTTCAGTTACTGGGGTTGTAATTGTTATGGTTAATTTATGTTTACCGTGTTTCAAGTGTTTGGTGAATTTACCTGTCCAGTTTTGTGAGTGTTTTTTGATTATACGTGACTGGGTTTTTCAATGTGTTGGTGAGCTTATGTGACCAGATTTTTGAATTTGTTTGTGAGCTTAACTGACTGGTGTGTGGATATTTTGGTGAGCTAATTGAGCAGGGTTGTGAGTGTGTTGATGAGTTTTGTGACATGGGGTTGTGAGTGCTTTTTGTAAGCTTGTGTGTCTGGGGTTTTGGAATTTGTAGGTGAGCTTTCATTTCTGGAGTTGTGAGTGTGTTAGGGATTTTACGTGATCGAGGTTGCAAGTTTGTTGGTGATATTACATGACTAGGGTTGTGAGTGTGTTGGTGAGCTTACCTGACCTGGGTTGTGTTTTTGTTCGTGAGCTTACCTGACCGGGGTAATGAAAAAAGTTGCAGCGAAGTACCTATTTCTTCTTGCAGTTTTATAAAAAAATACCTTTAAAATAGTTATGGGTTTTAATTTTTTTTACATACCAATGGGTTTTTTTCCATTGTATTAAACTGTTAAATACACCTGTTTTCAGTGTTTCACTGTAATGTGTGTAGCATTTAGTAACTAGGTGCTCTTTTTCCTACTGCTCACCCAGCCTGTGGGATGTTGAGGCAACACACACGGTGAGTGCATGTCGAAGCAACGTGCTCCATTTCCCCGCAACGTGACTGCATTATGACGTCAGCTGCTGCCCCAAGCCAGGAGCTCAGAGCTCAGCCAGCCGACAGTTTGATAACACACCCAGAGAAATTTTAAAAAAAATTTTCAGCAGATGCAAAAAAAACAAACCAAATTGGTGTTCCACCTATTGCTAGTTGATGGATATTTTCATTCCTGGCAACAAGGTGGACTTAATATGTGGTTCCTTCCATTGTGATGCAACACTTCATGGTTAGTGGCAACTTTTGCAGTTGTAATTCTTAGTGTGAAATGTGACAAATTATAAATCCTTTAACAATAGTAAGCAGACGTGATATTTGAAATACCTACAGTAAAACCTCATTTATCCGGCCCTCATTGATCCGGATCTCTGGATAATCCAGATCGGATTTGTAGACATTTTAGTTGATGTTCACATAAAAATTTTTAACTACGTTAGCAAGAACGTGACAGTAGTAAGTACGCCAAATATTTACTTTTAGTTTGATTAAATGTACAGTTCCTGCATATATGATAGAATTGTGGTAATAAAATACTTTTTGTTGAGATTAAGAAAGCGCACCAGCTGACTAGCATCATGGCGTTCTTGGAGCGTCAGCCCGACACCGCTCCAGCTGAACTGTTAATGATCAAGCGTTTGTGTGTCTGTGCTTCGTTCAAACACCATATATGTTTAAACTGAAGAAAGTGGATGATTTATTTGTCAAGAAATGACGTCCAAAGTTACTTTTTTATTTTTTAATGTCTTGTTAGTAATATAGGGTATGTATACTAGGTATTTTTGTTACAAAACTTAGTTTTTTATTGTAATAAATGTTAAATTTATTTAAGGATTTAGTTTTGCTTATAACCCATATTATCTGGATTATCCGTTTTTTCGATTGTCCAGATTGCCTTTGTTTCCAGTTAGTCTGGATAGACAAGGTTTAACTGTAACTACATGGGAATTACAGTTGTGTAGGTTAGGTTAAGCCTGTAATGTAGGTAGGAATGAAGTCATCTAATCCATCGCTCGGGTAACTTAGCATTTAGCTTGACTGTCTCACACAGAATTGCAGGGTTACAATGAAAGCTTGGCAAACAATGAATACTCTCTTGAACCAATGGAAAGGTGTTAAATTCCAAATATTTATTTTTTATTTCATCTGAGTTTCATTGCTGTTATCAGAAAAAAGAAAGCCTTGCTTTAATATTTGCTTT
Source organism: Bacillus rossius redtenbacheri (assembly GCF_032445375.1). Taxonomy (NCBI): domain Eukaryota; kingdom Metazoa; phylum Arthropoda; class Insecta; order Phasmatodea; family Bacillidae; genus Bacillus; species Bacillus rossius. The sequence continues at coordinate 9,853,522 of NC_086338.1, read as the reverse complement.
CTAGTTGACGAATATATTTAACTGTCGCTTATCTTTCAGATATTTTTTGATGATTTAGATGTGTGTGATCACTTTCCTTCTTCAATCAACATTAGACACATGTTGAATTGAAGATATAACCAAGTCAAAAAAGTACCATTAATTAATTAGTTTTTTATACATCCTAGTTAAAAATTTCACTAAGATTGTTGCAAGTGGTATGAGCAGTTTTTACAGTCACATATACACACACACACACACACACACACACACACACACACACACACACACACACACACACACACACACACACATACATACATATTAGAAAAGCCGTTTGCAAGATAAAGTTTTTTCTTGGCTATTCTTATATACATATATCATGCATACAGTACAATATTTCTTTAAAAAAACTATTTTTATTAATTTTATTATTTTAATTTATTACCGACAGTCTCCGGTCATTTGGGGAAGATACATTCGACACAATACAATTCAAAAAACTTCAGAAGGAATTAGCAATTAATCTGAGAAGAATAGCCAAGAAAAAAACTTTATCTTGCAAACAGTTTTTCTAATATGTTCTAGTGTGCACTTCTCTAGCATAAAAGCCAAGTTTTCAACCTCTGTGCACCTTTGCAGGGATTGACTTCTTAAAAAAATAAACCATCAAAACCAGGGATTTTATAACAGTTTTACTCAACATGTTGTCATATATTGAGTGCACATAAATTTCTTTTTTTTTTTTTGTAGAGGACTAAAGACCCTACAATATTTACTCTCACAACACTTTTCTAACTCTAATTACTGTGGAGATGTGATAAGTTGGATAAGTGTTGTAAACCTAAAGGTTTTTCACAAATGCAGTGAAACACCACCATTTATTGACAGTTTGTCACTGGGATTAAGCATTGCATAAAGTTGCACAAGTGTTGTAATTATCATATCATTACCACTTGTGCAGTGCTTTACAGCTTGCAAATAATATTTGGTTAATATCTGGTGACAAAACTTGCCACTAAACAACAAACACAAGAGATTTATCGTGTTAAACATTCCAGAAATAGCTTGTAGGATAAATTAAATAATGAACTTGCCGTGTGAGGCTGAGCCTTGTGTGCCCCCACGCCTGCGTGTGTGGTGACGCGCTGGTGCCGTGTGCGCAGATTGCAGAGAGAACGAGCGTTGGCAGCCGAAAGCGGGAAGCAGTCGGGCCCGTCAGCGGCTGCCCCTCAAAAGTAGCTCTGTCCAGACAGTTCGGCGTGCTGCAGCACCGGGCCAAATAGCAGGTAGCCTCTTCCTTCTGTCACGCACTGTGGACAAACAAGTGAAGTGCCTTTAGTTACCCTTAGTTCTTGAGCCAGGGCCATTGCCACATTTTATACCGAGTTTTTGTTTAGTAAAATGTACAGTGTCCCATGTGTGAATTTTCCATTTTGGGTAAAAATAAATAATTTTGCACGTTGTGGTTGACTATGTCCATAAATAACCCGAGTGTGTGTTTGAATATGTGCATAAATAACAGACTGTGCCGGTTTTTAATAAATATTGTTATGTGTAAGTATAAATTGTTGTTTAAAATATCTGAACAGTGCGTATAAGAATAATCATGAACTGCACAATTTGGCCTCTTGGCCGCCCTCGGTAATTGACGTGGCTGTCTGCAGTCGGGCTGGCGTCTGGCAAGAGGGGGGATCTAAAAATAAACCAGCCAGAGTCTGTGTGTTTGAGTTCGTGTGGCCATGCAGCAGTGTTTTCGATTCTCCCCTTCCTCTCTCATCGTTTTAAATGTCCATGAATTGGCACCGTACACTATCATCACATTTATATTTTGACAGGTTTTTGTGACGCAAATGTCCAAACATTGTTTTTGCGTGAGATTTCTTTACGCTTTCTACTTATACATTTCATTCATGACAAAACTGCTGTAAAGGGCATGCTTGTTTTTACTTAAGGAACTGACAGAACAATTGACTAGGAAGTAGTATGCCATCTTTTCTCTCTTGGAGAAGAAGACGGGTAAAAAAAAATAAACAATAGACAAGGAGGGAAACATGGGTATAACAAATACGTAGTATTCTTTTCCTTTGTATTTTTTTGTTAGATAGTTGCGGGCCATCAGTGTCGTGTTTCTTACTCAGCAATAAGCTGAGACATGGACCTTAAGACTTAAAGGTGCGACCCTTACGCATTCTTCGGGTAAATACGGTATTATGGTGAGGGTTCTTTGATCTGGCACGCTCAGGACAGTGACCGTGTAAAATTTAAATATCTGCCGGACTATCAAATATCAAAAAACTAAAAAAGTTTTAATGGCAATACCAAAGAACAATTAATGTACAGTACAATCATATTTAAAACAAATTGTAATAATTTTCTCGGGGACAAGTAAAATGACTCATTAGACTGACAGTTTAAAAGAAGGTCTGATACCACATTCTGTCAGTGTCAGCAAAAGCCCGAATACTGAAATAACCCAAACGCAAGCAGCATGATCCATGCCGGTTCACAGATTGTGCCTAATAGAAGACTGATATATTCTAAGAGTTTGGACTATTTGCATATTCAGTCTTGGTCATATAAAGTTAAACTCTAAAACACTTTTCCTAATCCTGTGTTGGGGTTACAGTGATTTTTGTCACAGTTGTGTTATAGTGTGTCTCGGCCTTAGATTGCAGGTTGTATTTTAATGAGCATTTACTCTCTCTCTCTTAACAATTCAGAATTTATGCCATTATCACTCTCTTTGCTTCAGTGTGTTCTGTTGCCAAGTATATCCAAAGATCACAAAAGTTTTAGCCAAAACCTTATATTCTAATAAACATTATTAAAAAGTACTTTTTAAAATTTTATTTTTAAAAGGAAACTTTGCAATAAGAATTTTTCAAATAAATTTTCTTGTATTTCATTAAGAGCATCATCTGATATTATTAAATTCTTACTTTTAGGGAAGTGTAACAGAAAGACACTGTCTTAAGTTTCAAAACCCCTCCCCCCCTTTATTTTATATTTCCATTATGGCTTTCAATGATTATAGGACATAATTAATATATATATATATATAAGTGTATACAAAATATATAATTTATAGAATCTGACTTGAAAAATAGTTCCTCTTGTGAAATAATAATTGGTGTTTAGAATTAATAATTTTTTTTTCCTTCAACTATATTGACCACTAATAATACCATCAAAATACACTATTTTATGGTTTTATAAAAATAAACAAACAGTAATAATATTAAACCTTGTTATAATAATTGGCAGCATGTGAAATAAGAATGCCCAGCCGGGCGACAGAGTGCTGCCGTGCGGGCGTGTGACGGACTTCTCGCTCCCTTCCAGGGCAGCGGCTGCGGCAAGCACAGGAGCCACGCGGCCGGCGGGCTGGACGCTCGCAGGTAACAGAGGTCAGCACTGCCTAACCTTTGACAATCTGTACTCCCCGGTGAGTCGGGGAGACTTCCACACTTCTCGCAGACAGTAGCAACGACAGACGAAGCACCAACCTCACAGAACTGAACTACTGTTCTTTCGGCAGACAGCGAAGAGATGTGTTACACCCCGTGGGGAAAAAAAAAAACTGTTTCTATTGTGGACCCCACCCAATCATTCTTACTCATGTTTATGTTTAAATTTACATTTACAGGTAGTTTGTTGAAAATTAAATATATAAGCTTTTTGAAATTGGGCTGAGTTAGGCAATAATACCACTTTTTAACATTTCGAGCACAATGCCATATGTTCTGATGATCAGCTGCCCAAATCTCAATTAAAATCAGAATATTTTAACAAGTAGAGAGCGCTTAATTGTGGCTCAGGTTTGCATAATTTTCCTTCAATAACTCTCAAACACTGCGGGAGTTGATTATTCAGTTATTGTTTGGAACTATTTCAAGGCCTTGACATTGCTGCACTGTTAAGGAGTGATAGCACACTCTTGCATGCACCGCTTGCGAGGCATTGCTCTTCAAGTAGGAAGGTTCTGTTTTTACTGTGTAAATATTACGTCTGATAAATTATCGAAGGCTGTGTTCATATTTAGAGAGGCAAAAGAAACCGTGAGTTCTGCTCATGTGCTAGTACCTGCATTTCCAATAATATAATTACGTATTGTAATAATGATGTAAATATAGTGTTTGAAACAGAGTTCCACTTCTCTGCTTGGCTAAATAGCGTCAAGATATTAGATTGTAGGACGTTAACAATGAGACACGCAGTGACGTGTATCTTTACTGAACTTGAAATATTTTTTATTTATTATTTATTTACTTTGTTAACTTATTTATTCTGAACTTTATTTCAATTTAGGTGTTTAGTGTGGAGTGTCTGTTGTAAATTTAGTGTGTGTTCTGTGAAGTGGTGGTGTTATTTAAGGGGGAATATGAAGTCTGCAGGTGATGCGATGTGATTGGTTGGGAGTGAACAGGGTAAGGAGTGAACTGTTTTCACACGGGTTGGCTGCAGCAACCTGTTCTTAAATTATATTGCGTCTGCTAGTGGTATGTTATGATAAGAGATTTATTTATTGCCAGTTTATACTGTACATTTGTAAATACGTATGCGTGTGAGTAACTTATCACTTATTAATATTATTAGAATTTTAATTGTGTTGCAAATGAAAGTGTTTACTATTATGAGTTTAAAAAAATCTGTTACTTCTTGTTGCACATTTATTGAATGTGTATGTCATAAAATAAAATAAAAAAGTGTTTTGATATATTATTATTAAATATTTTATCGATCATCAGAAAATTTAAGCAATCAAATAATTTTTTTTTGCTAGAAACATTTTAATAAAGTTTCTGGCTTATACATGTAAGTTATTTGTATATAGCGACCTAGGCTTCTTTTGGTCATGCATATGTACATACTTGACACATTTTTTGCCAAGTGTAGTGCTGTTCAGATGAAAGAATAATGTGATGGTTATTGTAGTAGTGAAATTATATTTTCTGGACTTGCACGTTGAATTTTTCGCTCTTTGAGCCCGTGGGCATAGACAAGTAGAAACAGGATGATCAAGTGAGACAACAGAAGCTGTGATGTAGGATGCAGAAATTTTACTCGTTAAAAATGTTAGCTTGTTAAAGAGTTATATACTAGTAGATACTGGGGACATTGTGATGGTGCGACTGTGAATCAGGAGAGTGATTGTGATGTAGGAGGCCTGAGTCCACTAAGCTTGGCTGTAAATAGTGTAAGGTACTTAAACGATAATGTAACATTTAGTGATAATGTAGTCTTACGTCTTTCAGCTCCAATGCCCGTATGCCTCTCATAACGACAGTGCTGTAAGCATGCGTTGTTCTGTATTTCATCCCGTGCAAATAGCATGGAGAGCATACGCACTGTTGCCATTCTCTCTCCGCTGTTCAGTTTCGCCCTCTCGATGGTGTCTGTGGAGTGTCTTCCTGGAATTCAACTTCAATTCAACTTCAACTTTGGCATGATATTGGCAAACTTTTAATATAATATAATGTGTTTTAGTAGTATATATTTGTCGACATTCATCAGTACGAGAAAGTACGTCGACTGTGTTATTAGTTGTTACCTGTTTATTATATAGTTTAGGACTGCACTGCCTCGCAATTATTTGGTTTTCTTTAACAGAAAAATAAGTCCTATCATGTTAAGATTTGGATAGCTTTAACAAAAGAAATACATTTTTTAATGTATTTCTCTGCTATTCAGATCATCCTTCTTGTGCTAATCTTCCATTCAAAACTTAAAAGTTTCTAATATATAAATTTTTTAAATGTATAATTATTTTTAATCATAAATTAGAAGGGTTTCTCAATTATCAGTTCCAGATTATGCCGAGTGTGGAAATGTGTCAAAACCGTATTTGCTTGCGAAAATGCAAATGTGTGGTTTGAGCAGAACTTTCACTAGCAGCTTAAACATTAAATTTTAAAACTGAAAACAACAATGAAAAGCATGTCAATACAATATATAGCACCAAAATGAAAGTGAAATCACGAGGTTAACCAAAAATTAATTTACATCACCAAAAAAAAATAAGTATTATTTTAATGTTTGAAGTTCAAGGAATATTATTATTTCTGTACAAAGTTTGTACCAAAGTGGAATGATCAGAAAAATTAATTTAATTTGTTTGTTTGTGCATCTCTTATTGAATCACTATTAAACCACAAATTTTTGCCATTTTATTTTTATTGTTCTGAATGTATCTGATGAATAGAAACTTATTACAAATTGTTTTGTTGTAAAAAGGCATGTCATCATTAAACTGTTTTGGTGGGAGAACTATTAAGAGCCAGAATTTATAAAAATAAATACACAGAAATTATCTGTTATAAAACAAAATGGGATTCAAAATAAATTCATAAGATCTTGTCTCTATGTAGGTATTATCGCCTTGTGTATTCATGTGCTCAACTATTCACAAGTTACTGATTTTACCTAGATTAATACGAAATGGTAACATTTTAATGTCCATGCAAGTATGTTATTTTATTTTGTGGCTGAACGGCCGTCACCGGCCGCCCACAGAGGTGATGTGGGTTCGGTTCCCGGCATTTAATTTGTGTGCAACACGGGTGTTGCTGTAAGACTGTGTGTTTCCTCACTGCCCTCCTACTTCTCGTATTCATTTCAATTTGCTCCCCTACTGCTTCATTTGCCAAGATTTAATAATAGTTCATCATCATCACCTTAAGTGTGTTTACTTTCTGCTAGCACCACCCCTAGTGTTGCTCTCAATTTTTTTAACTTTTAAACTAATTGGAAAGTGTTTTATGTTCTTTTCGTAATAAATTACATTAACACTTGAGCGACCATAATCATTCTCTATGAGACGCCATACAAAATTAACACAACTTCGTTTGCAAACTCAAAACTGCTAGTACTACAGCTCTTGATTACCTTCTATTGTACTAATTAGGAAGAAAAGTTAATCTCTTGCAAAAATCATCAGTTCAAAACAAAACAAAAAAAACATACAATCAATTAAATGTATATTTTTTTCAAGCATATGATTTTTTTTTTCATGGCTGTAATAATTAATCACAGACATTAGTTTAAAAATGAGATATTTGCATTTAAACATAATTTTTTTTTCCAAACGGTCATCTGCAGCTATTGCTGATACGGAGTTTCTCTTGAGCTCTGCAGAAAATGTGCGGGTGTGGAAAGTTTTGAGTAGTGCCTCACAAACACCAATATGGCCGTGATTTAACCTTTCATTATGAAGTTGTCTGAAGTGAACTGGCATTCCCAGCATTAGTAGCTATCAAAAAAATGTGAACGTTTAGAGAAGATGCTGTAACTATGGTTGCAATTTCCAATCAAAGAGGAATTCCACATGAATACTATTGAATATTTTATGTTATATCTCTTAGAAGTGGAGATTGTTTGTACGCCTGACAGAGGTAGTGTGAACTCTTGGCCTAATCTGGAACTGAGTTGGACTTGAGTCTTCTACAAGCACGTTCTCTAACCATTCTTGTGTGCTTGTTGAAACGGTGACTGCAGTAGTGCAGATCCAAACTTTTTAACTTCTCTTGTGTCCATGCGTTCAGTTCTGCTTCAGTTTGTGTGGTCTTACGTGAGCTGTCTGTGCGACAGGGCGTGTTGAAGAGTAATTGAAGTGGCTTCCAGTGTCTCACAGTTATGGAATCTAGTGCGAACATGATGGACTCCGTAATTGTATTGTATATACTACGTAAACTGTATTTAGTTTTAGTGTGTCTGGAAAACTTATTTCCATTTGCTTAACCACTGCCAGTTTCGACGCTCCGCATTCTGTGGAGGTATTTTACTCTCATACTCTTTTGAAGACGGAAACACTGGAAGGGCAAGTGGTTGAATCATCCTAGTTGTAAGTCATTGATTCCTTTAAGTGTCAAAAATATTGCTTATCTAAAATAGATGTATGAATTGAAAGAAATTAGTTTTGGATCTGTTACCACTCTCAGGTATTTTTTACAGATGATGAACGAACGACATGTTGTTAAAGTGATGCCAGCCGCAGACTAACTGGCTGTTCTGTTGTAAATACACCCATCTCTAGCAGTGCAGATGTTTTGTAATGGAAATTATATTTTATTCAAGCAGAGCTGTATTGAGTTATCTACCCTGACATTTGAAATTCTGATTTTTTTTTGCTGTATGGTTTTCTCTGAGTGTTCCCATTTGCCTTCCACTGCCGCTCAACCCGTCAAACCTCATCCGTCTCTAGCAATTTCAATTCGGAGAGACATCAAACCATTATTAGAAAATAAAACAAATTAAAACCCATTGCTTTTATGGAAAAAGTGCAACTATGTAATTGTAGTTTCTAATGCAGGCTTTGCATACAACTTGTAAGGCTTACCAGTTTTAGTTCCTGTGACAAAGCAAACCTCAACAAAGGCTTTGTTTGTTTGGGACTTGCGCAACAAGTCACTACCGGGCTGTTCTTGTGGGTGCGACCACTACTTCAGGAGGCTGTAGCAATGTAGTGCCTAGAGGCAGTCTTGTTTCGAGCTAAGCCAGCCTTGAAGTCAGCACCGTCAGGGCATAAGTGCAGCGGAACACGTGTCACCTCAAACACCACGACATAACTTCAACCCTAATGTCGAGGTGGCCTCGACAACCGTCTCAAAAGCCGGAGGGCGTCTGTAGTATTCAGACTCGATAAGTATTGCTGTCACCAGCGATGCGCATTGCTGTCACCAGCGATGCGCATTGAACCTTTGCTGTTTGATGAAAATACATAATGAAAATATTTATGTGACCAGAAAAGCACTGGGTCTTATTGTGATGTTTTAGTTCATCAGGAGATCAAATTTGGAAATAAATTGTGATACGATTCAAAGGGTACATAAACCATTTGTTGGCGTTATAGCTCTTGGTTACAAATTATGAGTACTAATAGTAATAGTAATATATTTCAATACCTAAATTATGAGATTTTGCTAGATGTATCCCATATTAGCAACTCTGCATTTGGATAGAAACATTTACACTTTTAGTACTTTCCACACTGTGTATTTTTACTTTCTACAATTACTGCACCTTTGGTGCAGAAGTTGTGGATTGTTTGTATCATGCAAAGTGTTAAGTTAAACTGTAACTGCATTAACTTATTTCCATTTGTAATTCAAGAACATTGACTGCCAAATATTTTGAATATGAAAGTAAAGTATGAATATATACTGTTGTGAAAAAATTTGGTTTCAGTGATGTTTTCATTCAGCTGAAAGCATGACTTGTACAAAGTTTTGTATTTATTTTTTAAAATTTTAACTATTTATTAAAGTGAGTGATGTGGCAGTTATATGTTTTACCCGGTTCTTGGTTCTTTGTTAACCTCCATTACAATGTTCAGTCACACCAAAAACACATAATATATGGCATATTTATTTGTTCGGTATGACTTAGCAGTGCTCCTAATTAAAATAATCTGACCACTAACAATAAAAAAGCTCCTAGGTAGCACAGTTGTGTCCCATCTCTCTAGGTAGCTAGAGCAGCAACACACAGTAATACATGTTAACTGCTGGGTGGATACGTAACTCACACACACACACACACACACACATAAAAATTTCTTGAGAAAAATGTAAATATCTCTTCAGAATAGATAAAGTAATTAATAAAAAATAAATAATAAAAACTAGTACAGGAATAGAAACAAAAATCAATTGCTAGTTAAGTATGTATTGTTACGAGTATAATGTGGGAAGAACTGGGTTAGTAAGGGATACCCCAATAAATTAGCACATTATTGTTTATTTCTAATGTCTACACTATAAATTTAATTACTGCATTCAAGATTTCTGTCCACAACAATTAGTCTTACACTGATCATTGAAACACAAACACTTTCCACTGGAGCTTGGCTCAACAGTGGCTTGCTCTTATGTCCGACTCTAAACACACCCCTTCCCTCCCCCTGTTTAGCTTCCTGTGGTACCAGGATTATATTTACTGTTTTTGATGCTGCTTATACTGACCAGAACCGAGAACCCGGACTGACTGACACATTACTATTTAAAATCAGTACTGTTTGCAAACAGTCTTACTTTTTCTAACTTTCTGAAGATAAGCACATTGTGGAAATTGTATAATGTAATTCAAGCTCTAGTATTCAAACATGTACTATATATACATGATTGTAGGCTTTTTATATGTTAAAAAGATAGAAGAAAAATATTTTTACATATTCGTATATCCTCATGCCCATCCAGATTAAGAGTGAAGTTTAGTAAAGTAGGAAAGATTTAAATGATTGTTGGTTACTATTATGGAGCCAGCCATTATTCACGTGTTTCATAACGACAACCACTTGTTCTTTTGGTGACGTCTGGTAGAGATGCGTACGTGAGACTCCTAGTACTAATTAAGTGCAAGCCAGATAACTACTAAAAAGATTTTCCTCTAGCGAGTTCCATTTTCACATCGTTATCCATGCCACTTAGCAATTTCATCTTGTAAGATACTCGTGATATACAAACTGTAACATGTTTAACTCTTTTTACCATTCATTCTGGCATGTTATTTGAACTACTTATTAATATTTTAACTTCAAATACTTCTCATTATGCCTAAGAGTTCAATTCTTCTACATATACATGTTTGTTGAGATATTCATCATAATGTTTTCAAGTTGTAAAATGTAGTACTATAAATTTGAAAGAAAAAGAAAGAAAAAAAATAATGCAGTGAAAATTTTTGTGGTGTTGAATTAAGTTGGTCAAACTGAGATGAATCCATTGTAATTCATGTTACGGGACGGTTTGAGCATTCTTTTAAGATTGTTTTGTTACAAATGTGTGTGGTGTGCATGCATGCGTGTTGGCATGCGTGCGCCGTGTGGCGTGTTGGCATGTGTGTGCCGTGTGGCAAGGCCGGTGACCTGCGGCTACAACCGCCAGGTCAGTTTCCACTCTCCCCCTTCCTGCACGTTACAGCTGCTGTTTTCGTTTGCGGTTGCGTTTGTCTGTCCCAGTGAGCTTCGTTGTGTTTCTCTCCATAGTCGTGGACACGTGGTTTCCGCTTCACTCCTCTCGCATCTTGTAGTCACTTAGTTTACTTTGCTTCCGTTAGTTTTGCATGTAGTAGTTAACAAAAGCAATGTCTGGTTCACCATGACTGATAATGCTTTTGAGACGTTGACAATTGCTGAGTATAGACACGTAGTTATGACACGTTTAAAAAATAAGTCATACATTCTGTCACATATCATGTTTTGTAACTATTTAATATTACTGTTTTTTTAAATAGTCAATTTATTTATATGAAATAAGTTTTGGTAGGATTTAGTCATCTAGAATCAATATCTTTGCATTTTTTAAAATCTATATAAGAATTTCTATAAAAAAAAATATTCTGTACCTTATATGTAGGTCTAATGCCATTTAAATGTTAACTGTTTCTACTATTGCATATTATATTTTATTCTGACTTCCTAGCTTGCACATTGAAATATTAAATTATCTGCATACATCATGTGCAAATGCATGGGTAAATATTAAAAATTATTCTTATCAAATCATAATATTTACTTTTTGTCACGAAGTATTACGAGTGATGGAACTTAATTTTTCGATTATGTTATTCATGCTGTGTATTAAACTGTACACACTGATGTAACGCCCCTCATGCCCCAAAATTATATTATTTTAATTTAATAAAAAAAATCCTAGAAAACAGCTGAGCAAAAATATAAAGAAAAAGACAAGTATTACCAGAGGGGGCACGAGGTGGAGAACAAGACAATTTGATACTCCCTGCACGCAAGCAACTTGGGAGCTAGTGGATTGTTTATTAGATATACCGTATTTACTCGTGTATAGCGCGCCCTCGTGTATAGCGCGCACCACGATTTTTGCAACTAATTCCAAAGAAAAAAAAAATTGAAATTTTTTTTTCCCCCATAAATAAATTTTACTAACATTTTGTGGTACCTGATTATTTAAATTGATGTGTGGTGATGCGTCAGGAAAATACATAAACTCTGCTGTCTAAACGGAAGATAATGAAGCGCTATATCGTCACAACTGGTACGTGGAAGGAAGGAAGGAAGGGAGGGAGGCGTGCCGCGCTACGTTGCTAAGCTGGCGCGGAGAACTTGATGACTCACCGGTGAGGAATGGAGGAAGCGAAGAAGTTGCCGGGGGGGGGGGGGGGGGGGGGGGGAACTGGTGACAACATTCTCTCTTTCTCTCTCTCTCTTTTTACTAGCTTCTGAGCTGGCTTTCTGTAAAGGGGGGAGGTCTAAAAATAAACAAGAGACCATGATGTGCGAGCTTGCGCGCGCGCGCGTGTGCGTGTGTGTGAGTGTGTGTGTGTGTGTGTGAAACAGAGGCCTTGTTGCTTGTGCGTATGTGTGGGGGCTGGCCAGAAACGTCACCCGTCACCCGGCAGTTAACGACTTCCACTCCTCCCCCCCCCCCCCAAAAAAAATTTTTTCCCGTGTATAGCGCGCATCCTTATTTTTTTCCTTTACTTGAGGGGGAAAAAGGGCGCGCTATACACGAGTATATACGGTAGGTTAATAAGGAAAAAATAAATCACTACATAAGTAGATTGGTCTATAGCAGGGCCGGTGCAAGGTAAATTGGCGCCCTAGGCGAAAAACCTTAATTGCCCCCCCCCCCCCCCCCCAAGCCAGACACTCCAAAAAAAATTTCCTTGCCTCAAAATACATCACGTAAGCCTAAGATTTTGTCAACAATCAAATGTAAGCAGGAGGCTTGTGTTTTTTATTACTTTTTTACTTATTACAAATCATAAATAGGTCACCGTGGACTTTAAATAAATACTTATATCAATATAAACATTCCAAACTGTTACAAAAATCAATTTTCATCTAGTTTCAATAATCCTCAAACATATTATATCAGCTGTTATGTGTCGTGCTGCGCCGCCCCCAGCTACTTGGCGCCCTAGGCGGTTGCCTAGTTCGCCTATATGGACGCGCCGGCCCTGGTCTATAGGTTTCCTGGTTTATTTAAAAAGCATTAAATTAAATCTATTTACCATTTGTTTTAGTTTCACAAAGAAAGGTATTAACAAGTTATTAAAAGGAGGGCCGGCCCGATATGATTAACACACGTCATTCTATCTTTTTAACAACAAATCAAGCACAGAAAAACAATTTAAAAATGTCCTTCCTGACATATTATAGCATGTCAGGTTCGTCCACTCATTACTGTAACAATTTCACATATTCTTATTTGTTAAGTTCTCTATGGCACTGCTCGCTGGTATTCATTTAAATAATTTCTTTCGTTGGTTGTAGGGAGAAGTTATATTTTAAAATATCACCCGGGGCTTCAAAAGTTGGACGTCTGGCCGGGATAAAGCTCTTCTTAAAGAGACTCGAAGCTCGGGGTCCTGGACAACATGATGGGTGCAATTTCGGCGCCCAAATGTTGGACCCAAACAGGGTGTAGCTCCTGGACTCCAGGAATGTCTCGCGCCGACATCCGAAATGCGCGGATCGAGAATAGCGCGGATGACGTGGGAGAATTCATGATTTAGGAAGGTAAAAAAAATTATAAAATGTAAACTAAAACATTATTTGTTGCCTAATTACTACGACTGACAGGCTACTGCTAAATTTAGAAACTGGTATCACATCCCTTAACACCGTTGACTACATTCCTAATTCGAAGGAAGAGTTTGTTGTTGCCGCGAAAAAGCCTCTCAACAGAGGAGACGCCGAGATGACGCTGTAAGTAGCCGAAGTCTAAGTGCCGCAATGGCGGACAAAGCTCCTAATTAAAACGTGCGCTCGGCTCTAGGGAAAAGAGGGGGAAGGTTCGGCTCTGGACCGAAAACTTCCGGAGGTGACCGAGGGGGGCGTAACTACACCGAGGGACGACCACTGCGCTCTCTACCAGCAGGCACAGAAAGCTACATAGGATCGATTTTTACAGGACGCGTGTAGAAAGCATAGGTCCTTAAGGCGCAGCCGGTGCTGCTCTCTGGCGGCCTAAAGGGGAAAGAAAGAAGGAGGTTAGCAAAGTCGCCACTAGGTGCCGCGGGCGTTAGCTCCACTCGCTGGCGACAAGTGCAGAAGTAACTGTTTCTGCCACTAGATGTCATGGGTGGTCCATATCTGCACATATTTTTTTCTGTGGCAAATCGTCCTTGAAGTAGGCCACTGCCTGGCGAGTTCACGTCAGGGCAATGATCCTGGGCTAAATTCTGAGAAGCAAGGTGGGGAGCTGGGGGGGTGAGGGTGGACAAAAAAACGCAACGAGGCTGGGAAAGAGCGTCCTAACGGGACTTTCTATGAGTGAACCTAAGAAGTATGCGTGACGGGAAGAGCTGTTGTTAGCTGTTCTCTGAGAAGTGGTAACAACTCGTCCAGAGCTGTTGTGTGCAAATTTAGTCATGCAGGGAATTAAAGTTACAGGCCCACGGGCGTGACTGCAAGCGGGAGAAATGTCATCCGGGCTGCTAATGACGTCTTTAGGCTTGCAAAAGCTCAGATTGGCCCCTGAGAAAAAGTGTCTCAGTCCACTGCTGCAAAGTATAACTTAGTAGAGTACACCAGCCTAACAAAGTGTAAATCACCCTTTTTGTAACCAAATTATATAAAAAATAAAATTTCCAAAAATAATTTAAAATTATAATAACAATTTTTAAAAAAAGTTCCAAAATACCTAATTTCCGGCACACTGAAAATTAACGGTAGTAATTATACTATGCATAAATAAATACACTCTCCAAGAGCATTCACTGTTGCGCTTATTGTAACCTCACGAAGTCCCGGCGGAAGTATTGCAGTGCTGCTTTGCTTGCTGTTATTTGTCGGGCCATTTTGAACATCGAAACTCCCTTGTCCTCTGCTTCACAGCATCACCTTCTGAATCTCAAATTTTCGTCACTCAATACGAGGTCGACACTGAAGATATTGACCGTCTGTTTATTTCAGTAGTCTGTGATTAAGATTACCTATTTATTGCATTTTTTCTTTTATTTTAAGGAATCATTAAAAAAGAATTTTTTTTATGTCAAATCTTTTATAACAAATTGTAAGAATAATGTTATAAAACATTACTTTATTTAAATCACTATCTATCACCCTTCTTTATCATCTTTTGCAAAAGCAGAATAAAAAATTGTTAAAGTACTGTAGTAAATGTGTATGTACCTATTTAAAATAGAGTAAATCTTTGTTAAAAGTTTCTCAAGGTGGTTAAAAATTTTGACTCATTACCAGGGTTAAATTGGTTGAATAAATAGATGAAGTGCCAAATTTTTAAAATTTTCTTAAGATGGTTTTTCTTTCATTTTGAAACTTGTGTTAATTTCTTATTTCTTTTGACTTACTTAACTTGTTCGCTCATCAAATTTCAGAATTTTGTATTGGCCAATAAAGTTGTACGTATGTGATTGGTGGTTCCATATCCCAATCTGAAGAAAGTTGATTCATGGAAACCATGTTCTTTCAGCAACTACCAACCAGTAGATTCCAGGCCTGCCACATATTTCTCATTGCTTGAAGTTTCAATCTAAATTTGTAAATATTTGATTTTACAAGGCCAATATGTATGTAGTAGTAATCCACGCATATCATTATATTTTAATATTTTGATCTATTTTGATAAAATCTTTTGTTTCACCTTTCCGCAAAAAACACTAACTTCGTTGTATATTACGTAATCAGGACAATATCCAAAATAAAAACATGTCATTAAAAAATATTAATATTTCCAAAAGGTTTCAAATTTTGTACCTCTTTTTTAAAATTAGAATTATCTTATCACATATTAAAAACGTTTTGCCAGTATTTAATTCTATATAACACTAAGCCTTCCCATCTAACAGTTTAAAAAAATTAGTACTTTTTGATTTTTAATATTTTCTCACTTAAAATGATTTTTAGTGGGGGAAAAATTTGACTACTGAGGCACTCTACTATATATAGCCACTATAGGCATTAATTATGTAATGAGCAATATTTCCAGGATTAAGTATAGCATAAAAATATTAATAGAACAAAAAATTATGATTTTAACCCCTTGCAAAAATAACTTTTTAATGTTTACTGATGATATGAATTTTTTTTATTTAATGAGTTTTCCCTATTTTATTTAAACTAAATAAATATATATTTTTTCTTAATGTAAACTAAAGTTTCTGAATGTTGGTTGACAATTACCAGCAATTTACTGAAGCCTTAATTAAATAGCTAGAAATATCATTAAAAATATCATATTTCAAAAGAAAAGTTATTGCATTACAATAGTATGTGATTTAAGGTTAACAACTGATTCGTGTAGTAAACCAGTACCTGAATAATTTTTTTTTGCTTATTGTTTTTAAATTCAAATGCTTGTTTTTTAAGTCCATAAACAGTGCAAGCTGCATAATATTCATTAATATGATTCATATGTAAAATGAATAAATCAAAATTGTTGTATTTTGAAAATTGTATAGTGATGGTTTACAACCTTGTATCTTTACCAGTACCCTTTTCTTAAAGTCTATTTTAAAAATTCTGCTTGAATAATATGAACCAAATTTGTTTCACATGTTTTCAATTAATTATGTTGTTCAATTATTAGTGGTTGACAAACATTTCCAATTTAGCTAATTTTGAACTATAGTGTTCTGCCTATCTACCTTTTATTTTAATCATTTAGGTATAATACAATATTCCAAGAAAGTGTTAAAAATATAAAATATGTGTATTTTAACTTGAAGATATTTACTAAAAATTTTACAGAAGATAATTATTTGACTAATCTTTTATAATTGTAGGCCTACATTTCAAATCCCAGTGAGTCAAAGCTGAACTTTGTGGATTTAGATCAGACCTGTCATTTTATGCTAACAATTTACCTACGGACAGAAAAACATATTTTTATGTAACATAGCTCTGTTTACCCACGACTGAACAGAGAAGGTGTATACTTTTAGGGTGCGAGGTTATTTGTGTAAAAAAATTAATGTTCTCATTTATCTCCAAAAAGGTTTGACCAATTTAGATATGGTTTTCTGTAAAAGGTTTGTGATTCACTGGCGATGGTTTCAAGATAGGTGTTATGGTGTTTACTCGCCAAAGGGCGCTGTAATAAATGTTTTTCTTCTTGCTTCTGTATATGAACTGCTGAGGGTCTGATGGTACAGCAGAAGAACATCGTCGGAAACCACTCCATTAGTAAATTCATGTTTATATAAGCAACTAACGGTCGTGAAAAAACAAAGGAAAACGAGCTAAAAATACTAGTTATAAAGAGAGGTTATGTTCCGTTTATAAACTAAAATACATGTGCATTTGCATTGCATGCTTTTCTTAGAATGAGTTATTTTGGGGAAGCTAGTAAAATTATGAAAATTATTTAACAAAATGTATTTTCTCCTGTATCGGTTCGGAATCTGTGAATCGGCAACAGTTGTACTGGTGTATCGGCATATTGGAAAAATTTTGTGAATCGGTACAGCTCTATTATTAATTGTTACTACGTTGTTCCTACAATTATTTATTTTTATACAAAATTATAAAACAGTTACAGTTTGCGATATCTTAAAATATATCGCAATTCAAAACAAAACTCTCTCTACAAAATGGTGTCCATCTCACGGGGGTACAATAAAATAACACACCATAAAATAAAACAGTATGGGGGTAAAATGTACGGGTAAAATATTTTGTGAGACGCCAAACATACAGGACAGACAAATAGACATATACTTAGACAGTAACGTAGGAATTTTCTAAAAAGTTTAAAATAATAACCAAAATTCAAAATTTTGAAAAATACATACACAATTGCAAAGAGCATAATTAATGTTTCCAATAAATTGGTCCTTACAGTTTTGTGTAAACTTGAACTAAAATGATAACATTCATTGAATTTTTTAACCTGGTTGTGGTGTCATATAGTATATTGACATTCATTTCAGTGTTATCACAACTCACTGTAAAATATTGTCCATAGTTATCAACTGTGATAAATTTCTTTTATCTTAGATCACAATTACAGAGCTAACAATGGAGATTCATTGGTTTTAGATTTGGAGAAGAAACATGTGTTAGAACTTGTGAACAATCATGTACAGACACAGGAAATAAAAAAAAAATATCTTCATTTGTATTGTTGCTGATGAGTAATTCTCACATCCTTAAGGTCTACCCAGGCACACAATGGTGTGCAGAGCTTCAGGAAAAAACGACACAATTTGAAAACTGCTCGGCTCGAGATATCTGGGTGGAGTCCGTTTACGAAAAGCATTTAAGATTGCGCTGAGGTCCGATAAGTAGTTATGTTTTCAGATCAAGTTTTTAAACTGTATTTTTAAGAAAAGAGTTAAAATAGCTAAAATGCATGTTTTCAGAGTAATTTTTAGGTGTAAAAACACTGTTACAGATTCTTGAAAGCACTTAAGGGACTTGCATTACACTTTTATCATTATCATCATCTCAGCTGTATAATGTTATGATTACCACTCAAATTTCATAGTTGCCCTATGCACAATGAGAAGACTGCGTGCCAGTTCAGAGCCTTGCGCTTAGAGGCTACACCGCGCTAGAAACACTAGCGAGCATCGTGCTTATCATCTCGCCTCACTAACAGATACATCTCTGGCAAGGCAGGCCCCTTAACAACATATTTTATTGCATAATACAAGCTTAAAAATTGACATTTAATAAAAAAAATTTACTCTAGTCACTTAATTAATTTTCTCTCTGGGACGATTCTATCTTTGTCACTCGATTCCGTGTTCTCAGGTTCAAGTTGAAGACTGCCACATGTTTTTTTGAAGTGAAACTTCTTTGATGAAGGGGCTACGATTTTCAAGCGTTATGAAAATTCCAATCGCGTGAAGGAAATAGTTAGGTGCATGGTGGGGGAACCGGCAGAGGAGAGTGCGTCGGCGACGCCACCACAACGCATGCGCTAGCAGTCGAATGGGATGACAGCAAGGGAGGTGGGGTAGGTACGTAGCGTAGAATGCTATAAGCTAGTTGTAACGGCTGGAAGAGGAGACGGCAAGGGAGAGGTAGAAATGACACAGCAGTGATGCTACGGAATTCTCGTAATGCTGCTTGTGTTTGTCTAGTCCTCATCTTTCGTATCAGCTAACGATTGATGCTACCATATTTATGTTATTTTATTTAAAGTATCTACAATTCATTTATTTGTGTGAAAAAGAGTCATTGATTGATTTGTGAAAATTACTTTATAAGTATCATTAATTTTTATGTGAATAGTGTGATTTAAAATGTAAAAAAAGATGGATTGACTTAAGAGGTTAACTTTATAAGTGTAATTCATTTTTTGGATGTAAAAACTGTGATTTGAAATATCAAAAGGCCTAACAGTAAGATATAGACTTTATAAGTGTAATTTATGTTCGATTGGAGTGAGTTTTTTTAAATTCCAGCTGGAGATCATGATTTAACATCATACCTAAAAATAATAAAAAGGCAAAAGCAGATAAAAGGTATTATCAAAGGCAAGGTGGGAATAAACTGCTAAAAGAGGCGCCAGAAAGTGCCAGTGAACGGATACGAGTGTACAGTACTATTCTCAATCATTAGCTCTTGTTGAATAAAAAAATACCACTAATTTATCTCTATACGTAATAAGCAAGAAGTTTCACTACTGTCGCATGTAGACTCCATTCTTCTTTGCTTTGCAATAAGAATCCGCCCCAGCCATGGAATCTCGGGACTGCAGAGTGACTGACTGTCTGGCGAGGTCGCTGTAGCACTTGCCGTCACCTCACAGGAAACTGCACCTGCAGACAAACTGTTGTTCTTGGCCAGGTTACAAATAGTATATGTTTGATTGGAAAAATTGTTTTCATTGTTAGCCTTCTGGCACACAACTCAAGGAAAACAACCGTACGTTACCTTTTTTTACTAACTTAGTTGTAGGGGTACTCGAACAATATTCAACATTCGTGAATTATTTGGTGTTCGATATTCACGAATAATTTTATATTCAATTCAACATTTCAAATTATATATAAATTATTTTTTACTAATATAAATCCTTTCACCGTGTGTGGCTCATACAGAAAAAAAGTATTATTGAGAAAAAAATTTAACATGTATGAGGCCTAAATGATTTATTAAAAAATTTATATTTGTTTTCCATAATATTCACCCATTGTTTTTATATTCAACAAATCGGTGATTATAATTTAAAATTATAGAAACTGCTTTATTTTATGTATAAAATCAAAACTATTTTCAAACTTAATATTTCACCATATGCCAGATTTTTTTTTTTTTAAATCCCTAAAATTTTTACCTCTTTCTTATATTACTGTATTTTGGATCAGTATTTCTTATTGTATTTCTATGTGAAGTGTGAAAAACAAAAAAAATCACTGAATGTTAAAATTTGATTTGAAAAATATTCACTATTCGTGAATATTATAATATTCAGTTCAAATAAAAAAGTAATAGTTTTCGCAGACTACTTAGCTACACTTTATTCAATTCTATTCTTTTCTGCAAATATTTTTGACTGTGACAAAGGCTTTGTGAGAGGTGTGAAACATGCTGTGAAAATGAGGTTTTTGCTTTGACTTCGCTCGTCGTCGACCTAGTTAAATATGTATTTGTCTGATTGTTTTATTAAAAGAAATAGGCTACTAGGCACGTGTATAACATACACAAAGTACTGAGCTGCAAGGTAACTCACAACTGCAACTGAGTGAGCATGGGTGCAGTTGAATCCAGGTACTACAGCTGTGTCCTGGGGTAGATGCTGCTGGGTTTGTGCCCGACTGACTACGTCACCGTCCCCTGAACACGTGTTGTCCGCAACCTGCAACCTTCGAGCTGGCTTCTTACCACTGATACTTGTGACTTGTATATATGATGATTTGATGGAATATTGATTTCTGTTCTTTGCTTCCCGTGCATGGGTCTGAGCTGTAGAGAATCATTTGCATGTGGGGTCATTAAAAATGTTGAGTCTACGTCGGATAAAAGATCTTCAGTACTTCAGTTCTTGGTAACTAGTTGTTCAGAGTAATGTATTTTTTCACATAACTATCAGAAGCTTATTTACACTGCATGAAAACTGGTCAACTCGGGTTTGTTTAATATTTTCATGTGTGCATGAGAGAGAGAGAGAGAGAGAGAGAGAAAAAGAGAGAAAGATAAATATTACATAAAGAAAAGGCTGACTGCAATTGGTTTTACATTGCCGCATCCTCTTCCTTGTTAAATATGTAGTTCTTCTGTTGAAGATATTTTAGAATAAACTTGTAAATATGTTATACTTATTGCACTTAAATATTTTTACAATGTTTGAAATGCAACTCTCATTCCTTGATTATTCAGAAATATTAGAATTGTATAATTTCAGCAAACACTGTTGCGGGTTTCAAGTCGCAGACACATCTGTCATACAGATTTTGATATGTGGTGCATAATTCAGAACACCAATAAGAAGTTGATGGTAAAATTCAAACTGAAACATAGTTTCAGGTGTATTTATAATTATACTGTATTTCAGTGAATGTACTTTTATATATTGCTATGGTGATTTGTCAATGATTATGATAGATTGTAACTTGTAATGTTGTGTTGTTGCAGTTTTATAAATTAGTGACTTCTACTTTTCACAACCAAATCTTGTGTTAATAGCGTGAGTGATCATAGTTATTATGTACTAATTTATATTTTACCAGAAACCATAGAAAAAAACTCAAGATTGAAAACGATTTTAAAATTATATATTACATTGTTAGATACTGAGAAGTAGCTTTGAGTCACTACACATTTTGTAAGATGTTTTGTGGGATTAAGATGTACGATAATTCTCACTGGTGCAAGAATTGTAAATAAGAGTCTCTATTTTTAAAATCTGTTTTGTTAGATTTTAAACAATTTATTGGTGTTCGAAACCCTCCCACAAATCTAACTTTTACTAAGAGGTATTCTTTATAGGCTTTGAATATTCAGCATTGTGCCCAACTTCTTCAAAATTAGGTACCAACTCCTCGTGATTTTCACACCAACAGTGTGAACTTTTCAAGCAAGCATACTAATTATCTTTATGTAATTTTATACATATATGTATGTAATATTTCTGTGGTTTACAGTTTCTAGTTTCCAGTTGCAATTTCTATTATTAATAAAATACTCTGTCTTTGTTCTTGGCACTTACAATGCAGGGCATTTTCCTGGTTTATTGATTGGTACAGATTTACATTTAGTTGTGTATCTTTCAGCATTTTCATCCATAGAGTATGAGCTTACCTATTGTTGAAGAGAATTTGCACAATATTGGCTGTAGTATTTTTCACTCAAATAATATTTTGGCGACTTACTGCTTGTTATTAAAGTATGTATTTATCTTTAACATTGGCAAGATAATGTCTTGTATGATTTTTATTATTAACTATGGAAAATAAATAACACACAAATTATGAGCACTTATTTATTTTGAACCTAAATATCCTCAAAATAAAATTAAGTTGTCAGAAGAATTTATTTGTGAATACATGCATAAATTTTCAATGCCAAACAGTACAAAACCTAATTTTCAATTTCAGGCAACATTTATTGGTTATTTTCTTTTTCATTAGTTCACAATTTAAAACTTATGTTTCACTGTCTTCGTCTTTTTTGACAGTGGAAATAAACAACAAAATTTTGCTATCATTTAATTTTGTTCATTGAGAATGCAGGTATTTATTATTATTAAAACACAAGGGAGGGTTATAATGAAAAATACAAAAATCACAGTAATAATGATATATTTATTTATCAACCCCAATATAATTATCAAAAACCTTTCCTTAGATATATTTGTATCTGTGAAGTAGAAGTGAGTCCACACCAGCCGCCACCACCACAAATGGAACGTTGCACAGCTGTCACTCCTCGAAGCCCCTGCTGACACGCTGCAGGTAGTGCTTCCTACACTCCATGTCGTCTGCTGGACGGTTGTGTGGCGTCCACACGGGCTGCCCGATGAAGAACCGCTTCGCTTCGATGAAGTCCTGCAACGAGTCAAGAGCACACATAGCCGCTTCCGTCCGTCCTTCAACACCACGCATTTAGCCAAGCGATTCACAACATGACTTCATCTGTACGTCAAAATATTTTCCCAGATAAGTGCTACCAACAATCAGTGATTTTCTCTCAGAGACTTATATTGATGTTGTTTATTATTTATGTCATTTTTTTTACGTATTGTATTAGCATAGCCTCTGAAAAATTCAGAATCGTGAGCGACCTATTTGGACATGATTTTATAAACCACAAAGTCCAATGTTGTTATACAAAACAGCTGAACGACCTAATAAAATCACCACAGACCTGTATTCTAGTAACAATTGACTGCTGCAGTTAAAACCATAGATATAATCCATCCGTCTGTCCGTCAAAAGTATGAGTTTACCAAACTTTTGATGGGTTGAATAATGAAATTTTTCGGGCCCTCCGATCGGCTGCAGGTCACGTGACAGGCGGATGGATGGATGACAGACGGACAGAGGCGACAGTCTAGTGTAATCCCGCTTGACAGGGAAAACCCTGGGAAACAGGTAGAAAACACAGGACATTTAAATTAGGTCTGAAAAACTGGAAAATTTAAATATCTTAATGAAAACTGGTTTGTATTTCAATCATGTGTTTATCAATAATACTGTATTCTCCATTTTTACTAACATTACAAATTACAATGCAAGGGATGGCCTGCATTTTTAATTGAAAGAAAAACAATGGCATAATTTCTAACATGAAAGACTATCAATTGATATAATTCTTAGATAAAGTGTGCGTACATAATAAGTGTTTACCAAACAATATTATACAATTTTCATAAAAAAATTTCACCTCAATTTTATGTTATTTACTTTTAGGTGATTTATGTTTGTAAATCATTAACATTTGAGGTTTAATGACATTTATTTACAAACAGACCAAACACAAATATCAAAATTCAGACTTATTTAATGGATACTTCCTTATCTGCAAATAAGAAAGAAATGGAATGTACCTAGGGTCTGATACAAAAGAGAATTCATTATAATGTTCCCTTACAACCAACCAAAACAGAATAATTCTTGCAAGTATTAAATAGTATACTGACATGTCCAACTTAAATTCAATTACACAGATTATTTAAAATGTGGCGCAAAATGTTTTTTCACAGTTCTGAAACACACATGGCATTTAAAAATTCTTTTTAATTAGTCACAAATCAAACTGATGCCTGCAATGTGCAAACCTATTGGATGGATTATCGATTTGTATAGGAATGTCATGACGAAATTCTTAGTTTCAAGGGCCATGCCTGGAGAGTACCGTCCATTGTGGTGCATGCACTCCAGAATGGCACTTACTAAAAGATACCATGTTTTCATAAAGAATTTTAAAACCCACAGAAACACAAGTAAAAAAAAAAAAAAGACATAAAAACACATTTTCTTGTTCAACTGGTATAGCATTCTTTGTTTAGCAGCATTTTGCTTATTTTGAGGAATTTTTTTTTCTAACTTATCCTATCAACATGGATGGTCTGAGGGAGGACATGACACCCCCCCCCCTTTTTTTTTTCTCAACCCTTTTTCCCTGGATAAACCAATTTTTATCAACAATCAAATGTATGATTTTATGGTTTTATTTTCAGTCAAATTTTATTTAAAAAAAACACAAGTATTGATATGGTTTTTATTTTTATAAATACTGTTTTGCAATACTTCACCAAAATAGTATATTCGTATGACGTATGAGGCATTTTTACGATGAAATAATTTCTAATAAACTGGTCTCAAACAGATACATTCAGAACAAAAAGAAATAACATCCACCATTGTAGGGATACGTGTAAAATAAAATCTTACGTTACGCCTAGCGAAAAAATTATATTTTTGCATTGAGGCTTGCCATCAATTTCTAGTGCAGGGTAAATAGTATTTCTCTCCCTCATAATCGATTATAAGTTGGTTTAATAACTGAATTATAGTCATTAATTTCACGTGAATTTATTAAACACAGCTCCAACAATACATTTCTTAAAATTGGCTCGAGTGTGGACACGCTGCTAAGCCAAACAAAATGTGCACAATGTTAAACTGCTTTCTGTTGCAACGTCTGCCCAGCATTCTTAAAAAGCAGAGAAATAAGTGTGTGCATGTGTGCATGTGTGCATGTCTGGCGTGGGCATGGCTTGCATGATGACAGGCGCGTCTGATTGGTTGTCGTGTCGCAATCTCTCGTTCCGTGTGTAATTCCGAAATAAGCTGCCCTTGTGATGGGCGGGCGGAAAGTAGCATAGCGGCACATAGCAAAACCAGACAGAGACTGTGGAGACATGAAGCAGTGTAGGGTAAAATGTTTTGGTCGTATCTTCTGTTTATTATTACCGGCGGTGAAAATCTTCAGATGTAAAAGTAATAAAAAAATGCACGAGACAAAAGGAAATTAAAAGAATATGAGTAGAGACTTCCATCCCCTACAGCTAATCACTGGTGATCCAAGTGTTATCTTAACATGTGTCACATATCTCACATCCTCTGCAGAGGTCGGCTCAAAAAAAACAAAAAAGCTTAAGTGACACAGTTCGTAGGCATGACAAGCAGTTTTTCAACTAAGCTCTTTTCAACTTGCTAGACAAACAAATAATTCCTGATAGCTTTCAAAAATTAAAGAGTTTTTTTTCTTGGTTTTAAAGGCATTAAAAAATTCTTTGATAAATCAAGGTTACCTAATTTTCATGGACGGGTGGCTACACTGAAATAAAGCAGCTATCTCATTAACAAAAGTCTGTGTTAACTGTTAGAACTATTCAGTTTAGTTCTTCTAACAGGTGATTCGCATAAAATAACATGTGTGTCCATGAAATAAAAAAATATGTGCAACCAGGAAGATCTTAAAATAAACTGTGCTACTATTGGTTGTTTGAGAGCAATCATAGTGTCACAAGAACTAAAGCTGCATTGATGTTGGTGGTATGAGAGAAAAAAACAGTTTACTTACTCATGTATAGCCATACCAGCTGGAGTACAAATTGCATCACACAAAAAATGCTACCTACAAGAGAATGACCAATGATATTGCTCCTTTGATTACAGTTTTCCCAATGAATTGCAATTTTTTAATATATACGAGACTAAATCACAGGTTTTTATTAATTACTGCTCATCTCTATAATAGGAATTAACTTTTTCACATGAGCTGAAATTTACCTTAATGCAAAAACTAGTAATGTATTTTGACACACTTCAGATAGATTTGGGAGGTAGCAGCAGTTTCATGCAATCATTAAAGATGGAATATGTTAATGCAAATACTGTACATAAATAACAAATATGCATTATATAATAGTTAAGAGCTGAAGAAAATCATCACCTTTATTGTAATCTTTACTTGAAAAACACGTAACAGATGGTAGTTTTGAAACCTTATTTACGAGAAACACTTACCTAATGATTGTAACAAATATAAATCCAACACAACTGAATGTTTTAATTACTGTAATCTTCCACCACTGTTCACAACGTGAGAGCGAAGACACAAGGTGGTGGCCGGTTGCACAACTAGCACAGTTCAAGTTTCACACAGGTGGGATGGTAAAACCAGCCACTTTGAGGTTGAAGAAGTGTGGTAACAACTCGTGTCATGATTGTGGATCTCCAAGCAACTGTCGAAGGAAGACAGCGTGTTCTCGGAACTCACCTCGCTGTCGAGCGTGAAGCGATGGTAGATGCCGGCCGGAATGATGATCAGGTCTCCTGGAGACACCGCGATGCGAATCCACTCGTCGTTGATGTCGCGAACGTCGAAGTAGCCCGAGCCTCTCAGGACGAAGCGTATCTCCTCTTCGGTGTGGAGATGTTCAGTGAAGAAGCTCTTCAGCTGGAAGAACAGAGACCAGGGTGCTGAACTTGCACTCAGCCCATCCAACCTAAAAGTGCCTTTCATTTATATATTCACCTAAAAATAACGACATCACATTATAACTGCAAAGTACACGCTCTGCCTCTTAACTGCCTTGTCACTTATGCCACTTTAGACCAATTAACATCAAATAGTTGAAAGCTAAACGCTCTCCCTGTAAACTGCCTCACTTATGCCACTTTAGTCCGGCACATCCTGAACCTCTGCACAGAAGTGACGCATCAGAGACACAGGATAAAGGAGAAGGTGCAAAGGAAGTTGGTTACTGGTTCTTTCTGCTTCTCTTCGCTGTGGCTGCTTGTGAAGGCACCCCGTCCCTTCCCCCCACCCCAGCCGACCACCATATCTCAATGCATAAAACTCATTTTTTTTTTCCTTCTAACACTACTGGCTTGGTGGTTTAAGAGAGACTGTGTAAAATCACTCTACTGACGAAACTGGCAGCAGAAAATACCTAGTAAATACGGAATTAATTTAGTAATTAAGATAATTTTAAAGTGTTATGTTCTTAAAACGTGATTTCCACTCCATGAAGTTTTTTTAATAAGCTCATAATCAAAAAATTGAGTTTAGCATTAAATCATTCCGAGTCGCATTATTATCGAGTAAATACAGTATTACCTCTGTCTAGGCAGCAGAGAGGTTATTGGCAGAAATAGCTGGAGGTCTTGTATGGAACCATCCCAGCATTTCCCTAGTGACATCGGCAAGTCACGGAGAACCAAAATCAGGTTAGCCGTACTGGGATTCAAGCCCAGATCCTCTGGAATGAGAGCCCAGTGCCTTACCACTGCACAGTTAGCTCCATTATGACTCTTTTTCAGTTGCACTGGGATCAACTGACTGTTCATCAAGAAGACCCAAGAACTCCATGCTGCCAGTACTGTGATGAAAACACTGCACTTTTCTCCTAACATTCTACATCCTCTGTTGAGCAGGAAACAAGCTAACACGGCGATCCTCCCTAAAATGTTCAGGAAACTACTGAGATATCGATTTTTTTTTACAAGTAGAGCTTACAGCAGTAGCTTACAGGACACTTTGACATTTTCACAGCTGCAGCATCTTTCTTTCCTTACTGGCTCCAACTGATGACGAAAGCTCATTTCACACTTGAATTGGCCAATGAGAGTAAAGTTGTTTTATACTGTCCGCAATCATCTCAAGATAACTAACACTATGTTGATGTTGCTAAGAGCCATATTAACATGTAAATATTGGCCAAATTTTTGCAATTCAAAAAAATTATTTTCACATAATCTGTAAATAAAATTCTAGAACCATTAATAATAAAATTTATTTATTGGAAAAAAAAAAGAATAAAACAATTCAAAAAAACTAAGAAGGTAAGAACATGAGTTAGAGTCAATCCCGATACACTGGAAAACCCCTGAATAAATGTAGCATGGAAGGTGCCGAAGTTTTGAAGTTAGAACCACAACTGCTTGTCATTCCTCGACATGCTGTAAATCAACTCTCCAAGACGAAGCAACAAAAAAATGTAGGTAAAAGAAGGGAACAGAGTGTACCCAGAAAAACCCAAAAGCTCACCACACATTCCTACATTTCCCAGTTTCAAAACATCCTGGGCCAGATGTTGCGGGATTCGAACACTGACTGCCTACGCACACCACATGCAGGATATCAAAACATTTTAGGCGTCCGTTGGATGTGTGTCTGACCGAGGGTAGCGAAGAACTGATATCACTATTTTAGCCACAAATCAGCTAGGTCATTCTCTGAACTTTTCGAATCTGTCAGTAAAACAAACGTGCTTGGTACTCGACAAAGGGCAGATCCAGTAATGACCGAGCAGTGTCACGAGTGAGATGTCCGTGAGCGCCTCACCAGCTCATCACCATTTTGTTGACAGTTGGAAATTGAACCAACGTTTCTTATTCACATGGCTAACACTGCTACCACGTTCACTTCAAATCACTCAACATGTTCCAGTTGAAACACCACATCATCCACAAATACCAGTGTTGTTAAGGTAAGAGTAGTTTAATAGCAGCCACCACCTGTGAAATGCCTTTCAGCAAAGAACTGACTTGATAGTAATTGCAACTGAAAAAAATGTTTTCTTACCTTTTGCTCATAATTTTCCAGGCATTCCTTTGAACAGGTTATATTATCTTCATACGTATATCCCCTTTTCTTCTTAAGGTTTTCTAGGTCTTTCTGATAATTCTCTGGATCAAGCTAAACAGAAAAAAAAAAAACTGACTTTAAATTTTGCATACAAACATATATGTGCCATATGCTAAATATTGTGCTGTATACATACATGAGATACATGACAACTAAGAATCACAATTTATGTTTGCAGCCAAGCCAACTTTTTTCTGCTTTTACTGGAAACTTGTGAAACATTATTCATGTGAGTTATTCTAGTTCCTTCAAGATAGCAGTTCAAC
Organism: Bacillus rossius redtenbacheri; assembly: GCF_032445375.1. NCBI lineage: Eukaryota > Metazoa > Arthropoda > Insecta > Phasmatodea > Bacillidae > Bacillus > Bacillus rossius. Next base: position 9,824,281 of record NC_086338.1, on the reverse strand, counting down.
AGATGTGTATGCAGAAATCCATTTGGAGGGCAGGGGAGGAATAGAACTACTTTGCCCGCAATTAACCATCAAATTCGTTTCTTTTGTTGGTGCGAATGATATTTTTTAGGCTTTCAGTGGGAGGATATTACCCCCCACACACACACCCCCCCCCCCCCCCCCTCCTAGCAAACCTACCGGCATATGCCCCTGCAGTAGGACACACACACACTTCACTTGACTGAAATGTTTGTCACGGCACGCACCTTGAAATATTCCACACCTGAGAGCTTGAACAGCTGATCCAAGGACACGAGTTGGGGCGGGTCCCGGTGATGCTCCAGCCTCTGGTCCTCGTCTGAGGAGTCCATGAACCACGCCCGCACCATGGGTGCTCGCTCGTTCGCGCCTGCCGAGTTGTGTGCCATAACAATACAGATCACAGCTTACCGAGTACATAGTGTGCCGTAACAATACAGTTCATAGCTTACTGATAACGAGAGACATTGAGAGGAAAAATGTTTCAGTATTTTTTCGCACATATTTCCTTTTTTCCAATAACAGCACACATTTACATAATTCAAGATGCATAAGTTGATATACCAAGATAATAGTACCTTCTTTCTATGCTCTATTTTGTAGTCTGTAGGCGTGTATAGTGTTTCGTATTTATCTATCCTCTATGAAAAGCTTTTTATACCTCTTGTAAAATTTTATGTTATAATTATATTAGAATACAGGTAATCAACAATTGAAGTTAAAAAGTAGGTATAAAACTGTGCAGTATGCCAGTATATATAGTGCATTTTGTCTTTCTTTAACACATAATGGTTCACTCCTTGTTTATTTGGTTAAGTTACCTAGTAGAAAATGGTTGATAAAATTTATTTGTGTTTTTCTATGAACATGGAAAACATGGGAAAAAATTCTGGTAAGTTACAAGATGATTTTCCCAAAAAAACTTTTCTGGAAAACTAACATCTCTACTGATAACTTACAGATGTATACCAACCCTTCACTTATATAATGAATCAACTCTTTCTACAACATCTATGATTGATAATGGCATGAATACTAACTTACATGAATACTTACTTTCAAAACTATCATCTTGGCATATAGTTTTTTTTTTCTGCTTTTACTGTGAACTTGCAAAACATTTATGTGAGTTACTGTCCTTCCTTCAAGATAGCAGTTAGCCAGTTGCGTGTACAGGATTACATTTAGGGGTTGGCGGATAGAACTACTTTGTCTGCGGTTAGCTATCAAATTATTTTCTTTTGTTAGTGTGAATGATGTATTTTTTTAGGATTTCAGGGGAGAGGATATTACACCCCTTCCCCCAAGCATACACCCCTGCAGTGAGCCACACACAATTAACACACAGTACAGTACAGACCGCGGTAGAAAGCAGATGTGTCGGCAAGTGCTTCGTACCAACGCAAAGTGTTGCGTCTAGAATAAGTGTTAAAAAGTGTATTTATACTATTTATTCTTGTATTATTATCATATAATTATCATATAGTTGTTACATAAAAATGTCAGAAGAGTGTAATAAATGTGTAATGTGTCTGGAGGCAGAAAATATGAAAAAATATTGTCATGGAGTAAAAAAATTTTTTTAAGTTCATCGCACTGTGTTATAAAGTTGTTTTGTGCCTTGTTCTGTCTGCAGGTTTTGGAATTAAGGTTTCTTCTGTACAAGTAAGACTGTGCACACCACTAGATTTTCTGGGACGAGTGGTGTGATATCTGCTTGCGGCTCAGCCAGCCATCAGCGGATGTTGTGTCATTTCTTCCTGAGAGGTCTGGAGTTCATTGGTCAGCCTGATTTGGGTTGAGCAGAGTTGGTAAGACTGTGCCAGGTGCGCAGCTGGTAGCGCGCAGAGCGTGTTGCAAGCAACTTTAGGATTGCTGGCCTTGCAGGTTTGCTGGATTGGGGATAACGGGACGCGCGTTGACTATGTGTCAAAATTTGTTATTCATTGTCCTGACAGTTTTTCATGTCCTCCGATGTCTACAATTTTAAAACAGTCTGTTAACATGCTGGAAGAAAGAGTAAACGAACTTGAACAATATAGACAAAACAAGAACATTGAAATTGTTATAATGACTAAGACAAGAGGTGAAAACTGTATTGCAGTGGCTGTTGGCATAGTTGTGGGTGATAGGGATGTCCAAATTGCTAACAGACTACCCAGGCTGGTACTCAGGCAACTGCTCTCCCGAAAAACGAGAGATAAGTGGTTACAGAAATTTAAAGAACTCAAGATGTTATTGGCCTCAGAAGTGAATTCAAGATTTCCTCCAAGTAGGATTTTTACAAACAAACATTTCACACACTACAATAAATCTAATGAACCCTTCCTAATACAATGGAAAACAACTTATGATTGACAAAAATCTATGTTTTGGAATGGCTAGAAGCAAAGCTGTATTGTAAATTGGAAGTGCCCATCAACCCGGTCCATGGGAAGCGTGGTCCCAACATCCAAACTTCCCCAGAATACCAAAGAAGATGTTAACTTCAAAGTGCTGTGAAACTTGGGTGAACTTCAAAACTGCATTGGCAACAGCCACAAAAGCTCAATATTTTTAACTTTTAAAAGCCAAACATTAATGTAAATAAACTTAAAAGAACTAAAATTAATTGAAACAAATAATTGCTGTATTATTTATAATTTAAAGGCTGCTGTGATTGGGCACAAGCCCGGTGGCAAGCATTTGCCCAAATTTCCTCTCATTCTTCTGATGAATTGAGCATTGCCATCACATACTACTCATATCAACACATACCATTATCCTATCATTCTCACGACCATCTAGATTTTCCCCCTTTCCTCTCTCCTTCTTCTAGACATCCCCCCCCCCTCCCCAAAACTGGTAGCCCCAGCTCTCCCCACCCTCCTACCCTGCTTAATAATTCATACACCCAAACTAGCATCATTTCCTTTCATTATTATTGAAGTATTTCTTTGTTTCATTATACACATTCAACAACCTAAACCTGCCACTGTGACAGCACAGCAGGGAACACAAGAGAGTGTCAACGTGTACATGGCTCTGTGCTATCTTGGGCACTCACACACAGTGAAGTGAAATGAATGCAAGTGCAGTGATATTTTGTCGACATCAAAGTCCCGAGGGCGGCGAGGAGTAGAGAAACGTGAATGAAGTACTGATTGAAGAAATGGGCGGAGGAAACGGGATCTCCATGACAAAATCCACCGCAATGCTCACTGCTAAGTTTGCCATACTTGCGGAAAAACGAACTCTGGATCACTTCGGTATGAGGCAAGTTATCTGACTATCCAGCGACCACCGTGGCTCCTCAGCTAACTGAGACACAAACTCAATTAAACTATATGAGCAAGAGTAATAGGCCTTTGTGATTCACCCTTGAAATAAAGGTTGGAATCGTAATTTCCGATGAGAGAAATTTGGAACTCAAAGAGTTCATATTACTCCGTAGAATGAAATCAGTTGTGAATTACCTAGTTAAAAACCAACTTTGCCACTCTATATATTTCATATAACAAATAGAAACTTACACAATGATAATAAAAGGTTATGTATATAGGTTATGTTACCCTTTCTCGGATAGATCAAAACAAAAACATTAATTAGATGTATTCCTTTCAACTCATGTAGAGTGCGCGCCAGTTTGGCTCATATTCGTATCGTTCATGTTCTTGTCGGCATGTTATTTTGACTTCAAATCCTACTCTGTTTATGAAAGTAAAGATATTAAATTTTATATGTTCTAGATTTTTTTTTTGTTTATAACTTTCGTTTTTAAAGGGTTGTCAAAAATTACCTTCATTAATTTTGTTTAGGTTTGACGTGATAAATATCATTTCTATATTGTTTTGACAAGTGAATATATATATTGTATTTCAGCTGATTTTCTTCATTGGGGCGGTGACAGATTAAGGTTATCAGTTAGCTAGGGAATTGGAATTGGAATATATAAGAAAGTGGACTATTAAAGTTGTTCTTTAACGACGAGTCAAATGAATCACGTGTAGATTTTCTTAACATTATGGTGCAGTTTATGTGTTGGAAATAATTACGATCGTTCAAATTCTCTTGAAAGAGTTCACGCTAAGTGGTAAATATAATTTTTCTAGTTTTAAGCAATTTTTTATGTTTATTGTAAGCATTTGGAGTTCACGTAATAGTTATATTCTAGCACTTAGCGGCGTTGGTTTAGAGTTGCATTTAAGGTACCACAGTAACGTAAATTTTGTACTTGACAGAAATATTATAATATAGGATTCTATTTTTTTGTTGAGTTTGAATTTGACAATTGCCTAGACCTGAAATTGGACTTTCGTCCGGTGACAAGGATCGCCCACCCCCCCCCCCCCTCCTCCCCTCCTCCTTGCCTGTTATCTTCCTCCTTTCGCTTCTGAAGCCTTTCCTTCAAGTCCATTCAACTTCTGTCGTGTTCATCAGGAATGTATGTTTCCCTTTTTATGTTAATTTCCACTCCCTCTACATATTCCACTCGTCTCTCTTCCCTCTGTACATAACCTCTTTTTATGTCCCTCTGGAGCTGTTTCAGCTCCACAGGTTGCTCTGCAGAATCGCTTACATTCCTCTTCTGCCTGTAACTCTTGCCCCTTTCAACAATAGACTTTTCACTACCTTCGGTCTTTTGATAAAAATGAAGATTAGAGACTTTTGCAAACGAGAAGAATAAAATATATATTTATATATATTACGTTTTTACATATTATCAATTTACTATCTAAGAGGGTTTTAAAATACTTTAAAAAGTTTATTAGTAGCGTACTTTTGTAGTAGTAAGGTTAAGCACACAAAAAATAGCATAACATTGTGAGAACTGTTTGCTAGGTTGTGTTGGCTATGAAAAATAGGTACTGTAAAATAGTGAAAATTGTTGTTTAGGTAAGTTTAGCCACATTATAAATACTACAAAAAAGTAAGGATGCTACGTAATTAGTAATAGTAAGTTAGCTACTTTAAATTGGTGATGGTAATAAACCATTCAAATGATTTTACAGTATCTTAATGTAGGTATCACAACTTAACCAACTGTCCATAATGTTTTTAAATATTTTAAATATAACTACCGGTAACATAAACCTACTGGTCATTGTCACAGTACAGTGGAGTCCTACTAATCGGAATCCCGCTATTCCAAAAAATCCAGTTTAACCAAACAAGTTTAGGATAAATATTTCAATTTTTTTTTATTAGAGAAATATTTTTGATGTCTTGACCTAATTATCAACATGTTTAATGATTTTGTGCTTGTAAAAATGTTATAAGCTGTGTTATGTGCTATCCAAACACATAGGTATAGAGTTTTATTTTACGTACTGCTGTTGCAGAACAGCAATTATTCTGCTAATCTGAAAAAATTTGGTAATTTGAACAGGCTCTGCTCCAATTAGTTCAGACTAGCAGGACTCTTCTGTTTTTGTAATGTAAACCTACCCAGTCATTAAAGATAAACTACTTGAATTACAATGCCCTCCTAGAAAATGACTAAAAACTTTCGAAGAGTGAAAAGGAAAGAATTTTAGAATTTTTTTCTCCTTCGCAAAAGCTTGGGATTGCATTTTTTCCTCAAAGTTTTTAGTGTGACTGTAATTCAAGAAAAACTAGATAAGGGGAGATTTCTTAGTGAAGTAGTTTCGTTAACCCAGTGATTGTTGCATGCACGGTGTGAAGTACAGGCGTCTTGATGGTGTGTCTCACAGGTCGACATGATTGGTGGTTTGTTCGTGTACAACCACAAAGGCGAGGTGCTGATATCCCGCATCTATCGCGATGACATAGGGAGGAACGCCGTGGACGCGTTCCGTGTGAACGTGATCCACGCCCGTCAGCAAGTGCGTTCCCCCGTCACCAACATCGCCAGGACGTCCTTCTTCCACATCAAGGTCCGTATCCAGAGGTGCCCCCCCCCCCCCCTCCCCGAAATTTTTTATGCAATTTTCTCAATGATTTACTCAATTAGTTTATAATATTATACTTTTTTAGTATTATATTTTATCACATTTTGCATTAATATAAACTGATTTTCTAATAATAATTTTGGTCATATCAGGTAATATTTCCATCCTGAACCAACAGATGCCAAACTGCTTTTGTTGAGGAAAGTGCGGGGTTGGCAATTTGATTTACAAGATCCCTTTCAATTATCAAAGCACCAGATACGTATTTTCACATTAGAAGCTATAATTATGTAAATAATATATACATTTTTCTCGTCTTTTAACAACCCCCCCCCCCCCCTGAAATTTTAATGACGCAGTCTGCGTCATTACCCCCCCTTGTGGGCACCCCTGCCGTATCTGCTGGAGTGTTGGCCGGCGTGAACTGGGTCCCCGCGCAGTTAGTTTTCCTTTTGAAGCCCTGTTTAACATGGTGTAGCGTTCTGACGATTTCAATATTATTAGTGTTGTTGGTAAATTCTTTTATTTTGTGAACACAAGAGATTTTAAGTCTGCTTCAACACTCTTAACTATGCTAATAAAAGAAAATATGGTTTCTATTTTTTTGGAAAATAAGAGCATTAGAGACAAAGTTTCTGTTTAAGGAGGCTTAGTCCTAGTCATCTAACAATTTCAACTATTTGGATACAGCTGCAATAAAGCTTCCCTGCTAAATTTTTTTGGTTTATCATGGCATTGCATAGGTCTTAGCTTTGACTGCTTGTTGAAGTCAACACATGTAAACGGGTGTGATTATCATGATAGTTGTAGTCACCCATGTGAAATAATAAGTTATTTCATATGGTGTTTACAGAGAGTGTGTTAGTAAATATGTGGATTCAACAAGGTATAGAAGGTCTGGAAGATATGATTTGGTAAATATGTAGTTGGGCGGTATTTGCGAATAAAAAAATGTAAAAAATTTGAAAATACATTTATTCTATGCTCTTTAACTTCCTCTTTTCATTAAACCCGGCGGAGATAAGAAATTTCAAATACTTTAGGAGATATCGCAGTTCTTGTTTTGCAATACAAGACCTGTGCAATCATTCGACTGTGACAATTTTTTTATTATGCCGTGTGTTCGTGAATGCCTAATTTATTAAAATGGTTGATTAGGTCAGGTCAGTTACATTATAAATACTTTCAAACTAAGCGGACATTAAAAATAATGTGAATTAATTTTAGTGGTTGTTTAGTTTTAAATTATTTATAATGTAACTGACCTGACCAAACAAACTGGGACAAAGGATGTACAGTAGGAACTCACGTAATATTTTTTTTTACTTTTAATTACTTGCGCAACAATATCCAAATAACAAATAAAACATTAAAATTTTAAACGTTAAAAACTCGCCTAAGTTAGAGGCGGGTACAATTGCTTTGCCATTACTAGAAAATGATGTAGTCGTTCACCTACGTCGCGAAAAGAAAAAAATTCATACTCGTAAGCAATAAACAATGCCGCATGAATGCACAGGTATTGTGATGAAAATTAAAAAATTTGATATCTCCTAAAGTATTTGGAATTTCTTATCTCCGCCAGGTTTAATGAAAAGAGGAAGTTAAAGAGCATATAATAAAAGTATTTTTGAATTTTTAACATTTTTTTTCGCAAATACCGCCCAACTACATATTTACCTATGATTTATGCCTTGACATGCTAAAAGTTGGGATGGATAGCGAAAAAATGGAAAAATCCAAATAGCGGGGTCTAATACCCCTTAAAGTTAATTCTTTATGTAGATTTTCATATCTGGTTAATGTTGCACTACAATAAACCTGAAGCAGCACAGTGCCCCCTTATCAGCCCAGAGTCAGCGAGAATAATTCCACTGGACGCTGTGGTGTTCCAGAGAGCCAACATCTGGCTGGCGGCAGTCACCAAGCAGAACGTCAACGCTGCCATGGTTTTCGAGTTCCTGCTGAAGATCATCGACGTCATGCAGTCGTACTTCGGCAAGATATCGGAGGAGAGCATCAAGAACAACTTTGTCCTCATCTACGAACTCCTGGATGGTACCTCAACTCATGTTTACTGCATGTTTGGTTACTTCTTGTTTGGCTCTGCAATGTTCCCTGAATACCCCGCCATTCTTTAACACCATGTTTCTTTCTGCTTCTTTAGTCTTTGTCCTTCAACTTGTGTCCTGTGGCTCTGCTTACCGTGTTTTATCGCATAGTCGTTACACTTGCATAATTGTAGCTCTGTTATTTTAAGGGTGTCAATATTTGGAGGAAAAAAAAATCTTGCATAAAAATCTCATAATGTTGTTGCTTAGGTACGGCAGGAATAAAATGAATGTGGGGAAATGATTGTCCCATAAAGACCCTCCAACTAAATATTCGGATGTGACCCAGTTGGGAATCAGACCTGTGTAAGTGAGTGATGTGACCATTTGTTTATAATATGTACTTGATTGATGGTTATTACAATTAAGCCGATGCATTCGAGATGGCGGCCGTGGTCAGATTAGCAATTTTTTACGTTGTCTATATAGTTTAATGGAATACCAAATGTGAAACTGTGAAATGTAAACTGCTGGAAAACTGAACTGAAACCTGATAAAAAGAACCTGAACCTAACAGCTCTGTTGCTGCACGATTATAAAATTTGTTGTAATTTGCCATAACGATAGTTTCATTGCTACAGCATAGTTTTATTTATTTATTTGCAGAAATCCTGGACTTTGGATACCCCCAGAACTCGGACACGGGCGTGCTGAAGACCTTCATCACGCAGCAGGGCATCAAGTCTCAGACCAAGGAGGAGCAGGCCCAGATAACGTCGCAGGTCACCGGGCAGATCGGCTGGCGGCGCGAGGGCATCAAGTACCGTCGCAACGAGCTCTTCCTCGACGTGCTGGAGTACGTCAACCTGCTCATGTCTCCCCAGGGTGAGTGCTGCTGTTGGGGTCGCGGTCGTCACTCGTCAGGACTGCATCCGTATCTCTCAACTGTGAAGCTTTATTCAAACTAGATTACTGAAGTGTTTCATTTTTAGATTCTCATTTCTGTTGCCTTGTTAGAGATTGAAATCTGAGTGACTGAAATGTTTTAAAAATTTTGTGATAGGAAATGTAAAATTACAAAAATTTTGAATAATGTTTGGATTTTTTTTAAGGCTTACGTTTAAAATCAAATTTGCTGGAAATGAAGCTCATCAGATGTAACAGTTGGTTTGTCCCAAAATATATTTAACAATTTTAACTCTGCAATTTATTAATTTTTTAAAAAAAGGAAATTAAACTGCTTGGTTTACTCCTAATGTCTTCTTGGAATATCTTATACGAATATGTATAGTGACAAGAATATTAATATATTGATACTGGCGTGTTAAATTTATTAAATTGCCCAACTTTTTTTTTTTTCCCTGGGGCTAGTTTTTAAATAATGGAAGGCAAAACCTGGAATTTTTTAATTCAGAGCCTTTTAAATCTATAAATAACCAGGAATTAAGAATTCCATGTAGAGTGACGACTCATATTTAATTCATTATCTTTTTTTCATATTAGTTCCCAAACATTTATATCTTAATTTTTCTTTAAAAATTTACAGGAAAGTTAATTGAAATTGAGTGAATATACAGGTTCTTGAGCTTTATAAATTCTTTACCAGCAAGAAGTTTCCCAAACCTTAGATTGTAAAAAGCAGTTTTCACAAAATTTAATGACTCACTTCAAGATCAAACGTGAAATTTCCTTAGCAGGTTTTTCTATTTGAATAATTTTTTATTAAGATAAACAGGCAGTGAATTGTTTCACTCTTCTTGAACACACACTAGTGGAATTAGATATCAGAGTGACGTTACAAACTGTCCGAATATTTCCGCTACCTCCTTCGCTGGCGGTATCTCAATTCCTCTGGAGAGTTCGGAGCTTATTGATCTTCGGAAATTTGATCTGTGCTCCTTTTGGTTCTGAAATACTTTAAAATCGTTTGAACAGCTTGTTGCACTCCAGACCTCCCAGGCTAGCTTACAATTCTGTGTCAAGTGGACATTCATAAACACTTGAATTTATAAGTTAGGCACTGAAAAATCATGTTAGTTCCATATGAATGTTACTCTCGTCGATTCATTTACTGAAGTGTCTCTCGGAAACATACTGATATTAATTCTTTTTATTATCATTTTACGAATATTCACCTTTCGACCACAAGAACAAGTACATGTATAATTAACAAACACATAACCTCTTCACTGATTTCTGAACCAACAAGTTTACTGTTCGCAGGTACCAAAGGATGAATATTTTAGTTCATAGTTAAGTGCCGTGGGTACATACTAACTTTGGGTGCGAATCCCAAAGACTACGTCCTCAGAACAATGGCGCGATCACTCAAACATTGCTGTGAACTAACACTTGCAAACTGTGGTCGAAATTTCTTGTTAAAAGTTCCGAAAGATTAAAACAGGTTTATAATGAAAGGTAGGTAGCTCCCAAACCACAGCTGCTAAATTCTCTCTTCGACCACATGTGAGTCCTTGCTGACCACAAACCTCTCGATGCCTCGACCAGACACAGACTGCCTGAGGCTGTGTGCATCTGCGTACCGTAGGTGCCCTGCCTCTCAGCCAATCACAGTACATCCCCACAAAACCATAGCAGCATACTATTTCTGACCCCTCGAAGAGAGAAAAAAATCATGTGGTCTGGTGACCTCACTTCTAACCAATCCCAAACCAATCCCAAATATACCTTACTAAATTACAAGTCAATAGGGTGCATAGCAACAGTTGCCCTACACAAACTAACATTCTTTCTCACTGCAACAAGCTCTTTGTCTCTCTCTCTAATTATGTGTTAACAATGTGTTGTTTTGCTCTTATTTCTCATTAGTTAAGTTTTTAAGTATGTCTCTTAATATACTTTATTTAAAGTTTAAAAGCTGCTAAAATGTGTTATTCTTATTACCTATTTGGTTTGTTTAAGTTTGCAACAGTAGTCATACATTTTTCTTTACTTAGTTTATTATTATCCATTGTATGAAAGTATTATTATGGAATGTGATGGTAAAATTATATAGTGTTAGAGAGATAGAGAGAGAGTGTGTGCCCTGAAGTGTGAGAGAGAGACAGAAACGGTAGTTCCCTGCCGAGGATGGCATCTCAAGGACAAATGTATCAACAAAATAGGAAAGAGACATGTATGTAATATGTATGCAGAGATTTTTCAATTCTTGTAACTTGTGATTTGATTGGCTGATTTTTAAAAGTGTCTTTAGCTGTTGTATGATTGGGTTGGGGACATGTGACCATCTCCCTCCCTCGTGGATAGAGGTAGTCAAGTTAGTCGTTAGTTATTTTGTCACTGTGGTACAGAATGGTCGCGGTCAGGTGATGACTCAAAAATAGATGATTATGTGGTTAAAAAGTAGATTTTGCGGCTGCTGTCCGGGTGACTCCAATTTTTTAAATTTTTGTATTTTTATCTAGAACTCTGTGTTAAGCCCCTAACGAGGCAAACGTGAGTCATTTCGTCGTCGTCAAAGTATGGAAGTACAGTAAACTCTCGATTATCCGGGCCTGGATTATCCGGTTTTCGGGTTATCCGTGCTTGATTTTTTTATGAAGTTGTAAAAAAAATGACAGGGTGTAGCTATGCCCTCGTTCCACCGCCACCTTCACCCGTCAATTTGTCACACTTTAAACCAAAAAGGAATGCCTTGACTGCTGCTTCTGGCTCAACTCCCTCCCCCCCCTTTTTTTTTTATTTTCTTTTCAAGCGTTATTTTCACAGCGCCCCACCACAATTAAAAAAAAGGTCCCTCTACCTCTTTACCTTCCCACACTCCTGACGGCTGGAAGAGGCATTTTTCACGCAGTTATTTACATCAGTTCTCCCAGGCACATTTGTTTTTGTAATGATGTCTGGTAAAAGAAAATGTAAAGTGCTGACAATAGCAGAGAAGTTAGAAGTTGTGGACAGGTTAAAAAAAGGAGAAACTGCCGCGAAATTAGCACAGGAATATGAAATTGGAATCCAAACCGTGCGAGACATTAATAAAAGTGAAGAAAAACTTTTGCAGTTTGCAAGTAGATCAGACAGTGTGGCAGGGCCTTCTAAACGTAAAAGCAAGTGAGGGATTTTTATTTATCTTCAAACCAAACGCATACGTAAATTTGACACACTAATGTGTTTTACATTATCACAGTAATGTACACAACTTTAATGATATTATATTATATTAATAAAAGTGAATTCTTTGTGTGGCGCATCTCAACATAGCGGCGGTATCCCTGGTTCCTCCACACAACTAGACAAAGGAAATTTTGTGAGAAAGCTCAGACGCTATTGGAATATTGCATCATTAAAACCTGTAAAGCTACACAAAAAGAGTGCTTGTGTGTGTGTTTTTTTTTTTTTTTTTGCCGCGCACACGCACGCAACGAGGTCTCACACGCACAAAAGGAACAGGGCTCTCGTACACACGTACACACATGGGGGGGGAGGGTTTGAGAAGGGGGTGGTTTAGGAATTTCCCCTCTACCGGCCGAAGCAGCCAGTAACACAATGGGAGGGGGAGGGCTTCTGAAACCGCTGAGCGAGAGAGAGAGAGAGTGAGAAAGGGAGCATGTTGTTCGCCACCAGACACCCTTTCCTCCCCCCACACCCCCACCCAACAACAGCCTTCAGTCTCAGCCTCGGCGCCAGCATAGCCACGGCCCTCTCTCGCTTTGCTTCAGGAGAAGGATGGCGGCAACACAGTGCCAGTATTGTTTACGATCCAATAAGCTGGGACACGGTATACGAAGCCTTTGCTTGTACTCGTGGAATTCTACTGAAGAGACACTCTTTTGCCAGTAAATACACCATTTTTAAGTGGTGAAACAGATTATCCGGGTTTTTTTATGGGCATTCAATTATCCGGGCATCGGAAGGTCCCAATGAACACGGATAATCGAGAGTTTACTGTACTTGGCTTGTACCATGAGTTTGAGTGAAATCATGGGATTTAATAGCAGTAATAAGTAAATTTTTCATCAGACATTTCAGTACCATTTTAAAGTAAATTGTTTTTCTTGAATCAAAGAATTTTTTTTTGTACAATCTGGAACAGATTTATGGTCAGAAGATGATGATGGCCTTTGTGCAAATGTGAGTTTTAGGTGAAGGATAATTTAAAGTAGTAAAATCATTAATACTTCACTAGAGACTTTATTTTCATCATGAATGTTTTAGAGCAACTTTTTACGAAATTTGTATAGTATTTTGGAATGCAACAAATTCAAGAGTTTTTAAGTATGTGCGATTCAGGTCAATTTTGAGCTAGCCAGGGAGGTCTGGGTTGTAACAAGCTGGCTAGGTTAGCTACATTTAAAAACTATAAAATATTGTTAATGGTTAAGTTGGGTTAGGTTTAGTACATCAAAAATACTAGTGACATTAAATGCCATTTTGCATGACAGTCAACAAGCATCAACTCAATTTTTTTTTTAAATTTATTTATTTGTTAGATTATCTGCACATTTAAAAATAAATCCAGAAGAAAACTTTTCCCAACCCAAAAAAAAAAAAATTTTTTTTAAATAAATGATACTAGAATTTTCTGATGGTCAGGTGTAACTTTACAACTCCTTTTTAAATTTTGCTTATACAACTAATTACACACAACTACCACATCCACCAACAAAATAATAGAGATTAAGAGAATGACAAAAAATTAATATACTTCTGTGGGAAATGCTCCTTTTATTTGTAATTGGCTTTCTGCCAGTGACGTTAACACTAAAAGTCATGATGCCACATTTTAAAAGAGATGTTTTGTTAACCAGACACTGTTAACTCAGATACTCCCTAGAGCAGTTTCAAGAATAGGCATTTGAAACCTCTAGTGGAATGAAACTATTGGATAATTTCTTCGAATGAATTGCCTGTAAAGAAGAACTACTAACCCACTTTCAAACTAAGCATAAAGTTTTTATCCTTGGACATTTTATGTGAATGGTCACTCCTGCTCAGTGTGATATCTGTGGAATCCTACAATCTGTTGGAGTTTCAAATTTATTATTATACTCAATGCTGTTTTTAAACTCTCTACCAAGCTTCAGAAAGTTCATGATGGGGAAGCATCTGTGAGCAATGAACTTACTTTTTTTGAAGTTGTACTTCTTTAGGCGCCTCATGAAAAAATTATGAAAGTGAATTTTTACATTGCGCGCTTACCATGAATTGAAATTTACACAGGATGAAAAAAAAAGACTACATACAAATTAAATTTATCTGTGTTCTTTCAATTATATACTTTAATGATTGATATTGCATACTGGTCCATATAATTAAAAACATTTATATATTGTGAATATTAGTGAAATGTAGAAACTGTTTATAAACATTTTCAAGTGTGTTTTTTTAAGTGAGGTTATTTTTCTGTTTGTATAATTCATATGCATTAAAGATCATAAATTATTACATTATTATTTAATAATTATAATTAAAAAATTAGAATAAAAATTCAGCATACTGGGTGCGTTCCATAAGTAATGTGTCAAATTTTTTCCTGATGTGACGATGCATATGTATACATGCAGTAAATGATTTCTTATGAATTTGGTCGCACTACTAATGGAACAAACCCCGTATTTATTAATTTTCATTACTTAATTTTTATTTTTATGGTTTATCTCGATTATTTTACTACATTTAATTAATTTTTTACACATGTTTATGTTAATATTGAATACTGAGTATTTATTAACTATTTGTATGCAAAATTAAAGTGATTTTTTTTTTTATTACTCCAGAGTACGTATAACTTCCGAGGCACGTACGCAAGTACACACACCCTTTATTTTATGAAAGCTTGTATTTAAAAATAAAGTAATAATGATTTTTTTTTTATTTGGATGGTTTTGTTTGGACAGACTTGATATGATTTAATTTTAAACCGGAAGTAAACTTTTTAAATTTATTTTTTGCAGGTATTGTTTTTGTTGTATCGTTTTAACAATGTTTGCTCATCGCGAGAGGGGGAGGGGGCTGAGGCACGAGCGCGTGGTTGCAGGCCAGGTGCTGTCGGCCCACGTGGCGGGCAAGGTGGTGATGAAGTCCTACCTGTCAGGGATGCCAGAGTGCAAGTTCGGCATCAACGACAAGATCGTGATGGACGCCAAGGGCAAGGCGCCGGCCGCCGGGCCGGAGGACCCCGCCCGCTCGGGCAAGCCCGTGGTCGTCATCGACGACTGCCAGTTCCACCAGTGCGTCAAGCTCAGCAAGTTCGAGACAGAGCACTCCATCAGCTTCATTCCCCCGGACGGGGAGTTCGAGCTCATGCGGTGAGACACGCTGACATTTCATGCCACAGATTAGCTGCACATTTTTTGAAAATAAATTCAGAAGAAAACTTTTCCCCGCACAAAGAAACTTTTTTTTCTGTTTGCAGGAGTGCCAATATCAAAATATATAATATATCATAGAACAGTAAAGCAGTCCAAAAGCCCAATCATTCACACAATTATAATTTCACTTTTACTTTCAATTATAAAAACTAAATAAAAGCATGTCAACAAACATAAACTTTCATATAAATAACAATCGTGCACTTTTAAATATGTGGTTATGTCTTGATCATAATGCTTAGGACTACTAGTTTACTAGATCTAGTAGGCCAGTTTTGAGAATAAGGTGTGCTTTGTTATTGACTGAAACATTAATAATTGATGTTTCATCCAATTCAAGGTAGCTTGGAAAGCAGAAGTAAACTACAGACTCTTTGCTTTGGCTCAGGTCAGTAAGTGACTGCAGTAAACAGATAGTTCTAAAAATAATGTCTTTTTGTTTTGACAAATTTGTAAATTATTATGTTATTACACTAGAGACCCGTTATAGCGAGGTGTCACGGTTCCGGGTTTGATCCTCGCTATAACCGTGTCCTCGCTATAAACGAATTGGACAGATTTTGGCCCCCAAAAAATAAAAATTTGCCGAAAATAGCATAAAAATTGTGTTTAAACCTGTATAATTGGAAAATAACAGGTTATATTAACAAAATCTTAATTTCTGTGAGCAGATGTGTGAATTCTCTTTAAAATGATACCCCACAAGTACGGATGCGATCACCGATTGCGTCAAAATAACCAGAATACCCTACCACGCCACGTAAGTATAGCATCTCAGCCTGCGGCCGACGCAGCATTGCCCTGCTATCTATTGTCGACGCGGGCTGTCTGCTGGCGGCCATGTTGGTTCGGGATGTTGCTAACAGGCGGCGTTAGTGTAGCACGACAATTTAATTCCTTACAAAAAAGCAGGAGTGTGGCAACGCACGTACGCCTCAAACGAAATAGTCGCTGGAAAACTATACTTTTTTCATTTAAAGAAACCTGTAAACTTTTTTTGAAAATAAATTTGGGATTAAACTCAAAACCATCACCACCCCCTTCCCGAACAGATACCCCAACAACTGACCGAAACAAAAGTTACAAGAAAACTGTCCTAGCGATTCGGAAATAAATATGGTAGTGCCTACTATTAGTCAGATAGTAAAATAAATAACGTGACGTGTTTGTAAACGTGTCACGACTTAAATAATTCCAAACAAGTTTATAAATATTTGTGTATTATTAATGCGATCAATTAGCAACAAGTATAAAGGCGACTGACTTTTTTGGCCTAACATAGTTATAAACAATGTTATTATTTGTTAATGAAAATGTCCCAACAAATTAATTAAGAGCATTTATATTAAAAAAAATGCACATTGTTATGTTTAATGGCGGGAAAAAATAGATTTTGTGTATTTTCTAAATAATAAGAAATGCGTACAAGTATATGTATATTCAAAGGCTTGGTTTATTCGAGTCGAGCATACCTTGGCCTTGAAGCCAAGCGGAAGTTCGATAAAAGAAAGAAACGACGGGATTCTATTTTTAAAGCCACGCACTTAGGTGGCGACTGCAAGGCTGAATAATGTGACAGGTGTCATCGGCAAGATGTCGAGTGGCAAGCGAGAGGGGTGGAGATAAAGCAGACAAATAACCAAAGCGCGCTTCACGCGATCACGCCGTAAATTCCTCAAAAAGACCTCGTTATAGCCGTGTTCTCGCTATTACCGTGTTCGCTATAACGGGATTCTTCTGTACGTGATTTTTAATTTTATTTTGGGGCCTTAAATTATTTCATACACAGGTTTTTGGTTGTGTGAGTCAGAAGTAATAGTAACATACGTTATTTTGCCAAGGCTGCAGGGTGTATTAAAAAAAGAAACTTTTACTTTTAATGAGTATGTATGGTTTATTCCAGAAGAATAAAAGAATGAATCTAATTTATTTGATATGTGTCGGTGGTTGGTATGAGGCCACTTTTATTGAAGAAAATTGTAGTTAATTAACTTAGTCCTCTATTATTGGACACTTGTTTAATGGACATTTGTTATAATGGCCAAAAATATTTTTTGCCTCTAATTTGGTTAATGGATGCATAACTCGTTGCTACAAACATTTCTGCATCGTAACTTAACAATCTTGGGGGGGGGGGGGGGGGGGGGGGGGGGGGGTTTTGTTGGTACTACTTGAATAACCTATACTTACACTCATATTCAAACGCTGCACTGCTTTCAGACTTAAATAATTCTTGTATGCATGCATAATGGATATCAAAGGATGACACAACTGTTTTAAAAGAGTGCCTGTGTTTTTCTACTGCACCTATCGAAAAGGAGTACAAGATGTGGTGCATGTTAATATTGACAATGCATAAAGAAAACCACAGCCAACTCAACCTTTCCACCAGCCCGTGCGTCTGTTATGATTAGGGAATCGGTGCCAGTCGTTCAGACTTGCCGGACGTTTACGTATACAAGCCATTCTATTCTAAACAGGTTTGTAGCCAGTCATTAGTCCTTCGTTCTGCAGATACTGTTTGTTCGCAGTGTGTTTACCTGAAATAAACACAGATTATGTTTTTAATTTTTTTTGCATTCAGTGAATTCTTATTCTGTAAGGTGTTTCATTCTATCTAGTCATATGGATGAAAAACGAACACAATTAATCGGTTTCTAGTTTTGAACTTCCCTCCATCAAAGGTATAAGAGGGGAAACAGCCACTCAACACATTCTGTCACTTCAGGCTGACTTACACGCTCCAGTATCATGACAGCACCTTGGCTGGCCCATGAATCCACCAACGAGGCTGAAAATATTCTTATAGGAATTTGATGGGTTTTGCATGTCCGTGCCGCTGCAAGCAGTGCCGTAACCGTCACCGTAACATGACTGCTGGATAACTGCGGATGATATTTTCTCGTTTCACAGCTGTTACATTGGTGGATATTTAAGAGTTTAGTTGCCAGACAATGGCTGAAATACTGTGCATTGTGAATAGAAATCTATATAGATCTGGATCCGTGAAGTTACGGACCAGCCACTCACTCTTGACAAGATCACCAGACCTACTGTTTACAGCCTTCACACTTTCTTTGTCCTAGCTCTTAAGTTTTGGATTTTTTGACCGTGCTGCAACTCATCCTGCCGCCCCCCTGCATTACATGAGTTTGTACATTGCATGTTAGGCATTTTTGGTAGATCTTGGAACGTAACCCCGGGACATTACCATTGTTTGTCATGGGTAAACATGATTTAATTAACGGATGTTTTGCTTAACGGACAGTTTCCGGGAATGTAGCATATCTGTTAATCGAGGACGTGCTGCAACCAGAATGTAGGATCAGAGGGCACTGGAAGAGGCCTGGGGTCGTATAGTTGCTGCCGAGGCACGGAAGTACCGGTGTCTGTGCACCCGCAGGTACCGCACGACCAAGGACATCTCGCTGCCGTTCCGAGTGATCCCGCTGGTGCGGGAGGTGGGCCGCACCAAGATGGAGGTGAAGGTGGTGCTGAAGAGCAACTTCAAGCCCTCGCTGCTGGGCCAGAAGATAGAGGTGAAGATCCCGACGCCACTCAACACCTCGGGTGTGCAGCTCATCTGCCTCAAGGGCAAGGCCAAGTACAAGGCCTCGGAGAACGCCATCGTCTGGAAGTGAGTCCCTCTTAGAGTGTGCCTCACTCCAATCAGTACTTTTTGAAAGGGCGTATCGATAGTGGAAACTGGCTTTTTATCATGGAAACATTTCTTTGTTGATAGTTGACGATACATCTAAGTAAACCAAGGGAAAACCTTTTTAGATTCTCAGATGTTCCAGGAAAATTGCTATTTGTTTCATTCAAAGCTTTGAAAGGGATGGGAAGCTTTGCACAAGTTGCAAAGCTTGAAACAGAAAAAGTGTTAGTTTTATGTGTCCTCTGTTACCTTGACACTTTAGGTAATGCAGAAATACCATGTTTTATCGCATAATTGTTGCACCGTTATTTTAGGGTGAGGCCACTTGTGGCGGCCTTAGTCGTCTTGGATATTATTATTATTTTTATTTTGCGTAAAGTTTATTCTAAGATGATTTAATTTTTTATAACTCTATTTATGTCCTTGTATTATTTAATGGTGTATTTTAATATTTATTTATTGTAACTTTTTAATAGTATATGTAGTTGGTTTATTTTACGTTAAGTACTCTTACTCTGTAGTGGGACGTACGAGAAGTAACGTGAACGATCTAGCGGAGTGAGGGGTGGTAGGAGAGGAGGGGGGTGACGTCAGCTGATGTGACGAGTGGGAGGCGGCTGCCAGCTGTTTGCGAAGGGAGTGTTTTTTTGACCGCCGGCTGCGGAACTGCTCGTGAATGTAGGAATCACATCCCAGCCATGGGGAAGTTGTGTTACGTTACGTGAATAAGAATTAACGGCAATATGACGGTAATGCCATGGCACGTTTGGCGAAGTGAAAAACGTGGTGGTACACGAGCGCGCGATGGTGTGGGGCTAGTGCACGGGCCACAGAAGCATTGCACTGCTAGAGGCGCAAATAGTGAGTGGGGTTTACGCCCGACCCCGGGAGTCTCCGGCTTCAGAGGTATGCTTCAGTACCAAGTAAGTGTGAGAACTGGATTTTAGTACTTCATTTTCCCTGCTGGTACGATTTACAGAAGATGTGTATTGAAAACAGAGTGCGGCGACGGGATTTAGTGGTTGGATTATATAGCCTGAAGAACATCATAATTTCGGTCCCCCCCCCCCCCCCCCCCCCTTCTCCGTAATAGACTTTTTTGGGACTTTGGATTTAAATTAATTATACTGCAAGAGTGTCTGTGAACCAATGTCGTTACACTGTGAATGTAATTATACCAATTTAAATGATACCTAGAATTTACCTTTTAAGTCCGTTTGCCTTTTTTACGGTATTTAAGTTTGAGCATCTTTGGTTTGGTAATTCATTATTATACCTATCACGATAGAGTTTCTAGGACTGTCGGTAAATTTAGTATGCTAATATATTTTTTTGCGCACTTGCCAAATGTTAGACCAGTCGATGTGCGTCTGTTAAACTTAATTTCTTTACACTCTCAGTATCAGTATGTCAGTGGTGACGTGTACACGGGACTGGTGTGGTGAGTGCGGACGTGTGCAACTACCCCGGTATAAGGGGAGTCGGCCACAAGGGTGTCAAAATTTGGGAAAAATTTTTTGCATAAATGTTGCATGCAGTTTTTGGCCCCTCTGTTTTATTACGAGCACTTTGTGTAGGTATTTTCCCCATATAAAGTGATGTATTTTAAAGTTGAAATTTAATATTCATTGGGATATTACCATTTACTTATTTAACTAACTAAAAATTGAAGTAGTCTGATGTGTAAATTTTTGTGTAAAGACATTTTATAAAACATTATAATCTTTATCTGACCGCTTTCGTCGCTCCCGCGTACCAAGGTAATTAAGCCTACATACAGCTTATAAGATTGTTGTCAGTGCTAGTAGGCATCATACACGTATGGTTATGTTGAGTCCCGTAAAGAGCACACGCATGTAGTCGGATATCGATATTGATAGCTCGCCAATTGCATTAAACGCGTGTGCTCTGTCTAATACTGAGTTAACTACATTTGATAGCCCGCATTCTTTCGTGGTAAGTGTGTACTACGACTATAGTTGTGCGTTAGTTCTGGCTCACGGTTTGTGTTTTTCTATTTAAAGTTTATCAAAATGATTTTGTTGTATGACTTATTAATTGCCCTTGTTTCGCGTGCTTTTGTATACTCTACTTTTTAAATAAACGTACTTTCCATGAATAAGTTTACCTTTTATGAATAACTATGCCTAACAAAAAATGCTTTTTCCCCTAAAAATCGCACCCCTACTTTTCAAACTTGATTTTAGTATAAAAGTGCGACAATCATGCGGTAAATCACTGTATTTATTTCACCAGGATCTTCACACAGTGAAAGGCATGCTGTGGGTCGGCACGTGCTGTAATACTGCACCCGTCGAGCCACTTGCATTCAGATAGTTTTGGGTGAATTCCGGCCGTGGACCTCGGTCGCATTACTCTGCACTGTCTGCATGATAATTGATTAGTTCATACAGAGATTTATCGCTGCTGTCAGTTTTCATTTCAGTACAGTGTTTCCAGTTTTCTAATAGGTTACATTTTTTTCACATTTCTCATCTTCACACTTGGTATTACCGTTAAAACTTAATTGATGTTCATTAATTGCTAGTTTGGCTCCGCCATAATTTTACTATACTGCTTTACATTAGTAGATTAATAGTTGTTTATGTAAGAAATGTTCAAAATTATAATCATTTTCAATAGTTAAATAAATTTTTAAGTTTATGTAATATTGCAGAAGTTTATTCTGTGTTGGTTTTAATAATATCATTAGTAGTATCTTTTTCAAACCTATATATTAACAAAGTGTGATTTTTTTTACTTAATTTAGTATTTTAATAATGAATTTTAGTAGGAGGGTTATTTTTTTCAACATCCGATCGGCTGTAATAAAAAAACGGGAATGAATTGGGAAATTATTTTAATGTCAAAAGAACCGTACATCTTTACGCTATTTTTCCACATAATCACTGTGCAGATTGAGGCATTTGTCGTACCAATGCACCAGCTTTCCAATACCCTCTGCATAAAATGATGCCTCCTGCCTATTCAGCCACGTTTTAACAGTGACCTGCAGTGTGATTACAGTTTCATTTCTCCATGGCATGCCCATTAATCGATACCATAATCGCTCGTACACGAATTGACACTTCTCGTAGTGTTTACCCCCTTCCACCAACCATGTGGAGCGGCCAACTCACACCCCAGTTGAAGCTTGGTTATGGGAATGTCAACATGGCTGCAACGATAAACTGTACGGCGAAATGCGAGCTGCGTGGAGTCATCCGTTTCTTACAGGCAGAAGGGCACACTGCAGCAGAAATCCATCGCCGAATGATGAACTGCAGAGCACTTTTTAAACGTGGCTGAATAGGCAGGAGGCATCATTTTATGCAGAGGGTATTGGAAAGCTGGTGCATCGGTACAACAAATGCCTCAATCTGCATGGTGATTATGTGGAAAAATAGAGTAAAGATGTACGTTTTTTTTGGCATTAAAATAATTTCCCAATTAATTCCCGTTTTTTTATTACAGCCGATCGGAGGTGGAAAAAAAAATAACCCTCGTATAATTGTGCTGAAAAAATATTCCCAGCTGTATTTGACTTTGTGAAAATTTTTGCATTCAATCTGATATTTGATTAGGCCTAACCTATTCAGTTACTATTTATATCTGTACGGTTATTACAAGTATGGAAAACTGGAAAATGTTGTATATCGCCATATCACGAATAGTCGTAGAACTCGTTCAGCATTTCTGGAATTTCTAGTTTTGACAAAGGAAGTGGAACAGGACATGATAGCATGTGCTTATGTAGATGTATAGCTTATGTAAACTCTATGTTTTTGAGTGTCTTCGTGGGTTTTTTCCCTTGTCCCCTTGATTTTCTCATTCTTTTCCATTTCACAAAAAAAAATGTCCAGAATCTTTCAGAACTAAGTTCTTTCCCGATGTTGCTGTAAAGTCTTAAAACCTAGTGGCCAGAATATACTATCGTGTTTTCTCGCATAATCGTCGCACATTTTATTCTAAAATCAAGTTTGAAAGGTAGGGGTGCGACGATTATGCGGAAAAATTTTTTTTTGTGAGATAAAGTATTCATAAAAACAAAACTCATTCATGGAAAGTATGTTTATTTACAAATTCAAGTATAAAAGAGCACGCCAAACAATTTAATTTAATAAGTCATGCAAAAAAAACCTTTCTTCAACTTTAAATA
Source organism: Bacillus rossius redtenbacheri (assembly GCF_032445375.1). NCBI lineage: Eukaryota > Metazoa > Arthropoda > Insecta > Phasmatodea > Bacillidae > Bacillus > Bacillus rossius. The sequence continues at coordinate 9,801,176 of NC_086338.1, read as the reverse complement.
GAAAAACTAAATCTGTGATCCAAATGCAATCCGAACATACGCGTAACTACCGTAGTAAACACCACAAGTGAGCGTGATATTGATTGTAGTTTACTTGGTTCTCGATAGAGAGCGCGCGTTACATGCAATTGGCGAGATTTTGATATTCGACTACGTGTGTGCACTCTATACTGGAAGCAACATAACCAAACAGTAATGATTGCAATGAGCGCTGGCTACATTTTTGTAAGCGGTACACTGAGGCGACGCAGATGAACAAAGAAGATTATAACGTTTAAAAAGTCTTTAAAATAAAATTTACACATCAGACAGCTTCGTATTTCCGTTATTTAAATAAGTTCACGGTAATTTCTGAATAAATATTATATTTATACTTTAAAATAAATTGTTTTATACGGAAAAGATACCTACACAAAGAGCATGGCATCTAATAGCGGGACCAATAACATCATGCGACGTTTACACGAGAGGTTTTTTTTATCAAAATTTTGACGCCCTAAAATATGGGTGCGACGATTACGTGCTTGTGATGATTATGCTATAAAAGAGGGTAATATATCAGGTTTCTGTGGCATCTTGCGTGATAAGAGGTTATATCATTGAGTAATTATTTTATTTCAATAAGCTGACACCTTATGAATGAAATATCAATAGAAGGACATTAGAAAACGATGGATAGTAGTTGCACTGTATTCGGTTTTTTACTAAGTAGCTTTCTTGAAGCTACAGCATGTAAGTGGTACTACAGTAAAACCTGTTTAAAATGACACGGCTTAAGATGTTTTCGTGCTTAAAATTTCAGACTAATGTAGCAGCAAAAGTTTCCTATACCATTAACCTTGATATCCCTCCTTTAGTAAGTTTTTGGGGTTTTTAGATTTCTCCACTTTAAAAGCACTAAATCAACACAAAAATTGTTGTTTTCTATCATACATTTTAACCCATTACATGCCCGAATGCATTGTGAGCATCATGACCACTTTTTTGCATTCTAATGTGGATTGGAGTTTATACGGATGACTTGCCCAATTTGTATCAGGCCATTTATGGTAACCATGGTACTTTGTCAGAGTTTATTCGTCACTCGCTGTTCATTTGTTTTCACTTCACTGCATCATACACCTTTTTCAGCTAGGTGAACGGTAGCTAATACATTTGTATTTCATATGTTTCTTACTTTTAGATAATGCATGGTACAAATTAATTATGTTTATGTGGATAAGGATATGTGTAACCTATTTTGAGAAACAGTTTTTACTGCAGGGAATGGTACAGAAATTTGAGTACAATTACATCCTTATAATTATGTTTACGTTAACCCGTGTTAACGTAAACTATATTATATAGGTTGATGGATTAAATTACCATTACTTTAGACACTCAGAAAAATCTCTCGTGAATCCAAGAAAAATGATTTAACACTGTTCGATAGTACAAAATGAGTTTTAATTTAAGTTAAATATGGTTTAAAGATATTTTGAACTCTCGAATTTAATTGTAAAAGATTGTATTCACAAATGTTTGTATGCATTCAGAAATACTCACAATTTTTTAATTTTATTTTATGCAGTTTTTTTATAACTACTAAACAGATAGTAGGGAATACAGCATGATGGCAGTAGTGCATCAACCTGATTCAAGCAGCAAAGATTACATAATTATTTTCTTAATTGCAGATGGTTGGGATTTTAAAAATATCATATTTCATTCTTGTTTGTACATGTTTTTATCTTTAAGGAAGGAATTGTGATTATAAGAACTTACTAGTTAAGAAACTTAAATTTTAAAATGTGATTAGATTGAACACGGCATGTCGCTGTTCCGTGGCAGCCGCTGCCAGAAAGGATGGAAAGATAATCAGTTATAAACTCCCCCCCCCCCCCCCCCCTTCATGGACCTTGCTGTGATTGAGGCCTTCAGCAGTGAATACAAATAGTACTTCCTTTGTTCTGTCACCTTGTCTTGCTCCCAAGCCATCAAAGGCACATGGTGAGGTTTACATTATCTCTCTAATGTTAGAGTTGTTCTTGGGATATTTGCATCACTCGCTCCCCTTTTCCTGGTAGGACATATTTCCCTTTGTACGGCTCTCTGTAACACCAGCCGTAAGAAATTCACCCCTGTGAACCACATCCTAGCCACAGATTTAAGAAAGAATAATGAAATGGCATAAAATAGCATCACATGTTGAAGTCTTTCATTTGTAACAAATGTCTATTTAACATTTCTGCATCAACTAAACACTTTTTCTGAACTACTACTAAGTATATCACAATTACAAACTATGTATATATAATCCTAGATTTCTCCAGGTTTGTATCAAGTGAGATTTCACTTATGTTTTATTGTAGACTTTTAATTTAATACTGTACTTTTTATGAACATCGCAACTCTTTATCCCATTAAAATCACACTTTATTATTTACCCATGTAATGAGTTTTCCTGCTTGTGTCCCGACAGGATCAAGCGCATGGCCGGCATGAAGGAGACGCAGCTGTCTGCTGAGATTGAGCTGCTGGAGACAGACACCAAGAAGAAGTGGACCAGGCCTCCCATCTCCATGAACTTTGAGGTTAGTCTGTGTGAAGGTGACTTGGAGAGGGATTTAGCAGATTGTTTGCAACTATAAATAAACACCCTGTCTTAATGGGAAATAAATTAAGCACAAAAAATCTTCTTGGTCAGACATAATATTTTTTTTTAATTGATAAAATTATTTAGTTTGAAAAAAAAAGTATTAAAATGACATTTCTAAAACAGAAAATTGGTCATGTTGATAAAAAATGTTTATATGATTATAACTAAGTTTTAATTTTTTAATACAATTTTATTATAAAATTTACATTTTTACACTGCTTGAGCTTTCATTTATATATTTTTTAGAGATAGCTTGATTCTGCTTGAAAGTAGAGTTCACTGTAGTGCCATTTAAAATAACACATGTGCTGAAAAGTCTCTCAGATGGAACACTAGGTAATTTTCAGCAGAAAGACATAGTTTCTGTTGTACAAAATTCATTTATTCGCATGAACTTCTCTAAAACTGATATTCACAACTACAATTTTGTTTAGTCTAGTCACAAATCAATCTTTCTCCATTTTTAGTTTACAAATGGATAATAACCTCTTTTTTTACTCTTATTTGTAGCTTGTTTTCATTTGTTGGTTGATGACCCATTATTGCTTAATTAATCTTGAATTTACTAATAAAGGCTGTAAAATTTAATTATTGAATACATATGTGTATAAAATAAGGTAATCTAATAATAGGTAACTATGAAATATGTTGATTCACATAACACTAAGTTTAAAAAAAAGAATTTAAAACTTGTAAGATTGCAAGACTTCGTACATGTTTACAATTCAATAACGAATTCCAGTATCATCTTAACGTATGTGGTGGCGAAAATTCATGTTGCCAAACATTTATACGGAAATTGGTTTCATGTGGTACTTTGCATGAAAAACTATAAAAGTAATTTATGTTATGTAGAGCCCTATATTAATGCGTTATTTTTTTTTATTAAATTTTAAATCCTTGCTGCAAGTTAGTTAAAAAATGTCTCTGTCTCTGTATTGCAAACATTTCTTTGCAGTTCAAGCAGTTGGTAATTTCAGTTATTTGTAGTGGCAGCCATGCTCTAAATAAATCAAGTTTTTGTTCTTATCTAACTGGACTGTGATGGTAGTATATTTATTTTCGATGTAATATATTCAATAAATCTTATTAAAGCACAGGATGTTTAATATTTATGGCTGGCACGTGTAGCTAAGAAATGATGAGTGTTCAAAGTATGTTGTAGTACGAAAAGTGAAAGGGTACTGGTAAATTTTTTTGTTATTTCATACATTGGTTTTTTTTAATAATATCGGCCGATAATTAAAAAGCCTTATGTGAATCGGCAGGAACTCTGATTCAACTAAATATTGGTTAAATCTACTTCTGCCATTTCGTATTGGCACAGCTCTACTGGTTACTATGCTAGCATTCAGATGAAGGGTAAAATCTAAAAATAAACCAGCCAGAGTTTGTGTGTGTGCATTCTGTGAGTGTTCATTCCAATGTAGCGGTATTGCGGTTCTCCCTCGCTCACTCAACGTTGTAAATGTCCTTGAACTGGTACTGTACACAATCTTTGCATGTCTATACCGACAGGTTTTAAAGAAGCAACTGTGATCTAAAATTTTGGTTGTTTGCGTGACATTTCCCCGCTTTCAAATGCAACAATCCATTACAAATCGCAGCCATCTTTGGTGCTTTGGTTTAGCTTGGCTTTTATGTTCCTCCAGCCCCCTGCATAAATTTCTCCCTTAATGTAATGTGCATGCTAGTTTTTATAGAATAAACAGACAAGAAACGGTATTGTGTTGCCTTTTTGTTCAATAGGGAAAAGGACAGGTAAAAAAATAAATTATCTGGGAAGGAATACACTGGTATAAAAAATAGTAGCCCTTTTTGTTAGTAAGAGGGATCGTAGATAAGGTATGGGGGTAATGAGAGAAGTGGGGGCAAGAATGACGCCTCACTCCCTCTTGCAGTAATAAAATAGCACAGTAAGCAGGCGAAAAGAGGACTGAAGGTTATCACCAGTGCCGTATTTATTATGTACAAATAAGTTGAGGCATGGAACCAAGACTTCACTTGTATCTATGAAATTATACTGAATATATATATGTGTGTGTATGTATATATGTGTGTGTGTAAAATGTGACCCTTTATATAAGTAAGTCCAGATTTTCCCAGTTTTATACTCCGGATATGTTTGGTGTATTTTTTTCATTTTTTCATAGTGCATATGCTGATAAAACCTCGTAAGTGAACTCTACATAGTCTCTTTTCTATTCACAAATTATAAAACGTCGTATCTTTGTCAGTCGAAACCTTGCTCCAAAAGCTCATGAGTTCTCATGTAAAATTGACTGAAATGGAGTTACGAGGATTTAGAAGTTAGCAGACGATATATGTGTATGTATATATATGTATATATATATATATATATATATATGTATATATATGTATATATATGTATATATATGTATATATATGTATATATATGTATATATATGTATATATATGTATATATATGTATATGTATGTATATATAGGTATATATATATATGTATATATATATGTGTGTGTATGTGTGTATATATATGTGTGTATATATATGTGTGTATATATATGTGTGTATATATATGTGTGTATATATATGTGTATATATGTATATATATGTGTATATATGTGTGTGTGTGTGTGTGTGTATGTATATATCTAAATATATATAACTCAAAGGTGACTGACTGACATAGTGATCTATCAACGCACAGCCCAAACCACTGGACGGATTGGGATGAAATTTGGCATGCAGGTAGATGTTATGACGTAGGCATCCGCTAAGAAAGGATTTTGATTAATTCTACCCCCCAAGGGGATAAAATACCACTCACTGACTCACTCATCACGAGATCTCTAAAACTATACACCCGATTGACTTGAAATTTAGCATAGTTACTCATTTTGTGATGTAGACGCTCACTAAGAACGGATTCTGCGGAAATCCGATCCAAGGGGAGTTTCGGGGGCGTAATATATCAAAATTTCCAGTTTTTGGTAGGAAATTACCATGGCAACGGCTGTTGCTTTGTTGATGCTTCATTCGTCTCTATGGCAACGACTATTTCATTGTTAGTGCAGTCCTCATCACCGTTGAAATTTTGGCGGGTACTTTAACAGGGTGGCCACTCTTCTGGGATAATAAAATTCCTGGTTTTTTCCAGGTTTTTTCAAGGGTGGTTTTTATCAATATTTGCCTACAATTTGCATTTTTGTTACACAAAGCACACACAATATGATGTTTTATTGGCGTTAAACAATAGACAACTTAACTATAGGCTTAAAAATTAAATCAATGAACTTGCTTAAAACAAAACCTACCACCAACAAAAAATTTATAATCTCACGTCACAAAAATTACTTGACACCAAACGCACGTGTTTTGCCTCTCTTGCGTGGCTGGCTAATGCTGTTCTTCCCATCCATGCTACCGATATTGATTTTAACATTACACAAATTGCAAATAGCGTGTGTCCTGCACTTTGGATCTTTCTCCACCCATTCAAACTCTTCCGTATATTTGTCATTGTACGTGGTGACCGAACTCGTTCACATTTTGATAGTCTGCGCCAATTACATGTTAGTTTAAAAAATTCAAAACAACGTCCCGCACAACTAAACTTTTTAAAAAAACTCGAGAAAAGTATCCGTGATACCGTGACGCAACAACATGAGCGCAAAGTAGAAACAAATATACATACAAAACTAGTGCTACCAACATGCAGTGCGAGAAATTACTACCACCCTACAACAACGTTTTCAGCCAAAATGCTGTTGCTTTTGAATACAGAAACATAATAAGTATGGAAGTCTGAATTGTCAACGGTTTCTTACGTACTACAAAAGTTTTTAAATGCAATATGAACAAATTAACTTTCACAAAATAAAGCACACGAGCACGCTGTCGTGCTTCGACGGGTGGTGAACGTGATCATTTAACAGCCGTATGTTATTGTAACCGTTACTTCATAAAAAAATTCCCGGTTCTAATAAAAATTCCTGGTTGATTCCCGGTATTCCTGGTTTTTTTAAGAAATCCTGGCTATTTCCCGTATTTCCCGATTTCCCGGTTGGCTGGCCACCCTGTTTAAATATCAAAAATTGCCCTTTTTTTCAAGTATATATATTTTACAGACTTGAAACTTCACAGTAATGTTCCTTATGTTACGCAGGATAAGATTTTCCGAAAATTAGATTCCATGGGTGGTTAAAACCAGGCAACAGTGGGTACTTTGTCTGCATGAGAACAGGATTTTGCATTGTTCATGCCTTCTGCGTCTCCATGGCAACGGGCATCGCGCGGCAGTGGCGTACCCACAAGGAGGGGCATGTATAATGAGCGGCGCAAGAGTGATCTGCCTGTAGACTGCCGTAGCGAAGTACGGGTACATCAGTTGTACGTTGCGTGCACAAGTCGGGAAACCATCGGTGCTATTCATTTTCTCTTCGGTACATTATACAGCATTGTAATAAATTTTCACTGAATTTTTTTTTATTTACCATTACTGTAAATGGGAGATGTGGCTTAATTTTAATCCATTAGTATAGCCATGCGAAGCCGGGTTGGTTAGCTAGTGTGTCTATATATATATATATATATATATATATATATATATATATATATATATATATATATATATATATATATATATATATATATATATATAGATATATATAGATAGTGACCCACTTTCGAAGGGGACCCTTTCAGTAAAATTGTTGGATTTTTATGTTCTAAATTATAGGCGCAACCAATACACAGGACCACCCCCTGCAGATAAATACAATAATATTTATACTCCGAAAAGCCTATATTTTCAAGAATTTCTTTTTTTTAACATCATCATGTGGAAGTGCTGAAATCCTACTCATAAAGTAAGTATAACCTTACCGAAAGGGAAAATGTAAACCAGAAAATTAACTAGGTATTATTTTTATTTTCATCTGCTATTTTTTGGTTAATGATTGTTCAGACTTTAAAAAAGGCAATACTTGGGTATCTTCAAACATCATGTGTTTTTTTTATGGCATGTAGGTAAAAAAAAATACATAATTTTTGTTGTTAGCAAAAATAGTTTCCCACCATTTTGACAAGGTTTTCATAGATACTATCTATTGCCACCGTAATAGATAATAACATATATTTCAACAGTTAATATATATATATTGAGTACCGTGTTTTCTTGCATAATCGCGCACGTTTTATTCTAAAATCAAGTTTGAAAAGTAGGGGTGTGACGATTATGCAGAAAAAAAATTGTTAGGTAAAGTTATTCATAAAAAAACCCGTTTATTGAAAGTACGTTTATTTTTAAAAAAAGTGGAGTATACAAGTGCACACCAAACAATTTATATTAATAATTCATTAAACAAAAACATTCTTCAACTTGAACCCAAACTGTAACGTGAATGCAGGCCACTTGAATCTGCGACGTGAACTAACGCGTAACTATTGCGGTAGTACGCTTTAACCACGAAAGAATGCCGGCCACCAAATGTAGTTAACTCGGCACTCGACGCAATCGGCGAAATATCTATATTCGACTACGTGCGCTAGCTCTATATGGGAAGCAACATAACCAAACATGAATGATGCCAACTAGCGCTGGCTCCATGTTCATAAGCGGTACACCGCGGCGACGCAGACGATCAGGTAAAGGAAATAACATTTAAAAAGTCTTTAAAAGAAAATTTACTCGTCAGACAAGTTCGTATTTCCGTTAATTAAATAAGTGGTAATGTCTGAATAAACATTAGATTTCTACTTTATAATACATTGTTTTATACGGAAAAGATACCTACACAAAGTGCTCGGCATCTAATAGCGGTACCCAAAACATCATTCGGCTTTTAAGTGAGCAGTTTTTTATCCCAATTTTGACGGCCTAAAATATAGTGAAGAGTCAGCTAGTGTGAATATGGAAATTATGTAAGGTACTTAATAATTTCGGTTTCTCTAGCCTACCTCTCTCAGTTTTAAGAATTGTTTCTAGAAGTTTGTGTCTGAAAGTCAAATTACAGGGTGTCAAAAGTATGTTAAATACTAATCTTGTGACTAGACCTTGTAAATAACGTGTAAACAAATTCAAATGTAATATTTATATTTGCGTGTAATGTTTATGCAGACGGTGACAATACACTTCGACAGGCACTAATCACGCTTTATATAAATTAATTTAACTAAAATAATTTATTTTAAAATACAGATGGAATTTGTTATTACTCTCGACTTCAAAGCATCTAACAATTCTTTCATTTGAGTAAGTTATCTTTAAGATAAAATGTTAATTATTAGTATGTTATTTATTTTACTAACTTCAGTCCGGCAGAGCGTGGACTACTGGGTACGTAACTTGCAGTACCAGTCAAACAAAATAGCAATACGTTCTTTCAATATCAAGTTCCATCTATACTATCTAATATTATTTAGTTCGGGATCGCGATTCCGGAATTTGAATGATAAATCTAAAGATGAACAAGTACACTGTCTTTCTATACAAAGAATATGTTCGATAATATAAAAGATTCTAGTTCGGTGAAAAATGTTCGTCTTGTTTGAATCGTAATTCGTTAAAGTACTTCTTTAATCAGCGAGTCTTCGGGTGATGGGGTAAGGGACCAAACCTTGCTGCAGGATACCCACGAGACGTGTAGGTTCTCGGAGAATCCTTGGTTCGCCTCAATCAGGACTGCGAACTCGGTGTTGCTCCTCCGGTCTCTAGCGGGCGGCAGGAATATGCGCCGTCACGACTCCATCCTTCGGGCTGTGGGCTGCAACTGGGCTGGACTGCACGACGGTCATCCTTCCCGGGCTCGAACTGCGACTTTTCATTCTTCGACAGGATTCTTCTTTCTTCAGGATGATCAACTGCTTTTATTCTTCGTAGTTTCCAAGCAATTTACGGTCATTGGATGATCTCTTGAATCTGGATATTCGTAGACTTCTCTTATTAATAATTATTTAGATTCTTGACGTCTGAGTTTTATCTTCGTTGATTAAATTGATTAGTTCCTTCAACATCTCAGTTAATATTGACATTCATAAACAGTTACAATTCTTCTATAAATATTCCATTCTAAATTAATGTCGAAATCGTTGCGTTTCTAGATGTTGCCTTCATCAAGTCTCAATTCGTTCTAAAAGAATCTTTTCTCCGTCACTAATAAACGACTTTATTAGTTTGTTGATTAAACAAAAACTAGTAAAATTACCACCCATTACTGTCGTTGTTCATCTTTAAATTAATAGTGGTTTCAAAAAATACTGCTATACTAGCCTTGACAATAATTTAAAATAAAAATTAGCATAGAGTAATACATAGACAAAACGATAACCAAAGAAATTTACAGTTTGAATTAATCATAGATTACAAATATAAACATACGGAATAAAGTGTAATTAAACAAAATAAATATTAAAGGAAATTAAATATTTACTTTCTATAAAGGGTAAATATTGCCTTTATAATAGGTGCGACGATTACACGCGTGCGACGATTATGTGATAAAAGAGGGTAGTTTGTTTACTGTGTACCTGCCATGGGGAATTGAGGCTTGCCAGGGCATACAACTCCTATAATTTTTTTTTATTATTTTTAAGTCTGCATTACTGACAGCAGACGGAATCATTTGTTTCAGGTTCCCTTTGCTCCATCAGGCTTCAAGGTGCGCTACTTGAAGGTGTTCGAGCCAAAACTGAACTACTCCGACCATGATGTTATCAAATGGGTGCGTTACATCGGTCGCAGCGGTCTTTACGAGACAAGATGCTAATTGTAATGAGGGATACATTCTCAGAAATTGTCTTTGTTTATTAAAAACCTTTGTTTTCAAGATGGGAAAATAATACTCATGTGAAGAAAACCAATTGTCTATATTACGTTTACAAAGTACAGTTGACAACCTGTATTAGCTTGTAATGTGCTTATTTTCATTATCTGGTAACACCATCGTCATAGGGAAGCTTGTATGAAGCCTTTGTGTATATGTACTGTATTTGTTGTAAACAGTAGACAGAGAAATTTACTTAACGCATTTATCATGATAGTGCATGTAATTGTACAGAAAAATTAAAGGCATTTCTAGTTAAGAACTTTATCGTAGTCCAAAAACAAGTAGTTTTACTTGTATCAGATTTCCTGGTTTGCAAATATATTGGTTCTTTTGTGAAATGTCTTCATATGTTTCACTGCTCCTTAGATACTAATTTTTTTTGTGTAGTCAATTTGTGATGTGTTAATGAGACTATGTGTTATTTTTCATAATTGTAAAAGCAGTAAATGATGATTTAAATGCATATCATTGTTGGTGTCTCAAATAAATGATATGAAATGTTAAGCTGTGTTTGGTTCTATGATGTATATTTCTTAATTATCCTTATCCTCAGCATTTAAGTGCTTTACTATGCTCTTATCAGTAATTCTGTACTTTTAACCATGATATGGTGTCATTGCTTATTGTAGTACTTATTGGATGTTTGCACATTGTGGTCAATGAACAGATGTTTCTAGTCGATTGCAAGACGTGGAATAGATTTTTTTTTAATATTTAATATTTTTTTATAACTTAGAAGGACTGTAATCCTCACACTACAGTTTTCAAATTCAAAAATTGTATAAATAATTTTTTCCCACAACTGGTTGGTTTTGGGCGCAGCCGGCTGTGGCCTTGGCTGCAACAAGTGGGAGCGTCGTAACCTCCACTGACCTTGGAAGGAGCTGCCGCAGTGTTGCCAATTTGCCCACTCTGCAGTCCGAAGCATGTTGCACGTCTTCTCAAAGCTTCTTACCTCGTGTTGGCAGATGCTCACGAGGTAGCTGTGCACTATACACTCTTGGGCAACAAACACAATTTTCTTAGAGGATTTATATTTGTCAGTTATGGAATGAAAGTTGAAGGAATAAACTTACATAGTACATATATCAATAAAGAACCAGATTTGATGGTTTGGTAAGTGAATAATTTCTTTAATTGCTCTTTGCATACTGAATAATCACAAAACTGGTTGCAGGTTTTTATCTATGGACGTGCTACATAGTTGCTTCAAAAGGCTGGAGAAATCATTTAAAAATATTTAGAATGATGTAAATATATTGTATACAGTGAATTCCCAATAATCGAAGATAATTGGGACTTGACACAGTTTGTGTTAACAAAATTGTTTGGATTAAGCGAAATCTCACCTAAAATTACAGAATGTGTGATTACATATTTACTACATGTTTATTACATGTTTATTATTACATGTGATTACACAGTTTATTTTATGTCTGTTTAAACATAACCAAATCTCAGAATGAAATGGGAGATATGAGAGCGGAATGCTACGACTAAGCGAAGCAAACGAAATTCTTTTTAAAATGTGTTTTGACTTCGCCAGGAAATTAGCTGTGTGTTTTATTTGAAGCCTTGGTTGTGATGCAGACTTTGGCATCTGATATGAAGTTTTCCATATGTTGCAAAGCTCTGAAACATTTGCTCGTGAAAATATTTAGATTATTTTTGTGATATGTGTGTTTTACTTGGTTCCTTAAAACAGTTTAAAGGCAGCAAACTGCTCTTATAAATGCTCAATATTAATATTATAAATGGTTATATTATAAATTTTATTGAATGATATATAAATGACCTAATTGGTTAATAATTTACCAGTTCAAACATTACAAACAATAAACAATTTTATTACTTGGTATATTTGAATGTGATACAAATGCCATTTCATTTATAAGGTGTCAGCCAGGTGGACAGCATACCCCGGGACTCTCATTGGGTTGGCGGGAGTCAGCCGGGTCTCTGATAGGAACACGACATCAGGAGAGTGCTCTCATACGAGGTGCAGGGAGTCTGGGAGCTGGGGGATCAAGGAGAAGGAGATCCAAAATGGGATCCTAAGGTGAGGGGCTGGGTCCACCGAAGACAGACAGAAGCACTTGGATAAGCACTTAGAATTTCTCCGAAGAGTTGCAGGCCTGGGACAGAGCGGTTAGTGTGGTGGATGAGTGGAAAGATTTGCTTGAAGGGCATGTTTATGTCCTTGATCATGGATGAAATGGACATCTCATCTGAGTCGGACTGTTGGGGGCATGATGTATTGGCTGGTGTGATGGATGAGGTGGCGTCTCTTTGGAGGGGAACAGGGTGGACGACGTGGAACCGTGCTGGGTCAATGCATTTGTGCGGACGAATATCTTTGGGTCGGCCAGCAGCAGTTCAGTCGGTCGGGGCGTAGTGGTGCTCTCAGGCTGGGGGCGTGTTGGGTGGCATCTCAAGTATTCCTGGATGACCAGGCAGTCCTCTAAGGTGGCAAAGTGCGCTTCGCCGCAGTTGACGCACTTCTTCGTCGTCGAGGTACACTCCCAGAACTAGAGGGGCCCGGTACACTTGAAGCACACGAGCCTCTACTCGATGCGCGTGGACGAGTGGTTGGTATGATGGCACCGGCAACACTGTAAGACCCTCCCGGATCCATGGCAGTGTTCCACGGTGATGACACAGCAGCCCATGGATCACAGTACGAGGAAGGGAGTCGCCTCCCCCAGGTGGGTGTTTTGATGAGGAATGGCCGGGTGGTAGTAGTGGTAGAGATTCGGAGAGCAGTCACAGAGGCGACAGGTTGGTCGATGTTTTGGAGTGCAGCGAGCACCTCAAGTGTGGTGGAAAGGGGAAGCCATTTCAGAAAGTGTCGATCTGCCTTCTTGTTCTGGCAGAGGTGTGTGAATCGATGGTGGCAGAGTCATTTGAGGTGTTGGAACAGGGTGGTGTGGTCGTGCGGAGTTGGCAGTGTAGAATGATGTGCAACCATCGATAGATGTGATGGATAATTTACCAGTGAGGAGGGACTGGTATTTCTGTGTGAGGAAAAAAGGACTGGTAGTGACGGGGAGGCAGCAACCGATGAGCGGCATTCGGTGGCACTTGGGCAGAGTAGAGGTGGCTGTGGGGCGAGTGGGAGCTTGTGTGCGGGGTCCAGATGGTGCTGAGGTTGAAGGTCTTGGGTGCAGTAAAGTTGAGGCAGGGTCCGAGCATCAGGTCGGAGTACAGATTGGCATGAGAAGTGGGAGATGCGGGATGAGGAGGAAGGGACTGTTGATGAGTCCCACAACGAGATGTAATCTTCGATGTCTGTGTCCGATGGATGGTGAAGGAGCTGAAGGGGTTGCTGGTGGAGATGACGTCACTAGTCGTCGCCATCTGCGGCCACTTGATTGGCCGGTGGGGCAGGGCGAAGTCAGTGTCCATGGCGAATTTGTGGGTGGTTTCGGGTCATCGATGAGACGCGGGAGCGAAGGAGGAGTTGAAGTCGAGTATGGTATGGGTCTCGATGTAGAAGCAGTCAGGAAAAGAACAGTGGTCATCGTTGCTGTGGTGGTGGTGGTCCAAATGGTGGCAGTAGAGCAGGTGACCACCACGGCAAAGCATGTGTTTGCTGTCGGTCGTCTTCACGCAAACTGCCTGGGTCCTCACCAGAGAGGGGCCTAATGTGGCAGGCAGGGAGCTTCCCTAAGCTCCAACCCAGCCCGAATCCCCCAACCAATCCTGTGACCCACTGTATACCCTGACAGGTGGCTGAAACCGACCCCCGGTCTCTGGGTCACTTAGGGGTGGGACCAACCTGAACCCCTTTCGGACATGTTCGTAAGAAACAATAAAGGAACAGGCCGAGAGCACACCTGCCAAGGACTAGACCCCGCAGCGAATTGGTGGTAGCCCCAGGAACTCGCAGCAGTCGTCGATGGATGATAAAACTGTAGTTTATCATGGAGTAAATAGACACCGGATGTTCGTGAATTAAAACTGTTAGAACCGATAAAAAATAAAATAGGTAGCCAGAGGGTCCTAGATTTATGATAGTCCAACCGAAAAGCCACCCCCCCGGAGGTGGGGGGGGACGATGACGACACTGTTACTTGCTGCTGAGCGTTTACCAGATCCAGGTCGTGCCCAGCAGCAAGCCTTCGACAATGTGTTCGCATTTGTTGGATGTAAATATCGCGAATGGATTACTCTATAAGCCCAGACTTATTTGCAAACTTGCAAGACTCTTCCCAATTGCAAACTTTGAGGGAAACAAGAGCATGGTTGAAACTTTGTAGATCCCGACTATGTAGGACAAATGTGCGAAACATTATTAATGGTGAAAATAGTGTATGGTCGTGCAGATTGAAGCCATGAATGGTCTGATAAAGGCTTTGTGGAACACAGTACTTAATATTTAATGACACTATAAGTATATTGTGAATTTAAAAAGTTCCCCTTTTGACTTTGCTGTACTGCCCGCATTTTGCCATGGTGAATGCGATAACTTGGCACTTGTGTGAGGCCACATGGCAAACAGAGTAACCAAATCAGAGATAAGTAAATTGACCAGATGGAACATAAACACATCGTTTAGGGTGACGCCAGCCACCGGTGCTCACTCTGAGTCGCACAGGCCATTACGTCCCAACAACACTTACTCGTAAGTGCAACGAACACGCCCGAGCGTGATGTCCGCCGTGTGTGTGAAAGTGCTCCGCGACAATCAGCAAGTCGACTAAAGCACCGGGCCGGGTGTGGCAATGCGCTAGTGTGTAATTTAATAAGTAATTCTTCTTTTTAAAACCAAAAAAGTAACAATTAAAAGATACTGAAATAATATGAGAATTATGTGCAATTGTAAAATAATCATGTATTATCAAATTTAACATTTGTCCAAAACTGGTCGGAGCTATTTTCCCGCACTACACGCGTTTTGGCGCGAGGTCGCGCGGCACTCTAGCGATCGGTCGCTCTGCGAACGCAGAGCCTACAGTTTTCGCGCCACGCTCAGTTCATCGCCATAGTCGTAAGTTTACCAAATATTTTCAATTAGCTCTGTGCCCGACCCCACTCAGCCGTATGTTCTTACATGCGGCTAAGCACATAATAATTTAAATCCCAACAGGGATATTTCTGGCATATTACATAAAATTCACGTTCTAAGCACTCGGACAGCGGACTCGAGTCTTACGCAATTTTCCAGGCTTCGACGCCAGTTAATCGTTATTTGATTAGGGCTTGTGGCAAGCATTTAGTGTCATGGTGTACTAACTCTTTAATATACATGTCTTCGATTTAGCTAATTTTGACTGTGTATATATGTATTTGCAATCTAACCACTTAATAACTTTGTCAACCTTTAAGAAGCTACTGTGAATCTTGTATGTTTTTCATCTAGCCGGGCTTACGCACAAATCGAAACATTCGCATTGTAGTGGGTTAGATTGCAATCACCTTTAAGAACATTTGATTATATATTGCTGTCATTGTATGTTTAACTTAATTTACCATATAAACACTTGCAATTTATCAGCTCTGCAATAATTTGCCACAGTCTTCGTGTTGTTAGTAACGGTCAAGGGATAGAAAATTATACACGAGTTTGCAGCCTATCCTGTTCGCGCGCAATGTCAATATGTTGTGATACCATCCCCGCTGCCTGTCTTAAAATTACTGAATTTAAATTACGTGAACAAGGATTTTGACTCGAGGGCGGAGTTCTTTGCCTCGTGGCTGCAGGCAGGGACGCATCGACTAAGGACTCCCGGGCTGTTTAGGCCACCCAGAATGCCATAACTATTAAAAGCACATGTAAACGTAACAGGTTTTATTGATACGTCACACGATACAGTACTTCACCTGGTACAGTACATCTACACGTAACTGGCCATATCATCGTCTACCTTCTCATCTCCGCACTCACAGCCCTCGATTGGTGGTACTGATTCACGTCTAGCGGAATTCCTGAGGACTACCCCACCAAGGGTCGCAGGCTACCCTAAGATTGATAGTGGTGACGATGAAGGAGCGTGGCGTATCTAGCTGTTAAGGAGAGTGGTAGTCCGGACGGTGAGATACAAAGATAGATTACTAGTTACTTATTAAACGGTTTATACAAAACACTGAAATTATACACTACACATGTCTTGACGTCGTCCGACCCAAGGCCACCCTAAAGCCCGACCTGCAACCGCCAGTATTCAACCCCGCTAACGGAACGCGCCCCTAGCCATGGGCCACCCGAGTCAGGCGAGCCACCAGCAACCAAGGTAGAACCCGGCCCCCTAATAAACAGACCGACATTACAGCCGACCACGTTGCAAAAACAAACACAGAATATTAAACAATATTATGTATAAATTAAAAGTTGATCAACGAAAGTGCGACGTAGGAGTGCCCGGGCACTCACGTGTATAAATACGTCGATACGTGTGTGAGTGTCCCCCTGGTGGCCTTCTGCCTAGATTAGTTAATTAACCCAGGTTTCATAATTATTAAACCCTTGTGTTTCATTATTACCCCCCCACCAGAGCAGTCCGGCAAGAGACGAACAGTCGCTGGTGTGACGTATAATTTAAAGGACATAATTCGTAAACATACTAACTTCAATTTGTAGAAGGGACGAGTGATGTTAATTCAGCCTTAATAATTAATGTAGGAATTTAGCGCCCTTAAAATCTCTTATTAACGTGTCACATTAGAAACTAACGTAATGAGGTCAACCCTGGCGCGAGGGACACCGAGCCTCGGCCGGGCGCCATGACATCACGCCAGTACAGCGCGACTCGTGGACCGGGGCGGACGTACGTCCCACGGAGAGACATCATCCATTGTCTGCATTGAACTCACTTCTGGTAATTATAGTCACTTCCTCGAAACCTCTTTTTACTAATCTCTCCGTGCGTACCCGGTCCAATTTTTGGTCCAGGACTTAATCCGGCCGCATAACTTTTAAAACCCCCTGCACCACACTTGGTCTGCGGGGTAGTTTCAGCATACGGCACGGGCCGCCTCCCGAACCACAGAACTTGAACTAAAACCAGTCGCTCCGGCACTGACACCACCCCGTAAGGGAACTTGGACGAATTTAGCTGCGGTCCGCGCTCCACTACAGTGGACGCGAACACCGCCTCGAGACATTGATATATGGGATTGGCCGCCTCCAATCGCCCTCACCCCTCTTTTGAGTAACCAGGCTCAGAACCGCCTAGTGCCACGCTAATACGTAATATTTAGTAACTTTGTGCGACGCCTTGAATCTGGAACGTTCTCTTTTTGTAAACTTGTGCAACGCACCATCACGTAAAATTTTTTGTAAACTGTGCCACGTCTTATTATGTAACTTTTCAAACTAACTTTGTGTAATTGTGTAATTTCTGTATTGTGTGATGTCATCCTCTGTACGACGTGGTGTGTAATCAACGGTATTACACCAAGCCCACAGTCGCATGAATAAACGACGCACGTCATTTGTTGCACTACTTCAGCGCCTAATCAATTAACCATACAACTCCCAACCACCGCCAATTAGGGAATTCCTCATATCCCACGCAACACCGCCGACGGTCCTAGTGGGCCACGCAGGGCAACCGACCCCACGACCCACCTATCGACTAGAAACAGAGCTTGTCTGGCGCCCACCCGGAAACACGACATCGACAACAGCCATTCCCACTAGGAGCCGCACTGGGACTCGAGCCCGAGACCCCGGACGACGGCAGTTGTTTTATGCCTTAAAATTACTCCGAAAACACACCTTTTAGCCATTTTCACTCTACTAAAAACACAGTTTAAAAACTTAATCCGAATTCAAAAGTACCTTTCGGCATTCAGCGAACACTTAAATGCTTTTTGTAAACAGACCCCACTCGGATATCTTGAGCACCGTGTGTGTGCCCGGGCAGACTGCAGGACAGCCTAAGTTTCACCCCCATAGATCGACATGGCCGAACAGTTCCGAAGTACATCGCTCGATCGGGTAACTTCGGTAGTAGAAAAGCGCAGGCTATAGCTACAGCTTTTGAACGTGAACAATGATATCGTTTTTTGATCTAGCAAGAGATAAATTGCAAAATTGTACCAAAAGTGATAAAGATAACACTATTCCAGGATATGTAGACAGTGAAATTGGTTATAACAATTTCTTTGATGCCTTAAAAAGTGCAGGTTACTCGTTCTCAGTTAGAAGTAGTGCAGCACAGGAGCATTTCAAAATATTAGATTTAATTTTCTATAGAAGACGAAGCAAGCAACATTAAAATGTTTATCTTGCTTGCTTCAAATCCTCAACCCTTATATCTGTCAATGAAGGAAATTAATTGAGCTTTCAGCTTGGTGACCTCTAGATCATTACAAAAAAATGAAGGGCTATAAAATGCTAATGATATGACAGAATGTATGGGTTAAGTAACGTAATAACTCTGAGAAAACCAACTAACCACTGCAATGTTTGTTATGTTCCCCACTATCAAAAGATCCATTAATGACCCTGCTGAGAATCAAACCCAGATCACTTTGGTGACAGAAAAGTGAGCACTTAAACACAGAGACCTAATGTTTGCCTCTAATGACCACATTTATAAGACCACAAACCTAATGCTTTTTATCTTTTCCACCATTAATTTAATTACCTTACCTTTACAGATCGTGAGCAGCAGGTAATGACCAGTATACTGAATGAAGTCTTTGAGATTAAGGGCTTCTTATGTGTAGGAATGTTAGCAATTTTTGAAACAGCCCTTTTCGGAATTTTATTATTCTACTACTGTTAAAAGTCTCTTCTCTACAAATTTGCTTTGTTCTCTGTTACTAATTATTATTAATGTAGGGCATCCTCCATCCATTGCATACCTTTAGTGAACATATTAACATATTATATTTTATTATATTTTATTATATTTTTATTCTCCTCGCTGGTTCTGTATGTTCAACTACAGCTGATTCAGTTGTCTTTATATTTTTAATTATTTATTTCCATAGTTTTCCATGGCAAACAATGCAAAATTTCAATGGCGTTTATCCAAAAATTGGAAATGAATCATATTTTGAAGGTTTGCTATGTAACAAATCATTAGGTATTTAAAAATTTATTGTAATGTTTAAATTCAAGAAAAGTTTTCTGATGTATGTTCTGAGAAAAAGAAACATTTATGGAAGCTTACTGTAACACCAAAAATGAAGTATGATGTTACTGATATCATTTGTGTTTGATATAATTAATTATTAGTGTTAAAAGTGCATTTGCAGTGCTAATTTCTGATCCCGTTCACATACAAGCATAAGTGTGATAACTAAAATGAAGTATGACGATTTAAGAGTTAAATGTTATGTTTAATCTCTTTCCCTAACTGTTTGATGAATATTTTAAGTGCAAATGTGCAGTTTGTAGTTCTTATGTTAGATCTAATTCATATTATACAGGCTAATGTGCATTGTTTTATGAAGAATAGTGTTGTAACAAACTGTCAGATTTAATTGTTTTGTTCCAAAAAAGAGCAATGCTCTTTGGAACATTGCAGAAGATAAAATTTTAAGAATTACAAAGTCCAGCACAAATATTAATGTAAATCAGCTCCAAGACTTAAGTTGTAAATGTGAAATTAGGCCTCTGTGATTACAATATTCTAGCATTAAAGGTCTAGTAAGCCTACCTACATTTGTATTTTAAATAATCCAAGTTCATAAACATTTAAAGAAATTGCTGCAAATATTTCAGTTCAACGAACTGATTCAAATAATAAATTATAGGTTGAAAGATAATCTAGTAATGAAGCCAATAGTATTATTAATTAAAATCTTGTCTGTAATCTCAGAAGTCAGAGAAGTTGAACCTTCATGCAAAACCCAGAGCAGGTAGGCAATATTTTTTTTAATTTATTAATCATTTTCGGGATTTTTTTTATCAAAGATTGATTAATTTACATTGATTGATACCAAACATATACAAGAACTTCAGAATATAGATTTTCCTTCATATCGAAATATTGTTATTTAAAAAAAATTGTTTTCTTTTATTGATAATACACTTATTGGAATTGGCTCTAGAATATAATAGTGAATAATCTGTACTTGTCTATGATTTGTTTTTTTTTTATGTAAGTGTATATAGTAGTGTTTTTTAATGGTTGTTGGCTAGTGTTATGTATGTATGTGCACTATATGCAAATGGTGGTTCTGATAGTATATGTTCATAATAACTAATATACTGATATCAGACTAGCTCAAAATTGGTCTATATTGTACATATATGAATACTTTATAAGATATGTATTGAAATATTATTTGAGTTAAGGAAAATTGTTACTGTAGAGTGTAGATGATTGATTGATTATTGAAAAAAAATTTCCTTCTGACAACCATTAATAATTTTTACTGCTTTTTATTAATCTTCATAAAAATTCACAAGTCGCCATGGTTACCATCTTCCAGCCACAAAACAAATATTATCAGTGATTTTAAAATTCATCAATAAATATTATCAGTGATTTTAAAATTCATCAATAAATATTATCAGTGATTTTAAAATACATCAAAAAAACTCTCTCGCTGCATTAATGAAATCATTGCTTATTTACATTGGCCAGCCAAAGAGTAGATTAAAAAAAAAAGCTGTTCTCCACAAGCCTGAAACAAAAAAGAAATCAAAGTTAAATGATTTATATTGTACTAAAGAAAAATTGACGTCCCTCGGCTTCCGGTCCCTATTTCCCTGTTTGCTAGAAATGTCCGTTATGCCCGTACTGCTCTCGTCGAAGAGGTGTGGGTCCAGGCCGACGTGGCCGGGACCTGGAAATGCGGGACCTGGAGGGATGTTGAGGTAGAATGACAGGTAGATCGAAAGGACCACTCGATGTTAATCGGTTCACGAGCTCTTTTATTACGTTCAGAGAGCTTGCCGCGGCCTGGCGGATCCGTCGCGGGTTGCGCGCCTCTCCCACGAAGACCCGGACTCCCGGTGACCGTCTCGTACGGCCCACTCGTCCCGACGCGTACTGGCGGTTCTCCCACGTGACAAAGTTCCTGATAGTCAACTGTTTCGCGAAGGCACGTGACACGTGCGCGGTCCCTACGTACTGAATCGTAACGTCGGCGATAGTTCGGCAGTGAGTAACTATGTCCCCCACTAAGACACGTGATGCGTGCGCGGTTCTTACGTACTGAATCGTAACGTCGGCGAAAGTTCGGCAGTGAGTAACTATGTCCCCCACTAAGACACGTGATGCGTGCGCGGTTCTTGCGTACTGACTCGTAACGTCGGCGAAAGTCCAGCGATGCGTAACAAGGCTTACGCGTCCTTTAATGACCGACTCGTGACGTAACTTACGTACTCGCAGCTCGGACGCCCAACCATGTGGGCGGCATGTCGTAGGCAGCACGGCTGCTGCGAAAAGCTCGTCCTACGGCGGTGTCGCCGGACCGTGAGCTCGACAACCGGTCTCGCGATCAGCGCGGAGCGGAGCGCACGTCCGCCGCTGCTCGAGTCCTGAGTTCAACTACTGCTCTCCCCCGCCCGCCCGCGGGCCGTCGCGCGCGGGCTGCGGGGGAGGGGAGGGGAAATCGGCCGGCGTGGGAGAGCGCCACCCCTCGCGACGCGGATGAGCGCCAGGCCGCGCTTACATACAGACACTGCGATACGTTTACAGGAATTACACAATTACTACACGATAGTTGATACATAACAATTACATTACTTACGTACTTAAAACAAAGTCACTGTCATTTGGAAAGAAATATATACACACAGAAACATTTACACATTAACACTGGCTCACTGGCGTGCTAGGGCGCACGCGGGTGCGTCCCTGGCCGATGCACAACACTGAGGAGACACTATGGAGGACGTTGACGAGGCATAACGGCCTGAAGGAGCCGAGGAGACACTTGGGTCGACGTCAAAATGAAACTGATAAATAAATGTATCAAAGAAAAAAGTTATGCGTACCAGAATGATAAATTACTTTCAAAACCATTTTAGTTAGAATTTTGATACATTCACAAATACTTTTGGTAAATTCTCATTTATGTACTACAATTAACATTTTTCTTTGTCCTTTCAAACAGATATTTTTTTTCCAAATACTTTTTTGACAAAAACTCATTTACCGTATGTGAAAAAAATTTATATGCAAAACATAATTCTATTTGATGCTTCAGCAACATTGAGTTGTAAAATTAAGCTCTTGTGCCCATTATTGCAGAAAAACTAGGTATTTAACAATCCAAGTAACTACACAATTTTAGAAGTATGTTTCTCAGGGCCTCAAGTGATTAGAGGTGGGTTGGGACAGCAATTTTCGGTATCAGTCCCAACCTGATACTGATACAGTAATGTACCTAGGTACAAGTCTCTGATACTTCTGTATCAGACGGTCCCAGGAGGCAACAAAGCTCCGCGTACGCAGACCGTGCGACCGGAAGGAGAATCTGATACATTATTTATCACGCCCGGTAATTCTCTACCTCTGTTACTCTCATGCCCGCCTGATACAGCCAGTATCAATCAGTTCAACATTCACTGCAGTTCGTCCTGGCCGTGTATCACCATGTACATTGTTGCGGGCTGTCATGCTTTGTAGTTAGTATCTTTATAGTGAAATAAGGAATGGATAAGTGCACGAAAAAGACTTCATTTGTGTGAAATTTTTTCACGGAAAATAATGAGTTTGCTAATTGTAATTTGTGTAAACAAAAACTGAGTTATAAATCATCGACTAATCTGAAGAAACATTTGAAACGTAAACATTGATATACTTAGTATGCTCACTAATGTACCTATCTGTTTTTTATTTTTTATTTTTGATAAAATCGTGCATTTTTAATGTATAAAAACACTAGTTACTAATTGTTTTCGAAAAAAGAAAGTCCATATGTTGATTACATCTGTTATTAGTGTCAACTGAGAATTTATTTGCATTTTCATAGCTGTTAGGTGCACAAATATAAATATTATATCTTGTATTAATGTACTTTTTAATATTAAATTTTCATTAGTTTTATTATTGAACGAGACGGTGCACGCACTGCGCACTGAGCGTACTTTGAAGTAGGAGAATAAACAAAACGACTTGTAACCAGGGCTGCCACACTGATATTCATGAAAAACCTAGATAACCTACAAAAAAACCCAGACACATGGGTAAAAAACCTAGATGCGTCTAAAATGCTATCAATGAAAATGTTTGCGTACTAATTCAAAAATATAAACATAACTGGTTTTAATATAAAACAATTAATTACCTTACAAGACTGAAAACGGTTAAATACAACCAATACAAGAAAATTACACTGCAGCAAAATGGCTGTATAAGTAATTCTTGGACCAGTACATATCATAAAAAAACCTACAAATATATACATGACAAAACAAACACCATCACTGCATCCTTTAAACCGGTAATTGTTTTTATAAAACTGCATCATGTACGTTAGTCTTTATTCAGAGTCTGATTCTACAAGATTGGTTTGAAGGTTAATTGTTGCATTGGTTTTGTGTTCTGCAAGCCTCTTTGAAGAATGTGTCTAATTTAATATTCGACTTAGCTTCTTGAAAACTAGTTTTGTGTTTATATGTATTTTTGTGTGTGAAACACATAGACTTGTTTGCATTTATCAAACAGATATTGCAACAGATACAGTAGCTACTACCTTGACGTCGACCCAAGTGTCTCCTCGGCTCCCTCAGGCCGTTATGCCTCGTCAACGTCCTCCCTGTGTGTCCCCAGTGGAGTGCGACGGCCAGGGACGCACCCGCGTGCGCCCTAGCATGCCAGTGAGGGTTATGTCTGTGTATATATATTTGCAAACGATCAAGGGTCTTAGATGTAAATAACTTATTTATTCATTAATGTCTCGTGTATGTCTTTGTAAATAATTCAATAACTTTCTGAAGTGTTTCGCCATAGTATGTAATTGCAGCCTGGCGCGCCGCGGGACGGAGCTCTCTCCCACGCCGGCCGATTTCCCCTCCCTCCCCGCCAGCCGCGGGCGCCGGCCCGCGGGCGAGCGGGGAGAGTCAGTCGCGTCCTGGTCTCGAGCGGAGACAGACGTGTTCGGTGCTCCGCGAGCCGCGCACGTTGCGCTCGGGATTGAACGTTCGCTCAGTCCGCAGTCGGTCACGGCAGCTGAGCTGCCACCGCGAATCAGCTTAGCATTGTTAACTTACGAGTCATCGGGAGACGTGTCTAGCGGGCAGTTTCTACAACGCGAACGTGGTGCTACGAGTCTCTGAACTTTTCGCCGTCCACGGAACATTACGTAACGGGCCGCGTATGTACAGCGCTCCGTCTTCGGGCCCTCTCTCACTGGGTCAGCCTAGCATTAATAAACTTTACGATTCGCGCCGAAACGTATTTGAGAACCGCCCCGTCATCAGGGAGTCCGTGTCGCCGTGGTAGGGCACTTGTTCCGCGACGGTTCCGCCAGGCTGCGGCAGGACTTTATAAGCGTTAATAAAAGACGGCTCGTGAAATTCGTTAATGCCGTGTTCTGCTTGCGACAACCTACCAACATTCCTCGCAATCACTTTACTCTCCCTCCAGGTCCCGCCTTTCCCGGTCCCGGCCACGTTGGCCTGGACCCACACCTCTCCGACGAGGGCAGTACGGGCATAACAGGACATTCATTTCAACGGGAAAACGGGGAGTACACGTCACTGAGCCTAAAATTTTTCAGCCTAAAATTAGGCTGGATGTATTTTAGGCTGAGTGACTGTAGGCTGAGTGACTATAGGCTATGTTACTTTAGGCTTAGTGAGTTTAGGCTGAATGACTTTAGGCTGTACGACTTTAGGCTGAGTGACTTTAGGCTGAACGATTTTAGGCTGTGTGACTGTAGGCTGAGTTATTTTAGGCTGAATGACTTTAGGCTGTACGACTTTAGGCTGAGTGACTTTAGGCTGAGCGACTTTATGCTGAATGACTTTAGGCAGAACGAAATTCTGATCTTGGCTGTTAATGTATGTGAGCGGTTGTATTTTTAGGCTGAACGATTTTAGGCTGAATAATTTTAGGCTGAGTGACGGTTCTGATACGCAATGGCATAAAAGATTAAGTTTTGTGCGCTTCGCATCTCATGTAGTAACATAATTTATTCCTAGGTGGCAGCACTGAAACGATATATCGTAGAGGACGGTAGTGTCAGATTTCACCTGAAGATGGTGCCATGAGCACTACATTTTCGACCTTTTCATTTTGTGGCAATAACAGATAAAGCCACAGAAATTAAACTTAAATGTATAATGAATTGGCAAGGCGAACACAACAAATATGTTGCAAATACTAAAAAGAATAATAGTAGCAATACGTTGAGAATTTCCATAGCGTTATGAAAATGTAATAATAATATACAAAACATTTGACTTAATTGGTAGAGGTCGATTCTAAATGAATGTGTGCATTAATTACAAAAATAATCTATAACCTATTTTTAATAAATAAAAAAAATTTTTGGCAGGTCAGTTATTTGTAGACTCAGTGCTATTTTGTGCCAAAAAATTAAAACCGTAGTGAACGGCTTGAAATTGTGTTAAAAGACACATTTAGAATAAATTGTGGACGTTATATCCATCAAGCTACCATTTGACACTGGCGTCCTTTTCTTTTATAATATGTTTTGTATGTGTACCTATAATTCAAAGTTTTGTAAGTATTCTATGACATGTTTAACAACAATTTTTCTTGAAGAATTGTACTAATAAGTTTTAGGGTTCGCATTGGTATATTGTAGGAAGATGTAACTTTGTTGCGACGCGATATGTGTGTCATATTACAATAATATTTTAAAATCTTTTGAATAATTGTGAAGTGTGTGCATTTTGCATGGTTTTTTGCAGTTCAAGTTCAACAATGTCAGAAAATTTGTTATCTGTGAGATTTTTTGAGTACACGTCACTGAGCGCCAGCCTAAGAATACAACTTAAGACGGTACAATAATCACTGCAATACGAAATAATTAGCAACTAGACACATTTAATAATAAATTTAATAAGTCTTGTGGCAAGAAAATTCAATAACAATGTTCTTGTCATCATATCACATAATGTGAAAATAAAATAATGAAAGAATTTACGTCCAAGGAATGAACATTGGCTATCATAAACCACACATATAACAGACACAATTACCATTAAAATTGCATAGCTTTGTAGAGCTTTACAATAAATTCTTCACTAGGACTTTTACTTTTGTGAATAGTACTTGAATTATTCCCTGGGTAAATCAGTAAATAGATCAACTGAAATTAATTTCTCGGGACCTCTGGGCTAGTACATTTTAAGATATATTCGATTATACGTCAAGCACGAGTTCAGGAATACCAGTAACGTTTGAGCGATGACGTGAATTAAACTCACATATTTTAGTACAAAATACACTTCCGAAAAGTATGGGTCGACAATTTGATCAAACGAATTTTCCATGACTCTGTCGTAGGCTTCTCTTTGGGGTGACGCTTGACATCGTGCACTAAAGAAACTATTTAAAACTGAATTTTAAACCAATTAACACTGTATTTTTACCTCAAACTGTAGAAAACTTGTTTACTGCCAAAACTATGCTGATAATAGAAGATTAAGGGCCGAATTTATAAACGACATTCGAATGACTGCCGGCAAGCCGCCGTCTGTCACCCACCCAGCGGCTTACCGGCGGCAATCCACCCTTTCCTAGTTATAAACATCTGCCATTTGACCGCCCGAAGAATGAGAGTTGGATGGCTCTTCACCTTGAAATGTGGCAACGTTGCTGTGATTTTTGTGTTTGAAATACTTCCGAACCACACTTTTTCGATATTTTGGAAAACGCCTTGAAAATCATTTGCATTTTGCTTGTTATTGTTTTTGACTGTGAGCTAGGTGGCTCGAAAGTCGGCAAATAGTTTTAAGGTTATAAAATGTAAATACTAGAGTATGTGTTAAACATACTGTCATTTTGAAGAAATAATGCTATTTACTTGAATATAAATAAGCGCGACGTGACGGAATACAAGAAACTTGAGGCAAAACGAATTAAGAAATTTAAACATGTAAAAAGGTTAGGGTGCATTAGGATTTGTCATATTACTACAAATTGCTTTCGTCCTATTATATATGTCCTAAAAAAATTTAATTCAACAACACATATACAATAAAATTGTAGTTTGGATAATAAAATATTATGGTATACAGTCAAATGACTTACTCAACTCACGCAAATTTGCTTGGATAAAGTTGTTAGTGTTAAATGAATTTAAAACCATGTTGACTAGAGATCTAACAGCAGTTGTATCTTTACCTGTTCTAAAACAAAATTGATTTTCTGATCTTTAAGATGGGGATAAGGATTTGGAGAATGTCTGAAGCTGCTGTTGTAGGGAAAATCAAAAAACTACTACCCTGCGTTTTTTTTTCAGCAAAAACCAAGCATAGTGGCAATGTCAGTTCAGAGTGTATCTGAAAATATGATCCATAGGCCACTCACAGTACAAAGCTCTGTTAACTCTGAACGTGCCATTATCACAAACAACTACACAACTTAGGTCAACTACTCCATAAAGAATTGTAGTTCAACTTATGGTTGCATGTTGGAAATCTTGCACAGTAGACCTAAAATTAAAACAAAAAAAACGTGCTTTCTATCATCTGTAGCACCAAACCTAAGCAATAATGTCAGTAGGTAGTGTACATTATAACCTAGTTACAGTAACGGGGTAGGATGGTTTAGGAGAGGATTAGATCCTCCCAATAAAGTGTGATTCATTAACCTTTCCTAATAATTCTTCTTGTACCATTTTTGTTTTGTCCTACTGAGCGAAAGTGGCATTTGGAAAATGATGGTTTTTATATTAGTCATGTACTTAATCACATGGTTGTTGTATTCGAGTTTTGCAAACACTACTGATTTGCAAAACACCACCAAGAAAACATCACATCCATTGTACAATTACTTGCTTGTTACCACAATTATATTAATCGCAGTTTGACTGTCTCCAAGTTGGGTTAGCCACTCTATAATTGTACTCTGTAATTAAATCATCTGATCATGTGGTCACTTTTAATGGTTTCTTCATACCAGATTTGTTGTATTTAATTATATATTTCATTAAAAATTTGTACAACACAGTACTTGATTCTGGCTTTCAAAATACTGTTTGCATGAATTTTTTTGAACCTATATATTTAAGTAAAAAAATAATACATTGTGACCATAGTCACCTCACTGATTGGGGTCACTATGGTCACAACACAAAACCAATGCAAAACATTCTGAAAATGGTGAATTTTTAAAGGGGTAAATATGGTCACACAAAATAATGAATACATAGCGATACACAAGAATTATATATATAAAATAGTTCTAAATAGGGCATCATGTCTATGGTACCCATAGTTATATTACATGCAGTTCCATAATTGTTCATTTTGCCAACCAATTTGTAATTCTCCAACAACGTCACTAAAAAAACACAAGTTCGGTTGAACAGTTTAACCAACATTAAAGCTATCAAACGTTACATGAAACATTAACCTGCCTCTTCTCTCTTCAACTGGTGCAGGAAGAACTCTGATTACCTGTGCTTTCTCAATGAAAAGTATCCGCTGAGTCCGTGCAGTTGACTCATTTACTCGTCACTATATGGCAGATGTAAATCTTAGCTGTATGCGAGTAGATGCGGATTCAGATGACGTCCTCGCCAATACCATATTTCCCCCCTGACACGAACAAGCGCCACACAACATTACATATTTTTCAATCTCGCTGGTAAAAATGCTCCAATGTGAGTGTTGCTGGAGACGGCCAGTGATTGTATCATAATTAAAACACATCCGCATTGACTGGCTGCGACGCCTGACGTAATGGCTAGCAGTCGTAATCAAGTGAACTGTATTAAGGCGGGTGGCCTGTGCGTTGGCTGAAAGCTTGTCCCAGATATCCTGGTTACCGCGGTCAGCTATTTAAACTTGAGATATTCTCACTATATTTGCGAACACAGTGCGTAGCTCTGTACCTAGGAAGCCCGGATAATGTGATGGCTTGTCTGGTATCGTATGAAGTAGGCAAAAAGTGCTCTTTTTTTAAATATAAAAGTAAATCAATAATAAATTATTTCAAATAAAGTGTATGACCTATAGTAATTTGTTAATTTGTTTAGCTCGCCGAATATACTACTTCTTATACTCTAGAATATAGTTAAGGAAGGGATTTTGATCGTTGAAGTAGGTTGCCACGAATTAAGTTATATTACAAAATTAAATTACAAAACAACTGCAAAGTGCAGGTACAAGAAAGATTGAAGTTACATTATTATTTAAAAAAACTTTAACAAACAAATACGTGCGACGACGTCTCAGGGGGAGACAGTTGCAAACAGAAAAACGGAAGCGAAGGTGAAGTTTAATTTAAAGCAAAAATTCCAAACAATTTTTGGTGGTGGCGGCCGAAAAGGAATTTAGACAGAACAAATTCGTGTATAAATGATTCTACATTAGGGTGAGGGCCACCGCCTCACTGACGACTCAAACCAACTTACATTTCTCCCCTGAGGTCGCACACGCACGAAGTTTAACTAGAAGCTCTCGGACTACATGCTAGTAGAATTACAACAGATCAGCTATTGTTGACAACCAAGCCTGACAAAGTCAACCAGTAGAAGAAGGCTCTCAACATGGTTGCATCTTAATTTATAAGCTCGCGCCGCAGCGCGCGCATGCGCCTATAATCAAAAGGGTGGGGGAACGAGTACAAATTGAACAAACAATTCCGGGGGGGGGGGGGGGGAAGGAGGGTGAAGGAGGAGGGGAGCGGAGTGCCGGAGGCCCGCGATGACGCGCGCCGTTTGAAAGTAGCGGACCTAACCGCTACATCGTATTGAGCAGAACATACTTATAGTTTGTATTGCGATATATCTTGTATGAATTACTTACAAATTATTTCAACAAATAAAGAAAAACATACAAATAATTACATTTTTCGAATATTCTTGTCCGTTTGAGTGTGTTTGTTTCTGTTTTAATACCTCAGCAGTTTAGCAAATACATAGTTCGATATATATAGACCATATATTTGTATATATATTTAATTAAAGGAAACAATAACCACAAAATAAGATTGTCGAATGAATATTGATCTCAAGTGATTTCACATAACATATTGTTCGTCTGGATCTGAAAAGCAGCCCATAAATATTACCTTTCCAAGTGGTTGATATAATTAGAAGAAATCGGAAATCAGCGTACACTAAAAATGCCAATAAATCTAGGCTTTTTTAGATGATTTCAACCAAATACTACTCGTATCACCAGAAATTCCCAAATGTTGTGAAACTATAGTTACTTATTGCTGTCATGTAATTATTTCATCCATGGACATAGTAAAAAAAACCCTTACTTTATTTAAATTACTTTAAACTTTCACTCGGCTGATGCCAAGTTATCATTACATACGCCGGTCAGATACACATTGAAACTATCATCATTTAAAACACACACCGTGTTTGAATTATTATTTTTGTAGACTAGTACATTCATATTTAGAAGCGTTCAATTGGGAAGTCATAAGCCTATATCGTCATTTGTTCAGCGATGGTTGCGATGTGGTCATTAACTTAATTCTGAAATACACAAAAAATCGTACAGCATTTTTGCCGTACACGCCACCGTTTTCGAAAAAAAATATTGCATTTTGTTCGCGTCGTGAATTGTCCATACTTTTGTAATTTAAATGATAGAAACAAGCTTTTTCGTTGTTTTAATATTCACATATTGTTTTAAAATATATTTTCATTTCAAATTAAAAATTTAACTATTATAAGTTTTTATTAATTTTTTAAAATGTTTTTGTAGGTTTTGCGTGCTTTCCTGCATTCTGGAGCGTTCAATACTCCACAGCTTTGGTTCAAATAATGGAGATTTTGTGCTCCACAAGTCGTTCAAAATCGTTGCACTTGCCAACATCCATCGCAAAGCAGACATGAAAAAGGTTATGTAGGGTGATGTTCTGATTACAAACTAGCTGCAAAGTTATCTTTTTAATTAAGTTTTCATGAACAAACTGTTCTAAATATGTGAAATCTGAAATTTAAAAATTGGGATATGTCTATAGAAATAATAACTGAACAATTACAATCGGCCTATGCATTTAACAACATATGCATAATAAACAAACTTGACGAAGAACGGTTTATACAGTAAGTATTGCTTATTTGTTTATGAATACTTGAGAAATAAGTACTTATGTCTTATAGTGACTATGAAATCACAATAAGTTGTACTTCAACAAGTATTACTTTATGAAGTATTACTTTAAAGCATTCGAATAAGTAATACTTATTTATTGTACTGTGAAATGAAAACAAAGCAGTTCACTATGAATTCCGCCCTAACTGTCCTAGGCACGAATCCCGGTTATTGAAATGCGCTGCAATCGGACATTGCAGTTCTTTCTTGAATCAGGTAAACAAAATTGCTTCCTCCCGCCACCTTCTCGTTTCTCGGAAAATCCACAGCTATGGCAAGCGTTAACCTTTCTTCCCCTTCCTTTGTTAACATTCCTCAGAGAGCAAAGCCAAGATTAGCCTTGACTTCTTTATATCCATCCCCTGGCATCATTTCGCATTATTTGATGGCAAGAGTGCTATTTCCTTATTTCGTGCTCTCGCATTCTGAATTGGGACAATGCGATATCTAAGCAATATGCATTTAAAACACACGATACGCGCAAAAAATGTATGCACAAATTAAAATAAATTACAACTGCAATGCTTTGTTGCATTGAAATATTGTGATGTCTCAGCACCATTTTTAACATATCCACCGTTTGCAATAACCACGTTCTACAAATATAAACAATATAGCGGATGGCAGAGAGTACGAGAGAGTGCAGCAAGTATATAGCATCGCTTTCTCTGGTACTCTCGCTCTTTCGCACTCTCTCAGCGCATTATCGAGACGGCCAGAGTGCTCTGTACGAAGAATAAATGTCGTAGAAACCTGAGCACGACAGAGCACTCTAAACAAATTGAGACACGACCTGACACACGCCCTAATATATGCAATTTGCTTGCTCACTAAATAATTGACAAAATATCCGGTCATTATCAAGTTGTTATATAGTCATTAATATAATGTTGTTTATCGTACTACCAAGCAATGTTATATTTATATGCACTTTTCATATTATCACATTTAGAAAACGCAGATTTTTTTTTACATGTATAACCCCCAGTCTTTTCGTCCTTACAGCTGCAGCTTTTTGTGAAAAAAAATTGTTAACATGTTTACCACGTGATTTCTCATACTATGCAGCCCTGCCATATTCAGTAATTTATTTGGTTTGTTGTTAGTTAACAAATTTCGGTTGAACGTAGCTGGAAGAATGTTAGCTCTACTATGTAAATAGCTAATACTGGCCGTGCATGCTACCCTTGATAGCAACCCAGAGGTATGCGAGTCAGGTACCGGCCTAGCGTGGTAGATAACCTGCAGAAAACGAAGAAACGTAATACATCAACGTAACAATTTATTTACAGTAGCCTATGTGACGAGAGGCCGCGGTTGGTTACAGGATACTGCGCTCATCTTCTGGCACGTTTTGTTGTTGACTGCCTTACATTAACGTTTTCTATATATCAATGATCAACGAATACTACACTAAAATAGTCTTGATTTTGCTTTGCTTAGCTGTTATCACCATCAAACAACTGTACTCCATCCCATACTTTTACGTTTCCGAAATCTTGTAGAATTATATAGGCTGTAATATATATTAATCTTGTAGAAATTATATATATACATAAATAAAATGAATCCTTTACAGACAAATGCGTACTAAGATATGCTGTAAACGTAAAAAAATACTACACCCATTGTCAGTGGCCTGCGCGTAGACGTGCGAGGCACTCAGTACGGATGTTTAGCGTTTGTGCGCCTGAAGGTCTCGAATATGCTAAATAATTCTAGCCGGTTGCTTTCAAAACAGTAATAAAATACTTATGTTACTCCCCTACCACTTCGTTTTCTCCATAAATAATGTTTAGTAGTACATTCTTGACCTGTTAGTGAAACGGTTTTCGGTTTTATATTTGTGTGATTTTACCAACGTCTGTATCATTTCGACGGCGCGACTTTAACAACATCTTAAATTTTTATTATAATTTTTAAAATTTATGTTTCTTTTAATAAGCAATTATACATTAAATGTTGGCACATTGCATTTGCTTTCATCTATCAATAACGGTATCATCTATTTTTACATAAATACTGCCAACAGTATACACATGAAGCCACCACCTACCGTGTTTTTATGAACACGATGGCATGGCACTTGCCATCAGAATTATAAATAATCAGACAGTTTTGTAGGAGCAGAAAATTTATAGTGTGTTAACTTGGTTTGACAAGCCATAACGATGTCACAAATCTATACTTGTACTGTACAAATGAAACGATATTCTATACTTCAAAAAGCTTTAAAAAAAATTGCCATAACTCTGACTTAATTTGCAGTTCAACACAATTCTGTCAAAAAATCGTTTTATATTCACTATGATAGTAATAATGGGAGCAGAGATAAACATAACAGTTACAATAATATAATTGCACAAAAACCATGTTCTAATGAGAAAAACAATATTTATTGATTTCGTTTAATATATTGATTTATTTTGCTGTTTGCTACAAAATACGTGGACAATAAGTTACATGAACGACAAAAGAGTTACCACGAATTCAATCGTATCCTGTATCTTAGCAACAATTACTCACTTTTGTAAATTGATACCTTCTGAATAACGATTTTTTTTCTCTCGTGATGTATTTCAGGGCCATCTTTTTATTTACTTCGTATTTATATGCAAAGTGATGTGGTAATTTATCCAGTTCCTAGACAGTATCATTATATATACACGCAGAATAAAAATTTAAATAGTCACATAATTTGCCTTGGGCTTGGATGCACAAGTATAGTAGAATAACAGCTTAAAAAAAAAACTAAAGGTTTACTAGGAATTCCCCCGGCCAAGCTGTTATGTAGAATTTCTGCTTTATTGACTAGCTGTCAAAGGGAGGAATGGCCGGGGACCCAGACGTTATTCCCAACTTTTACTGGCTTTAAGCATGGCAACATGGTAGGTCACGAAATAAGTTGTAGATCTCATCGCACCCTTGACATTGCCAACACGCCCCAGCGGATTTTTCCGAAGATGGCAGGTACCTAACGCCGTTAATGTTTCAAAAATGCCGAAAAACTAATAGCGTCACATACACATGTCATCACAAATAGGAAATAACAAGTATCCATCATACATATTAATGGCGGGGATTCGGGAAGTTGCAAATCATTCGAAATACTAATCCCGGACTTCACAGCTCTATAACTGGCGTAATTGGTGCCATAACAAAATTTAAGGGAAGCCTACAATGTACAAAAGTTGAGGAACATCCCGATGAAGCCCGAAGGGTTAACCTTCGGCCATCTTCGGAAGTTTGTTTTTATTTTGGGAAAACGCGTGGTATTTAGAAATAGATTGTAAACATGGCATATAAGAACAGTAAGATAGAGAATTAATTTAAGGAATGTATAGAAAATAAAATGGAAAAACATCGTCGGGTATGTGGAGATGGAAGTTGTCTGTGAAACATTCACGAATGGATTGTAACAGTTAGGTTATTCATACTAGGTGCCTCAGCAGGTGAAAATGAATTTATTATCTCTAGTCTGTCCGTGCATAACGTCAGAGTGATAGACTTAACGTGAAACGACGGTTCGACAACAGACTCGGCCATTGGTTGGACAAGCGTGTGTATGATACGTCAATAAAGTGCCATAGTTTTTACTCAGTCTGTTTCCTTTTCATTGCTGGTGAGAACGGGACGAGAATGGAGTGAGCTTGAGGAGTGAGTATTAAAGGGGAAGGGAGGAAGGGACTTAAGGAGGAGGCTCAGGGAGTTGAGAGGGAGTTATCCTTGCCACCGGGTGGAAGCCCAATTGCAAGAGTACAAATTAATTAATTCATAATTCATACAAGGCGTCCTGGGTGGCCTGAACAGCCCAGGTAAGTTAAATTAACGACGCACTCCTGCCTGCAGCCACGTGGTAGAACCCGCCCTGAGACCATATTTTCGACCTAACTAAGAATGTACAGTCGTAAATACTTCAACGCTGCTGTGTTGATGACTTCATAATGAAATGTGTGAATAGATAAAAGATAAATGTATATTTATATAAGATACCAAAATTATCGAGATTATCAAAGAATACAAATTTTTAACGTGTGAAATATGTTGACCATTGGGTGTGTATTATGTTGCTGTAAATAATATCTTTTTTTATTCAGTTTCTCTTTAACACTTGGTCTCCAGAGTGCCCTTTATTTGACCAATTCACTACATCCTCAGTACCTACTTGTAAATTGCTTCTGTTTGTTGCAAGCATGTGAAGAAATTACAATATTAGCTTATACGTTAAATTCCTTGGACGCGCCATGGAAATGAAGAATTATTTTCCGTTTGTTGCAGGCATGAGAAAAAATTAGAACATCTGCTTATACATGCGATTCCTTGGACACCACATGAAAATTAGGAGATATTTTTATCAATCCTCATAACTGTGCCTTTTTTACTGGATTTAGAATGTTATTTCATTGCCACTTAAGGATAGTAACTTAGAAAGTTGAAATAAAACTGGTTGTAGGTATTATTTAAAAATCAAAGAGTATGTTTTTACAACCTTATATTTCAATGAAAAAAACTTATGAAATTTGGATGGAGAGAAAAAAAGTATAAAGATTTTTTGCCACATATTCATAATAAATGATTGTACAGTGAGGACGGTAGGAGATTGGAGTAGGCTGGAGGAGTGTGTGTGCTGGGAGTGTGGACCAGTTCAGAAGAAGAGTGCGGGGAAAGTAGAGTGAATGCTTGCCACCGGGTACTTCTGTGCCCACTTGCAGCAATAATAATAATAATAATAACAATAACATGATAGGTATAGTTTCAAACACATTGATAGTTATTGGTAGGTATATTACAAGAAAGAAAGTGTAATATTTGAATCATAAAAAAAGATTTACACTTAACCAGTGGCGTAGCCAGGATTTGTGTATGGGGGGGTGTTAAGAAGCATGGCCCCCCTGTATTAAAGTGGGTGTCTGGGGGTCCTCCCCCGAAAAAATTGGGATTTTAAGGTGTAAAATAGTGCTATTTTAGCAGTTTTCGGTTCTTAAATTTAAATATTTTAATGGTAAAGATTTTATTAATTTTAATATGAAATTTGTTTCAGTGATAAATAAGAAATTAATTAAAGATTTGGAGCTAAGGGGGGGGGGGGGTTTGAACCCCTAACCCCCCCTCCTGGCTACGCCCCTGGGCTTAACATATTCAATATGTCATTATTCTATTCATGCATAGTACATAAAAAAATTTCTATATGAACTGCACATATATATTTTAATGTAACATGTCAACTTTTATGAGGTACTGGTATAGGCTGAAAGAAATGGACATGGATAGGGTTCTTTTGGGCAGGGCTGTTATGAATAAAAAGAATACGACAAAACTTTAAAAATTACTCAATATTTACGTTTATTTCCATTAATATATTTGTGATGAAACTGTGGGCTCTAACTTTCACATAAATAAATGTATTATTTCTGTACTGAGCATTACCAAAACAGAGATTACAGAGTAATATTTCCTCTTTACATTCTACGACCAGATGACACTCTGAAAGTCAACATACACTAAAGCACACAATTGTGTTGAACCTCAGTATCCATCTATGTGAAAAATTACTTTTATGGTGAGAAACAGAATCTTGTAATTTGTGCAAAAAAAAATTAAATAAAATAATTATTTGTTATTTTGACCAACAGAATTTGTGTCATCACAAGTTATATAACTTCAGTGTGCCTAGATGTTAAACATAGTTAGTTGAAGTATAGTACGTTCTGGTATCTCTGAAATAAACTGTTAGATGCAATAACATGCATACATGTATCCAATTCTTTCCCAGCAACCCAAATCTCAGCTGATACATTAAAATTTTCTGCTTTAAATGCTATATGGCTAGTAACTCCTATTCTCTTTAAATGTACTTGATTCCTGTAAATGTAATCTGGTAATATTCTATTAGTTATTCCTCGAACAAAACTTAAGCAGGAAAATGCTCAGAATAATGACAGTAAGTACATATACTCAATAACAAACAAAACAGTTCCTGCGTAACATACATGAATCAGCCATTAAACATTAGAATATGTACACACACAAATACAATTCAAAGTTATTAGTTTTAACTTTAAAGTTGGGCTAAAATAACTTTCTTCAATTTAAACAATTCTGTACCCCATAGGGAAAGGGTGCTATGTCCATTTATCTAAGTTTACAGGAGAACATTTAAAAGTTTTTTATTATAACCAGTAAACACATAAAAATTAATTAAAAATGCTAACCAAATTATTATATCACAATTTTATAAGTATGTACATACATTTTTCATTGAGTTAGGAATTGATAGGCCTACAAACATTATAAATCCCATATTGATTATATAGAAAGTTTAAAATGTTACAATTAAGATATAGACGGGGCACGCTGGGGCAATGCACCCACGACCAACAACGGCCAAGGTTTCCAAGCTATCCTGGCGCCCTCCGGACATCATCATCATCATTACAACACCCGTACAGCCCGTCAGGTATTCCCCGGGCCTTCCACAGAGGACCAGGTGACAGCAGGTGTAAATGCATGTAGCTGATTTTGTATTTGCCACCACAGGAAAATGAAACATTAAGGTAACATGCAATAGATACAAAGAGAAATATCATTGTATTAAATTAATTAATTAAATGCACCAGTGGCAGTCTACAAGCAGAACACTCTCGCACTGCTTATTTCACAATCCCCTCCTAGTGTGAACCCCACTGTCGCATATCGAGCGGGGAAAAAAAATTAGATGTTTTAAAATCAACTTCCAGAAATAAATATAACAGCAATAAACGGGAAGAAATGGATTGATTGATTGATTTGAGTGCTGTGATTTAATGTAATATTAACCAATGTCTTGCAGTCTACAGTTTTTAAGGGCCTTCAAACTAATTTTTAAGTCGACAATAATTTGTCAATATGACAGCAAATGTAATAAATTAAGAAAGACTGGATTAAGATACAAACATAAAGAAAGTACCGGCAATGTAACAGTTGTTGCCAGGAGATAAAGAAGGCACCAACAATGCAATGCCATTACATTAAAGTTTGTTGGGAATAACTGGTCAAAAATCAATAAAAAAATGAAAAAAATTCTCGGCTCTAGACCTCGCCGTCGTTACCTGCTGAGACACATTTCTTACACATTCTTTAAACAAATTCTCTATTTCATTGTTATCGTGCGCAATATTTACAATCTATTTAACATTCCCGCGCGTTTTTCAAAAGAAAACTAACTTCCGAAGAACACCGAAGGTTAACCCTTCGGGCTTCATCGGGATGTTCCTCAACTTTTGTACATTGTAGGCTTCCCAAAATTTAAGTATGGTACACAAAGCATAGAGGTAATATACATGTGGATGATATCAAGACAACTTTTTATCAAAATGTTAACATAGTTGTGTCGTAATAAAAAAATATTTAACATAAAAAAATTACGTAAATAGGATAGTAATGAAAATCGAGAAATTTTAAAATTTTACATGTTGCATTACGTTCATAAAAATAAATATTTCAGAGCGTACGATCTAAGTCATGGTTTATTTTAAGTAATGCTATTAAAAGCGATATAAATACAACATATTTTTACAATAAAAACCCCAATATAAAGTGTCAAAAATCCGCAATTATACAAATGAAAACTTACTCGAAAAACTGAGAGACAGATTTGTAATATGTAAGCGATTAATCAGTGCTTATAATAAGAAGTTTATATTAAATGCATTTGCAGGCAACACATTCTTTGTTCTACTGTTCATTTTTGATGTTCTTCATTAAGAGATTCTGTTAAGAGAAGAAAAACAAAGAAATTTCACTTCTATGCGGTCCATCGTTTGCCATATTAAAAAGGAACACAGTCTGTCGCCCAAGGTACTCACTTGCTATCATGTCGGAATTTTTATATGTAGGCTACGATAAGTATAATAGTAATGCCTAAAAGATAACAGTACGACAAATAATATTGTTTTAAAAATTTAGTGTACAGTCGTACTACAATAGAACTATGGCCAATACCATAAAAACTCGTCCACGTACCAAAGATTTCGTACAGTATATACGCTGTCATGCTCTTTACTTTGTTACCGAATTTGTGATAAACTTGAATATTTGTTAGTGTGTTACGATTATGTTTATAATTCCTTGAGAATAAAATTTAATATTTACCTACACGTTCTTTTATTGAGTTACCCCTATATTATTATGTATGTGTAAAAACGTGGAAAAATTTCACAAATAAATTGTGCAAAGCTTGTGTTCACAGTTCGATATTGACTGCTTCCAACGTTATTATTTTAGGTTTGAGAAAATATAGTTGCTAAATACAAATTTTTAGTGATTTTTATATATGTTTTATTATACTGAAGTGTCTCCTGTAATTATTTCTTCGGCTCGAATTTAATCCTATTTCATGCATGCAAACATATGAGCACATGCTGCTTATCATCATTCTGTGGGTTCCCCAATCCCTTACCAGATGTCAGACATTTTGCTTTGCATCTCGAGAGTTAGGTTTCGAGAATAGTTCCAACACTGCTCCCTAGATGGCACTACAATCACTGAGCGTTTGTAATAAAAAATAATGGTTTTACAGCAGTCAGATACTTAAAACATAAGACATAAACATTTTAGGCTGAACAACTTTAGGCTGAACGACGTTAGGCTGAGTGACTTTAGGCTGAACGATTTTAGGCTGAGTGACTTTAGGCAAAGCGACTTTATGCTGAACGATTTTAGGCTCTACGACTTTAGGCTGAATGATTTTAGGCTAAGTGACTTTAGGCTGAACGATTTTAGGCTGTGTGACTTTAGGCTGAATGACTTTAGGCTGAATGACTTTAGGCTGAATGAATTTAGGCTGAATGACTTTAGGCTGAGTGATTTTAGGCTTAATGACTTTAGGCTGTGTGACTTTAGGCTGAATAGTGTTTCAGAGAGGGTATTAGGCTGAACGATTTTAGGCTAAGTGGTGGCAGTCCAAAACGGGGACCAGAAGCCGAGGGACGTCAACCTTTATTATTGTTTTAGGTATAAAAATAATTAAAATTATAAAAAACCTAGAATTGTTGGAATTCATTATTTAAAAACCCAGAAACCCAAACACCATTGGAAAAACCCAGATCTGGGTGGAAAAACCCATGAGTGGCAGCCCTGCTTGTAACAATATCGCTTTGCGCCTCTCCTTCAAGGCTTCAACGCCTTCCCCTGCGCTTCCTCCCCTACATTCTTTCCCTTCTTTATCCCTTATTCGTCGTTCCTGCTCCCTCCCCTTTCACAAACTCCGCCCAAGTGACCGTCATCTGCGATCGGGTACTGTATTCATTGGCCGTGGTGTTCCAGCTGAATTCTGAACTGATACTAAAGTCTCTGATACTTTTCAAGTGTACTCGTTTGCCGTTCCTGATACAGGCGCGTATCAGTGCCAAAGTATCAGGATGATACTTTTCGACCCACCTCTAAGTGATGTATTTGCTTGTTATTAGCTTAAGCAAATCTAGGCTTTGATTCAAGCAAAATGTTTACAAGTTGAATTCATTTCATGTAATGCATGTCACATAAGCAGTTCTTTTTTTTTTTTAATATCTAATCAAAGTCTTCGGGGAGAGCGACGCGAAAGGTGCCACGCCCCCTCGGACTGTCAAGTGTGCCACCTTTGACGCGACGCCGCCGCCTGATGCTGCGGGCGACGCGAAAGGTGCCACGCCCCATCGGATTGTCAAGTGTGCCACCTTTGACGCGACGCCGCCGCCTGATGCTGCGGGCGACGCGAAAGGTGCCACGCCCCCTCGAAGTGTCAAGTGTGCCACCTTTGACGCGACGCCGCCGCCTGTTGCTGCGGGCGACGCGAAAGGTGCCACGCCCCTCCGGACTGTCACGTGGGCCACCTTTGACGCGACGCCGCCGCCTGTTGCCGCGCGCGACGCGAAAGGTGCCACGCCCCCACCACCTGTCACGTGGGCCGCCTTTGACGCGACGCCGCCGCCTGTTGCCGCGCGCGACGCGAAAGGTGCCACGCCCCTTCGGACTGTCAAGTGGGCCGCCTTTGACGCGACGCCGCCGCCGCCTGTTGCCGCGCGCGACGCGAAAGGTGCCACGCCCCTTCGGACTGTCACGTGGGCAACCCTTGACGCGACGCCGCCGCCTGTTGCCGCGCGCGACGCGAAAGGTGCCACGCCCCCTCGGACTGTCAAGCGGGCCACCTTTGACGCGACGCCGCCACCCACTGCCGTGCGCGACGCGAAAGGTGCCACGCCCCTTCGGACTATCACGTGGGCCGCCTTTGACGCGACGCCGCCGCCTGCTGCCGCGCGCGACGCGGAAGGTGCCACGCCCCTTCGGACTGTCACGTGGGCCACCTGTGATGCGACGCCGCCGCCTGCTGCCGCGCGCGTCGCGAAAGGTGCCACGCCCCTTCCATCTGTCACGAGGGTCCCGGACTCAGCAGGTCAGTTCTCCAGTGCCACGGCCCGGTGCTTCATGTCCATTTAATAAATGAGAGGCGTTGACGGACATAACGGCCTCGTCGGAGGGGGGGCATTTGACGTCGACCCAAGTGTCTCCTCGGCTCCCTCAGGCCGTTATGCCTCGTCAACGTCCTCCCTGTGTGTCCCCAGTGGAGTGCGACGGCCAGGGACGCACCCGCGTGCGCCCTAGCATGCCAGTGAGGGTTATGTCTGTGTATATATATTTGCAAACGATCAAGGGTCTTAGATGTAAATAACTTATTTATTCATTAATGTCTCGTGTATGTCTTTGTAAATAATTCAATAACTTTCTGAAGTGTTTCGCCATAGTATGTAATTGCAGCCTGGCGCGCCGCGGGACGGAGCTCTCTCCCACGCCGGCCGATTTCCCCTCCCTCCCCGCCAGCCGCGGGCGCCGGCCCGCGGGCGAGCGGGGAGAGTCAGTCGCGTCCTGGTCTCGAGCGGAGACAGACGTGTTCGGTGCTCCGCGAGCCGCGCACGTTGCGCTCGGGATTGAACGTTCGCTCAGTCCGCAGTCGGTCACGGCAGCTGAGCTGCCACCGCGAATCAGCTTAGCATTGTTAACTTACGAGTCATCGGGAGACGTGTCTAGCGGGCAGTTTCTACAACGCGAACGTGGTGCTACGAGTCTCTGAACTTTTCGCCGTCCACGGAACATTACGTAACGGGCCGCGTATGTACAGCGCTCCGTCTTCGGGCCCTCTCTCACTGGGTCAGCCTAGCATTAATAAACTTTACGATTCGCGCCGAAACGTATTTGAGAACCGCCCCGTCATCAGGGAGTCCGTGTCGCCGTGGTAGGGCACTTGTTCCGCGACGGTTCCGCCAGGCTGCGGCAGGACTTTATAAGCGTTAATAAAAGACGGCTCGTGAAATTCGTTAATGCCGTGTTCTGCTTGCGACAACCTACCAACATTCCTCGCAATCACTTCACTCTCCCTCCAGGTCCCGCCTTTCCCGGTCCCGGCCACGTTGGCCTGGACCCACACCTCTCCGACGAGGGCAGTACGGGCATAACAGGACATTCATTTCAACGGGAAAACGGGGACCAGAAGCCGAGGGACGTCAACCTTTATTATTGTTTTAGGTATAAAAATAATTAAAATTATAAAAAACCTAGAATTGTTGGAATTCATTATTTAAAAACCCAGAAACCCAAACACCATTGGAAAAACCCAGATCTGGGTGGAAAAACCCATGAGTGGCAGCCCTGCTTGTAACAATATCGCTTTGCGCCTCTCCTTCAAGGTTTCAACGCCTTCCCCTGCGCTTCCTCCCCTACATTCTTTCCCTTCTTTATCCCTTATTCGTCGTTCCTGCTCCCTCCCCTTTCACAAGCTCCGCCCAAGTGACCGTCATCTGCGATCGGGTACTGTATTCATTGGCCGTGGTGTTCCAGCTGAATTCTGAACTGATACTAAAGTCTCTGATACTTTTCAAGTGTACTCGTTTGCCGTTCCTGATACAGGCGCGTATCAGTGCCAAAGTATCAGGATGATACTTTTCGACCCACCTCTAAGTGATGTATTTGCTTGTTATTAGCTTAAGCAAATTTAGGCTTTGATTCAAGCAAAATGTTTACAAGTTGAATTCATTTCATGTAATGCATGTCACATAAGCAGTTCTTTTTTTTTTTTAATATCTAATCAAAGTCTTCGGGGAGAGTATTAGAAGGTAGGTTACCAAAATTTCTAAGATTCTATATGTATCCTATATGCTCATGTAGAGCTGTAGCAAACCGTATGTATTCGTTACTGAGTAACGGGTGCGGCATCTAGTAACGAGTAACGAAACGTTACACACGAATGCATTTCGTTACTCGCATCT
The DNA here is from genome assembly GCF_032445375.1 of Bacillus rossius redtenbacheri. NCBI lineage: Eukaryota > Metazoa > Arthropoda > Insecta > Phasmatodea > Bacillidae > Bacillus > Bacillus rossius. Next base: position 9,757,282 of record NC_086338.1, on the reverse strand, counting down.
TTCGTATGTTTCACGCATGCACGCGCGTATTCGTTACAAAGAACGATGTTTGTTTATTAATAAAAGTATATTTTGGAAATTCGTCGTCCAAGTTTTTTACTGTTTATTAAAGGTATTGTGTGTGTAGACAAGTTTTAGATTCGAACAGAAACAACGTAAGAAAGTATTTTTTACAAATTATAACTATGTATGTTTTTGTTTTTTATAATCGCGTATTTTCACGTTTTATGTTCTTATCTTAAAATATATATTATAATAAAGCCGCTCTAATGAGAGTTAATTGTTTCTTGGTTAACAAAAGCTGTTAATTATCAAATATTTTTAATTGTTTATATTCGATTTATTTTTATTTACGCGACGTCATACTGTACGCGTACGAAATACGACTCGATACTAGTGATGGGCAGAACGGTTCTTTTGACCGAACCGGTACTTTCGGATCAGTTCCGTGAAAGATTCGTTCAGAACGATTCGTTCATCTCGGTCATTTCGTTATTTTCTGTGAATAGGATCTGGCTCTTTTATCAGGTGTCGTAACTCGTTCATCCTTTAGAGTATTGGCTACGTGTTTGCTTCCAGCCTCCCCTCGTTATCGCGTGACCCGATAACGAGAGGAGGCTGGATCGCGTGGGTGGTTATCTTTATCTACTCTGCATGGGTAAATGAAATTTCAAACGTCTAGTTGTATACTGACTGTTATAAAATTATTGACTGTTGATCGCTGCAAATGCTTCATGCAGTGATTCTATATAATACGGGAGCATTAAATCTAAGAATGTTAGGTACGAAAGTGATCTTTCTTAACTTTAATTTGTAATCGCACTATTATAGCTAGTACTTGAACATTGCTTTTCGTAGCCAGTGAATCACAGTTGCGTATATGAAACAAGATTATTTATATTGTATTACTTTTTAAGTTACAAATATTAATATACAGGCTATTTACACTCTAGAGAGAGTAAAGTGTTTACATGTAGACCAACACATTTAGAGAAAAAAGACAAAAATTGAATACTACTACTGCGATTCAGTATGAAGAGAGAAAAATGAAGTAGGTACATTAATTAACACCTAAATGGTAAGTGTGAACATTTGTAGTTACTTTCCCTGTTATTTTTAATTCATGTTTTTTTTCCCCCCAAATTTGTGTATGTGAATGTGAAAACGCAATTTTAAACCACTACTTAACAGTTGACATTTTCAGGTATAGATACTTTTCATGTTACCCTATTTTATTTGATCAGTTATCGTTTGCTCTTATGAACATGCTCACGCTGTGATTACTAATTCTTCAGACTCCTGACGTCATGAATCATTTCACGAACGAATCAGACCGGGCGCGTGGCCGGTTCTCTCATCTCGTTCTCTCGTTCTCTCCGCGTTTTCGTTCTTCCGAATCTTTCAAGGTACCGGCTCTCAAAGAGCCGGTTGGTTCTCTCGTTCTCTCCGCATTTTCGTTCTACCGAATCTTTCAAGGTACCGGCTCTCAAAGAGCCGGTTCTTTACATCGCGAACGAATCGCAAGATTTCGTTCTCTCAAAGATTCGTTCTTTTTGAACGAATCGTTAACGAACGACCCATCACTACTCGATACGATGCTGTTACATAACATAGCATGTGCCATGTCATGCGGTATCAGAAGTAACGAGTAACGATACGAAAGTAACGAGTACTAATTGTTATAGTAACGAATACATACGGGTACACATTTTTTCGTTACTTTTACACCTCTATATTTTAGTCGTATCAACAAAATGCCTACACGAGAATAGATGTCAGCATGTTATTTTGCAGCAGTCGATGGCATTACTTCATAGTACAGTTGTGAAATCACTACAAAATGTGTCGGATGTATATTGCAATGATTTACAATTATTATCGGTAATCGCATAACTGCAGAGTTCAGAGGGTGTTAGAAAATTAAAATATACCACAGATTGTATTTTTTGTTTATAATAATATTAGTTTATATTCCTACAAAGATGGATTCAGAAATTTCCTAGAGTAACAACATTTCCACAAAAAAACAAAATTTGATAAATAGTAATTCTTAGTACTACGTACTTCGCCAAATAAATTATTTTTAAAGTCTAGGTAAACTTACCTAAAGAATTGCTTACACCATTTTACAGTAGTTATGAAGAAGTTACCTTTCCCTAACCATTTTCGTGATTTAACAGCACTTATGTACCTAACCTAACCAAGTATTGCAACTGTGAACTACAGTATAACCCTGTAATTGTTTTCAAGTGAGCATGAGGAAAAAACATAAGCAGTCGATGGAAATTTACCCATTCCAGTGTTTTAACGTTTTACCAATGGACTCATTAAGTAAATATAATGTTAAAAACCATTGATCAGTACCCTTGATGCTTGAATTTGCTTAACCAATCCAACAATTATACAACTTCGTTGCGCATCAATAAAGTAAATCAATCATCAATACAGTAAACGTCTTTGATTACACTACTCTAATTCCAAAGATATTTAAAAAAAATTAAATAAATGGTTTAACAGTATTTTGTTCAAGCAGGTATGTATAAACAATACAAAATTTGTAAAATCATGTGAATGGTTGGTTAGCTAAATTTAAAAAAAAAGGTAATTTTCTTTTGTTGCTGCATATCCATAAATTAAATTATAAAATTCTGAAAATACCTTTTCAGACACTAAAAACCTTCCTCTATTAAAACTGTAAACAGCTTTTCTTAATTCCTACTGGTTTTCAATAAATCACATTTTGCAGGTCACACTAGATTGCCTATGCAGTGAAGCAGCTCTCACCATTTTTTCCTCTAATTGCATTGCAGATCATGTGGTTTTCCATATATATAAGAATATATATATTTTTTATTTGCATATTATAACCCAATGGAACGTAAATAATAGTTTTAAAAAAGTTACGAGTCTCTAATGTGTATACAAACCAAAACGCCAACCCTTGACAGGGATCTTTTATAGCAGTATTTAGGCGCAAAGTGCAGATAGTTACCTGCAATAGCACGTAACCTGACGTATAAAAGGAATCATTTGTTACAAAATGAAAATTTATTTTATGTCAGGTTATGTGTTGTCTCACGTAAAAAATCAGAATTTTGCACCTATAAACTGCTAAAAAATATCGCTCTCAAGGACTGATGCTTTGGGTTTGGAATGCACAGTAAGAAGTCACATAACTTTTTTAATGTTATAATTTACGTTACTGCATTGCAATATCCAAATAAAAAATATACAATTTGTGTATGAAATACAACAGGATCTGCAACTCAATTAAAGAACAACATGGTGACAGGCCCTTTACTTCACAGGATAATGTAATGTAACCTATAAACAGTGATTTCTCAAAAACCAGTCTGAATTTAGAAAAACCTTTTTCAGAGTAAATACAGGTACATATTTAAAGTTTAAAAAAAAAAGTGCCTAAAGTTTATTTTGCATACAAAAAGCAGCAACGTGAGATAATAACCTAAAAAATCACTGTAAAATGTATATTGGTTGGTTAGATTAGGTTAGTAACATCCAACAGTTCAATTGATTTTACAGAATTTTTAATTGGCGCTATCCTAAGCTAACCAAATGTAAATTACACTGTACTTAGAATCACTGTACGTATAATGTTACTTACCTAACAAATTTCACTGTATTTTTAATCCAGCTAACCCAAGGGCAGTATCTCAATATTAATGATTTGTAATAAATAATCCTAAACTATCCACATGTTAAATATGATAAACTACTTGCAGTATCAAACAACCCTCATAGAGAATTATAATTTTAAACATCTCAGGAAGTAAAAAAAAAAAAAAAAAACACTTTATGAATTTATAATTTTTCCTCCAATACCCCAAATTATATTAAGTGCACTCACCTGAATGTAATTCAGCTCTGGTAACAATTATTTTAAAATATTTTTACTTAAATGCGGTTAACTGCTACACACCACCAGAAAACATTTCTTATGATTTAATACGTTGTGCGCTCATGAACATAAGATGAAATCCCCACAAGCTACCTAAAATTAAAAAAAATAAGCCTATAGTGTACAAAAATTTATATAAAAGAAATGATTAATTATTATTAAGAATAACACAGCAATGTTAACTTGTAAACGGACAAACTAATCTCCTAACAAATCAAACAGAAATAGCTCAATAACTTACCTGAAAATCTCATAATTAGTAACAAAGAAATATTTGTGTACATGTGTTTTACTCTTAAAAAAAATATAAAATAACATTGGTCTTCAATTCTCTGATCAATAATGCAATGTTTGTTTTGAACGTACAGATAAAAAAAAATAAAAACAAACCCGAACATGTACGAACCAGCCCGAAGGGCATGTCGATCTATGGGGGTGAAACTTAGGCTGTCCCTGACTTCGGGACTTTGTTTTTCTTTTAACAAGACGCGCGGGAATTTTGATTAGTGAAGGCCCACCGCCCATACTTTGCCAACTTATGCAGCTGTTTGGTGGGTCGTCGGCCCCAGCTTTGTTCACTAGGATCGTGGCGGTGGTTGGATTACTAACTAGAGAAGTAGTATCACACTCCTCAGGCAGCATGGTTGGCTGATGCCTAACTTAGGTAAGGGGGCACTGGAAATCACTGTCAATTTGTTCTCGCATTTATTGGCATGCTATGCGTTGCGGTGTTACACTATGCGTTATACCTTATACTTTACCCTGACAAAAGATTCTGATTGCTTCATTATGTGCTTACGTTACATCTAACAGCAGTCTTATTGGGGATTTGCATGGAGTCGGCCATACCCGTAAGTTTTTGAATTACGACTCGAACAGGCTCTACGAGCCGTGAATCTACAAGTGCTTTAATGTCTTTGTTTGGGCCAGCAGACATATGCACGGCTACATTAAATTAAAACGCTTACCTCTGGAGTCAGCGAGTTCCATAATTGTCGACCCTGCGGCGTGGTCACGTGGCAGGGTTAAATCTAAGGCGGTTGGGATAAGCCCGGCTCCGCAAAGATGACCCAGGGATGTGTGGGTAACGAGAGAAAAAAGATTTAGAGGTGAGAAAGTCTATAAAACATTTACCACAATATTTCAAGACATGTGTGTGAAAATGCTGAGAGTTAATATTGTGGTCATTCACTAAAAACTGGTTTCATTATATTTGTGAGGTTCATACTGTGCAGCTATACTGCATGACTATTAAGTAAATTATATAAACAATTATTTTATGCACAAATTACTACATTATGTTTCTCACCATAAAAGTAATTGTCCATAAAGGTACATACTGAGGTTGTTTAAAACAATAGCATGTTATGAGACTTTGTAGTGTCACCTGATGGTATAATGTAAAGAGGAAATATTACTGTGTAAGCTCTGTGTTGGTAATGCTCAGTATAGAAATTCAGTAATGTATGAGACATTTGCAGCCTAGATTGTCACTAAAGAATATTTTTTTTATGAAAAAAACAAACATAAATATTAAATTTTTTTTGTGTCCACAGTAATCTCTTTCCATTGTATTATTTTATCCGTAACATTCCTGTATAAAAAACCCTATCATTGTAGCTTTCCTAATTGTTCGTTGGTTTACTTGATATGTACCAACACAGTGGGTGAATGTATCTTGAAAGCGATACCACATAAAAGGTTACATGTTACATTTAAATTTATATGTTCACTTTATAAAAAAAATTCATTTATGTGCTGTAGAATGAAAAAAACGAAGACACATTGAATATTTAAACACTAATATTTTAAAGGCATAAAATCTTGCACTTTCTTTCTTGTACATACTAATAACTACAATGTGTTTTAAAGATAACTGACATATCAAAAGGTAAAATTATTTATTATGAACGTTCAGCAAAAATCTTTACACTTTTCTTTCCTTTAAATGACAGCATTATGTTTTCCATATGAATCACCCAAGTTTGGTAAGTTTTGAAGATAGACAATCATGAAATATAAGGTTGTAAAAAATACTCTTTATTTCTCCAAAAAAAAAATTTATTTCACTTTCTTAGTTACTATCAATTAACCGGCAATGAAATAAAATTCTAAGTGAAATAAAAAAAGCACTATTATAACAAAAATTCACAAAATAATTCATTTTCATTGAATGTCCAAAGAATTTAATCTACAAGAAAATGTTCTAATGTCTTCACATGCCAGCATTAAACAGAAAATAATTCTTCCTTTCTATGGAGTGTCCAAAGTGTTTAATGTTTCAGCTCATTTTCTAATTTCCTTACATACCTGCAACAAACAGAAACAATTACAAGTACTGAGAATGTAGAGAATAAGTCATATAAATGGCAATCTGGAGACAAAGTCCATAACAGAAACTGTAGAGCAATAAAGTAATACATAGTATTTAACAGAAACTATATAGCAGAAAAATAATATTCATGGCAACATGATACACACCAGATGGTCAACACATTTCATTTGGTAAGTATATGTATAATTTGATAAGCTCAATAGTTTTGGTAGGCCTATCTTATTTAAATGTATACTGTTCTTCATGTATTCACAGCTTTCAATATTTTGTTTTTGTTTTTAATATTTGTCATACATTCAGTTACATAAAAAATTGGAAATATTGTATACCTACATCACAAAGAGTGTTTGGGTGATTTAATGCAATGGAAAAATTAGCACTGACGTCCCTCGGCTTCAGGTCCCCGTTTTCCCGTTGAAATAAATGTCCTGTTATGCCCGTACTGCCCTCGTCGGAGAGGTGTGGGTCCAGGCCAACGTGGCCGGGACCGGGAAAGGCGGGACCTGGAGGGAGAGTGAAGTGATTGCGAGGAATGTTGGTAGGTTGTCGCAAGCAGAACACGGCATTAACGAATTTCACGAGCCGTCTTTTATTAACGCTTATAAAGTCCTGCCGCAGCCTGGCGGAACCGTCGCGGAACAAGTGCCCTACCACGGCGACACGGACTCCCTGATGATGGGGCGGTTCTCAAATACGTTTCGGCGCGAATCGTAAAGTTTATTAATGCTAGGCTGACTCAGTGAGAGAGGGCCCGAAGACGGAGCGCTGTACATACGCGGCCCGTTACGTAATGTTCCGTGGACGGCGAAAAGTTCAGAGACTCGTAGCACCACGTTCGCGTTGTAGAAACTGCCCGCTAGACACGTCTCCCGATGACTCGTAAGTTAACAATGCTAAGCTGATTCGCGGTGGCAGCTCAGCTGCCGTGACCGACTGCGGACTGAGCGAACGTTCAATCCCGAGCGCAACGTGCGCGGCTCGCGGAGCAACGAACACGTCTGTCTCCGCTCGAGACCAGGACGCGACTGCCTCTCCCCGCTCGCCCGCGGGCCGGCGCCCGCAGGTGGCGGGGAGGGAGGGGAAAATCGGCCGGCGTGGGAGAGAGCTCCGTCCCGCGGCGCGCCAGGCTGCAATTACATACTACGGCGAAACACTTCAGAAAAAGTTATTGAATTATTTACAAAGACATACACGAGACATTAATTACACAGCGAACTTGCACAATGAATAATAAATAAAATAAGTTAATTACACACATTCAAATCCCTTAATCGTTTACAAATATATACACACTGAAATAAAAGATAAAGTCACATAGAAAAAACACTCGTTGGCATGCTAGGGCGCACGCGGGTGCGTCCCTGGCCGTCGCACACACTGGGGTTCACTGGGGGGGAAAACAGGCCCCCTCAGGCCCGCGTCGGTGGCCAGGTACGGCCTCTGTATCTGGGAGGGTACGACGACTGTCGTCATATGCCCCCCCTCTCCCGAGGCCGTCCTGGCCCCCGACGCCGACCTAGACCGGCAGCCGCGTCCGCGTCCGGCCACTTGTCTGGTCGTCGGAGCTCGTCACGTCATTCCGTCCGGGTCGGGCAAACTGGGGCAGGAGCTGCATCACGCTGCAGCGTAACCCCCCGTCGGTCGTTTGTCTTACGTCGCGGGGTTTGCGCTGACTCCCCCACTCGTAGTCCCGGAGGTAGTGGGGGGCCGTCTTCTCACGCGTGGACCGGCGCAACGCCGGTCCCCTCCCCGCGTGAGCGGTCATCCTCGGCTCCCCGGAAGGCAAGTCCAGGACCACCTGCTGGGCCCTGTCGACATCGCCCTCCCCACTGAGGAGCCGGACCGTTACCCCGTCTGTCACGTCCTTGCTCACGTCCGTCCCCGTCACCCGCCGTTCCCAGGAGTGGACGTACCTCCGTCCACGTCTCTGGGTAGGCTCCGGCAACGTCACCACTGGTTCACTCAGGTCGACCAGGTCGCCCTGAGCAGTGTTGTCATGTGTTACGTCCTCGATGAGTGGTCCATCAGTGTCGTTGGCGTAGGCGCTGACGTCATCAGGCGGGAGCACCCGGTCCACGAAGCGCTCCAGCTCTGCCATGCTTGCGCCACGCGGACCCCTTCCGCCCCTTCTGACGGGCGTCCGTTCCCCGCCCCCTCTTGCCAGTTGCCAACCACCGTTCCCCTTTTGCTGTCCCCCCGTAGGAGGCTGAGTCGGTGTCGTCGTGGGGGCCCGTCCATGTGTCGTGCCCCAGGTGTCGTCGTCCCTGTCAACGTTCCTGCCAACCCCCCGCAGTGACTTGGGGTGGGCGTGTCCTCGTCGACGTCCCTGATCCGGCTCCGGTGGCGTCACCACGGGGTCACCGAGGTCGACCAGGACTCCTACTGCGACGTTGTCATCGGTCCTGTCCCGTGTGTCGTCGTCCCTGTCAACGTTCCTGCCCACCCCCCGCAGTGACCTGGGGTGGGCGTGTCCTCGTCGACGTCCCTGATCCGGCTCCGGTGGCGTCACCACGGGGTCACCGAGGTCGACCAGGACTCCTACTGCGACGTTGTCATCGGTCCTGTCCCGTGTGTCGTCGTCCCTGTCAACGTTCCTGCCCACCCCCCGCAGTGACCTGGGGTGGGCGTGTCCCCGTCGACGTCCCTGATCCGGCTCCGGTGGCGTCACCACGGGGTCACCGAGGTCGACCAGGACCCCTACTGCGACGTTGTCATCGGTCCTGTCCCGTGTGTCGTCGTCCCTGTCAACGTTCCTGCCCACCCCCCGCAGTGACCTGGGGTGGGCGTGTCCCCGTCGACGTCCCTGATCCGGCTCCGGTGGCGTCACCACGGGGTCATCGAGGTCGACCAGGACTCCTACTGCGACGTTGTCATCGGTCCCGTCCCGTGTGTCGTCGTCCCTGTCAACGTTCCTGCCAACCCCCCGCAGTGACCTGGGGTGGGCGTGTCCCCGTCGACGTCCCAGGTCCGGCTCCGGCGGTACCACCACAGGGGCGCCGAGGTCGGCCAGTACACCTTCGGTGACGTCATCCTCGGCCTCGTCACCGTCCACTGGTCCGCTGTCGTCGTGGTCGTACTCGTCGTGCGGGTCGCCTATCAGTCGAATGTCGTCCCTGTGCACCTTAGTTGTCCGTCCGTCGGCGCGACGCACGAGGTACGAGGTGGTGCCCAGTCTGTCTACGATCTCCTGTGGCCCCGCCCACTTAGGAGCCAGACTGGCGCAAAAGCCCCGCTCGCCAGCCGACAGGTGATGACACTTAACAAACACCTGCTGGCCAGGCTCTAGTCGTGCTGGGGGCTGGTGCGTCTGCGGCGTACGTCTAGTCAGGTAGTCAGCTTGGCGACGTCGGGCGTCTTCGCCAACTGATTTTCACGTCCAGGAATGTGCTCGACCGTGAACGAGAATTCCTGGATCAGCATGGCCCACCGAGTGAACTTAGACTTCCGGCCCTGAGCGGAGTCCAACCAGCGGAGGCATTGGCTGTCGGTTCTCAGCGTGAATGAGCGGCCCTCGACGTGGTGACGGTACCTCTGTAGGGCCCAGACCACCGCAAGGCACTCTTGCTCATTCACGTGATACTTCCGCTCAGCCTGCCCAAACTTGGCACTGGCGTACTCGATCACGCGCCTCTCGCCCCGGTCATCCATCTGGTACAACACCGCCCCCATCCCCTCCCGACTCGCATCCGTCTGGATGAAGATGGGGCGGCTGGGCACCAGGCGTGAGAGCGTGTGACAGTTCCTGAACCGGCGCTTCACCTGTCGCAAGGCCTCGTCCGCGGCGGGGGTCCACCGGAACTTAGTCTTCGGCGACAGTAGGTCCGTCATCGGGGCCGTCACCGTGGCGAAGTCGGGGACGAAGGACCGCAGCCAGTTGAGCAGCCCCAGCAGCTTCTGGAGCTGCTTCCTGGTCTTCGGTGCCCCCTTTCCCTCTATTAGCTCCAACTGCTCAGGTCGGGGGCGGCACCCCTCCGCCGTCACTATGTGTCCTAGGAACTCTATTTCCGTGGCCCCAATGTGGCATTTCTTTGGGGCGCACGTCAGTCCGTGTCTGGCCATACGTTCTAGCACCAATGCCAGATGGTGCGCGTGTTCCCCCCACGTCCTGGACCAGATAATAACGTCGTCCAGATAGGCACTGGCGAACTCACCAATGTACCCATCCAGAACACGTACCATCAGGGCCTGGAACGTGGCAGGGGCGTCCATGAGACCAAACGGCATGGCGCAGAACTGGTAACGTCGACCGTCTGGTGCCGTAAATGCCGTCTTAGGGCGGTCCTCCAGACATACCATGACAGCATTATGTTTTCCATATGAATCACCCAAGTTTGGTAAGTTTTGAAGATAGACAATCATGAAATATAAGGTTGTAAAAAATACTCTTTATTTCTCCAAAAAAAAAATTTATTTCACTTTCTTAGTTACTATCAATTAACCGGCAATGAAATAAAATTCTAAGTGAAATAAAAAAAGCACTATTATAACAAAAATTCACAAAATAATTCATTTTCATTGAATGTCCAAAGAATTTAATCTACAAGAAAATGTTCTAATGTCTTCACATGCCAGCATTAAACAGAAAATAATTCTTCCTTTCTATGGAGTGTCCAAAGTGTTTAATGTTTCAGCTCATTTTCTAATTTCCTTACATACCTGCAACAAACAGAAACAATTACAAGTACTGAGAATGTAGAGAATAAGTCATATAAATGGCAATCTGGAGACAAAGTCCATAACAGAAACTGCTCGCGGAGCAACGAACACGTCTGTCTCCGCTCGAGACCAGGACGCGACTGCCTCTCCCCGCTCGCCCGCGGGCCGGCGCCCGCGGGTGGCGGGGAGGGAGGGGAAAATCGGCCGGCGTGGGAGAGAGCTCCGTCCCGCGGCGCGCCAGGCTGCAATTACATACTACGGCGAAACACTTCAGAAAAAGTTATTGAATTATTTACAAAGACATACACGAGACATTAATTACACAGCGAACTTGCACAATGAATAATAAATAAAATAAGTTAATTACACACATTCAAATCCCTTAATCGTTTACAAATATATACACACTGAAATAAAAGATAAAGTCACATAGAAAAAACACTCGTTGGCATGCTAGGGCGCACGCGGGTGCGTCCCTGGCCGTCGCACACACTGGGGTTCACTGGGGGGGAAAACAGGCCCCCTCAGGCCCGCGTCGGTGGCCAGGTACGGCCTCTGTATCTGGTAGGGTACGACGACTGTCGTCAGCACCTACACATTAATTAAAAAAAAAACTACTACTGCTTATAAATACAAATGGTAACAAAAGTTAACCGCACTTAGCTCTTAATGTTTCTCAGGTAGATGTATAGAATATAAACGTGTGGTGATTGTAGTAGTGACTGCATTTTGTGATACTGTATGCTGCAACACTAAGGGCGGCTTGCAGAGTCGTTCCGAGAATTCTCCGAGTGCGAGTGGAGTTTGAGTGGAGGAATTTTCATTGCACAGTCGAGAACGGAGTAAAAACGAAGTAATATCCGAATGAAACCGAGTAAAAACGAAGGATAGTTGGAGTGTACGCGCAACCGCACTCCGAGGGCCCTCGGAGTGAAATATGGAAAAACATTCAAGATGGCTGCGTTGTTAGAACCAATTGATGTGGAATTTCTTGATTTAATTGATGAATTTTTTCTAGAAAATGAAGAAAGAAACGTTGCCAGGGATCCACGTCGGTATTTGAGGGATTTTGAAAATCCACTGGAGTGTTTTAGTGACGTGCAGTTCAAACGACGATATCGTTTTACCAAGGATGTTCGGCATCACATTCTGCCTTTGCTAGTGTTTGAAGAACCACGGAGTCGTCGAGGATTACCGCTACCGCCTGTCCTGCAGCTGCTAATTGCCTTGCGATTTTACGCAACAGGCACTTTCCAGGTAATCAGTCAGAAATCATAGTTACTAACCAATACCTTTTGTTTACAATAATACCATCTCTCACTCTTTGCCTAGGTTAGCCTAAGTACACTTCAGTATGTGGTGTTTAATTTGTGGTTTGCATAGGCACATATCGGTGCAATGTGAAATACTATTTACAGATGGTGGCAGGCGATTGAACAGGCGTTAGCGAGTCCACAGTTTCCCGAATTATCAGACGTATCTCTGTCGGTTTAGCGCAACATACACGACATCTGATACGGTTTCCCACTGGCGATGAATTTCGCTTGAACAAGCTACGATTTTACAACATTGCACACTTTCCCGGTGTTACAGGAGTAATTGACTGCACGCGCATTAAAATCAAAAGCCCTGGCGGTGCTCGGGGAGAAGTATACAGGTACGTAGGTAAACATTGTTAAGGCATATTGAATCATGTTTCGTGACAGACCTTAATATGAAATGTTAACTGTGAGATAAAATGTAATAATTTGTCTAGTTTGTATTTATTTCAATACTTAATACAATATTCATGTTAGCACATAGTTCTTTCATGTAGCTTGATTGTAATGTATTTCAATTTTTCAAGAGCGTTTTCTTGAATCTGGTAATTCTAAAAGCCACCCTATATTATGTAAAATTAAAATCCTCACATTATTGTGTTATTTTCGTGACATATTTTTGTATCATTGAATTAAATTGATACCTTAAGTAGCTTTGAGTATTTTATATATTTTACAAGTTGTAAGGATGTGTGTATGATATTAAGAAAAAGGTCTGTTTTGCAAGGTTAGGTACATGTAAATAACCTGGAAATAGTGTTATTGGTTAGGTCACCTGCATGGTTATTATTCCATATCACCTTACCAAGTTCATTCCTTGGCTCTGAATTCATCATGTGGTACATAATGCTGTTTTAAATTACTACATCAAAAGATCCTTGACATTAACCCTAGAATTTCGCTTTAAAAACAAATTATGCCACTGGTCTTGTGGAAATGCCGTTTTTTGTGTGTGTTTATATATATATATCATAATGAATTGTTATATGACAAGAGTTTTTTTTTTGTAAATTACCTAGTGACGTAGTAATTGATAACATCAAACTTCCATTATCTAAGGATCAATGTATACAGGATCCTGCCATCAGGATCAAAGGAAACACTTGGATATTTGATACAGAACTTAAACCTCATACTATCCATTCTTTCTAATGTATAGCATTGTTAACATAGCTCACCAACTGTTCACTTGTATTCATGATTTGTTGACATGGCCAATGTAACCAACTGATCTCACCATTTACACTAATATTTGTGTAGGTACATAAGGTGTAATAGTATGTTCTGAAAGTATGATTTTAAGAAAATGTAAGTAAATGTGAGGAAATATTTAAAAAAAAAAGTGGAACTGTAAGTTTTTTTTACTGAAAACAGACTGTTCTTCAGAATAATATCAAATTGTTGGTGGACAGGTGTGACATTCGCTCCAATCTTTGCTCAAGGAAGCATAATGTGCCTTACCCAAATTATTCCAGTAGTGGGAGTGGCACTTTCTGGTATATGTTTATACTTTATACACATATATAAATAGCTGTCACAATTGTATGTACTACTAGTAACTAGAAAAACATGGTTAGTTTGAAACAATTTGTGTTTATGATATTCTTGAAATGTTCTCTAGCTTATTCGAAGATGGGCGTGTGCAGGGACTGCTGCTGGGAGACCCACAGTTGCCATACCTGTTCATGCCCATACCAGAGCAGTCAGTCCGTACAGATGCAGAGCAGAGGTATGACATATTTCATAACAACATTAACAGCATTTTTAAAGCTGCAAGTGTGATTAAATTAAATAATGTGAAATACATATATAATATATTGTTTTCAAATGTGTCATAACTGGACTAATCTCCATATACTAACTCTTAAAGCTCGCAACAAAATTTGTTGCTCCAACACCTTAGCTTTACTCATTTCTAAACTTCAACGTAATTGTTTTGGCAAAGTGAAGTATGGTGCAAATAGACTACAGCAAAGTTTTGTAGTGCAAACATCTATTATTGTAAAACCACCAAGCAAGGGAGAAACATTTTCTTCTACAGCCAGATTGTTATTGTTATGAACATATTTTCAATTATTGTTAATTAAATGTTACATTTTGGAAATTATATTAGATAGTTAATCTATACATACAAATATATGTTTGCACGCACACACACACACACACACACACACATACATATATAGTATTAATACATTCTTTGAAAGTTATTTGCACTAGGGAAGATTAATTTAAAACTTTTGTGACATTCGCCATTGCTGGTTTCAACTGTGATATTAAGGTTGTCTCTATTGAATACAGTGTGAACCAGCATGTTTTACATGTGTATAATGTACATATTATGTGTAGTAATGATACACATTAAGGTAATCACACAGGTACTCATGGCTCATGCTCGGACGAGGAATCGGTGGAAAGGATGTTCAGTGTTTGGAAGCAGCGCTTTCCCTGCTTGCAGCTTGTTTTACGAAACAAGCTGCAGACGACAGCAGCTATCATTGTTGTCTGTGCCATTTGTCACAGCATTGGTATCAGGCACAATGATTATATGGAAGAAGCTGAGCTGCAGGTGAGAGGTGTTTTGTTATATATTATTAATTAGTATTGGCGACACCTGGGTTTTCTTCCCTGTAACTTAGTGTATTATTTGCAAATGAAGTGCATAGTACAAATACTTGTTCATTTTGTGAATTGCAATGATGTTTATTACATATTACTTCCTCTTTGAAAATACAAATGTTTTTGTACCTATACATGTGATATATAAACAGCTATAAAATAGGAACACTATACAAATATTTAAACAGGCAATGGCAATAAACATTGAAGCAAACTAGATATCTTGGTAGCCAAGGTCAACTGGCAAAATCCACCTGAAGAAATCTGCAAATTAGGGGCTCGACTGGTGCTACATTACAGAAAGTGGCAAATCATAGCATGCCAGATGAAAAGCTTTTTGCTGTATTTTTCTGATGGTGTCTTTTGTTGTTTATACACAACTTGTGTGTGTATATGTGTGTGTATGTGTGTGTGAGAGAGCATGCGTGTGTGTGTGTGTGTGTAAAACAAACATGTTTTATAATTGAAACAAGCTAAGGTAGAGACCATTTACATTATAGTAATGATAATGTACCTATAAACAATTATTGCCTGCATTCTAATATATTGATTGGTTTGTTACAGGCAACAATGATGTGCCAATCCCACCAGTTCCTCTGCGACCTGCGGGCTGATTACGAACACTATCGACGACTAGCGTTATTCTTCACGCGGTAACGAAACACGTATCGCATTTGGTGATTACGACCCACCTTGCGATATGCGTTTCGTTATTTTCCACGGTAACGCTGACCTGCGATACGAATCCATGACGTCAGAGGACAAGCAACAATTGAACAATTAATATGTTCGTCGAACAGACTATTTTGTAAGTGAATCATGAATACTTAGTGTTACTGGGAACAAAATATTCTTTTTTAACGCACTAATTTCTTAAATAAAGTCTTTAAAGCTTTTTTTGCTGCCTTTTTCGTAGAAGTTTAAATCAAAAATGCAGTTAAAGATTTCGCGTCGTCATTGTGGCTAACTGCGTCTTGCCATGTAAACATAAACATCGAACGAGAAGCATGTTTAAACTTCAATAGAATGAAAATGAGGCCACTCTACAGGTTACAAAATTAAAGGAACAACTAATTACCACGAACCCGTGTCTGTTTTTATTTTACCTATTATTGATATGATATGAAGAGTGGAATTAAAAAAAATATTTAGTCAAGTTTTGTGTGCTTGTGTAAAAACATAACCTTATACTTCAAAGTTATACATATATGTGGTTGATGATATATTTAAGTGGTTATTAGCATACCTAATAAAAACTACACTTTTTAACATATTTCCAGCGGTGAGCTTTCTAGTTTATGTAATCTAATCAGTTAAAATTTTATAAATATATTTTAATACTCATGTGCTTTCGTATATTTTATATACAAGTGTTTTGAAACAATGTTTCCAAGATATTAGTACCATTCGTAAATAAAAATAATTTTGCTAATATTTATATTATAGGTCACTCAAACATTTTTTACTCCCTTCGTACACTTGGTAAAGTTTAATTACAGTAAATTATTTAAATTTGTGGTTTTCTTGACTAGAGTGCACATGCCGCTATTAAAGAGGACACTGTGTTGAATATTTGTGTTCTCAGTTAAAATAAGCCTTAGAGTGGCACTGGTAAAGTTACTGCTGCCCAACAGAAATCATGGTGTGGTTTATTAAGAGCCACAGAGAGTTTGCAGCCAATTTTTCTTCAAATAATGAATGTGAAGCTTGCATGTATCTGTGGATTTAACTGACAAAGAGGCTTAACAAACGTTTAGGGACATTAAAAACCATTGACCATTGGCAAAATATTAGTTTTCTTTTTTTTTTCTTTAGTGAATATAGCATTACAATTTTTATGTAAGCAGCAGCCTTCAATTACAATGGAGAAGATATGGGCTACTTTTTGTATTTTCATTTTTTGAAGTCTGTTTTAAACTCAGTGTATTGGGTTGCATATTCTAAGGATAAAATTAGGCCCATAATGTTTCAATTTAAAAAGATTGACATTTTAAACAGTTATTATGGAACAGTTCTTGAAAATTTTCAGTGTAAGAACAGTTTATTTTTATAATCTGAGGATATGAAAGTTCATTGCTATGTTTTTTTTAATTGCTGTTTAATTTAATCTCACCAATGACTTAAACAAGTGAAACTAAGTACTGAGTAATTAGAGTAAGTACTGAGTAAACAACTTTGTTTTCAAGATGGCATTCAAGTTGGTTAATGATCCAACATGTATGTAAATTATTAATATGCTGCAATTATTTTAAAAACTGTCTAGAAATATTCAATAATTTTAATTCTCCCCTCCCCCTTTTTTTTCCATTAAGATAAATTAATAGATTACTTTTTCTCAGCAAGTTTAGAAATTGATGGTTTAATATGTAAAATAATATTCAGTTTGAACAATTTCTCATGTACATGCATTCCAATTATTTAATCCATTTTTTTTAATTTCAGTAATGGATCAACATGATATATGCTGCAATAAAAAGAGCAGCTTAAGCAATAGCTGCTAAGATAACAGCTGGCAATATTATCCAAGTTATATTTCTGAGCAGCCTTGACCAGTGAATTATCCAAATCTTCGGTACAGCATCATTGGGAATGATGTAGATTCTAGAAGGTGGTTTTGTCCCTCAACCTCTGGTAGACATTATATTGTGTTAGTCATGCATTTTGTTTATCCTATACTTTTCCAAATATTTATTTGAAAATTAAATATATATTTTTTTCAATACTGGTATGCTTCCAATTTTGTTTTTTGAGATTGGTGTAGTGGGTTTAAAATAAGAGTGGTGAAAATTAAGTAGTTAAGATACCTGAAAGTTGACAGAGAGAAATTGGAGGTGTGCTACATTTAAAATGAAACACAAAAAAATGACTTGCATAAACATGGAAGTGTTAATAGTTCATATTAAAAAAAATTAAAATTAAAGTTGTTCTACTCAGAAGTGTATGCAGAATTTTGTTATGAGGGAGGAAGGGGGATGGGGAGGAGGAAAGTGGTATAGAAGCACTTAGCCTGTTGGCTTTATTTTTTTTGGGTGGTGGGGGGGGGGGGGGGGGGGAATATAGATTTTTCTTTTAGGATTTTGGGGGAGGCATATATTCCTCTTGCCCCTGCATATACCCCTGGTAGGTTCATTATTAAAACAAGACCTCTTACAATCCTTGTGTTTTCATAAGATAGCCAAGAAACCTAAGAGTTTTTTATGCATATTTGTTATAATGGCCATCAGTCACAATCAGTTACATATTAATTTACTGTATTAGTCTTTTATTTAAGTTAAATTTTACTTAATATAGTTAAATAAGCTGTTCAAATGCTTCATCACATATTTTAAGAAACATATGATTTGATCTCTAAATACTAGCTCAAAAATTGCTTATTTTAATGTTCACACACATCTAAGCACAGATTTAATGGTTATTGGTTATTCTGATGATAAATAGAAAGATAAGAACAGTGAGTGATGATAAAAATTCATAAGATGCAGAGTGTTGACTGGGGAGGTGCAAGGAATGGAGCTGTACCAAACTTTATCGCAAGATGAATCATACTAAGTAAGTCAATATTTGTTCCTGAATTATCTAGCTAAATGCAATGTGTGTCATTTAATTTGTTTGTACTTGTCTCAGTCTCAATAAACATACCTACATTGATTCTAAACTTACAATAATAAAAATTAGTTCAAAATATTTTTTTTTATATTCGTCCACATGAAACAATGTCTATACTGTATACAAATGGGCTCACTGGCAACAACAAGCAGTTGTACCTGCTGGAACTTGCATTGATAGTCAGCTAGTCTAATGAAATTCTTCCATGTTATATCTTGTTTACACAAAAAAAAAAGTAAAGAATGGTTATATACAAGCATTGTGAAATCTTTGACTGGAAAAACCTTGATAATTCTTTTAGTCAGCTTACTTTATAGAATCTGTACTTTGTTATTAGCACCTCCTTTATTATAACTCTGCATCTATGATACCTAGTGTAACCTATACAATTCATACTGATAATGATCAATAGTACAATTTAAAAATAATAAAAAAAGATCAGTTGAGCAGCATTCAAGAAAGATAGCTGGCAGCTGATAAACAACATTCAAGAAAGACAGCTGGCAGCTGATGAGGAGCATTGGGAATATGTGCTTCTGAAATGGCAACCAGCAATTTGATTAAAAAGGCATCAAAGAACTTAAAGAAAAGTTAAAAGGCATGCTGGAGGCATGTGCTAAAATTGCCAATTATGAGAAAATATTGTGTTAAGAAATAATTTTTTGTATACAAACATGGAAATGAGTGAACACTTATTTTCACAATTTCTTTAATAAATGCAACAAACTTGATAACAAAGTATTTATTAAATTGCATAGCTCGTTTCTTCATGTTTCTTCATTTTCTAAGGTTTTCCAACTGCTATGAGGGTGCAATCTGGCAATTCGAAGGGATTTTGATGGTTTCTTAACAATCTTCTCTGCCTTCTCCTCCAGTTCGATATTTAGCAGAAAGGCAGCAAAGGCCATTGTGTAGAACCTGAAATATTTTCAAACATTAACTAAATTAGTGTAATATAGTTTGGTAGGCTACTAATTGTTAACAAGAGGGCCTGATTAATAAAAATAATTTTTAAGATGATATTATTGAGCTAATATTCCTCGATGTAACGCATAACTGCATTCATTTTTCTTTAATTTCTAAAAACAATTTTAACTTTTCGACTTCTTTTCCAACAATTCTCCATGAGTGTGTTGTAATTCTTCAAGCAGTTAAACTAGAAATATGCCATTTTAATAGCTTGTTAGGTTAGGTAAATCAAAAAATTTAGACATGAGAATGATTGGTTGGCTTAAGTAAGCTACATTAAAAATACTTACTGTGTGATTTTGTGAACTGTTTCTTAAGTTATGTTACCAACAAAAATAATAGGTATAAACTGTAGTGTGGTTGGTTAGGTTAGAGTTAGCTGTGTTACAATATATAATTCTTAAAAACTGTTAAAATGAGTTCACAGTATATTTAATATAACTACCATAACCTAATAAACTGTCTACACTACTTTCAAGTATTTATAATTAACCTAATCAAACCAGCCATTCCCACCATTAAGTTTGTTAGATGAATTAAAAATAACAAATAAATAGTGTGGATCTGTGTGAATGGTAAGTTAAGTTAGGTTAGTTACATTAATTGTACTACAAAATATGTGTGGATGGTTGGTTAGGTGAGGTAAGCTTAATTTTCTATTAGTAAAACAATGTTACAGTATTGATAGCCTATGTTAATTATTGGAATTAATGTCTGAAAACTAATAAATAATTTTAAAAAAACATATGGACAAGTAGCTTTTCACCATATTTACCTCATTATACAATATTTAAAATGTAGCTAACCTAACCAACTGTAGACATGAATAGGTTTGCAGTATTTGAAGTGTAGCTAACCACACATAACCAACAATTTAAACAGTAAACAACTTGAAATATCTCAACAGAAATAAGTATCAAGGTTAATAATAGGAACTCAAAATTACCGTCTTCATAAACTTATTTTTATAATAAAGCCTCGCCTCCCCTACATAAAAGCTCGAAATGTTATTTAATAGAATCATCCTGTTTAAGGAGGGGAATTCATAAATAAATTATTCATCAAGTTATTTGTTTTATGATCAGCCCCACTTGTTAACAATTACCAATGTTAACACATTTAGGTGATAGAGCCAATATGTAAATGAATGAGCACAAATGAAAAATGTATTGCACAATTGAACACACAAGGAGGCCGGAAATAGCCTTCTGAAACTAAATAAAGAAATATACAATTTACTGTCTGAAGTCTACAAGCGCACAGATTAAACAAAAATGCATGTTGAGCAAATACCCGAACACTAAATATACATAAGTAGCCTATTTGAACTATTTATAGCTATGTTGAGTTCATAATGTGCATGTAAATAATATCGCTCTTTAGGTTAGGATTAATTTGATAAGCTATGACACAGCATTTATTAATATTATTCTTACCTACTTTGATCGTATTTAAACCACTTCATAATTATTCCACACAAACTATGCATTGAAAACAATGATTTCATGGTACAATTAATAAACAGAAATAGCACTTTAAAAATAATGTTCGAGTTTTAAATATACACACGCTAACCTAAAACAATTGTTTTCGTTTAACTTCATCGCTTTACATCGTACTCGACTATATTTAAAACAATAATGTGCGATTATAATGCCGTTTTTAGGACGGGAGGACATTATTTTTAAGAGTAATTATATCACTTACCTCACAATCGCTTCGTATCACCACTTGAAATGCCCGTGATATATAACGTAGCTCCGGTGCGATAAATATCACTTGAAAAGTGTGCTCGTAATCAAAGTTTGCGATATATACCGCCACAACGTCATCAATATTCGAAGTTTAACGAAACACGATGTGTTCGTAATCACGTTGCTGGTTCCTGCGATATTCTTCGCAAACCTTCGTTATTTATCGCAACTTATAACGCAAAGTGTGTGCTCGTAATCAGCCCGCTGGGCGCGTCATGGCCATCAGGAACGAGTTCATCATCCGGCATTTCAGTTAGCTGCTTTGAAATGATTTTTACACACATTGTTTCACGTTGTTTTTTGAAATCTGACCTTGATCGCACCATTTCATAATAGTTTTGTTGGGCTGGAATGAATATTTTATGATTTTTGCACTCAGTGTTATGGCTACTTATGATTATGAATAATTCAATGATATCTTCATTTGTTGCTAAGCCATTCCATTGCAGTTTCTTTAATCCTTCACATACCTACAGGCCCTGGCATTTTGTTTCCAACTTGTAAACAAATGTAAATTAAATGAAGAGATTTTACATGAACTTTCTAATAATGCAGCCTTCTACAAATGTCTGAGTAAAGAGGTACATTTGTTTATATTTTTGCTTTTCGATTCTTTTGTATTATAACTTGATGAAATAAGTAATGTTTTGTTAAAAGTATTATTGTGCAAACATATTTATGTTGTCTCAAGTTTAATTTTGTTCACTTACCTATGATATAGGATTGTATTGCAGGATATTATTTCATTTTACTTTTGTTTAGTTAAAATGGTTTATATATTAAGAAAGAAAAGTAATATAAAATATATTTGTTTAATAACATTTAGATATACAGGTGTGGTGAAAATAGGTAGGAAACTGTGAATTCAACTATTATGCAAAATACATTGGGAATCAGTTGGTAAAAACTGGTTTCATGATTGAAATACTTTGATGTGTTGGGTAAGAAAGTTTCCAAATGGAACATTGAAAATTAGTTGATTGTTTTGCAGTTCCTGTTGCTGCCGCCAGTCATGGCTCCACTCAAGTGCTCGGTGCTGCCCCTCAGCGGCAACGTGCAGTTCCAGCCCCTCGTGTGCCAGCTGTGTGCGCAGAGCAGTGTCATCATCCTCGGTGGGCATGACCAGGAACATTCATACATGCAGAAATTACATCATATTGAAGATAATTTATTATTTAATGATTTTGCATGTTATTTAGACAAACACATTTCAGGGAAATTGTGGGCAAACTTTGCCTAGGCTTGTAGTAAGCACTCATGTGGTTTACCACTGAACTACCCTTGTTTGTTTAAAAATAAATAACAATATTCTTCTACAATGTTTTTATTTTTGACAAGAAGGGTAAAGATATGAAAATACAAAAGTACAGCTACAAATCTTTTAAATGCAATGCTAAAAGCAAAGATTTTACATTTTAAAATTTTCCTTGTTACAGTTGTTTTAATTGTTTAATAATCATGCATTAATACATAACAAGATAATATCAAGAAATATTGTTATGGAACCTATTGAACTATAACTTTTTAATGTGTGTGTGTGTATATATATATATATATATATATATATATATAAATAAATAAAATTGATTGTGTAGTGTAAGTTATTTCGTGTGGCAACAATTTTTAAGTTGTTAATTTTATTCACGATCTTAGTATTTCAATACTATTAACACAAATCACAACATAGTACACACTGTTAAAAGCCCTTCATAATTCTTGTACATTTCTGTCTGATGTTTCTCTGGAGACCTTTAGCCATATCTGTTTGAGATCTGATGTTGACTGCTACTATATATGTATTTCATGTATTTATAATATGGTTACACAATACAAAATACTTTATGGTCACCTTGGCATGTTATTATTTATTTAAATTGTTACTTTTATTTAAACGCTCTGCCACACACATTAATTTATATTGCATGCCGTATGTAATTTCCATCAGCTAAAACATTTCATGTACACATACATGTACATTACATACATATTTCACATACCGCTACTTTATGTTTATTACTTTCAGTATGCATCTGAAAATGTTCAATTTCTGTGAGTTGATGTTTTTGGATTTTGAATTACGGGATGTGGTATTAATGTGTGTTTCGTACCCCTTTAAGTAAACCTGACATGTTATTGTAACTCATTCTGGCTCATACGTTTTGTGATTCAGCACACCCTGTTTTATAATAAATAAATAAATATATATATATATATTTGTACATAAATAGTAAATACTTTGATTTTCATAAGTGCTGTGGTCCAAGTGAAAAACTTTTATGTATAACAAAACTGTCCAATTCATTGTTCATTTTGTTGACCTTTAAATTCAAAATGGCACATTTTGCTGTCTAACTTTGAACCTATTAAGTAAATGTAAGTGGTGGTTTAAGTAAACACCAGGGCTACAAATTTTAGATATACACTATGCTCATATTTGATGTGTGGTATCAGAGAATTGTACAATTGGGGTTAATCACTGAAATAACTAGGAACGAGATTTCACTATGAAATTTGATAACACTAAAATATCAGTAGATACATTTAACGAAAACAAAATACATAAATGTACAAATGGATGGAAAAGTTAATTATGTTTCCCAAGTGAAGATTGACTTATTCGTCTCAATTTTCTCTTAATGGTGTTAACATTGTTGCATGTATTTAACAATGCTCCATTCACCAACTTTACGTAAAGTGAAACATCATTATTACCACTGGGTAGGTACGTTGATGACTCATGAGTGTGTGATGAAAAATAATATATGAAAAATATTACATCTGCTACGAATAAGTTGTTGGGTTTTAATTACCATAGTTAATACAAACATGACATTCTTAAACAACAATACAATTGTCTGCTTTGTATGTAATATATTACTTAATAATAATATACCCAACATTATTTGGCATGCAATTGACTTGAAAATCATACACCCAAATACAAAATAAAGGTTTTGTGTGAATTAGCAGCTGTAGTAGAGCATTGAGGCTGAAGAGTAGGAGCAACATCCTCACAAGAACTGTCTGAAGCTGGGTCTTCTGAAATATACAAAGAATGCAAATATGTTTAGTGAGGATGAGAAACAAAATATAATCATCTACTGTGAGATTAATGTTTAACAAATTTGCCTCTAAATTAAGAAGTTTATTGAGATATGCCAATTAGTATTCACCTTTATGGTTTGGGTTTGAAGATTCTATCACATAAATGTTAATTATTTAAAATTATACGACATCAGCCTATAATTTCTAAGTGCACGAATGAGATAGAATTCAACTAATGCATATAAATGTTCAGTCTGAATTGGGTGTAGTATTAGTCAAATACATATGATTGAAACATGCATTATAAAGTGTAATTTTGTAACCAGACTTCAGATTGATGGTGTCAGTCATTCCTAATGTTGATAACTACTACGTTATGTACTATCCCTCTTTTTCCCCATTACTTGTACAATATTCTGTTTGTTATCACTTACAATAAGTGGCTTTTGCACAATCAACCAACACAAACTATTTTGCCATCTACCCTTAGCAATGTGTTAGTTCATCGGGGAGCATGATGATGATATGATGAGTTATTTTTGCACAATTGTTACAAAAATACAATTAATTGTAATTATTTTCTTCACAATACTGGAATTAGAATACCTACTTTCAATAGTCGTAAGCAATCTTTAATTTGTACGTTAAGTAAAACAAATGATCTATTATTCAGAATCACTAAAAATTACAATAAATATGTAAGGTTCTTTCCTGTATTAGATAGCACAATAAAATTTAAACAAATACAACTATACATAACTTAATTTTTTTTTGTGGTTAATAATTATATTGTTTCAAGTTAGTTTTTTTTTTCCTGCATTATAAATTTGTAAAGAAATTATTTACTAATTGTATGTTGCATGTTGTGTGTATTGTTTTTGTTGTCTTGTATTTTGTATTGTTTTGTTCTGTCTGTATGTATCAGTGTTGTTTGTATCGTGCCTACCACCCAAGGCCATAAGCTGTAGGAAGGCACGCAACAAATATTAAATAAATAAATAAATAAAATATGTGGCATTTTAATGTATTTATCCTGACCATTTACTTTTAGGAATGAAAAATTGTGTTCTGCAGGACAATCAAGCATCATTAGTACTCAAACCACCATTTTCTAATTTCTCACATGTTATCAGTCAGTACACTGGACATTTTGCTACTTTTGAATAAAGTATGAGAACAGACACAATACAATATTCAAATAGTTGCCTTGGGCAGAAGTCTGAGGGACTGGTGCAGTTGAAGTAGCAGGAGCTGGATCATGAGGCACATCTTCCACAGCAGTCTCCTCTGGGACAGTGATCTTTGCAGCAGCTGCCTCTTCCACCGCAACAGCATCACTGTCCCAGAGAAAACCAAGATTTTCCGTTAAGTGAGGCACTGCTGCATCAAGTGCAGGCTTGCTGAGGATGAAATGTCCACCCCCTGTTCCCATTCTGTACCGGGATTCTGCAGCCAGCTCCTTCCTCTTCATATTTTCCCAGCATATTTTTAGTGCAACGAAGTGCGCTATAAAAAAATAAGCATAAATTCCTAAAATAGGGACTAAAGTTAAATATGCACTAGATATTTTAGTGTGTCCAACTTTCTTAATACTTAATTGTTAAAAGTTAAAGCTGAAATAATAACAAATAAATAAAAGTTTATTGAGTAAACGTTCAGTGTAATATCAAAGTTTATTCTTTCATCCAGATGGAATGATCTTGTACCGTATATATTGTATCTGTGGTACATGATGCTTGTTTTAATTTAGTACACTGAAGGAACCTGGACAAAACAAACTTGTAGCATTATAATGGTAATAGTAAAATGCACATCAAGAAAATTATTCCCATAAGACCCCGAGATTGTTTGTGTGTGGCAACGATTTTTTTGTTATCTTCAGGCTCTTTCAACACACTCAAGCATCGTGTAACACATGATCATGCCATCAAGATGAAGGAGTAAACTTGGATATGCGATATGGAATAATTACCCCGACACATGTTTAATTCAATTCAGTTGTGTACTAGCAAAATAATTGGTCACAGCTTGGGGTCATACATAATGATTGGTAAAATGATGAATTATCTAACGATTTTTATAATTTCAACTGGCATACATGTAGGAGTGTACGTTTTAACACCAGTAGCAAGTAGCATACACATGTTGTTTGAAAAAAAGCAGTATTAATTTACAAACATACCTTTCTGTAGTGTGAAGTTAGGCCATTAGACAAAAATTATTTCAGATAGGTACTTTAGTTCTAACCACCGATAAAACTATTGATTAAAATTGCGTACAAACCTGGCGATATTTTATCATGCATCCTTATTGAACCTAAACTTCACCTTTTGCACGAATTCTTGCGCATTGAATTCCGTCGCAATTTGCTCCCAGGCTTTCTTTTTTGCTGTCACTGATGTGACATCGCTTCGCTTGTTTTCAAGGCATTTATGATTATGTACTAGCTTGCACAATATATCCTTTTCTTCAGTACTAAACTTTCTCATAACCATCGGGTCCATTTTTCAAAATTCAAAGAGTGAAGCGGGAAAACTCTATCGATGTTTCGGATGAAATCACCAACATAAAAAAGACAAACATTACATTTACAAGGCGGTGAACATCGAGAGAAATATTTTTCCCTGCGGGCGTGTGGTAACAATTCCACTCGGCTTCGAGGAACCTCCATTTGACAACTCTGCAACGCACGGAGAAATCTCGAGTAATATCATTCAATTCTATCTCGAACTCCACTCACACTCCACTCGCACTCGGAGAATTCTCGGAGTTTTGAGGCGGGACTCTGCAAGCGGCCCTAAGTGAGATTAATGGCAGAACAGTAAATATTTTTTGTGTAAACTTAAGACAAGCAGCCAGAAAAGTAGGTGGTTTATTTTTATGATTTTATAAAATGTTATAGTAATTAAGTAGTAGTGTTTTGTGTTCATTGTAATTTTACAGTTTATCAGATTTTTTGCAAACAAGAAAATAAAAATTACAAAATACCTTTTGCTTCCTGAAATGCTTTGGAATCATTTTGTAAGACAGCACTGTGTTACATCAAGCAGTCTACCAATAGTTTTATAGTTTTAACATTCATGATTGCGATATCGCAAGTGCCGCCATGTGCGAGTCCCTGCTGTGTTTGCAAAAAGCTTGCTTCAATAAAAACAAGGGCCTCATAATCAGATTTTGTCACATATGGAGTTATGTGTTTCTTGCTGCAAGTATTGCTCTCTTGGGTAATGACTGAAAAACATATCAGGAAGTAAAAAAAAAAAGTTATAATTTTTACTCTTCTTACTTCTGTTGATTAAAACAAACTTAATAAAATCTTGTGCAGTTTTAAAAACGATAAACAACTTAAAGTACCTCAACATTCTCTTGGGAAATATTTCGATACATGTCAGGATGTGAGAAAAAGTTTTTCAGAATTTTTTCTTTATTCATTTAAAAGCCGCAAAACAATACAATTACTCTGTGCATTTTATTTGCTGTTAGGAGAGAGGTGGGTAATAATCTTACGTTGTGGCTTTTCCACAAACTAAAAAAAAAAATTAGACAAAAACTTTTTTTGACACTAGTCATAGCCCTGAATTTATCCTGAAAACAGACTTTAAATTTCTACAGGTTAGCAAGTAATCAAAGTTTAAAGCTTACATTATAATACCTGTGCATTCACACATACCTGTACGTTCTTAAAGTACAAACACTGGGAAAAAAACTTTTGGACGGAGGACATTCATATGCTTCTGTTACATCAGATATATATCTTGAGAAATAATAATGAAATGTAATATATCTTCAGTATGGTGTTCTATTATACTAGTACAGGTAGGGCTTGTTCTTAAGTATAGAATATGATACCACAGGTAAAATATATACTGTAGTAGGTATGTTCTAAATCTAGAATAAGCATGGCCATAGCATAAAATACGTTACCAGAAAGCTAGTTTAATACACAAACATATTTTGTGCAAAACAAGCATTAGAATACTCCCAAACTTAAACCCCCATATAATCATGCTAGTCACATAATAATGCAGAAATGGTAATGACATAAATGTGCCATGTTAATGTCATCATTAATGTGATAATGATATTGTGATACATACTCGTCCCGAAAGTGAAATTGGTAAAAGTTCCGTATAACATATTCAAATTCATCCCTTGATCCAGAAGGCATGATCTTGTTGACGCCAACCGCCGGTGCTCCCTCTGGTCCGCAAAGGTCGTTATGCCACAACAACACGGCTCCGAAGTGCGACGAACACGCCCGAGCGTGATCTTCACAAAGTGTAAGAAAGTGCACCGCAACGAACGCCGCGACGACGACAGCGCCCGGCCGGGTGTGGCAATGCGCCTAATTAAACTCTTGATTATTTTGTTAATTAGAACAACCAAATTAATAACAATTTAAAAGAAGTGTTCATGTAAGGGTAATTATGTCTAATTGTCTTATAAGCATATGTCGTGTAATTTGTTTCTAAGTCCGAAACTGGTCGGGTCGGTTTTCCCGCGTTCCACGCGTTTAGGCGCGAGGCCGCCGGGCGGTCTCGAGTCAGTCTTCGTCGCGGGCTCTCCGGGGTCGGACGCTCCGCGAACGTCGGGCCAGCACTTCTAGTTTCTCATCAACCTTTCAGCAATAGTGTAAGTTTCTACAAACCTTTCAATTAGCTCGGCGCCGACCCCACTTAAGTCGCACGATACTTCGTGCGACATTTAACTTAATATTTAATTCCCTTTAGGGATTTTTAACGTAATACGTAAGGCCATGTCCAGTTTAAGGACCGCGTAATATTGACACGCAGTTTTCGGCTCCAGTAGCCCATTAATTGTTATCGTCGAGAATCTTGTGAAAGACTGAATAACTTTCATATTGTAACTTTCTTCATGTTTTAGTGTAATTGGCAACGTGTGTTTTAAGTGACTATCTTGCCACGCATTGAGACTTTACGCGTACGTCGCTCACTGACGTGATTGCATAACTTTTCGAGTCTGTAGTTTTGTCGCAGGCTAGGCTGCAAACCACCCTGATCACAGGGACTCCGCTACTCGTTAACTTTTCTGTATAATTTGTCGCGTCCACAATTCTGTGACTGTATGCTAAATCTTACTCAGAGACACGTAGCCACAGCTTCAGCCCGTCGATTCACTTTGCAACCTATCCTGGTCGCGCGTATTATTCGCCGGCGTTTACGTGTGTCACAGCGGTACGACAACGGACGCGGCCAGTAAAAGGACCATCCAGTGTATCGACGTTGAATAAAGTGCAGTGTTCTGATAATCTGTTTATTAATTATTTTCAAGGCGTCCTGGGTGGCCTAAACAGCCCAGGTAATTTCTGAACGTAATTTTCAAACTCCGAGACGCACTCCTGCCTGCAGCCACGAGGCCGAACCCCCGTTAAAAACCCTGAGATATTTTACAATACTAATAATTAATTAAAAGCTAAAACCAGGCAGCGGGAGTGGCGTCATTGTATACATTGTTCCTGTGGTACATTTTGCTTGATGTTTTGATTTGGTACATTGAAAGAACATGGGCATACTAACTTGTGTTATTACAATTTATATATGAATGTAAAACAGTTACAAAATAAATTATTTCACAACACCTAAGATAATTTGTTTGTCTTGTGATGTTCTAGTATTTGTTATGTCCATACTCTTTCGACGTAACAAATTAAAACAGCAAGCATCTTGTACCACAAAACCAAGGGATCAATTTGGACACGTGATACGAAAAAAATTACGTCAACCTAAACTAAACTTTAAAACCTGTAGAGAGAAAATATGAACTAAATGATGATACATATCTCTTAATTTACACGCAAATCTGAAAGTTAGTTAAAGTTCAGTATCTCATATCCAAGTTTTTCACTTGATCCCGAGGTA